>NC_088246.1:125906894-126506894 GCF_036013445.1 Caloenas nicobarica | reverse complement strand
GCCGTGCCAGGTACAAAGTCGGGAGGAGGCACAGTTGGAACGCTGATTCCAACCAACCAAAGAGATATTCCACACTATATGACATCATGCTCAGAAGTAAAGCTGAGGGAAGAAGAAGAAAAGGGGAGACATTCGGAGTGATGGTGTGTGCCTTCCCAAGTAATCATTACATATGATGGAGCCCGGCTTTCCTGGAGATGGCCAAACACCTGCCTGTCCATGAGAAGTAGTGAAGGAATTCCTTGTTTTGCTTTGCTTGTGCATGGCTTTTGCTTTGCCTATTAAACTGTCTTTATCTCAACCCGTGGCTTTCTCACTTTTACTCTTCTGATTCTCTCCCCCATTCCACTGTGGGGGAATGAACAAGAGGCTGTGTGGTGCTTAGTTGCTGGATGGGATTAAACCATAACAAAAGACATCAAGTTTCCATTAATCAATGCTCCATATATCCATTACTTCAGAAAAAATAAAATCTGGTAGCATGAGTTTTGTCTAAAACTGGTAACTGTCTAGATTCAGACTAAAGTCTTCCACTAATGTGCCCTGATTTTAAACATTCCCAGTGTCTCTTCAAAAGCTTGTTTAAAATATTTAGGGAGGCAGCATTGCTTTCTGGAGAATGACTTTTGGGGAAGGGGACAGGGAGGAACTACTCTCCCCAACACAGGATATCGGAGCCAAATAAAAGACCTGGGCCAAAGAACACTGTGCTCTCTTCAGCATCCAAATAACTTGCAGTAAGTGGATGCAAACAAGTAGAAAGAATGTAGGGGGAGGGGCAGAAAAGAAGCAGCAGGTGAATGGCAATGCTCTGAAATAGACTGCAAAGCCAGAGGAAGGCCCCTGGACTACTACAAGTGTCAACACTACAGGTATTCCTTGTCTCAAAGTGCAGATATAGAGCTGCCAACTGAAATCCAGCAATCATCCTCGATGTTTAGTTTCTAAACACAACCCCTAAGAAAAATTACAAGAATATTTATCCTGTTCCATCGAAATATCTGCTGAGAGAAAATTCTGAATTTGAAACAACACACACAGTTCAATGCAAAGTTTGTTCTCCTAAAGAAGGAATAAAAGCTGTTCAGGTTTGCAGTAAGGGCATGTCCTAAGGGCAATACGAAAACCAGAGTATTTACAGTGGGTTTTCGTCACCCATATCTACTTACAAATGTTGTGGAGGTTTTTTGTGGTTTTTTTTTGTTTTGGTTGGGTTTTTGTGTGTGTGTTTGGTGGTTTGTTTGGTTTAGGGTTTTTTTTTGCCCCCTCCCAAGTGCATCATGCAGCTTCTCCCTCTCTCCTTCATTTCTGTTAAGAACACATACTTCAGTACCCAAATGAAAATTAAACTGAGATAGCTGCACTGTAAGCTCTTTTAGAGTACGCTATTACAATTATGCAGAATTCTGAACATAGCTCAAAGACAGAAAAATACCTGCTTCTATGTATTCCTTTTTTGTTTCCCCCTCTTGTTTTCATTAGAGGTGAAGTTCCTCTATGAATTTTTTAAATCTTAGAGATAACACTTTAGGCTAGGTATACTAAGACTTGGGGCTGAATTTTGCACATCTCTAGATGAAATGCCTTTTTCCACATGTCCAGTTTCAGTTTTCCTTCTCCTCTCCTGAGCTGCTCACAGCAGGAATAGAATCTGCACTCCCACAGGCCAAAATCATTGTATTATATTGAAAAAAGTTAGGCCTTTTTATTCAATCTATGGGTTGTCAGGAGTTTTAACAACATCAGTTGTAAGCGTATTATGTAACATCGACCCATCCCATCTCGCCCTGGATGGGCGCTCCCATGACTCTGAACTCATGTTCTTTATTTATCTCTGTCTTCCTAAATCCATTTGGGTACTTGGGAGAAGAATTCTGGCCAAAACACACACATGCCCTATCACTTAAGTGAAAGGAGGCTGCTTCCAGCCTATGCCCCTTCTTCCCCTTTTCAAGCATCTTCCCATGTTCTGCTCCTACACCCCTCTTTACGTTGCTATCTAGGTTCACCTCCTCATTCCACTAGCTTCAGTTTCTACTCCCAGATTTCAGCTAGCTATAAGCCAGGCAAAGAACTGGCACTACAGCCACCCTGCTAAGGTGAAGCTGTTTCCCATAGCCCATCAGTTTGCTGATGTGACAGGGCTGCCAAAGGTATAAGTGTCATATATTTGGCAGGCCTGAAGAAGAAAAGATGACTATAACTCATGCCTCCCTAAGGAACTTGGGCTCTTTATTCAGCTAGCCCGTCTGCTGCCAAGACCTCAGCAATATTTGAAAACTGACATTAGCCCAAGAATTTGAATTATATTAGACAGCCACACTAAGGTGTGGGAGGACTGTCAAGAGAGAAAGGGAAGCAAAGGGGAGCCATAACCAAACCACCTGATACCTTCTGTTACATGAAGAATATTTGTTTATATTTCAAGCATCTATTTCAGTACCCCTAAACACAGGAAGCCTACCTATTCCAGGGCACAAACTAAAAATAGAGACCAGGGATACATTTTGTGCAAGGCTCATCATGATTAGAGATGATAGGTTCCTTGAAATAACATCAAGAAGTTCAAAGGTTCTGCAACCTTATCAGAGGCTAGCATGTGTTACGCTTAACATGGAAACTGATCTGAAGACTAAGCTTGCCTACAAAAGAATTTATTCCCACACTATTCTTCATATTTTGTGTGGAAAGATAAACAAAAATTTGTATCATTTACTGTAGTTAGATCAGACGCAATGTATTCTGTCAATATGTATTCATTTCTCCTAGTATAAATATTAAATCACACTTAACAAATGGTCCACATACAATTGACAATTCAGGAAGAAAAACTCCTGTCCCTTCCAGTGAATATACTTCAATCCTTCTCTATGCAGAAGTTAAGTCTTCCCAAATTGTAAATGCGTTTATTCATCTTTAAGGTTAACTTTGCTTTAGTTTATCTGTAACTTGTCTTCAAGGTTGTGTGGCTAGGCTAATATTCTGTTTCCTAGTGAAAAATCTGCCATTTGCATCACCATCAACGCACTTCAAGCTTGGCCAATTCTGTTTCCATGTCCAGTTTCTAGCTTTTCTGAAGAGACAGTTGAGATACTATAGACATGATTTTTTAAAAATCGTTTCAGATTGTACCTTCCCAATAAGAAAAAAGATCTCCACTTGGCTTTATCAGCTAACGAATATTCATCAGCTAGAGATTCACTGCTACTTCAATACAGCACAAATCCTATATTACTGCGTCACAAATAACTCATAAATGCATGTTGAGGTACCCTAGCTGCTTAACCATTAGCATTGTGGGAGACAAAAGAGACCTACCAATAGTGAGATCGTGTACCGGTTGAAACCGCTTATCTGTAAACTGTAACAATAAACATGATTTCCCAACACCTAAAAAAAGAAAAGAAAGACATTTTAAGCAAATTTTTAAAAACTGTTAAGAACCAATAAATATTAATTTAAGCAAATGGTATATACATTGTTTAAAATTCATTACTAGAACTTGAAATACTAGGTTTCATCTACTTTGAATGGTAACTTCTTCATAACAGAAGAGCTTTTAAAGTTCCAGGAACATTAAAGTCAAAGCAGTTATCTTCAAAAATTCAACAAAAATTATTCTTTAGAAGAAGTAGTTCTGCCTTTACAATTAGGCAGAAAAAAAATTTCCTAACAGACCTTTACAGTATCATTCCATATCCTCTCTTCACAGTAACTACAGGTCTTGCTGCTCCTCACAACCCTACTTCTACTTCCCCTTCAGTACTTTCAGATTTCTTCCAAGCTAACTGGATGCTCAATAGCACTTCACTCCCACCCATCTCTTAACTTATCAGCTGAGGAAACAACAGTACATAGATGGCTGCTTACAACCACTATGTGCTATTGCCCACTGGTTCCCAATAGGCCAAAAAATAGTCCAAGCAGAATTGACAACAGTTGAGTTCATGGTACAGACAGACAGATAACATATACATTGTCCCCCTCAGATGTCCTGATTTCAGACCTAAATGGGTTAACTACTTCACATTACATAGACTCTGTTCAGCAAAAGGGCAATTTCTCCTGTTCAGGAAATCACAGAAAAGCAAAAGTGAATGCAGTCAATAGGAGCACTCAAACTACCTACGTTTGTAAAAATAACACTTCTTACAGTTTATTTTTCCTTGTTCTCTTAACTTGGAAGGGTCATTCTTCCCATTCTGCTCAGTCAAATTTCCTATTTTCAGACTTTTAAAACTTGACAGTCATACATTTGGCTTATGCACATTTAAACTTTGAACTATATAACATAACATACAATACTGTGGCATCCAAGTTCCCACTGTACTTTATCTGTCCTGGAATATAAGGCTGTTTTAGCCACATACTAGAGGTTCAGCAACAGCTGATCAGAAGTGACATGTCTGGTAATGAAAGACAGCAAACAAAGGGAAAAGGAAAAGAACCACACTGCAAGACATAAGAGATGCATACCAGAGGTTTGCATACAGTGACATTGATCTTTCTTCTACTAAACTCAGCATTCTCCAAGTTTTTTAGTATGGTTTAAAAAGCAAAGTCTATACAATCATAATCATTGCCCACCTGTCACTTTGGTCTTAAAAGCTAAGCACAGTGGCCAGTTTCAATGAAATCTAACAGGAATAGAAGACTTGCATTTATTTTCTCACAGAAGTATTTGTGACAAATTGATGAGACTGAGCTTAATATCCCAAGCAATGCAGCAATTCCAGTAGCCTAAGCCAGTTGTCGGTGCTGCTGTCCCTACTCTCTTCCCTACAGCATGTTCGTGCTCCCTTCTCCATATTGCTTCAGAACTCATCTGACTAAGCCATTTCAGTTGTCTGCTGGGTTAGCACACTAACCTGACAAGAAGAGTGACAAAGCAAAAGAAATGGCTCAATGCAGGGTCAGAGAAGCATGAGAGTTCAAATGAGAGAAGAGAAATGCAGCAGCCAGCAGATCAACAGCTTATAGTGGCACGGAATGACAGCCCAAGGCAAAGTTTGCAGCATTGGCCTTAACAGATCTCTCTTCTGTAGCTCCTCTGGCTTACGATAGCAAGCTGTCAGAACACAAGCAACTTGGAAACAAGTGTAGACTTTAACCAACAAAATTAGTGTATGAGGAATGGGAGAGAACACTGGAGGTAGGAAAGAAACAGGGGAAAAGGACAGGCAGAGTATTGGAGCTGTAAGACCAGAGAACACAAATCTCTAAGGAACCTTAAAATTATTAAAAATTCTTCTACTCACAGAACACAGTTTACATATACAGATAACTTTGATATCACCAAGAAAATATGGCTACCCTGTCACAGAACATAATCACCATCCCACTTACAAAAAAACCCCAAACCTATAATTCACACCAGAAATAGAATGTAGAATACTTTTCACCATTTACCTTACAAAGTGATTTCAGTATCATTGGATGAGCCAGAACCTCAAAACTATCCAACATTTCTGCAAAAATGTTAAACTACTAGAAAAATATTTCAAAACATAACCGAAGTGACACTTAATTAGGTGTCCCAGTACCAGTTCTTAAGTGTCAATCTGATATTTCTTCTTTTTGTATGGTTGGTGACCAGCTTGGTTCAGGAGAACAAGCACGCACTCGCATCAGCACAGCAAAGACGACAGATAAGCACAGCTCCTTTGATGCAAGCTCTGTCTCAAACTGGCACAAGATGACTGCACTTCTACTTACTTCAATGTAGCAGGCCTTTTCATAGCAGATTGCAGACTGATGGGTTCACAGAAAAAACCACAAGAAATAACTAGTTCCTGTCTAGTGCCATTCCTGCTACCAGAACCTTCCAGCAAAAAAACATCTGGAAGTCCTTAAGTTTTGTACTGTTGTTGACTGAAAAAGAGGTTCAAAAAGTTGCAAACAAAGCTGCAGTGCCTGTGAAGTTTAGGTTACAATCACTTTTAGATAGTACTTATCAATATTTTATTGCCTACATTTAATAGTAATACTTCATTTTAATTTTACAGTTTTAAGACACTGCAAGTTTGTAACCAGGAAGTTCTGTGAAAATAGCTTATGGCCCATTCACTTCCACAGCCTGAGCAGACTGTGCTATCACAAACATGGCCAGGAACCTGTATTGGGAACAGGACCTGTATATGAACTCCTGAGCAGTTTACCATCTTGTGACATAAACAGATGCTGCAAAGATCAATTAACAGCTGCATTGGTAGCTAATTCCACGGCATACAAATGGTTTAAAGTCACTGCACTGGTTAACTCTAAGAGCAAATGGGCTGTTTACCACATTTCTCGTTCACTTAGCACTGCAAATCTTATACCTGAAATGAGGCAGATACTCTGGAGAAAGTAGTTGAGTACATCTTACGAGAGTCAATTGTAAGATACAAAAGGGACAGATTCAGTTATTTATTAACTCACTCTCCATTTTACTGCCACAATTAGTTTAATATAGCTTCAGATATGCCAGCCCCAGAGGAAAAAAAAAACCCCGTATCTTTAACCAAGAAATGAGCAGAGCTTGGATACACCTCACCAACAAACACAGTAAACAAAAGCTCTTGCTTAGGAACAAATTAAAACAATGGGTTATGTGCTCATAGGGGAGCAGCATGCTTCTTTGCAAGTGCCTGTTCTAGGATCCATCCCTTCATCACTTCTTAATACCCAATGATGGGAAGCGAAACTTGTGCTACAATAGTTTTACCTTCTGGCTCTGAATTCCAAAGTATCAGCCTGAGTTGATTATCCAAATTCCTCTGCCTCCTTCAACAGCTTCCGCTTTATCTGGGTTCTGCTCTGCAGCCGATTTCCCTAGACAAAGGGTTGCCAGAGCTTTGTCCACCTTGGCCCAACAGCTCTCTTCCTTATATCAACATTAGTGTTCATTTCACTGCTCAGCAAGCCAGAACAGCTCAGTGGCAAATCTCACCACTCCCTTCTCACTCATACAGTTATGCAGTGAGCTAAACCAAGAAATGGATCCTGCATAAAACTACAGTCACCCAAAACACTAGTATGTGCATGAGACTAGGGCTACAAAATATATGGCAAAGGGAAGGGTTGTTCTTTTTAGTAGCAGGATGCACTCACGACAACTGAAAAAGCAGCTTTGGAACCACAGCAGTGGTGATGATATAGCTGAGCCAGTTAAATGGCCTTTGCTAAGAAAGCTGACTTTCTTCCTTTTCCCCTTCCAGCTCCTGTCACCCCCCCATGAATAGGGCAAAGAAAGTTCAGTTGTCAGTGGCAGTCAGAGGTGCACTACTGTCAACATGAGGAAAACTTTCAGGCTTTTCCTATCACTAGATGAAACTCATCTACCATCAGATTACAGCCAAAAGAAAAGGCTCCACAACAATTTAAACCAATCTCATCAACTGCTACAGTCTTGTTCCCTCCACTGATGTTTGTCTGTCTTAAAAAGCTGATCTAGCTCAAAACTAGAAATGCCTCAAAAAGGGGGGGGCAAAGGGGCTACAATAATTTCCTTACTTGTTCACATAAGCACCACTGTAGCCAAAGAAAGGTGGCAGAAGAAAATAACTGCAGTAGTAGTGATCCCAATCTGGGTATTGAAAGTGAATCTTGAAGACAAATATCTTTACTTAATCTGCTAGTTGCCTCACTCCTACCCACACAGTGCCACCTCCTTCCTCAGAATAGCTCTTACACTTTACTGACCATACCTGCTATTTATTTAGTATTGTTTTTTAAAGCATCTTCGTGAGCTGAACTGACTCGCTGAAGGATCAGACAAGTGCTGATGCTGACAGCTATGAAGCAGGAGTTCACAGCCAAGACAAGGAGTGTCAACCAGGTCCACCCATTTTGTTAGCAGATAAACATTGGATTAACTCAGCCATTTCACATAACTGTATTTTTATTGTTGTTTCTTCACAAGACAGAGAGATCAATCAGCTCACCACACATGGAGATTAAGAATTACTCCCCCTATGGTATCTTGCTCTCACTGATCATCCTAGGTCCAGTTTGCTCCCTTGAAAATATGCCAGACCTTGGAAAGCACTTCCCCAGGCCAACTCAGCTGATTCAGCCACCAAGTAAGAAGTTAACCCCAAAAGTAGGTAGCTTTCTACTGCATTAGCAGGTTGATTCAGGTCATGGTAGACTATCAAAGTCACCACAATGCAAGGGGAGCAAGCCTTCGTCCTTTTACCTGTAATCAACTATGTCAACTTGGAGGCCCAAGAAACCAAAGCCCTAATACCAACTGAACTGAAACAAGCTTCCTGTTCTCTTACCTCCCTTTAGAAAACAAACAAAGAATCTTTAAATAGGCTAAGGACAGTCTCAAACAATGGACAAGTCTCAAATAACACAGATTTTAAAACCAACTCAGATTTAAAACGGGTAATTAAATAGTACAAATGTCACAAGATATATCTCTCTAACCTGGCTTATGAACTTCTAGTTCTTTCTAGTGGTCTGCACAGCTTCTGATGTTTTGTAAGCCCTTCTCTCATCACAGCTCATTCCCTCTCTCCTTCCCCTCCAACCATGGCATCTTTATGCAATTCAGCAAAGTGCAATATTATGGTTAGGCCTGTGACGCAGTAATGACACATTAAACTAAAACGAAGATTTTTCTTAACATCTTTTCAGCCAGTTAACTATTAGTCACAACTCTGTCACCAAATGGGAACATTTTATTTAAATTAATAGGAAGGACAAACTACAAAATTCCAAACTGCCGGTTACAGAGCAAAGGGACATATCAATTACAGCATGGACAAGAAGTGAAGAAAAATAACCTCCAAAATCCTTCATGATGACTATAAGTTTGGGAAAAGTAGTCATAAAAATGGCTTTAACACACTTTTCAAAGATGATTCAGCTTCAATACTTAATAAACATTGCTGTACATTATTTACAACAGTGTATCTGAAGCCAATGATGTAAGTTTTCCTTTCTACATAAAAATTAGTGCAGACCTACAAACTGAGAGGAGCTGTTCACCTTTATCACATTTCATTTAGTATGGCACTAGTCAACAGCTAACTCTGCAGATTTTAAAAATAAATAAATAAAAAATCTTTCCAAGCAAAATTAAACTACATGAGCCTGTAGAAAATGTCTTCATGTCCTGGATGATCACAGGAGACTTAAAAATCTGCCAGCCATTCATAATAAAATGGTTTTAGTCAAGGTTGGAGGAAGGACTTTTTTAAACTAAAGGTTAGAATTAGTATGAGGGCATAGAGTAATAGTTTCATGAAACCATTTGTATGGGCATCTACCTAGAGTTTGTTATTTTTAGTTAACTTCTTAGAAGAGGTATGCATGCAACACCTAGTATCTGCTCTTTTAGGGATCAAAGTATCATTGAAATGGTCTCAAAGCAAGATATAAATAGTTCAGATCATTACTCTGGTTTTCAGTATGAACAGGTTCTGAAACTACGGGTGTTAACAACAGCTCTAGTGAGATGAAAACCTGTTTAGTTATGAAGTATTGTTACATACTCGTAGAAAATAAGGGCAAGAGGGTCTGGTCAGGCACATTGCTAGCTAATAACAGCTGCTGTTCCAGAACAAAGTGAACTGATGCTAGAAACATTTCACAAGGAGGACTGAAAAATAAAGCCAATTCAATTGCTTAATTTCAACATTTGAGAACCTCCTAGACAAGTGAAGTGGGTGACTAGACAGCTTACTCTAGAGAGTAAGGAAAATTAGATCAAGCAATTATACTTTCTCTCATCATCTTCTCCTATTAAGAACAACTTTGATATATTGTTGGTTTATAACCAGCAACTATTTGCTGAAATTAAAAGGCAACTGGAAGTTCACTATGCAAGAAGCTCTGAGAGTTGCTGAACTAACATGTTCAAGAAAAGCAGAAGACAGACCTGCTCATGGATTATGCAGCAACACTGATCACGAAGAGACATTTAGATGGGATACAACTGACAAGTTATGCTGGTGGCAAGAAATCTGACCATTGCAAAAATAGTATTTCAGGCATGCTACAGTTCAGTAGCATTCTCTGGTAGAATCTAGTAAACATACTCTAATATAAGAAAATACTGTTTAATGCATGTTAAATATTCTGGGAAAAAATCCACAAAATACAACAGCAACAAAAACCACAAAACAAAACCAAACAAAAAAAAAAACCAACACAAACCAAAAACCAAACAGCTCTAGTCGTTATAGAAATCTCACATATCGTTCCCAGTTTACTCCCATGTGGTACACTGCTGGTAAGAAAAACATTTAAGCAGAAAAGAAGATTTCACCATCAGACAAGAAAACTTTTCAGAAAAAAATGACAGACTTTCAGTCACCAACTGCAAAAACAGGCAATACTTGTGTGCTAAGAGTATTCACCCTGGCTCAGAACAAAGTCCGTCTCAACTGGTGGCCAAAAGTAGATGTGTAAGGAACACAACAACTCTTACCAGCAATCAAAATTAAACTGATACTATCAACCACCAAAACAAAGGTCTCAGAGCCCTAAGCTGAATGCACCACCTATGCTTCTAAATGCATGTGCGAACTCCTACAATGTTTTGGAACTATCCAGATCAAAAGATTTTTCCTGGTTAACTCTCACAGCAGTCAGTATTCCATAATACTTGCATTTTTCTCTTAAAAATACCGACTCCCTGAAATTGTACGGCAACTGTGCTACTGATACAATGTAAAAATTATGCAGACTTAGACAGTGTTGTTTGGTACCTGAAAGACAGCCATGCCATTTCAGGTCGCCACCATAATAGAAAACTAACCAGATGTGAAAAGAGATCTGACCACATAGGGAAAAAAAACCACACCACCTTTTTTTAAAAAAAAATATTAAAAAGTAACAACCAGAATAGAATCAATCCCGTGTTCATAAAGCTACTGTACCTGAAGTACTAGCGAAAGAAAGTCACTGAATGTCGATGACCAATGAAGCAAGCAATGCAAGGGGAAAAAAGCTGTTGAGCAAAAAGCAGCCTTGCACAGGCAGTTTCTGTGGCTGTCATTTTAAGAGACTGAGATCATACTAAATTCCTGTGTTTAAGCAGATGAAAGCATGTGGAAATCACAATTCAGAGAAGACACACGCAGGTGTCTTGTATAACTGCAGGGTTTTTTCGTTGGTTTGCTCATGGCTCACATAACCCACTTTGTTTTGTAGTAGTGAAAATGAAGAGGAGCTAAATGTTAACATCTGTCTTCAGCTGATGCTGTCTTACTTTTCTCCTACAGTTTGTTTACAACTAATTGCTGAGTCACCAGGCAGCTGATCCATTTCCAAAGACTTTAAATCAAATCCCAGAGACAAATTTCTTGATCCCTATGAAAAATCACATGGCCTGCAAGGCCACTGGCATATCCTCAATGGTTGGAATACTGTGGCGGATAGCCACTGGAATTGAACAGGACAGTCCCAACCCACTCTTAGTCTCCATCGGCAGAGCTGTGAGTTCAGCTGCCTTCATCTGAGGAACAGTAGAAAGACCTAAACCACCAAAGTCATTTTGGCAACGAACAACTGTGCACAACATAAATTGGCTCTTCAGTACTAGCTATATTGGAATATTTAAAAGGCTCATAGGAGATCTAAATAAAAGCAAAACCAACTTACCACCATCGGCATATTTAATTTACTTCAAGAACGACTGCTGCAGTATTCTTAATTAGCTTCCTGTAGCAACGCTGAATAAAAGCCACAGGAATTTAAAAACAAACAAACAAAAAAACCCAAACCCAAACTTGCAAACTGTTTTCCTCTCTGTGATTCCCTTCTCTATCTCGCTCTTCCCCAATCTGGCTCTTAAGCAGCTTAAACAACTTCAGAAGTGACACACATACATTCTGTATTTCACATTTCAAGGAAATGAAATGCCAAAGTGCAACACATACCATTATGCTGAGGATATTTGACTGTAAAATTTTAATCAATATAGGATCAATGTACCAAACTAATTGCTTTCCGCCATCTATACCACTTTAACGATCATAGTTAGAGACATACACCAGAATTAGACACCTGTTCTGAAACACTATCATTCTGAATTCTGCACTACCATTCTGCATCCCCCTGGGCAGACAAACGCCTTCTTACTTCTCCTGAATCTGCCCAGGCAATCTCCTGTCCCCTAGTTTAATGAATCGCCACTCACCTAAATACTCAAGAAAAATCAGAATTTGCACTTATCATCTACAGCCTAATGCTTCCAACATGGTCACTATAGCTGTGATATACTTCTTAACATACATTTGTAATACAGCTGCTACTACAGTAATTTAAAAAAGCTTTCAGACTTTAAATGTAGGTTTAAAAAAAAAGATAAAATCACATAGCAGTTGCATCCAGTGTATTTAACAACGTCATATGTAATACAACCGTAGTGTATCATTACATTCTAGCAACAAATATTTTTGTTTATAGGTATGAAGAACAATTATGCAAGTATCCATGAATAGAATGTAAAATGACAGCTGTGTCATCAGACTTATTATAGAAGGCATTTATTCAGGTATGAGGAAAACAACAAGAAATATGCACAATGCATAGGCACAGTAGTTATCTATGTTAAGTTACCTTGTTCTGAGAATAGTTTGATGAAAGTATGCTACTCATGCCCATGCTATGCTGAGGAAGCTTAGAATATATTGGCAAAGGGGCTGCAAAGAGTAGTTCCTATCAGCACGTGGTTATGCCTGCAGCATTCATAAGCATTATTATTTGTCACACAGCAGCCAATGACAAATAGAATAGAGCAAGTTTCTAAAAAGTGGCAAGTAAATGGGTGAGGAAGGGAAGAGACCACAGAAGCAACCTGAAGCATCTGGGAAAGCTAGTCAGAAAATAATTTTAAATAGTCCCTGTAGATTAGAAGGAAAGAGCCACGGATTTTAATTTTCCTTTGACAGCATATCTTGGCAAACTTTGCTATAGCACCTCCAGCTGGGGCTGGAAAGGGCATCCTTGTGGCCTGAGCTGAAGGCACCTCACAGGAGTAGCCTTGGCTTCACCACAAAACAGCGGGATGCCATGCAGCACCTCTCAGGCCTCACTGCTGTGGGGATGCAAACAAGGGGCACTACCCAGCCACAAGTTTCGCAGTGACAGCGCCTTCTCCCTTCCCCCCGCCCCGCTCAGATGCCGCAGGCAGGGGCGTGAGACAGCCCGACTTGCCCCGCGGCCTGTCAGCCAGGCCCGCAGGCGGCTGTCGGGCTTCCAGGCCTGGTGCAGGGCCCGAGGCCGCCGGGCGCAGAGCTGCCGAGAGGCAGGCCGAGGGCCCGGGCGGGGCCCAGCGCAGAGGCGGGGGGAGCCGCCTCTTCGCGCAGAGCCACCACGTCGACGACGCCAGCACTGCGGAAATGGGAGCGGAGAGCCAGGCCCAGCTCCCCGCTCCGCCCGCCCCCCGCTCCCGGGGCGGCCCCTCCGCGCCGTCCCCGCCGCTCACCTGTGTCCCCGATGATGATATACTTGAAGAGATACGCGTAGGCCATGGCCGCCCGCTCCCCGCCGCTCCGGCTCCCGCTGGCTCCTTCGTGACGCGCGCGCTCTCCCCCCGCCCCCGCTGTCAGGGCTCGCGCTGCGGAGAGGTGGAAACGGTTAACGGCCACCGGGCGGCGGCCCACGCGCGCCGGGCGCCTCCGCGGCCACCGCTCGCTCTCCCCTACCTCCGCCCCTGTCACCGGCGGGCTACGCTCGGTCGCTGGTTGCCCTACCGCCGCTCCCCGAGGCGCCGGGGAAAGGCAGACGCGGCGACGGGAAAAGCGGGCGGCGAGAACAATAACAGGCGCCGAGCGGCCCCGGACCCCTTCGGCAACGTCACGCACCCACCTCCTCGCTCCGCCCCGCCCCCGACCCGGAAGTGCTGAGACAGCCGCGGGCGGGGGCGCGCGGTCGCCTCCCGCCGGCGTGGGGGCGGGGCTCCGGCGCTGGCCCCGCCCCGCCGCCGGGGACGCTGAGGGAGGCGGCGGCCGGGGGGCCTGGGGGCGGTCGCTGCGGGAGTGGGCGGTCGGGTGCTGCTCTCTCGCTCGCACTGATGGGTGTCGGGGTCGCTGCGTGTCATTTGCTTTGGTGGGAGGAATAAGCGGCAGGGTGCGCCCGTCCCGGGGGGGCCGGGCTCTCCTCAAAGGGGTGTCGCGTTGCGGGCGCGGTGGCGTCGTCCCCCCGCGGTGACCCCCGAGCGGCTCTGCCGGGGGGAGAACGTCGGCTTGTGGGGAGAGACAGGGAAAAAGAGGATGGCGGCAGCCGGGCCTTTTTTAGAGGCTGCCGATCCCGGTTCGCACCGGGGCGAGCGGTGCTGGGGTACGAGGGTGGGCGGCGGTTGGCGGACGAACACCCAGCGCGGCTGTTTGAAGCCGTTATGGTGTTTCTGGCCGAGAGGTTCCAGGAGAAGATGTTTGGTCCAAGGCTGCTAAGCCACCTCTGAACCATGCTGAACTATGCTGAGCTAGAGAAGCCTTTAAGCTTAAGCACACCAGCGAGCTATTCTGTGTGGGGTTATGTTCATCATTTATCAAGCTTGAGTTTGTTTGTTTGTTTTCCCTTCTGTTTCTGTTTGGGCCCCTCAGTTCAAGAAGGACAGGGAACTGCTGGAGAGAGTCCAGCGCAGGGCCACGAAGATGATGAAGGGAGTGGAGCATCTCCCTTATGAGGAAAGGCTGAGGGAGCTGGGTCTCTTTAGCTTGGAGGAGACTGAGGGGTGACCTCATCAATGTTTATAAATATGTAAAGGATGAGTGTCAGGAAGATGGAGCCAGGCTCTTCTTGGTGACAACCAATGATAAGACAAGGGGCAATGGGTATAAACTGGAACACAGAAGGTTCCATTTAAGTTTGAGAAGAAACTTCTTCACAGTGAGGGTGCCAGAGCACTGGAACAGGCTGCCCAGGGGGGTTGTGGATTCTCCTTCTCTGGAGACATTCAAACCTGCCTGGATGCCTTCCTGTGTAACCTCATCTGGGTGTTCCTGCTCCGGCAGGGGGATTGGACTAGATGATCTTTTGAGGTCCCTTCCAGTCCCTAACATTCTGTGATTCTGTCTTTCCTCATCAAACTGGAAGTGATGAGCCGGGAACATAGCCTCAGTTCACAGCTGCAATTCAGGACTTTCTGATTAGCATTCACACAGGACTGGCGCGTTGGTAGGAACTTCAAGGTCTTCCTTAGCCCAAGCTGCTTCACAAGGTGCCCTGTGTGCCCATACCTTTGGCCCTGCAGCAGCCAAAGGTGGTTGGGATGGTGGGTCCGTTCCATGCCAAGACCACACCAGATGCCTGCAATGGTAACGTGGTAGGACACTCCAGTCAGGTGCTGAGGCTGATGATGCTTTGGGGTGCCCTACAGCTCAGCTGTTGGTTGACTGCTTGTTGGTGGGGCTGTTGAAGAGCCATTGGCATTTTCTTCATATGAGCTCACGGGTCTGCCTTTCTGGCTGTACCAGTCTGGTAGCTTTTAAATGTATAAAGATTTTGTTGTTTGTGGTCCGTCGGGTCAACAAGTTGAATGTCGACTCGCACTGCTTCTAACGTGCATCTAACTTACTTATAAAAACCTTCAATAAAGCTGATCATGCAGTGTACCAAATTCTGGTTCCATATTTCATTACTTTTCTGTCAGAAAGATTTCCCTGTAACCTCAAAATAATTTTTTTCTTTTATTTTCCTCTTCCTTGTGGACAGACAAAAGAAATGATTGATATTAAGGGAAAGGAGCTCTTTTATGTATTATGAAATCATATCTGCCTTGTCTACATGAAAAATCACGTTATTTTGTCAGCCATTTTTCTCCTCATTTTTCTCTCCTCTGTATTTCTCCTACTTTCTCAACGTTATTTGTAAAGCGTGGAGTCAGAAATAGCAGTTCTCATGTGTCTATAACCAGCCTCATCACCTCAAAACAAAGCTGTGTGAGTATCTCAAGTCTTGCTCCTTTCTGAATGTGATTTTTTTGTTTTCCTTTTTTTTTTTTCCTCAACAGCGTCTTAATTTTCCTTTTCATCCTAGATCCCTATTCTAGAATGTTACTACCCAAATATATCCATACATTTGGTATCTCCTTATTAAGCAATGTTTTTCCCGTTGCTAAATTCCAGTAACTTTGATCAGGGCCACTCAGTTTGTTAAACATGTTTGATTTTTTTCTTTTCATTCTGTCCCAGCCATTTTGTTACCTAGGTTGGTCATGAAAATAGGTATTGCCTGGACAGGACAGAGCATTGGAAAGCAGCATGTGAAAATTTATCTTCCTTTAAAACCCCTTTTTTTTTTAGCCATACTGATTTCTTGCATTTTAATTGTTTTTAAGAATGTGAGGCAAGGAATGTCAAAAGCCTTCCTGAAGTCAAGATATGTCATGCCCACTTTTTTCTTTCATACCATGGTTTTTGTCAGAGAAGGAAGATAGAGTTGGTTTGATCGTAGTTTATTCTTGAGAAATCAATCTTGTCTGTTTACCAGTTACTTTTTGCAACCTGTTGAACATTATTAATTGAAACTTTTCTTTTTTAAGCCAATCCTATTGCATAACACAGCCTCTGTCAGCCAGAATTTGAGCAAATCTAAAGCATCAGCTCTCTTGGAAATACAGAGATTTTGTCTCCACCAGAAGACATGAAGCAAACAAAACAGGGTGGAAAAACTAAAGCATCTTTTGGAACCTACTTTCCACATGGAAGAAAGTGACTTCCCCATTATTTTATGTACAAGAAGTGAAGTTTCATTAATTATTTTTTAGTTGTTTTTAATTAACAATTCCCATCCAGAGTGAGTTTTCTCAGAAAAACAAGTTTTTACCTTGTTTCCTATGAAAGTTAGGCTGCTGCTTCCACGCACCCGTGTGTGTAGGGGTCTCCCTCTATGTTCCCTATCCTAATAATTATAATGAAAACTGGCATCTGAATGGATTAACCTACTTTGGTTGAAGGAAAAGCTGAAGTTGTGATCGGCTGTGAAACCCAATCAAGAATTCACCCTAAACCAAGTCTTTTTGAGTGCTCCCTCTACAGGCAGGAACTTCAGCTGGCCTTCAGGCTGTTCCCACAGGGTTGTGGGATGCCAGCCACAACAAACCAAGGTGCAAGACACCAGGCCATAAGAAGAGAAGATCTCATCCAGTGTAGATAAAGGTTGCTGCTAACAGAGGTGAGGCAGCTATGCCCCCACCAACCCACTCCTCAGCCCTCCAGTGTTCTGGCACTCAGGCATCTGCTGAATTCAGGAACTGGAGTGGCTAAGCTTTAATTTTTCCATATTAGTTTTCAAGCAAATTGATTCTGGGTCCCACAGCCACACCAACAAACTATAATGTTTTTGACAGCTTTGCCAGATCCTACCTCTGTCTGGCAGTCCTCACTCCTCAGAGAGGGTTCTGTTGTTGTGAAGGCTGAAGCCCATTCTGTTACCCCAGTCCTACACACAGGTATTGACTCAGTCTCCTACAGGAGCCTCTCCCTTGGCTGTATTAGGGAATATGAAGGAGAACTACATGGGCTTCTGTGTCCTTCTCCTTCTTCCCCAGAGCTCTGCAGTCACTTGTGACATGCTCCAAGTTTCCATTGGTAGTACCAGGGATTCCTACATGGTTGAGCCACAAAGGGTATTAACTCTGAGGGCTGCTCAAGCCTTGCCCATCTGTCCTCAACATCGCAGGGTAATAAGTTTCAAGTGTACTTACCTCACCGATGGAAATTTGGTCCCCTAGTTTCCAAATTACATGATGTTCTAGACTTCAGGATCGACCCAAGCAACATTGGCCTAACGTGATTGAATTAAATCTGATCAGAAAAGGGAATTTACATGTTGTAAAAGTGCAGATTGTTGATGGGGAGAAAATACAGATACTGCAGAACCGCCAGTGAGATGTGAGGTGTCTCTACCACCACTGCTTAGCCTTCTCACAGCCCGGTGATGTGACTGACAGTTCAGAGAGAAGGCAGCTCTACTTGTTTCTGCTCTGGCAGCCTGGTAAGACAGGTGACCAACTTGCAGGGGACCCATGTGGCAGGGCTGTGCCCCTCTGGCTGGCTCGGGGGCTGCTGGGCTTGGGTCAGCAGCTGCAGAGCAAGGAGATGGCCATGGCTCTTCTGCTTTGCCAGGCAGGGCTTGAGAAGTTCTACATGTGCACAGCTGGGAAGTATTTCAGTTGCTTCTGATGCTGCTATTGGGAAATCCATGGAATCAGTGTTTGGTAGAGGCTTGCAAGGATAACATGCAAGAATTCGTTCCTAACGCTATCCCATGGTAAATACAAGCTAATTTGCTGCTGAATAAGAGATCATATGCTGGACTTATGGAGTGTTATCAGCCATTCTGCAAATCTAAGATGCCTCCACCTAGTGATTAATGCAAAATTAATTTTCCTCCAAGTTATGTTTAATATACGTTTGTTTAAATGCTATTAAAAGGCCTGTGAGTAAATAGATATTGTATTTTTTTATTTTTTACCTCTCATCTGTCTGAATTTCTGTTTTCCAGACAAATGAATATCTTCTTCTGTTAAGCATTAATACTTTAATAGAAGGCTACCATGGGCTCAGTCTCGCCTATTAAAAAAACTGTGAGCCACAAAGTACGAAAGAAGCAGTGGTTATTCAATATTGAATCATAATGCTGGCAGAGGGTTGCTGTTTAGTTTTGTTAGTGTTCTCTTGAATAATATATATGTTAGTGATTTCATATAACATGCTCTTTAGAAATATGATGAAACATTTGACTAAGATGGCAGTATCGGGATTATATTCTGGCAAATTTGATACACTGGAGACAACTAGGGTTTACTCTTTTTTGTCTCTGTTGCTAATTTTTTCCCTATTTTTCTGTCATTTATCATTGTGCAAACTCACTTGGAGTTTATAGCAAAGCCTTAGGGTTTGCAGGATCGTTACCACTAATAGTACTATTTAGGAAAGCGCCATGGAGGTATTCAAAGCTCTCTATACTCTGCAGAGCAAAGCATTAGACGGGAATTTTTTAATGGAAACTAAAACAAAAAAGCAGAACACTAGCACAACGTTTGAATACAACCACATTTTAATTATAATTTGCACTGTACTATCATTTAACTGTTAGAAGTCAATCTCTACTTGCTCCTCAGTTTAGCTTAAAATTTTAAGTCATTCCTATGTGGTGTGGAATTATTTATACAGATGCTAAATAGGAAATGTTATTTTCTAGTGTCTGCCATTTAATCTGTCTGTATGTACTTTTTCTGAACATTAATTGTATGTAACAGTTTATCTTATTTGTGAATTTTCTTTAATAATTTTTAGAATATTAGGTTTGTATTTTACATAAGTAACAAGGCAATATGTAGCATATTTTATTTATTATAAATGTTGAGAATGGGACCCCATGTTATGTGGAAATATATAGAGCAGATCCAGCACAATGGCATAGATGAAGGTTTGTCAACTGATCAGTGTAGTACCTCCTCCTTCCAGTTTAGGATTTTAAGAGTCTAGTATTAATATTTTTTTTTTTTTTTTCAGGTCCATAACACTTCTACTTGTCCCAGACTTGTACACTAAAGTAATAGTAGAAGCCCATGTAATGTCTTTGATGTGCAGCAGCAAGCAGTGGTGTTTACTGACTTTTTGTGTTGTCTGTGATGAAATTATGGGCTTTTTACTTTCATAGTAGATTATCTCAACCACAACCCACGTTGGATTTTTTTTTTGTCTTTAATATGAGTTAAATGTCACACTCTTTTGTTTGTTTGTTTGTTTTTTAGTATTCTCTTGCAAAATCGACACATCATTTGTTAAGTCTGTTAATGCAAGCATCTTGTATGCTCAGATATGTCTTTGAGAACAGTTGGGAACAGTTCTGTCTTGCAGGCAGAGAACTGCTGAAGTTACTTGTTATATTTTTCTCCTTAGCACTGGAATTTGCTGGTGCAATCTTTCTGAAAGAAATTCTGAAATTCTGTTTTGGTTTCTGATCCACTCATTGCTATTTAGGTCTTCTGTGAAATTCTCCACCCTACACCCTGGACTTCATAGCCCAGTTCAGTGATGAAATTCCATTTTTCACTCTCATTGCAGGGTTTGAAATACTTGACTTTGACAGTGCAAGGTTCTCATTTGTTGCTTGTATTTGATTTCTTTTTTTGACAGAGACATTTGGAAGCATCAGCAAGGGCTCAGGTGCCTTTGATCTCTTTACCTCCTGTGGATAGAAATGTTGTGTTCACCTCTTCAGGTCGATCTGAAAGATTGTTGTCTATCTCGAATGTGTGATTTCATGCATACTTCTTGTTTGCATGGAAAGAATGAAGCAAATTAGTGTTTTACTTCCCAGTACGTCATCCCTTGGGCTTCACAATAGGATTCTCACTTATGGAGTATAGGCTTGTCTTCCATTACTTTTTTTATCTTTGCTTTCAAGAAAGTGAGCATGGCTTAACATTCAAATGATGTAAACCTTTACACTCTGACTGGTTTGCTAGGTATGTAACTCATGTCACAGCAAACACATTAGAATCTCTATTATTTTAAATGTCATTTAGGCCCAGAGTGTGGGAGGCAGCAGAGGCTGTATAAGCAGAGGACAATGGGAAAAGGAGGGACGGAGCAGACAGGTATCTGCTGGACCCTGGGATGGGTGGTCTGGAGCAAATAAATGAAAATGCTTAGACTCATTGTCACTCAGTTATGAGGAGAGTGAGTGCAGGCAATAGAAAGAGTAGGGATCTCTGGGCTGGGAGAAGTTAGGGGTTGGAATGAGAGAGGATTTGGGGCAATAAGAGAAGAAATACCTCCAGTGAGAAGCTAGATAAGAGGCCTGGAAGACCAGGGGTTTTCAGGCCAAAGAGCTGAGAAATTAAAATTTTAGAGTGGAGAAATGGGAAATTGGAGACTGGGCTTCTGAGCAGAATATCTAGAACGACGTGCCCATGAGGGATGTGCAGCTTGGGCTCTGAGGGTCCTAGTCCTGGCAGCTCTGGTCATGGTTTCAGCTTGCAGCTGGAACATCTGCACATAGGCTGTTTCCCACCCTCTTCTATAGCCTCTGTTTTGCTTTCATAAATACAGCAATTTTAGTAATGCCAATTTGTATGCATTTAAAAGACCCAAGCTAATTTACATTGTTGCTTTTGATCTGGTGGAAAGAGTTTGGAAATTAGTTTCTTTCTTAAAACCTTTATTTAGAAGATTGTATTATTTAACTAACAGCCTTAGTCAAATGCTATTAGCTAAATGCTACAAAGAAAAGTAATGCATTCTGAAAGACACCATATTTTTCCAATTACTATAGTTATTGAATGTTTTATTCCAGAACAACTACATTGATAAATAATTTTGGGGAATGAAAAATTTGGGTTTAATAGCATTTTTTCTTTTCAAAATACAACCTTGAGACTATATTTTCAAGCCAGCACAAAAAAAGTAAAAGTATAGTCCTTCAGTTTCCCAGCTGTATTCTTATTTTAGGTTTTTGCACCCATGGAAATATTTACATGACCTGTGCTTTATCCCTGTTTGTTTACTAATGGCCTTTGCCACTGTTACCATCGCACCCTGTTTTTCATTGCAAATAACCTTGGTTTTCACTCCTTGACATTAAAATAGACAGTGTGATAAAACAGGACATGATAAAATTTAATACATTTTTCCCATAAGAACGAGGAAAACAAAAGGATCCTTGAAATAACCTTGAAATGGCTAACAAACAAACTGAAAAGATAGGTTGACTTTTTTTTGTTGTTGTTTTCCTTAGGAGCATTAGAAAATGTGTGCGTATGTAACAAGAATCACAAAGGCAT
Source organism: Caloenas nicobarica (assembly GCF_036013445.1). NCBI lineage: Eukaryota > Metazoa > Chordata > Aves > Columbiformes > Columbidae > Caloenas > Caloenas nicobarica. The sequence continues at coordinate 126,485,155 of NC_088246.1, read as the reverse complement.
GGAGTATTAGTGCTATATAATGTCAGAGATCCATGCAGAAGTCTACTTCAACTGGCATCAAGGCAAATTTTCAAGATTTTTTACTCTAGAGGCAGAATTTTTCTTAATTTTCTTTAGATCACATTTTAAAATTGTTTTGGCAATGGTTTGATAAAGAGAAAGTGGAAGGTAAATAAAGTTACTGCACAGGCTCACAGGGAGTGAAAATTAGGAAAACTTCCTGTTTACTCAGAAAGAAGTGAGACAACTTTAGGGAAACTGGTTTGCTTAAAAAGGAGTAAGACTAGGCAAGCATGGTCACATATTTTTTCCAAATTGAAAATGTTTTGGTCTGAAAGGGTTAAAAAGAAACTTTTTAAAAACAAACAAACAAAAAACTAAGAACACACACTTTTTTTTTTTCTAAATTATTATTTTTCTTTTTCTCTTCTGATAGTAATGATTGTTTTCTTTTTCAGACACCTCCACTGATGTTTTTTGGTGGCTGTAGAAAGTAGGGAATTGTCTAGGACTCTGGAAGTCAGCAGAGTTGCTAGAGGATTTGAATTGACAAAATCTTATGGTCAGCATCACAGAAATTATCTTTTTCCACCAAGATATTAGCAGATAAGGCACCTTACATTTTTGTCTAAAAGGTATAATAGCAATGTCTGGTAGTTCTAACAAAAATGCCTGTAGCTAAACCATAGCTAAAATGATGTTAAAAGGCTTGAAGTTCCTACTGAAATTATTTAAAATTTAACAAACTAAGATAGCATGAAACCAGAGGTTTGTTTCTCTTCTAGTACTTCTCCATTGTGCAATCCACTGAATAACCTTCATCCTAAGTATTTTAAATTAGAAGCTATTTTACTTTAACAAATACATATGTAGGCTCCTTTTGTATTTAGCCATTGTTGATGTAGAGGGCAGCACGTGCTTCTGCATGTATTTTCCTTCATTTGATTGAGTCATTTTCACAATTCCAGCCTTTTTAAGGTTATTTCAGCAGTTTCCCTCACTTGTCTTCAGGCTGTTATTGCCCACATGAGCTGTGCCATTGTAGCCTAACACTGTAGGCTCTGGAGTCTTTAATTCCACAGATCAGAAGGTGGGCAAATGTTATTTTTTTTCTCTTTAAGGTTCCTATATCACTGTCTGTCAACCATTCATACGCTGGCTGAGAAAGGTAAACAGTACCTCCTAGAAAGGCAAAAAAACCCAAGAGAATGAATTATAATAGGGCAACACCATCCCGCCCCATCAGCTTGCCTTAATTTCAGATTGCAAATTATTAGGTATTCAATTTCTGCGTGTTTATTGAGAATATGTTGTTGCTCTGATCATGAGATGCCAAGTAGTACAAAGTTTTGGATGTCTTAGATTCTGCTTCACGTTTTATGGCAATAACTGTAGGAGGAAAGTTAATTCTTCTAGCTGCAAGGTCCAGTTTATTTTTCATCGGATTTCTCTTTGATGGAGAGTCTCTTCCTTTACAGTTGTATAGTTTACTTCTATACCACTTAAAAAGGGATTTTTCAATTCTTTATTTGTAGTCCACAAATAGAAAGAAAGAAGGGTTGTATCGCATCTTGACTTAAGGAAGCTCTTGTCTGTTGAAACTTAAATTCAGATGATATCACTAGCCACTATAATCCCATCCTTTTTAGTAGTGAAGCTTGCTTAGTTGTCACAACCTTCATGTCATCGTAATTACCTAGCACAGAAAATGCTTGCAGTTTGTGGCAGTGCCGAGCCCTCATCACCATAAGGCTTACCCTGTGGTATGTTGACAGTCCTCTCCTCCAAGGCCTATTCCTCTTTAGCATTTTTTTCTCTGCTATGTTTCCCAGTCTTATTTGTATTTTTTGTCAGAATGACCTTTATTTATTTTATGTGGTCAAAATATAAGTGAAAAGTGACAAAATAGCCTTCTAGGTAACAATATCAGTCATGGTATTTTCTTCCCATGTTTTCAAAAGGTAAGATAAGCAGTCTCTTTGCAGAACTCCTTGGTGCTGTAGGAAAAAAAATACCCAGTATGTTATACTCTAGTATGAGCAAACCATGAAAAGTAATTTAGTGTTTCAGAAATTAAACCAAAACTTGCTCGTCTTAGGAAATCGTCTGGCATGTAACATCTGGCCAGGGCCATATAACAACGGAGTCAGCATGCTAACCTATAGAATAGAATCATAGAATCATTCAGGCTGGAAAAGACCTTTAAGATCATCAAGTCCAACTGTAATGGACTGTGAGGACTGGGACCCTACTCCTAGTACTACCTCTAGTAATTTTCTTTGACAGAGGCAATGGGGGAGCATGCAGGGAAGAGTCTGAATGACTTTTTCCATGAGCAACAGGAATGTGCAAACTTTCCATAGTTCTTGCCATGCTTATGAAGCCAGCCACATGATGGGGAAAAGCAGAGCTGTCCCTGACAAAAAGAGTGACCATACTGCATAAATTCTTTCTGCATTAGCAGTCAGGCCATAGCCATCCTCTCATCCTCTCCGTTGTGTACACTCTGTGTAATGTAGAGTTCATCAGTCTTCACCTACTCAGTAAATGTGGTTCTCCTATGGTGCGTCAGACTTACTATGCTGAAGGTGTGCAAAAAAGTTCTGCCATGTATTCGGTATGCAACTTGGTTTTGCCCAGAAAGAAATGAAACAGCCAACCTTCCCAGAATGGTATGGCAGCACTATTCTAATTCACGTGAGTTACACTAAGTAGAGATCAAAATATTTGTATCCTGATGTCTCAAAGCAAGGTATTAAAACCGTTCTCTCAAGTGAAAGTAATGAAAATGTATAGTATTATGTCAGCTGAAGCAAAGAGAAAACATAGAGAAAAGTATATGACGATTATAATATTTATGTCCAATGAAAGTGGAGGAAATAATGCAATATCCAGTTTTAGTAGTACAATGTCATGTATAAAATTGAAAACAAAACAAAACAACCTGTTTTGGAAAAAATATGTTGATTACAGTAGATACTGGAAGGAAGAGGAGGAGAGGTAAGAGGAGAGGAGAGAGGAGGGGAGGGAAGGGAAGGGGAGGGGAGGCGAGGAGAGGAGAGGAGAGGAGAGGAGGACATCGGTACAGATCGATGGACTGGTTTCCAAAACAAAGGGGCCATACAGGGATTCATAGGCTTCTTAACATCTCCCAGTAAATTCATCCCTAATTTGTCTGAGTTAAGCCTGCTTCTCTTTCCACTTTTATTGGAAAGAAAAATTGTAACTGGGACTTTCTGGAGCATGAACTGGATGGGTTTGCTGAAGATTCCATCTACTCTGTGGCTCATTCCTACAGATTTTGTCTTAATTGAATTTTCTACCAGCAATTTACATTTAAATTATGAAAAAAATACTGAAGATTTCATTGTGCATTCTTACATCAAAGCTTTTGCAATGACAATAGGCATATTTATTTTGTTTTACGTAAGTCAATTCGGAACATGGAGTTGTCCCCGTGTTTGGAATAGTTCAGTAGTTCAGCTTTACAAGTGTTAAGTTTACGAGTGTATTTGAAACATGCAAACGTTTTATCCTACAGCTCAGATAAAGATCAGATATGTTTAAATATAATAGTTGCAGTAGGCAGATGTTTGACCTTGTGTTCTGAGGTGAGTAAATTCCACATATTTTCGTATATAGAAGTTGGGCTCTGCCTTTTCCACCAAAGAGAATTACAGATGTCTAACTGATGCTTAGTGATGCATGTGATCTAGCTGAGTTTGGGCAAAAAGTACACTGGAATTGAGAAGCCAACCAGTAAGAAATAGTACTTTGCTGAGCCTTTTTTTAAAGTAATTACCCTGAATTTATTTTTCAGAATTGAAATTCTGGTAATCCTGTCTAGTGAATGGGAAAACACGAAATAATGAATTTAACTCTCATGACTGCAGTCCTGTGAGAGGAAAAATACATTACCTATTATTTGTTTATTTATAACAAATTAATTTGATTAGTATCATATTTGATAAACAGAAATTATGTAAACCCAAGAAATAAAGCTGTGACACAGTGTATATGCTGGTTTATATTTAGGCTAAATGTGAAACAGAATGATGTACTAGAGAGGATTCAAAGCACTTTTGATGGAAGTACTGCCACAAAGCAGAAGACATAGAAGACTTATCTCTGTGGCATTAAACCACTTAGGAAATGTACATGTTGTGTATTGGGAATAGACAAGAATAATAATATTAATTCACAAGTTTGGTATCCTTAAAATTGACAGAAAGAGAGATATACTCATAATTCCCCAAACCTACTTCAAATTATATACATGAAGCACTAGATGTTACCGTTAAAATAGCATCACACTTTTCAGGAAATATATTCAGCTGTCCGCAGTAAAGAATCCCTGACATAATTTTGACATGTGTATTATCTTCTTTATTTATTAGAAAACATTTTCTTCTATCAGAAAAAATATACGTTCCTTATCCTGCTTTTTTGAAAATACTCAGTTAACTGTATCAGATATTTCTTTTTATCCTGTTTCTAATTTTCAATACTATTTAAAAGCAAACATTTTTCAGTATTATACTAATACTTCTAACAACTATTGCATCTTCATGGTGGAAATAGTAGATGATGCAATAAAGATAAAACTAACATCATGGAGAACACATTGCAGAAAACAAGAAGCACACTGTGAATGAACAGCCTTAAAAAGTAACCAAGGAGCATCAGCCCAAATACTTCAAATTCCAGTTACAGCCAATGAACTTGGTTCAGAGTGTGTTTAGTATGCCTTGAACTTAGACTACTGGGTAAGAATCTGAATCTATTATAAAGTAAATCAGGTAAGCCCCTGGCAAATTTCCCCAGATATTGAAATAAGACCAGATTTTTGACTTGAGTTGAACAGTTTCAATTCTTTGTCAAACAGTAATGGTCTTTGCAGCTGACTCTTGAGGTGCTGGAGCAAGTTCAGAGAGGGGCAAAGAAGCTGGTGAGGGGTCTAGAACATGAGTGCGATGGGGAGCCGTTGAGGGAACTGGCGCTGTTTAGCCTGGAGAAAAGGAGGCTGAGGGGAGACCTTATCACTGTCTGCAACTACCTGAAAGGAGGTCGTAGCATGGAGGGGGTTGGTCTCTTCTCCTGAATAGTAAGTGATGGGACAAGAGAAAATGTCCTCAAGTTGCACCAGGGGAGGCTTAGATTGGATATTGGGAAAAAATTCTTCCTGGAAAGGGTTGTCAGGCATTGGAACAGGCTGCCCAGGGAAGTGGCGGAGGGATTTAAAAGACATATATATGAGGCTCTTAGAGACACGGTTTAATGCCAGAGGTAGGTTATGTTTGGACTCGATGACCTTGAGGGTGTCTTCCAACCAAAATGATTCTATGATTCTATGACTATGGCTGGAGAACTGTTGCTGAAAAGAAGGCAGTACAAGGGCAAACATAATTCCTCACCAGAGAAGGCTACCTTGTGGAAGCGTGGGAAATGAGCGCTCCAGAGCCTCTTCCAGTGGTGGAACAAGGTCAGCAAGAGTTTTTCAGTCCTTTCTCCTCAAGACAGAGTTGTGGAAGGGTGAAGGAAGCTTGGTACAATATCTTTATTATGGTTGAAAAGCACAGAATAAGAAGGAGACCTTAAGAATAATTTCAATTCATAAAAATTTGCTAGCCTGCGAAAAAGCCTTTTTCTAGAGACTTGCTAGTAACCATAGGAAAGAAGAGCTACCTGAATCAGACTGCGATGGTCCATTCTGATAGAGTCTTCCTCTAAGTAGCAGGCTTTGACAACATTTGAAGTATGGAAAAGATACTTCACTGAATAATTTAACTCCTTTAACTGCATAGTGGCATGCAAACATTTCCTAGAGCTGCAGTTACTCCTAGAAGGTTAAGAATAGGCTGTGGAGTAGTTTACATGATAGCAACCTCCATTGAGAAACAAAGGAAAGAAACCACTTAAAATTTACTAATAGCTTGTTTTTTAATTGGACAGAATTTACCCTTAAAACCTCACAGACCCTGAAGGTTTTAATGTCGGCTGTAATTTAAGTACAGAACCACAGATTCTAAATGTTGGAACAGTCAACTGTTTGGAGCAGCTTAACACCTCCCTGAAGATGCATTTTGGCTCATGTACTTTTCCTGGCATGTTAAGTGATACTGCATCTTTAAAACAGGAATTGCTGAGAGTTTATATAGCAAGAAACCTATTTGTGAACGTCAAGGAAAAAAAAAAACAAACAAAAAACCCCAGCTTTTGCTTTGCCTATACTAAATGGTGATGACTGTCTCACTGCTAACAGCTTGTTCTAGGTATTGTTTTTCCAATTTGTGATGTCTTCTGTTTTCAGTTAAATGACTTAAAAATTGTGTGTGTGTAAGCAGACATATACTCTCACAGTTATACTGCCAGGAATTTGAATTAAAAGAAATGAGAAATAGTTTGGATTTATATTACTAACTTAGGGCTAAGCAGTGTAATACCAACTCCCTTGAGGAAGCCTAAATGTTTAAGATGATCATATGTATGAATAATAGCTACAAAAAATCTTTCCAGGTTTTGCTTCTGTAAATAGCAGCTATAGTAACCCCTGTAGTTTAGTCTTCAGTGGGCTTATCCCTGCTTTACTGTAATTATTCTATTTCAATGGAAGTGATCTGAATGACATGATGGCTTTTAAAATCTAAATGTGCTGCAGTTGTTGCCTATAGGTTACCATTTCAGTCTTTGGATGCTCTTATTAACTGCAGGAAGAAATTGTGAGATAACCATTAAAAACCTCCAGAACACAACTACAGTTCAATAACTGTGGTGATATGATACTTCAGAACATAGAGCTTCTTCTCCCAAACGACGATTTATGGTTAACTTTGTCAATACCTCAGATATTAAATCTTAAAACTGAAACTATTGATGTTTCATTTAGCACAGTATTGGCTTTTCATTGTTTCCATGGGCCAACATTGACTGCTGACCACTGATTTTATGGAGCTTTATGTTTGCTTCCTCCTCTCCAAATCCACAGAAATTACCAAGGTTATCTTGGTGCAGTTCCCTCAATAACTATGAAGATTGATATGCATTTCAGAACAACGACGTTTAATCTTTGGTTCAGGTTAATTTAATTTAGTCATACGCGTTGACAGTTATTCTGAAGTACACTGTTTTGACGTTACATTTCTTCTAGGTATTTGGAGAATTTGCTTTGACTCACTTGGAAGAAACCTTGAGGAAGGTCAGCAGTCATGGCTGAAACATCACTTGCTTGAGTGACTGTCAAAATAAACAATTTAGGCTAGCATGGGTTATTGAAGTCAGTGTTTCTTTTGCAATATTTTGTGTTAATTACATTACAAAATTTACTTCTACTATACACAAAGAAGTTTCAATGTCACTTTTACCATCCTGCCAGTCACATCTTCCTGGTTAAATAATGTAGAAACAGCAAAGAAGCTTATTACTGCAAGCTTCTCTCGGTCCAAAACTTCACTTAAAACTGAAAGTAGGATATTTTTAGGATGGAGAGTTTAAATTTACTTAGGCCATATCATGGAAAGTTAGCTTAAGAACAGGAACATTAGCTTGTGACTTGAATTTACTGCTCTACCGCAGGTTTGCTGTTGCCCTGGTAAAATTGTGATTAGCCCTTTCTTGCATTATGCAAGTATTATCAAGGTCAATAAAGACTGACGAGCTGCGATATCAGAGTAATGGGGGCAACAAAACCATATTAGCTATGTAGTCAACTGCAACTAGACAACTCAGCAGAAAGCATGTACTTCCATAACCAATTGTGCACGCAGGAGCCACCATCATCTACTGTGATTCCCTAGCTGGAATGACCAAGTCTCGGTTTATATTTGGGCCAGGTTAGCAATGATTTTTTAACTGTGCTTAGATGACTCAAGGTCATTTAGACCCTCAGTAAGACATCTTACTGTGCTGTCGTTGAGTGTTATCCAAGAGACAGGTGGATCTTATGTTACTTACGTTATTTATATAAACTTTCTCAGAGTTTGGGATTGTCTATATAAACATTGTCTGTATATGGGATACAGCTATAATAGCAACTCTTCTCTGAATTTACTGTGAAATGTAACCAGAAACTCTGTAACAGAACTGAATTCAGTCTTTCACTTAAAACAGTGATTAAACTTATCCTCTCTATAATTTTATCACTCCTGTAATAGGTAATGAATTCGTAACAACTTAGAAGTAATTACCAACTATTTGCAGTTATTAATTATATTTTCACCAAGAAACTCAGTGCACTGTGCCAGCCTTTTATCTAGAAAAAAACATCTGCGCAAAGTAATTATTGAGCTGGCCAATTGCACAGGGTAACTTTAAAATAAATTTATTTAGGGGTGGCGGTTGTTCTTCCTTTTCCATCACTGAGCATTTCTTCTTCATTACTGGCTAAGATTAGCAACCTTCATCAGGAAACAAAAGGAACCCACAATACTTCTTTGCTTCCAAAGCAAACTATTTGGAGTCATATATTTTTATTAATATACTTATTATAACAGAGCCAAGATTTAATAAAGTGATTTTAGATACTTGAGAAAAAAACCCACTTAAGTTATCTATAATCTAAATTCTGTAAGAAGGTACTCAGCCATACAATTCAAGCAGTATGTCAATTTTTTGTCACACTGTGTTTTAAACTCTAAGAAATTTTGTGACCAAACACATTGTTATGAAAAAAGTTAGAGAAATCTAGATCTTTCTTCTGGGTAGTGCAATGTTTCCTCATGCAGAAGACTTTAAATCAGGCAATTTTTTTTTTTTTCTCTCAAGAGATTAATAACATCTAACCAAGATACCTTCTGATCTCTTTGCCCATCTCCTTACTGCAAAACAGAACTATCACTTTTTGTAATTTGTTTACCTTCTGGTAATTTTCTCATAATCACAAACAATCTGGAGAAAGCATTTGTCTCTTCAGCAGACAAATATCTTTTCCCCTTGCAACCTCTAAGTTGACTGACTCTGCACTGACTTTCAGCCTTGTGGAACTGAAGGCACAGGAAAAGGAGCTGCCATCACTGGAACTCCTGAAGGAATTTGCATTGCAGAAGGTTACAACATTTGTCAGTTGCAGCCTAATTCAAAGTCCAGAAGTCCAGCTTTCATGAAAGAAAGTAATTATTTCTTTTAGCTGTAATTAGCTGTCCATTAGCAATTACAAGCCAGAACATAGGGACGGATTAGCTGCAATGTATAGTCAAGTTAGTTGGTTTAAAATTCTTTGAAGTTTCCCAGTACAGGTAACTGTTTTGATAGTATATATCCTTTCCCTTCCCTGCTTCTTTCCTTTAGTATTTTTGTATATATTGGTACTTGAAAAAAGTTTGAAATATATCCCTGAGAGCAGATGAGCAAGTTTAACAACTTGCATTAATACTATGCCATCGAACCTCAAATTCCTTACAGGAGCATGAATTTTAGTCCAGTTTTAATCAAGGAAAGAGATTTCTTCGAAGGCTCATGAACTTCCAGATGTATTTGATGTTCTTATGATAGCTGCAACGTTTTTTCTTACACTCACCACATAGTCTTCAGGAATGACATGACAACAATAAGGCTATTCCACATTTGGAATACATAATTCATCTTGAAGTTATCCATGATATTTTTATCCACTGTTACTAGCTTCACGTATATTTGCTCAACCAAATAGTAATTTTGTGCCTACAGAAGATTGTGCTTTGTTCAACTGTTAACCCTTAATTGATGGCTTTTTCTTGCTCTAAGAGTGAGTAGCAAGATTTACCTGCTGAAATGCCTGGACTTGAGACACCTGTTGTATACCAGTGTGTTTTTCTCCAGTTTCTCAGAGCCCGACTTTTATATACTTTGTCATTCTTTTTTGTTTTCCTTGATCATTTGGTATATTAGCTAAGATATTAGTAAGTCTTCTCTACAGGTTACTGGTCGTATTTCTCACATGCAGACTAGTGATCCAGTCTAAACCTTCAACAATGTCCAAATACTCTTCTTTGAGTATTTTGTAAGCTATTTTCCTGTACGTCTCTGATAAGTGGCTTACTGCTGATTCAAAGCAGCAGTTCTCTGTGTTGACTAATCCAAGACACAAATTCTTTCTTTTTCCAGATAGATTCCACCTATACATGGTGAGTGTTCACTACAATTTCATATCTGTAAATTTACCAATAGTCTTGTCTTTTCAAAATAATGCCAATATAATCCTTTCAAATACTTAGGTTAGTATGTTTTATTTTCTCAAGTCACTGAGCAGTAGCATTCCTCCAAAATACTGCTGTTAAATTTTTAATAATCAGGTCCACGAGTCAAACATGTCACATTAGGGTCTTTCTCTGGGGAGACAATTAATTCTTCCCTTTTCAATCTGCCTAAATTATAGGAATGTAATGATGTTCACAAGTGCCAGCCTGATGAAGAGCATATTCCACACTCTTAGCAAGGTCAGTTTTGATACCACACTAATGAACTGCAGCCATATTACTTACTGTGTTTTACTGCACTATGTTTATATTTTCAGAATATTGGAGCTATGGATCAAGTGCCCAATCCAGCTGGGGACAATTAATGACTAACTCAGTAGCCTTTGTGCTTAATTGAAATAAGATTTCCCTCTATACTTTCTAATATATTTATGTCCACTGGCAGTCAGGCACACTGTTTCCTTACTCTCCAAACTTTCTAGGTAATATCATAGACAATCATCTGCCCATGGGCTTCAGCGTCCCACAAAACCTCATCTTTTACTCTTCTCTTTCGAGCAGAATTAGTAATTCTAATTTATTCACAGTGTTTTAGGTGCCAGTGTTTTCTGCTTTGTGTCTGTTCACTTGTTATTCTTCTGCATGGCATTTAGGATGATATTACTCTGTAATCCTGTATCTCAGCCACTGGTCCCAAATACTACCTTTCACAGAATTAACACTCCCTTTTTTCAGTGATCCAGGATACCCCAGTCAAATCCCATCTTCATTATGATAAACCAAACCAAACCGGTTAAAACTGACTTATCTGTCCATTTACAGGGAGCTGTGATTTTAACTGTTTTATTCTATTTGTTCTGGCTTTGGTTGCTGACAGTTAATGGATTTTCCACTGGCACAGTTTCCTTTATGCTTTCTTGGAACACTATGTCAGTTTTAATTTTTCATTATACTGTTTCTGAATTCTCCCTTCTCTCTCTCTTTTTTCCCCCCTTCTGTTGTAGTTATTTTCAATTTTTCTACATCTTTAAGTAATTCAGTATTTGATTCTGTGATAATGGATTTTTGCTGTAATTCTGTGCCATTTCCCCTTAAATGGTACTCAAAGACTTCTCTGAAATGTTCTTTCTTTAGCTGATGTAAGAGTCCTCCTGTCCCAATGCAAAAATCTTTCAACTATTCATTACATTATAGTTGTGAGTAACTAAATCTTCCGCAGAAACTTCTAGAGCAATCTGTATCAAGTAGATGAGATTCTTGACAGTTCAGCTTTTCCTGCCAGGCCAGTTAAATGTTACAAGAGGCAACTTTAAAACCAGAGATCTATTAACTTGAGGCATGTAAAACCCCTCATACCACAGCTTACCTGTGTATGTCTCTTGCCTGTCAAGTTTCCAAAAAACAAACAAAATGTGACTGCTACATTCCTGTGATTACTCCCTTTTATCTCTTTCCTTGAGTTCCAATACTGAACGAAATAGAATATGTATAATTTGGTTTACCCTTAGAAGTAGACTAGACTAGACTAGAATAGACTATTTCAGTTGGAAAGGACCTACAATGATCATCTAGTCCAACTGCCTGACCAATTCAGGGCTGACCAAAAGTTACAGCATGTTGTTACGGGCACTGTCCAAGTGCCTCTCAAACACTGACAGGCTCGGGGCATCGACCACCTCTCTAGGAAGCCTGTGCCAGTGTCTGACCACCCTCTTAGTAAAGAAATGCTTCCTAATGTCCAGTCTTAACCGCCCCTGGTACAGTTTTGAACCATTCCCATGCACTCGACCATGGGATACCAGGGGGAGGAGTTCAGCACCTCCCTCTCCATGTCCCCTTGTGCTGCAGAGAGCAATGACGGTCACACCTCAGCCTCCTTTTCTCCAAACAAGACAAGCCCAAAGTCCTCAGCCTCTGCTCATAGGACATTCCTTCCAGCCCTTTCACCAACTTTGTTGCTTTCCTCTGAATGCATCTGAGTACCCAAATGTGCTTCCTAAATGGTGGGGCCCAGGACTGCACACCATACTCAAGGTGAGGCCGCACCAACACTGAGTACAACAGGATGATCACGTCCTTTGACTGGCTGGTTCTGCTGTGTTTGATGCCCCCCAGGAAGCAGTTTGTCCTCTTGGCTGCCAGGGCACGCACTGCTCACTCCTAATGAGCTGCTGTCAACCAGCACCCCCAGATCCCTTTCTGCAGGGCTGCTCGCCAGCCACTCCTCTCCCAGTTTAGACTTGTGCCCCGCATTACTCCATCCTAGGTGCAGAATCCAGCATTTTGACTTGTTAAATTTCATCCCATGAATCATAACCCAATGCTCCAATCTATCTAGATCCCTCTGCAAGGCTTCCTGTCCTTCAAGAGAGTCAACGGCACTTCCCAGTTTGGTATCATCAGCAAACTTGCCAATGGTGCGTTCAACTCATGCCTCCACATCGTTGATAAATGTATCAAACAGAACTGGCCCTAGAATTGAACGCAGTGGGACACCGCTGCTGACTTGTTGCCAGCCAGATGTATCTCCATTCACTGCAACCTTTTGAGCTCTGTCCTTCAGCCAGTTCTTCCCCCAGCACACTGTGAGCCCACTCATCCAACAGTTGGACAGCTTGTGCAGAAGGAGGCTATGAGGACCTGTGGTTATCCCACTAACCTCTTACAGCACAGAACTTCTACAATGTGATTGAATATTGATCTTTCAAAAAACCTTGTTCTGCACCAGTCAGCACTTTACACTGAGCCTATTGGCTTAGAAACATGCTCCAAAACCAACGATCTAGAGGCACTCAGCCTCAAAGGGCCAAATTAAGGGTGTATAGCCTGCTGAAACTGTAGCTCAGACACTGAAAATATAAGTTAATTAGAAAATGCTCTGCAAATGGCATCCTCCTTTTCCTGCTTGTTATAATTCCATGTGCGCTTAAAAGGGAAGGACTGAATCAGGCTTTGTGCTAATTTCTGGAAAGATACCCAAGACTGTCTGAGCTATGTGAGGCAAAGTGACAGCAACAGTGACATCTGCAGAGCTAGTGCTGTCACTATCAGCAGCACAAATGTGTTCTTGCATCTTTTATGAATTTAATTCAGCAGAGGATAGAATGGATCTTTTGACAAATTCTGTGCTACAATTATAAGTCTGTTGCTCAAAGGAAAGACTGTTTCTCAACTGAGAAATCAGAGACTTCGGGCATCTGTAGGCTGAACTGCTACAGTAATTTAACATAGAAGCAAGGAACATATAACCCAATTATGAGGAGTAATATTTAAATCACTCAGATTCCTTTTCTAATGGTTTGCTTTGGAATCCATTAGGACAAATGGATCTTTATGTATTTAAAATATTAATAAAGTGAAAAATTGAAGTGATCATACTTAGTTGTAAATGAACAAAGTGTACCCATTTATGTTCCTTAGAAATCTTGTCATTCTTGTCCAGAATACATTGTCATGGTATACAATATGGCCATGTCAAAAAAGTAGTAATAACAAATGAGGGTGGTTATGGATATGTAGCAGATTACTTTTCCAGTTTGATACCTAATGCTGGGTTGAATAGACAAAGACAAGAGTCTGTTTCAGACGGAGATGTAACAATATTCCGAGGCTAAACTCCAAAGGAGTGGGACCTAATGATGCTGAAAATGCATGGAGTAGAATAAATGTTAGAGCCCATTTGGTGTAATTTTTTTTTTTTAAGAAATGAATAGGCCTTAACTTATTATTAAAAATAGCTTGGATCTCAGCTCCTATAAACCAGGTTAACATCTTTGAATTAATAAATGTTAAGTAGTCAGATCACACAAGTAAAGATTCTGAATCCTTCTCAATTGAGAAGACCTTCAGACAAGACCTTTGTTGTGTTGAGGTCAAAAAAACGCTTTGCAGCCTTTGGCCAGGAACAGGTTGCTATCTCAAGTTTGCCAACATGGAAAAGTATTCTGATTTCATTTCAAATGTTACATTAAATTGGGTTAGTTAAGACTGTGATAAAGGAAATGTTCATCAGAGTCTTCCAGTCTTTTCTTCGCCTGAGACTCAAGACCTAGTATTATGGCCAATGTTAAGGGTGTAGAATTACTTTCATATGAATGACATGGATGGAGAGATTAGTTGTCTCGAAATAATTATTTTTCTGTTCCAGACCTTTAGAAACATTTTCTAGGGTGTTGGGAAATCAGTGGCTAGTCCAAAAGCAAGACAAAGGAACAGTTATAAATATCCTTCTTCTTCCAAATCCTGCAGAAAAGGTGGCAAGATTAACATATATGAGGCTGCATTATTTTTTTCTGCTGTCAGTCACCCTTAATTTCTTCCTATTTTAGGGAGGCAGGAAAACACAAGGATTTGAAGGGCCAATTCAGAGGACAGGAAGGCAATCCATTTTGCTTAACTCTAAGACTGCAACTGTGAATGGAAAGAACATTAAAAGAAATCTGCATATCATGATCTTCATGTCATGACAGTAGCATCCACCTCCCTGCCCAACAAAAGCCTTCCATTGCTGTTTTCTTAAGAAAGATGATCTCAGCCTTGCCAATAGAAATGTTTAGCTGTTGTTGCCCTAATAATAATCTCAGTTTCACCTTAGCCTTGAGGCTACCCTAATTTACATAAAAATCTTCCCCCAAACATCTAACATATTTTCCTGTCCTGGTTTAGCCATCAGCCCTTCTAAGTTCCCTCTCTAGTCAATGGAGAAAGACAGACATCCTCAGACAACAATTCCAAGAGCTCCTTCAGATATAGCAGTTTGATCTGTCTTGCATCATTAACTATATACAGAGCCACAATTTTTACTTTGCACAGTATGAAATCAACCTCTTTGTGCTCTGGGCTTTATTTTATCAGGTAATAAGCAAGTGATGCATCTGTAGTATTATCCAATAAAAGCTGAAAGTTTCAATTTTCTGAAACTTCTTATGTAAAACTTCAGTTAGGGATTGTGGAACAGATGAGAGGACGAAAACCAAGTAATGTAAACATAAATAGATTGCATGCCTCCCACGATATCCACAATCATAACTCTGAAAATAATTCTTCCCAACAAGCAATGTCTATCTGTGAAAGACATTTTAGAATTTCTGAAGTGCTCAGTAAATGGTCAATTCATAAAAGAACAATGTGACAGATTTTATCCATGTGCCCAAGATAAAAAAAGGAACAACAGCTACTTCAAATGTTTTGCATTTATCATCTTTAGGAAAAAAAAAATAATTTGGATTCACTGTTCAACCCTGAGAGATACTTATTGTGTGTCCAATATGACCCTAATTATAACGAGAATATAATGAAGAAATGTTCCCTCTCTTCCTGTAGCTGCACAGTGGCAATCTGCAGAAAATTGCCTTCAGCTGTAGATATATGAATATATGTTTTCTAACAGTAAGCTGTGTTCTTGTAATAGTGCACATTTTTTAAAGGATACTCTCATGAACTGCAATTAAGAATGGAGAATCTGCTGTGCTATTGGGAAAGTACCAAGTAGCCCAAAGTCAAAACCAGATGCCAGCTGAATTTAATATAACTGAAAAACAAACAAACAAAAAACCAAAAAGGTACCAGGATTGATAATAGTATGAATTATAGATAGTTGTGACCATATTCCAAGGTACATAGCAAGCTTGCATACTCTGGTGCAGTAGTTGCAAGTCTGACTAACAATATTTCCGTGACATATTCCAGTGATATTTCCATGTATTAATCACCTCTAGAAACTTCCATTTGCCTCAGCTACATTTTCTGATTCATAAAGGACTTTTTTTTTGCACAAATTTCATAGAAGAATTCAGCCTTTTTTATTTGTCATGACAAGTAAAACATATTTCTTCCCATTTATTTTAAAATTTGTTGCAATCCTATCACCAAAGCAGTAGGTGGTAGACAAGATGAAATTTGGCAGGGTAGGAGCTCTGAAAAAGAAACCCCAGAGCTGTGCGCTTGCATACTTGCATACTTGCATTAGTTCTTATTCTTGACAGTGCCTCGTACCTACATCCTTATAAATTACTAGTTTCTCAGTATCAAGAGATTTCTCAGCAGTGCTTGCATGAACAAGGATAAAAATCACAGCACACTCCTCAATTAAGGGCATTTTTTTTGAATGTCTGAGGCTTTTTCTCCTGATTATTTTCATTTTAGCAAGAAATGTAAATTCAGTTTTCATTCAGATAACAAACTAATTTCAGTCAGACTACAAAAAGTCTAGGGATTAATTGAATATAAACGTGTAGCATGTTAACTCCCACCTTTGTGGACAGCAGGATTGAAGAATATTGCAGGGGCTTTCTACCTTATTACCAGAAACCTTGTTGTTGCAATCTCAGTGGAAGGAACCTAGCAAGCAGAGAACATCATTGCCTGGTCTATCTTCCTGGCTCTGAAGAACAGTAATATTTATTGTTTCTCAGGAAGAAATAAAGGGATCCTATAAGCAGGAGTAGCAGATGAAATCAGTAGACTACCGACACAGCAGAAGAATAACTGAAAAGCAGTACGTTGGCAAAAGGCCAGCGTAGCTACAACTGAAGAGCAGAAGACACGTTCCCAGGCAGGAGAAGTGTGAAGAACGTTATGAATTTTGCCCTCCTGCTTCAACCCGATTGCTCATGTAGTCTGACTTAGTTACTAAGCCTCGCCTTCCCTTGTCATTGTGCTTGGGGTATTTGTACTCCACTATTTGGCAGCCCTTCTTAAGCAATATTCTTTGATTTCAACTGTGCAAATGGCTACTGGGATGTGCCAAAGGCCAGAAGGTAGGCTTAGGGTACATGGTCCCTGAGCAGCCCTCTGCAGTAAGAGGGGTCACAAAATTTACCCCTTGTGCCTCGAAAACCAAGTGAAAGGTTTACAGCGAAGGATGCTGAGGAGGTGATGACATTTCTTAGCACAGTCATTTGGGGCCTATTAGCTCCACTTCTAGCCTTTTCCATACACTTCTATTTCTTACAGGTTCCGGTTGGGGAGGTGGTGGTGAGTTCTGCAATTTAACCTGTTTCTTTCCAGTCAGGAGCTGCTGGGCTTTTAAAGCCCCCACTATGATCTTCAGAAATGAGAGAGCGGGATTTGCTCTTGGTGATGGATCATGACCTAGAATCGCAGAAAAAAGTGCACTGAAGTTGCTGTGAATGTTCCTTGCTTCTGGGTGGCCAGAAAAAAAAACCAAAAAAACCAAACATAGCTGCACAACACCACCAGCTACATAGCTCTGCATCTTAGTTTTTGTCTAAGGAAGAGTAAATACAACAAAACTCATGTGCTAAGGTTTGTGCTACAGCTGACACTCAGGCACTGTAAAAGACATTATTACATGTGTATGTCCCATGGTCACAAGGAAACTCTCCTGTCTTTTCTTGCCTTCTGTCATATCCTGCAAGATACTGTGTTTATGTTGCCTCATATAGCATTAAGAAATCTTTTGTGATGGATTAAGTACTATATCCCTGCTTGAAATGATAATGCACTGTTTTTGAAGGCTGTGTGTTATTAGCATACAGGAAAATATTTCAGTTAAGCCTCTTTCCCCCACTGCTGCTTGTTTCCCATTCCTTCAAATAAGTCTTTGCCTCCTGCTGTCTCAGTTTCCCCTTCTGTGCAGTGGGGACGTCTGCCTGCTGCTGCTGTGCAAGCAGATTAGAGCACACATGAGATGATGCGCTGGCTGAGAGCTACCTTACCCAAGTAAGTCTACCTGCATCTGCAAGTCTAGGTGCCATGGAGGAGTCAGCCCATAAAGTAAGGAAGATTAAACTGGAACTTCATCAGCTCAAGGGAATATGATCTCCAGTACTGGCAAATTGAGTTCTGGTAAGTGCACTGAACGAGTCAAGGCACCTTTCTGATGCTCATGTTATATGAGACGAAGTTTATAATGTTGATCTGTATAGAGTCAGGACGTGTGACCTCTTTTGTCTGATGCGGGCTTTCTACCATAATCTATGCCTTCATTGTCCCAAGTGCAGGATAACTGTAACCCACTCTTGCTGTCGAGTCACCACTAAAAACTAATGTGAACCGAAGGTGACTTAAAATGCAGCCGTGCAATTATTAAGTAATGTGTCATGCAAGGAGCACAGTGCATTACACCGATTGCTTTGGGAGCGCACCTGTTGCCAGCAAGAATGGAGGTGAAGTTCACACCCTCTGGTTTAACCTTTTTCTCCCGAAGTGGTTCAGGACCAGCCTACCTGAAGGGACATTTATTTCTCTGCGCTGTGTGCTACAGTTGTGATTACAGGTACTGGAGCTGGGACCAGCTTAAGTTTCAATAGGTCTGAGATGTGAGCTGTGTATTTCACATTTCACACTTTTGTGTGGTTGTTGTTGGGTTTTTTTTGTTTGTTTGTTTTTGGTGGGTTTTTTGTGTGTGTTTTTTGTGTGTGTGTGTGTTTTTGGTTTTTTGTTTTTTGGTTTTTTGTTTTTTCTTTTTTTGTTTCTTGTTTGTTTTTTTTTTTTTTTTCCCCCCAAGAAGCTGTTCTTCATAAACACAGGAAGGAGTATTCTCATTATTCATACATTTAAGCAGGGGATGATTTTGTTCATCTGGTTTGACTTTCTGCATGGCGATGCTCCTTCTACTTTCCCCAGAATTCCTGCATGATGTACATACATACATATGTATGCGGTAGACCAGAATACATATTTTACAGTTTTTCCCAGACTGAAAGGTAGAACTTCAAGTGATTTGGAATTTCCCAGGTACCATGATAAGTTGTTCAAATTGCTGCCATTACTCTGGCATCTGGATGGGTTTGTTTTGGTGGTGCAATATGAGTACAGTATTTAGCTGCTCTAAAATAGGATTTTCTAAAGACAGAACATTGCCCAGCTGCCAAAATCTACATGAACAAAAGATCTGAGGCTGTTTTTTTCAAATGGTTTTCTGGATACAGTTTTATTGTTGTGACTAGTTTTCTTTCATAGTTCTCTTGGCCTTTGTGCTTTTCAAAGATCTTATGAATATTGTCACTGTGTGACATGAACTTTAAGTTTGGAAAAACTTATTGTGTAAATATTTATAAAATATTATGTAAGGAAACTGTTGCTATTTCTCCTTAAATGAATGGAAAATTAAAAATGATGACATGCAAGGAATTGTGATCCTTTGGAGCATTAAAAATTACTCCACTAGGTGGAGAACTTGCACCAAGTATGTAACTGAAATTGTTAGCATGAACTGAAATGATCTCTGCTGCTGCAAAAATTTAACTCCTAATAACTGAATAGTTTTTGTATCATACTTTCCTTTTATCACTTCTGATGAAGAGCACTTTTAAATTTGTAGCATAGGCATTCTGTGAAATTGTAGAACACTGTATTCATTTATGTTTAAAAATTAATAAAGGGATTAACATATTTTTCTTGATATATTAGCTGAGGAAGTTGCTTTCAGTAGTTATCAACTTTTCCTTGAAATGCGCTCATGTGAAATATTTTTTTTCAACATTCAGCTCATTCTAATGAGGTGCTGATAGCAAAGGCTTTCCAGGGGAAGAAACAGTGAAAAACAGTGAACAGCCAAAAAGAGGTATTATAATTAACCCCCCCGTTTAACCATAAATATAGGGGAAGTAATATTTTATTATTTTCCCTGGTTCTATAAACATGGCCAATATTAATTTATCAAGTTCCTCAGAAGCAGGATGAGGACAAATGCTGACAAAAAGAAATGTCTTAATCTGTCTTTTTGTGTTGGATATAGATCCCAGTCATTAAGTAGAAGTGGGACTGGGGTTAATTTTGGAGTTTGTGCAGATTCAGGAGCCAGGTGTATTGCAATATTCTGTAGGTCCCTTATAGGTGGGAGGAGAATAAAGATTCATGGGGCCACTTTTTTTTAATCTGTTGGGACTAATCTGTGGAGACAAATCTGCTGGGAATTTGCAATCTGCACATTTGTCTGCTGGAAATAATTGAAAAGTTGTATATTGCTTGTGTAAGTGTCAGAGTGCAAAGCTTCTAGGACACAGATTCTGAAGAGGACAATTCAGAAAGGGCCGTTACTTGTTTGTCTGTGCTAGCTAACATCGAGCTTCAAGCAACATTTTGAGTTGGCGTGTAAGAGAGAATTTGATTTTTTTTTTCTTTTCGGGGTGTGAAGAATCAGGAAGACAGCGGAAACGGGTAAATGCTCTATGTCCTTCTTTACTATTCATATATATTTAATTAATGCAAGTGTTAGAGCTTGGATTTGGGAATGCAAGTCTTCTGGATATTTGTTCTTGCCTTTATTGTGGTGGTCTGACAGAGCTAGGAAGAGAGCAGCTGATGACAGGGTAGAAGGATGGATGTACTCTTTTATTATGTTGTTAACCCTGTGAATAATTAAAGTCAGACATGGGGTTTGGAACTGGATTCTCAAGACTGCAGTTTATAATCTGCAGAGTTTGGAAGACAAGATGACAGGTGCTGGTAAAAGCAAATGCTGTGTATGTTATTGTTCGAATGCATACCTGTTTATTACGAACATAAGTGCTAGTGGTGGCCTATGTGTTAGATTATGGATCTAACTTGCTTTAAATTTAGGACTGAGGTTAGGTTTCAGGGTAAGAGACATTCTCTCCTACTGGCACATTCCTTCCTAAGGGCCCAGATCATTGCTGCATCTTATGATTACTAAAGAGTTGGAAGCGGGCAGGTTTTGGAAGAGATCAGTGCTCTACGTTGTCTTGTAGAAGCTAGAGTTTTACAGCTGTACGGGCTAGGGTTAGTGTTAGGAATCGGGAATCTAAAGTTTACTGTTCCCAGTTTATGGGTGAATTCTCCAGGGACTAGAGAAATACAAAGATGACATGGGAATATGACTGTGGATTTTTCTTTCAGTTTCATTGCTGTGCTCACTGCTGGTGTTGATGTTAATATCAGGATTTGAGCTAGGGTTTTGGGCTTAATGCTTAAAGGAATCTCTTTATTTTTTTCATTTTAGAGAGTCTAGATAGCTATAAATAGAGAAAACGGTTGGATGGGATGATGCTTTATGTTCTCATTTACTTCTAGGCTTCATTCAGTTTATTCATATAATTAAATTTTGCATTAGGACTTGCACTTCGCATGATTTATAAATAATTAATATTAACTAATTTTTATTTATAGTAATAATTACTATAAAATAATAGCTTCAAATATTATTAAATAAGATATGGAAGAACATGGAAGAGACTCCTGCTAATAATTAAGTTTAGGTAAACTTAGAGCTTAGAAACCTAAAGCTTCGAAACTACAGTATATTCTCCTCTTATGTGAGGTATGTATATGTTTGGAAAAGGCAATTTCTTAAAGATATTACTGGAATTAGAGGCCATATCTAATTAAACTTTATTAAGATTGAATTTAGGGCTGGAGTTATCATTTCGAAACCCAGTATTTGAAGAGTTGAGTTTATTATGGCATTTTCTAGGGCCCTACAGGCCAGAAAGGGGGAATTGGTCTTCAGGGGACAACACGTTATTTTCTTCCCACTGATGAAAGGGAACCCCTGCTAGGAGTTAAAGCCAGTGTCAAGGCAAGGGTTAGATACCCCCTGGCTGCTCCTGGCTGGGGCAGTGAGACCGGACAGGCTGCAAGAACTGGTGTGACACAGAAGACGTGTGACAGCTGTAGTTAAGACTCAGGCTTTCTTGTAGTATATGAATTTGCCTCATGGGTACAATGAAGGCTTGCATTAGTGTTGGGGAACGTGAAGATGTTCTTACACTATTTTGCTCTTTCCTTGTTTCCATTTCTGGGCCTCATTTTCCTTGATGAGTCGTCATGCCCACCTCCCTTTAGAAGATGGCAATTATTTCACCCAAATGTAAATCCAGGCTCAGTTGATAATTTGCTTTAAGGTGACTCCCAGACAGTTTGGGAGTGGGCTACACTGAATCTGACTTTGTCTTCCAGGACACATGTCCAACACCTGCTTGCGTCTCCAGATCCCATTGTATTGCTCTCTAGGACATACTGCATAACACTGGTGGCCAGTGAGAAGGCTATCTCATTATTTGTACACTTTGAACTGAAAAAAAACCCCAAATACAGGAATTATGTTCATGGGTTGAGTGGTAGCATATCTGGTCGGAAGGAGATGCAGGCAAAACAGTGCTAAAGGGTCATAAAGATAAGAAAAAGTGACAAAAAGTCGGTCTGCTCTGGCTGCAGTGGTGTTCAAAGCTCTCCCATGGGTGGATGGACTGTGGCAGTGCAGACACAGCCAAGGCTGCTGACCAAAGAAAGGCTTTGCTGTTGTTTAAAGAAACCATCGAAATCATGTAGATCAACAGGACTGGTGCAAGCGCAGACCTTGATGTGTAGGCTGTAGAACGGTATCACAGCCTTTTCTTCACTCGGCCTGCAAGGATCACAGCATAGAAGATACTGCAAAAATTGGGGAGGGCAGACATCTCTGTCCTTTGGCAGATAAATGAACGGATATCTCCAGCCATTTGATAATCTTTTTAGCTTGTAACAACAACATTTAGTCATTTGTCTTATTTCCAGTTATTCTTTTCTTTCTTTTTCTTGTACAAGTTGAAAAATATTGACAGAGAGCAATGGAATGTTATGGACAGAATCTGTCTGGTTTGTTTGTTCTCAGCTTGTGTGTTAGGAAAACGTAAAAGGTGACCGAGTTAGAGGGACTTCCTTAAGGAGGAGGAAGATGGTTCCTTCCCATGAGAACATCTGGGCACAGCTGGATAGCAAAGATTCCAGTGACTGGAGCCTGTGGGAGAAGAGCAGAGAGGGTTTTGCAGCGTGAGCTGGATGCCTCTGCTCATGCTGAGAGACTTCCAAGAGGGACAGGGAGCATCTGTAGGTAAGAAAAGAGAAATCTCCTGGGATCCACAGGAGACTCTGCAGTTTTCTCTGGTCCAAGTCACTGAGCTGGCTGTCACAAAGCCTGGACACAAGAAGGCCCCTCTGCAAGGTATAGAAGACAAATGGAGAGTTTTTTATAAACTTTTAAAAATTTCTGTTTTGCCTGGTTGAGTCACTTTGAGTGTTTTTTTTGGTTTTGTTTTGTTTTGTTTTTTTTCTGGGGCAGGGCAGGGATCATCACTACAGGAAAAAGATCTAGTTCAACCCATCCCAAGGTCTGGTAAACACAGATTGCTTCTCAGAAACCCGGATCACAGTAACTCTTCTGCACTGTACCGGTTTTGTACCTTCTGGTTTGGTGGTAATGAAATACAGCCTTTCAGCTTTTTCTTTTTCCTTTCTGAGTAAACATATCCTGTTTGTTTTCATAAATGCTTAAAAGTGCTCAGAAGTGTTTAAATGAGGCACATCTTGGTGTGCCAAATTAACGTGGTAGGCATAAGGAGTACTATTGTATTTATGTCTTACAAATCACCTCCACTTCATGATCTGCTTTTTGAAGGAATGGTCTATCTACAGTTATCATTTAATAAAGCAGTAGTTAACAATTGCCCTTTTTTTTTTTAATGGTACAGCTTTGGAAGTGGTTAATTGATCAGGAAACCAAAAGATCCTCTAATTTCAACACAGGTAGGGAGGGTTTATTAATGTCTTTTCTATGTTGAGAATTGTTTAGTCCATTTCCTAGCACTATGTTCCATGTGTAAGAGTATTCTTGACTATTCTTCACTGTTAAGTTTTGCTCTGCCAGCTCCTGTAACCATTGTAACTGCCTGTGTGTGCCAGTACAGGCAATGCCACAGGACGTTGACATATTAAGTGATGGACAGAGAACAGAAAATAATTTATCTGAGTTGCACTTCAAAGCAACACAAGTGAGAGCCAGACTGAGAAAAAAACCTCCTGTTTTCAGATCTCTGTATGGAAACATTCACGATAGCTGGATAGTCTGAGTAATTGTTTTCTGTTTAATTGAGATATAAACACGAGATCAAGAGCCAAGATGTCCACAGTCAGAGATAAAATCATGGGACATAACGTTGAGGTGTAATGATGATGATGGAGATTTTTGTTGTAGAGCAAGTGCAAATTCACAAGGAGGAAGGTTGTGAACTCCTTCCTCTTGCCATAAAGCAGCTGTGTAAAAGGGACCTCAGCAATACCAGTGCACAACATGAAATGTATAAGAAAAATCACTGTCTGCTGGAAAGTGAAAGCCTTATTTTGTGTTCAGAAAACAGCAAATGCAAGTGTCTTTTACCTTAGCCTGTCAGTTCAAACATGTTTTCAAGCTGACATTTTTTGCTTATTTTCCAACTTGTTAAAAGAGTCTGCGTGACTTATTCTATGTAAGGGAAATACTGATTTCCAGTCCAAAAGTACTTCATCAGCTCCATGTTTTCATGAATACAAGAACATTTATGCAAGTCTCAGAGGTAGTACTTCCCTGGAAAATATTTTAACAGTGCGGTTTCACACTGGCATTATTATATCCCATTTGATCAGTAAGATTTGTAATTTAGAGCTAAAGAGTGACAGGAAGAAATTCTATTTTCTTTTATTCTCTATGTCTGTATCTTCTGTCAGTTAAAGAATTTGCAGGGATTGTCTTTTCAATGTAGAGAAATCAGCAGTTAAGCTATACTATACATGTGGACGGTAAGGTGTGCAAGAGTGGGGTCTATGGGAGCCACTTGTTGGCATGCAGTGATAACAAGAAATCCCAAGTGAGCATTAGCCTCACTCCTTAAAAAAGTGAAGGCTCTCCATCTTTATTAACTCTCTTAAAATTACATGTCCTTTCTCAGAAATCCCTAAAGCAGGCAGGAGGCAGATTGAATACGATTTCTTCAGTGTTGCCATGTTAGGCTCAGTTTTCTGTCTTTGGACATGGCAGTGTGGGGACAGTTGAGAGTAGGTTTTATAACTTCTGCTGATGAAACTTTTCCATATTGTATGAAGTAGTTGAATGGACTTAGACTGTTCAGATCTCTCTGGTCTTTGAACTCCTCTCAAATTCCTATATGCAAAGTGGAGACAATTTAAGAGGACTAATTGAGAGAACTTTTAAGAAATGGTGATAATATATTCCCCTGGGAAGTGAGTGATGTAGTTCAAGTCATCCTGTAAATTTTTAATAAATTATGAAGACATTAAAAGGTGAGGACAGAAGATACAGTACTTTTTTTGTTGTTGTTTGTTTGTTTTTCTTCCCAGAAGAACATGAGTCATAAATGGTCTCACAAGGTAGAAAGGCAATGGCACTTCTATAATTTGGGAATTCCCTTTGACAATATAAGCAATTATGGGTGTGTCCCAGACATTTTATTGGCAAAATTTAGGTATTTGGAAGCCTTAGTCCTTTCTGGAGCAAGGAGACACTGAGTGGGGGCTTCAGGTTGGTGAGTTTTAAATTCAGTGTGTAAATGCTTGACTCTAATCTTTTTATGAATCTGACTTTATATTCCCACCCTTGCTCTTGTGCTTCTAATTTTTAAATGAGGAAATCCCTAAAGAGTGAGAACACTCCCTTTCTATAGTTGCAGGGTGAAATCCCACACAACTGGCAAGGCACCCATTGCCTTCAGTCACGCCAGGAATTCACATGTGGCTAAAAGATAACTGGTTTTGTTTTTATTGTGTGTCTTTCCTCTTTGTTCATGAGCATTAGCAGTGAACCTAACATAATGAGACTTACAGAGCTTCCCTGGACAATATTATTAAAAAAAAAAAAGCAAAAAAAAAGAAAAAGGAAGCTGTCTAATGTATCTAATAATAACTGAATGATGGTAAACTATTCACATGGTTGTCTTTGTCAGCAGGGAATGTATTTAGGGACTAAAGGTGGGGGGGCTTCCAATCTTATATTTCTATGAAATATGCAAAGCAGTGAGCAACAAGGGTGGCAGGAAATATGCATATACATATACGAATCCATGTGAAACAATATAAGTAACCTTTCATTAGAAAAATTCTGAAATAGTTAACTGCAATTCCAAGTTAATACTTGATAAGCAATTAATGAGTTAGCAGACATTACCAAACAGTCTGTATTTATACATAAATAGCATTTTATGACAAGAAAACGTAAATCAAATGTTTTTATGACCTAAGAATATTGTGTTTAACCCAACTCAGGCTAAGCATTTTTCCTTCCTTTTATCCACAAAAAGATTTGTGTAGCTCAATTAGAAAAAGATGTTTATGCCAGTATTCAGTTTTGTTCTCACTCCCTCAAATATTTCAAAATTAAGTGTTGTGACTGCTATGACTAATACTTTATGTTTTCTATTTGTTCTTTTTCAGACTATAGGCTTTGTTGTTGTTACTTGTCATGATGTCTTTTACATTGCCTCGTTGTTTGTTGCTAATTAAAATGTAATTGTTATGACCAAATTGTTCCTGCCAGTTAGAATACAGAGCATATAGCAAAAATTCTAGTACCTACATGTCTCATGGGATATTTTAAACTATTGTTTTTCTTCAAATTAACTGATTATACAGTGAGTCAATATACTTACTAGTTTCATGAAATTGTTCTACATATGGCCTGTGTGTTTGTCTGGCTACTGGCACTTCTCTGCTATTAAACCCAAATTGGTTGTTGTTTTGGGCAAATGTTTGTGTAGTGTCCAAAATGTTCTTCACAACAGTGTTAACAAGTAAGTAATTGATTTACAAATTACACTAAAATCTGTCTACTTTGGATAGTTCTCTGAGTTTATATTGCAAAATAGCACAAATGTGGTCCTTCAGTAGAGAATGCCTCAGCTATTGAGCTGGACTCATATTTTTTTTCTCCTGCTTCCTTATTCCCTCGTTTAGTAATTGACTTTAAAAGGAGATACTTACAAAGAAAGCATTTCAGTCTGTGCTGTCACAATGATCAAGATTTTGATACTGGATTTGGTTACATGCACTGGTTTAGCCCTACTCCCATTCTTATGAAAAAGCTACACTTGTGCAGAAAATTTGATTAAAAATATTTTTGCTCTGTTATTGTATTGTATTGTATTGTATTGTATTTATTTTTTTACCCGTTTTTCAGTGAACACAGCATCTGCTTACATCTTCGACAACATTAATAAATATCTTTCTGGTTGCCTCTCTCCCCTGTTTTTAGTTGAATGTTCAGCCACCTCTAGTTTTGCTGTGTTTTGCTTTTTCATCATTGAATCGCAGTTACACGCTATTTAAAATGTAACATTTCCCTTTTCTCTGTAATTTCATATATTTTTGTTAGATGTGTCAAAATCCCCATCCTTTGCAAAGCACTCCATCTTATCCCTCTGCCAGTATCCCCTTCAGGCGCTACTTTTGGGTTCCCCTGCCTTGTACTTCACCAAAGTAATTTCTCTCCCTTCAGCAATGAGTGGGGCTTTCCTGAGGTGAGGAGAGGAAAAAGGTGTCCCTTTAAAGACCCTTTCTGCCTTCCTGCAAAGGTCATCTCCTGGAAGGTGATAAGAACTTCTGGCTGTTGCTTTTGTTATCCAGGACAGCTCTGCTGCTGAGCAGAAAAGTGTCTGGGTAAGATAGGATGCAGCAGCCTTTGTGCTGTTTCCGCCTGAGGCACCGAGCGCAGAAGTCTGTTGTGGGCACGGGCTGGAATGTTCTGCATGGATCCAATTATACGTAAATGTGTGGGACTCAGTTTCATAAATGGGATTCCAAACTACTGCTAAAACCTCGCATGCTGAAATGTTAATATTTCATAATTAAGATTATTACACAGAAATTATGTTGTTATGTTATGTCTAATTTTTCCCATTCATCAACATTTAGATTTTACTTTGCGTTATAGTTTGGATGCATTTGAGCAGTTTTCATCCAACTTTGCTGAATAATTACTTATCTGTCATCTGTTAACGTCTGCTTGATAGCTTAACAGCCAAGTCCTGGCATCATAGCTAGGGATATTTGCTAGTTTAGTGCTGTTGCTTTCATATTCATTGTTTGCTCTGTAATGGCCCTAAAACATTTCCCATTCATATTTGGGCTAGAATGATTCTTTCAATAATGCCTTAGAGGAAAACAAGGTTCTTCTAATGGCAATTAAAATTAGCAATGATATTAGGCTCAGAATTTAAAATCACATCTCACTTCTGTGCAAATTCCCTTTTATCATTTAAAAAAATCAATTTGCAACAATGTTGTGTACCTCATGCATAATACACAGCTTCAGTGATTTACTTCTTGTTTTGGCACAGGCACAGTTGAATGATATAAGAGGTAATTTTCTTTTTCTGCTTTAATAGCTTGTATTGTCTGCATAATGCACCCTGTCTGAGCTTCATCAGGAGAGTTACACTGTTCATACACTTTTGTTAGTAAAACATTTCCTGTTTGTTGTCTGAGAAGTTTATCTTATCTGCAGTCTGAAAGAAGACAGTCACACAAATATGAGGAAGAGACAAATGTGTAGAGCTGGTTTTTTTGTTAAGATGGTTGTTACCAAGTCGGTGCAGGAAACAGAATTGTGGAACAAAGCTGTGAGGTCACTAACAGTATTGAAATAATTTCCCAGCCATGCTATACATCTTGATAAATGCTTCAGACAAGGAATGATGCCATACTTGGAGAGATGCTCGAAGAAGAGACTTTTTGTAGCCAGAAGTAGATTTTTTTTTTAATAGAGAAGAATGGCAAAGAAATAACAGTGAAGTCTACCAGACAGATAAAGAATTTGAGATATCTGGGCTTTTGGGATGTTTGACCATTTGGCAGTATTCCAAAAACTGAGCTCCTTTCAATTTCCTTTATAAAGAAAGAATTCAAATTCGGAAATAAAAGCGGAAGCTGGGAGAAGCTTGTGCGACCTCCACTCCCAATGTTCATCATAAAGAAAATAGGGCAAATGAGGGGAAAGCAAGACTTATTAATACAGCTAAAGGAATACCAAAGATCCTAGAAGAAAGAATGAATGCAGTTAAGAGTAGGTTACAGCTGGAGGGCAACAGAGCCACTGGAAGGCAGCAAAGGTAGGGAAAAGATCCTATTGGGGAAGAGGTACTCAGAACGGTGGGAGAGGTACGGGAATGATGGAAGTGCTCATATATTAATGCAGGCCAACATATATTGCTGATTTGTTTCTATGTTTTTGAGTGGGAGTATGTTTTTGTTTGCCTTAAGCTATGTAAGATTTATCACAAATGTTTCTGATGAATAATTTTATGTCAAATAGATAAAATTTAACTTTAAAATAAATATCTTTTACATAGAAAGTATTTGTAAGATTAATAAGTGGATCAAGGCATGGAAAATTAGTTTTGTAGGAATAAAAAATGTATTAGTGCATGCCTCTGTCTGCCTGGATTCAGACTGAGTGTTTAGATCCTAAATTTACAATGAAACATAGTAATATAAAATAAACAAAGTCAGTGTTGAACAGACATCCTTTGCTTCATGCATTTGTGTTTGCATAAAACATAGAGGTTTGTTTGCTGGGTTATGTAGGTAGAAAAGCAAGTTAACACTCTCAGTGCGGTAATTTCGCTCATATAGATGGGACTCCCAGAAGCTGAATTGCAGTGAATACCAGCTGGAAATCGGAGGATGAAAGAAGCGAAAATGCTCTCTGGGGATCGCGTATGACAAAGACACTCAAAGAGGGCTTACAAAAGCTGAAGGCCATCCCCAGTGCTGAGAGAAAGTTAAGCTTCTACCCTTTTTGAAAAATGTTGAGAGAATCGATATAGAGTAAGTGATGCCATATAGTGCCTAGATATTTCCTGTAAATCTCTAACAACTGTACCTGTCTAACTAAGCAGATTCCAACTGTGCGATTTGGGAAAACAAAACAACAAAAAAAGAAAGGAAAATTGGTTGATTATATTCTTGTTGTTCACGCACTTCTGGTTAGAGTCATTCATGTGCTTCCATCCCAAGCACTCTGTGAGAATAAAAACCAATCTGATGCACTTTGGAGAATTTTTGTAGGCGCTGAGAGTGACGATATTGCTTTTTACAGAGACATCTTGATGAGGCCTCTGTCAGAGGGTAGATGAAATACACTGGGGCTAAATTCCAGCATGACAAATCCAATACTCAAAGCTTGCATCTTTTTTACTATCAGTAGGTAGTTTAGAACTGTTTGTCATATAGGTTCTGAGGATATGTAGCAAAGATGGAGCAGTTCAAGTCAAGAGGACAAAGACTTGTTCCTTTTATTTGAGCAAAACCTGGATGAGCCAGGGGGATTTTGCTTGCATGGATACTACCTGAAAAGTATTTTTTGCATTAAGCTGAAGTTATAAAAAAAAAGTAAACAGCAATAGGGTACAAATAAATAATGCGAGTAAATAATAAAGGCTATAATATCTCTTCCTTTAGAGTCTGCGCACTTCTTAGCCTGGTGAAGGAATAGAAATATCAGAGGACACAAATTTTTCAGATGATCTGGACAATCTAAAGAAATATCACTCCTAAAGAAACATTTGGCTTGAAGAAATAAGTGGGTTTTGCTTACTCAGTACTCAGAGCACTGTACCTCGTTGCCCATCTGTGGAAGAATAGAAAGTGCAGCTATACCTATGGAAATTCTGGGACTGGAGGAAAATGTTTTTTCATGTGCCCTCCTCAACTTTAGAAGTTGTTCTTGACCTTAATCCTGGATTATTTTCTCTCTCAGGCCTCTCTTCTCTTTTACTCCTTTTCAGGAGTTGAAGGAAGCGATGGAAAGCAGGAATAAAGTACAAGTTGGTCTTGTGTGATGTTTACTGGCCATGGGATGAAGGCAATGTTAAAGAATATGTTGCTTTGGATATATAAAGTGATAGACTGGGTTCTTAATCATTTCTGTAAATAAGAGGAAAAGATATATACTGTAATAAACACTTGAAAGGATTTGAGGATATTTCCTTGACCAGCATTTCAGTGACGTTATGGCCAATGCTACTGCCTCACCCCGAATTGCAGCATGGAAATGTTTTTGATGGAGAAGCCCAGCAGCAAAAGGAATCTCTTTTCCCAGATCTTTCTGGCATTACACAGAAACCATACACTTTTCTTTGCTTTTGCAAAATAGAGCTTGTCTGTTATACTGTGTGAACCTTTGATATACGTTACCTAGAGAAAGTACAGCAGCTAAACCATGAGTCATGGCGGCCTGTGGTAATAAAGTCATGTTATCTCTGGGTGATGTGGAAATGAAGTGGTGCAACTGGCACTCGTGGGCTTCAGTTTGCTATTTACTATGTCTTAGTTGTCATGCAAAGGCGGTAGGTCATAAAGCAAGCTGCCACTGTTTGATAGAAAGAGAATTAAGTTCTAATATTGTAAACAGAGTTACTTGTCTGTCCAGGTTTGCAAAAAACAAGCATTCTGTAGTATTTACTGAGTGTATATTTTGGATATGTTCTATTGCTCTTCATAATAACATCACTGTCATGCTTCTCAGTATGACAAGAAATAAGTGTGCTCATGATGTACAGTTCCGCAGTATGATGGTCTAGTAAACAGTCTTAGAAAACAATCCTGTAAATATTCCTATTCATTTAGTGAAGACATAAATGAACCATATGAACAGCCAAGAAAAAAACATACGTCAAGTATGGAATTAAAAATTATGTCTCCTTTTGAAAGTTTAATGTAAGGAATTGCAATAAATCCAGGACCACCTTCAAACAGCTTAATCAGCCATTAAATTTTGGATTAGTAGTGCTCTCTATTAACCGGGTGACTCTGAAGACATAGGGCTGGCCAATGGGAGACAATAGACCAGGGGATTTAGGTAAAAATTGGGTCAAATGAATATATCTATAAAGCACATTTCAGAAAATGTTCTAAAAAGTAAATCCAATTGTAGCACAAGCTAAACCTCAGCAGATTACACAACCTGTGTTTCACTATGAGAAAGTCATCTGAAGCGCAAACATTTTTTTTCAGAGCTAATAGGATAAACATATATATTCCAAGGGTTTTGGGAAGCCCATTTTGGATCCTTTTTTGTTTAAAATCAAAATGCTGTTTTAAGATTTTGGGCTAAGACTTTTTTATTACTTTATTAAAATTTTTAAAAAAATTAAAAGTAGCATATAAAAACATGAAGTCAAATGTTTTCTTTAAAAGATATCATAACAAAATATTCAGCACTTTAAAAATAAGGACTTTCATTAAAAAGGAAAATATGAAACTAAAATATTGTGACCTTTTTATTCTCTGCAGTCAGTCTCTGCTTCTGGCTGAATTTATTAGCTGATTTTATCCAAAGTTCCTTAGTTCCAATCCCCCCCGAGTTCATTTACTTTACACAAAAGCTTATTTGCCCAGCTCTGATGCCAGCCTTAAATCTCACCTCTTTTGTAACTACTCCTTGGAAATAGATCAACTTTCTAAAGCTTGCAAGATTCAGAGATGGGAGTTTGGTAAAAGACTGTATTTTCAAGACCTGTATTTTACTTTTTTGTCAAGAAAAAAATGTTAATGCTGTGATGCGTAGTCTGTGGTGTACAGACGGTGATAGTCAGTGGGTACAGTTAATATGTTCTAATAACATAATATTTCATATCCTGACCTTTGAAAATTGATGTCGTATATATCCTGCACATAGTACATTTGATGGTCTCACAAAGGTTGTTGGAGTCCTTGAAACATTGTGTTCAATATCAATGTGTATTTTGCACCAGTGAAATGAAGAGAGAGATTTTATGAAAAAAAGGATGAGGTTTTTCAGAGAGACTAATTATTTTTTGGCTTTGATAGTCAAAATATAATGTATGAAAGGGGACCACTTCTTTTTTTCCTTTTCAGAAAATGAGAAGCATGTCTCTTTAAAGTGTTTTCAATTTGAAACTCAAAAAACTAAGCTAGATTTTGCAAGACTTTACAGACCATGATCAGCCTAGATGTATTTTTCCTACAAGGTTACAGAATTTTGGTTTGATTTAATTGAACTTGCAACATTTGTGATTATTATACTGATCAGCCCTTTACTTGTATGGCATCAGGAATGTACACTGTGCTTTGCATATGCAACAAGGATGCTGCCTGTTGTCACTGGAGTGTTTCAGTGTAGAAAGCAAAGTGGTCCCATGTTAGGGAGTTCTTGGCTCCGCTTCCCCATACACACCTGGACATTTCCATGCAGCTGATACACACAAGTGAAAGCAGGTGGTCTTACTGTCATTCTTTCATCACGATTCCCAAAAACAGAGAGGAGGCAAAACAAAACAGTGCTACAGAAATAAGTTTTCAGGGGTATGTGCATCCCTAAGATACTTTTGAGTCTCCTCTCCTCTTTGTTTTCAACCAATGTAGCTGGATTATGTCAGCTATTATATTTTGGCTGTATGTACAGCACTACAAAACATATTGCATTTGATTATTAAAAAAAGTCTTCTACTGTCTTTTTCAGACTGATGAAAATAATGTTAGATTCTAAACTAACTGAAAGTGAGTTAGTGGCAGAGGTATTACACTGAAATGTCACTGCAGCAATCCTCACAGAAGAGAAGTAATAATTAAATGCCTTTCGAACACCAGGATCCAAATCCCAGAGCTACATCATTTAAAAGCTCTACCTCCTGAAGCCCACTGTGAAGTACTGAAAGCACAGAGACCGACGGGTAGTCAGACTAAGCACTGACAGTCTGAAGTAAATAATTGAAAGAAGCAGTATAGTGTACAGCACAATTTACAGAAAGTCAGGATGAAGATAGGTGAGCATTCAATGTATACACTAAATTATATACATTGGTGACTATTTAACATCTTGTATCTGTCATGTATTTGTTTTATTTACTGTGATAGCTAGAAAGGAAAATGATCATAAAATATTTAAGAGTCAGTGTAAATGGAAAAAATGTTTTCCCAAGATAATGGACTCCTACAGCTATTAGGTAATGAAGCAAAGTAGAAACATTTATTTTCCAGGCAGAAAGCATTGCTTCTGAGATAAATTTCTGTGATAATGAACATAAAGCAGGCATACAATATAATTAACCCAAAGGTATCTGCTTTTATACACTGAGCATTGAACAAGCAGTAGTGTTTGTTCCTTGTGGTCCGATTCCCCACAGCCTGGCTGTCCCGCTCAAGCCCCGTTTCTCATCCAGGGTCTGCCACAGCTCAGTGTGCGCCACAGAGGTGCCATCAAGTTTACCAGTAGATGGAGGGAGGTTCTTCTCCCCTCTACTCTGCCCTGGTGAGGCCGCATCTGGAGCACTGCATCCAGTTCTGGGCTCCCCAGTTTAAGGACAAGGAATTACTGGAGGGAGTCCAGTGGAGGGCTAAGAAGATGAGAGGTCTGGGATACCTTTCTTATGAAGAGAGACCGAGAGAGCTGTGTCTGTTCAGCCTGGAGAAGGCTGAGAGGGGATCTCATCAATGTTTGTAAATATCTCAAGGGTGGGTGTCAAGAGGATGGGACCAGACTCCTTTCAGTGGTGCCCAATGATAGCATGAGGGGCAACGGGCACAGACTGAAGCACAGGAGGTTCCATCTGCATATGAGGAGAAACTGCTTTACTTTGAGGGTGCCAGAGCCCTGGAACAGGCTGCCCAGAGAGGTTGTGG
Source organism: Caloenas nicobarica (assembly GCF_036013445.1). Classification (NCBI taxonomy): domain Eukaryota; kingdom Metazoa; phylum Chordata; class Aves; order Columbiformes; family Columbidae; genus Caloenas; species Caloenas nicobarica. The sequence continues at coordinate 126,450,617 of NC_088246.1, read as the reverse complement.
AGTCTCCTTCTCTGGAGACATTCAAAACCCACCCGGACACATACGTGTGTGATCTGCTCTGGGTGAACCTGCTTTAGCAGGTGGGTTGAACTAGATGATCTCCAGAAGTCCCTTCCAACACCAACCATTCCATGATTCTGTGATCTCCAGCAGCATACTGAATCCTGGAGAATAATGCTGGCCGAAAATGTACCTTTCCTTTCTAACAGAACTAATTTTGCGTGGGGAGTGAGGAGCAGGCTTTGACAGACTGCATTTACTGCACAGTTGTCCTTTATTTGTTTCCTGTGAATTAAACCCTTTGCAATGGATGAAACTTCTAACCCTGTTTTCCAATGATTTTTATAGGTGACATTGCTTTTGCCCATGGTTACTTTTTGTGCAGTAGCTGCCCGCCTGCCTGCCTGCCTCAGAACGATACTTCCTCCAAACTTTCCAAGCAAACTTCAGGCAGGGTTTTAAATCCTCTCCTCATGAACCTCTTGTGCTTTACTCTGAGCACAATTAGCACTTTATTTTCTTGCTGACTTCTCACAACTTGGGTCTCAACATCTTGTAGTCTCAGACTTAATGTATCTTTGAAGGTGCAGATCGCTTGATAATCTCCCTGAGTTGCCTACCTTTCTCAGCACTGCCACTTTCTTTAGTATTTATTCAACATTTTAAGTGTTATTTTACAAAGTATCATATTTAAATGTAGTCTCTGGATTTTTTTTTAATTCTTATTTTAAGATATAGAATCATAGAATAATTTTGGTTGGAAGAGACCCTCAGGATCATTGAGTACAACCATACCCTAAATCTAGCACTAAACCATGTCCGCATGTATTTCTTTATCAATTTTAGAAATATTTTATTTTGCCTTGGTAGTAACTCCATTCCATTCTTTCAGGAAAACATTCACTGACCTAAACTGTAACTTGGTAAATGCATTTTTAAGTACTGTATAAAACAATTCATTAGGATGTTATCACTAGAAAGTATTCAACGTCAAATAAACAAGTAAATACAACCTGGTGATAGTTGTAAAAATATGCAGGATAAACTTCAGGAAATGAGAACTAAATAAAAGTTTCTGTCACCCTGGGCACTAGCTCCTTTGCTTGAGCAGATCAGACTGAACGTGTCACAACTTTCCCTTATGATTTGAAGTACATGTACTTGATGCTTGGACTATTTGTTCTTAAAATGTCACTGGGGCTATTTGTGCTGGGTCATATAGCTTCAAACGGAGTATTATAAACTCTTCTCCCTCCTTCCTTCTTATCTGATAGGTGGACAGCTCTGCTATTGTTTACTGTAAAATCAGCAAACACCACTTTTTTCTTTTATCTTAAATCACTGCTTTCCTAAATTGATACTATTGTCTGCTTCGAAAAATTGATATTCTGGGTGTGTACGTAATAATAGTAGTAAAAAACACTGCTAGACTGCCCAAAAGTGTGTTTAACTCTTAACAGTGTTGTGGAAAGAGCTGGGGCAGCTGCACGCAAGACAAGGCAAGACCTGAAGAAGTGTGTGGTAATTCTGGTGAGGCTGGTCTAGAGTGTTTACATGCACTGGATGAGAATTCAGTGCAACACGACTTCTCATAGCATGGCTTTAGCATTTTACGTCTCCATGAATTTGTGGAGACAGTGATGTTAGTGCAGGCATCAAAATATCCAGGGGCATAAAACTAAGGCAAAAATATCTCCATCTAGCTGAAGGCAATAAAACCAGTTTGGTAAGAGACAAACATTCTGGGAAACTAATGGAGTCTGATAAAAGTCCTATTGAAATGGTGAAGTTTATGCTATGCTTTCCTTAAAAATGAGGTATTTATATGTGATTGTCCAATTTGGACTTTTTATTTAAATTTGAATGCATGTTTGGAGAACCTTCCCCTCCCCTCATGCAAGACTCATCCCTTTTAAAAACAGTAAGGTAGCATCTCAGCTCTAGGAGAAACAAACTTTTTCAAGTATAAATCAGTGATTTGACTGAAAATCAGAGGTGTAAGTAAACAAATATTTGGCATGATTATGATTACTGTCTGTAAAACTGAGAACTCCGTGAATTGAAGACTATTACAGGAGTAAGGGGAAAGGAGAGGTCTCCATATACATTTTATCTTCATTTAAAAAAATGAAATCTGAACTACTAGTGAGGGCAATAGAGGTGAACCTTGGAAGTCTGAATTAATTTAAGGGAAGCTCAGGAAAACAAATGTGGCCTGTTGCAATCGCCTTTACCTGTTGTTTCAGATTTTCCCCCTATTTAGATAGAAAATATGGAAAAATTCACATCAGTTCAGCTCTTGCAGACATAATATTTTAAATGGCACTCACTGACTATATTTCCAAAGCTGTGGAGGCTGGTAATATCTACACAAGGGAGAATAAAAGTTTAAAACAGTAATTATAGTTCCAGACTAGAGCTTCCTTTCCTGAGGAGCACGTAGCATGGCCAAGCAAAGCTCCCCCCCAATAACTGAAGAAACGCTGCTCTGCAGTTCCTCATGACTGTATGTCTTTTGGTTTGTATTACTGTGGTTATGATTATCATTTCCACAGTGCCCAGGAGGCCTAAGCAAGGATGAAAACCCTATTCTGTACCTCCAAATAGATATTTGGAAAGACAACTCCCATTCTAGAGAAAAGATATTGTGTTTGGAAGATGAGCAAGGTTGTTTTCAACACTGGCGGGTAAGCGTACTCAGATAACACTCTCACAAATAACTATTATTCAACTCAAGCAGGCATTTTCCAGGGAAATAAAGAAACATGTATATTCACATCAATATAGGGAGCCATGGTCTATCTCCTACTTCTGAAAATTTGGCTCTATGTACATGGAAGTGGAAAACAACAGCTGTGAATGAGGGAATTTGGAGCACAAATGAACACCAGACCCAGCTGCAGATTTGCATTCTTTGACATCTGGTGCTGAGTAGACACTGGGGAATTCTGTGATAACATGAGATTTAATGCATCTGTCAGCTAAATCTAGCATTTCTCTTTGGGACATTTGCATGGATGAGGTTGATCTCAGAGAGCTTTTTTAAGCCAGAACAAAAAAGGAAGAGGGTTGTATCTGATTTGGACTCTCAATTTGTATGCAGAGCTGGCAGGTTGCATGGAGCTTGCCTTGAACTGGGATCACACATCTGTTCTGCAAGAATTTGCAAGACAGCTTCCACAAAACACCAACATGTTTGATTTCAGAAGTGCTGTGGCTTGGGGTTCCACTGAAGTGTTTTGGTGCATAATGAAAAAGGTTATGAGTGAGTCTGCATGTGTGTATATATGTGGGAAATTCAACTAAAGGAGAGAGACCAATACAGTTTAAAAAGGGGATTTTCAATACTTTTCTGAAGATTATTGGAATATCACAATAAACCCAGATACTCAAGGAAAAGAAGGGTTGTGACCACACGATGCAGTCTCTGGAACTAAAGTAATTCTGCCCTTACCTTTGTAATTTTACCTCATTCCAGTACAACTGATTTTTTTTTGATATAAGTCTTGTGCTTTATGCCAAGCCAGTTTGTATAATCACATTTTACATGCAGACAAAGGAACAAGAGCCTGAGTGCCAAAGACATTACACATCATTATACATTGTAAATCCTCATGTACTCTCTTTAGGATTATCACTCTATATTGTTGGACCGTACACATTGTAAAACATCATTGCAAAGTGAAATCAGTTCACTAATTCATAGAATTTTATTTTAATCTGTACTGCACAGTAAAAATGTCATTCTTAAGAAGGGAGCTACTCAGTTTGATTTTAACTGGATTCTTCTTTATATGCCACCAGGATAAACACAGACTTCACACGAAAGCATTTAACCTCTTTTCCTCATAACCCTGGATAATCAAGGGTGGGTGTAGACAGAACCTGGTTAGAGATGCTGCGAAGTCTGTGGTTGTGACCTTTCCACCTCATACATCTGAGTGCACACATTGTGCAGCAGACAGTGCTGATGAAGACTGCCCTTTCCTGATGTGCTCACGCTTCACAGTCCCTGCTATGGTATATTGTGTAATCTAGAATGATCTAAAAATGATTGGCAGTGCAGAAGATTAAATAAACCTTCCTCCTTCCTTCCTTCCTCATCTTCCTCTCAGGCTGCTTGAATTGCTTTTGTCTGGGAATGACCTTTGTTCCAAGTGATTCCTGCACCAAAAGAAATGCAAAGACATTTTTACCACTGCTGGACACCATCTATGTGGACTCGTCAGATATCCATCCACAAGACCATTTTTATCGTGTGGCCTAATCCTAATTATCTGCTCACACTAATCAAGTTTGAGCCATTTTCAGGTGCGGTGATTTAACAAGTTCTTGTGCTCATTTTGTTTTGTTTGTTTGTTTTGTGTGTGTTTTGTTTGGTTTCTATGGGTTTTTTTCTTTTTTAAATGAGAAGTACTATCACACCTTTGCCATGTAAATGTGAAGAAATACCCTGAATTGTTTTAGCTGCCAGTTGTCTCTTTACAAAGTAATCTTTGTGCTACATGTGATGGCAAGTGTTTCTGTAATATAGCCCCTGACTCCTTTGATTACAGTTTATTACCCCATGAAGGATAAGAAGCAACTGAAGCTCTTAAATAGACCCTGTTAATGACAGCTATAAATGTACATATAACTTTAGCAGTACTGTAATGGAATCTGGTATGATGAATAATGGTCCACAATCTTCTAAAAATACACTCCTGTAACTCTGAAAGAGACAGAGGTGGAAGTTTACTGGGAGACAATAGGCTTGCTTGACACCTGGTAGCTGAGAAATGGTAAAACTCAATTTCTGAGAAATCATCTTTTGGTTATGAATCAGGCATGAGAGAAACCTTGCTCCCTTGAGATGACCAACAAGTTTTCATCCTGGACACAGATGCAAATTCTTAAAGGCAGAATGTACCTACAGCCTATAAGATCCCTGATATTTTTAATAATACCTTTCAACAAGCAAATAATACACATTTTTGTTTATATTGGAAAGTGTTGGTATGTCTGTGTGTTGTGTGTGTGTGTCACCGTATGTGAACGTAGCCCTTGCACATAATGTGCAGCCTGTGTGTGGCCATGGTGGGTGTTGTTGTAGTTGTGTAATTAATGAAGTCCAGGCTCACCCTAATGTGCAAGCCCCAGGGTGTGCACCCGTCAACCTTCCTAAAACTGGAGCACTAGATTATAACACTGACACGCCTAAGCAAGGGACTGATGTTAACCTTGTGCTAGATTTAAATCATTCCAGGCAGTCTGTTTTGAATTTCCAAATGTGCCGTACTGTTCTAATGAGTTAATTCATTTGGTATCCACTTCCTCCTGTCAGCTGCTTTTGGAAAATAAATCATGCGTTGTTATCTTAGCCTTGTCCATCCTATTAATGTTTTAGGAAATGCAGCTGAAGATTATCTGGAGTTTTCTATGGCAGCAGTTGACCTGCAGCAACTGGACAATGATCAATCATATCTTCAAGGAGCCACAAACTGCAAAATGCTTATTCATTTTATTTTCTGTCTACAGCATAGTATTTAAAAAATGTTTTCCATCTTCATGCAGAGAGGTAAAAGCAAAAGTGTAATCTCAAGAATTTTATAAAAAATGTCCATTTCATTGCATCAATGTCATGTACCTAACAAGGGTGGATATGCCAATATACTACAAATTCCACATTTACCAGCAGCACATTGGAAGTCTTGTCTATTCTCTTCTTGTTCAGCTGTAGAGATTAAATTGACAATACCATGACAATCTGTGTGTACTTTCATAGCGCTGACATTAGGCTTGGTGCAGAGCAGGGAGGGATGTAGGGCTTCCACCCCACAGTGTCTGCCAGCACTGATCTCACAAAACAGCGTTGTCCAGAAGGACCTTGGGGTTACCCCGAACGCTGGTCTTGCTCGGCTCCATGGCACAGCTTTCGCCTGCCGTTTGTCAAGACCTGTCCCCTGTTTCCCAATACGATGTCAATAGCATTACCTGTATCCCCTAATTTACTCTGGTGAGAGACATTACTGTTAACTGGTCCTACCTGAGTTTATAAAACAAAGCTAGCTGGGGTGCCTCTGATTCCTGCTTAAGAGCTGGAAAAATTCCCAAGAGATGTGGGTTCCTGAAGAAATTCTTCACTATGAGGGTGAAGAGGGACTGGAACAGGCTGCCCAGAGAAGTTGTGGATGCCCCATCCCTGAAAGTGTTCAAGGTCAGGTTGGATGGGGCTTTGAGCAACCTGGTCTAGTGGAAGGTGTCCTTGCCAATGGCAGGGGGTTGGAACTAGAGGATCTTTAAGTCCCTTCCATTCTGTGATTCTTTAACTGGCAGCAGTAGCCCTCCCTGCTCTTTCCAATCCCTCCACCACTTCCAGAAACTCCCATTTTTTGCTTTACACATCTTCCTCAGTTTCCTAGGAAGCATTTCAAATCTGGTATCCTAAGATTATTTCAGTAATTAATTTTTAGAAAAGCCTAGACATCTTTGATCCCCTGTGTTCTGGCTGTGTTGCCTGTGTCAGCTCTTTGCACGACGCTGCATGCTAACCCCACTGCAGCACACAGTACAGTGTTACTTGTGCCCATACTCTCCCTTCTCCCCAACCACAATTAGATCATCTCAAAATATCTGCTCTGCTTGGAGGCTCTAGATCTCATGTGAAAGTTCATAGATTAATTTAGCACAACTAGCTTACCTGGGGATTTAAACAAGCTACTAATTTAACAGCCATGAGTCTTTCTGGCTGTCCCTGTGATGAAGTTCTATGGTTCCCATAGGATCTGCAGGAATAAAGAGTATATAAAAAGAAACAGAAGCACAAAATTCTCAGCCTTTCAGCCTTTCATTTCCCTGTGACTTTCAGACAATTCTGACTTGCACACTGGAGGGATGCAGAGGTGGTTTATTTATTTTTTTTTTTCATGAGAAGCAGATTGAATGCACAGGTTTTCATTGATCTCAGTGCAGGTGAAGTTCACCTCTCTGAAGAAATCCCCGTAGAGTCTGATGCATGGTGCCAGACATGGTCAGGACCTTCTACTCCAGTCTGTTCTCTGCTGTACTTCCATTCTCCTCAGCAGGTCGTGGGAAGACCTCTTTATTTTCCCTTACTATGTTTTTAAGGGTTGCAAATGATTTTGACCATTCTAGCCTTACTTTAACTTAGGCTGCCAAAGTGGAGCCCTGAGATGCCCTTTAATCCTGAACTGAGAGCAAAGTGGGAGGAGAAGCTGCTTACACAATAGTGGGGAAATCCGGTCTCAGAGAAGGAATTCTCCACAGGTGTACGTGGCGTTGCCTGAACACATTCCTCACCAGCGCTGCAGCGATGCATAAACCTGAGCTGGGCTGAACAGCTTGCACTCTGTACACATCTGAATTTCCATTGTCACGGTGTGAGTGCAAAAAACCCCTCCCTTGGAGATGCTGGTGACTCTTGGATGGCCCCGTGTGCCTGGGGTGGGCTGCATGTGCCTGGCTTTTGCTGGTGTCCGTGGGTAGCTCATATTTTCCTTGATGTGGAAGAGCTGCAGCTGCACATCTGCAAGATACTCCATGAGCAGCAGGTCACAGTTTGATTTTTGTAAATAGCCTCTCAAATCCAAGATTTGTGAAAGAAAATGCTGTCAATGCTTTTACTTAAATTCTATCCTTATTTTAGAACTTCAATTTTAACAAAAAATAATAAATGTCCTCTATTCCCTTTAGCATACAAATATAACAATAAATTTGTGCAGTCCCACTGAAGTCTGTGGAATTGCATCAAATATTCCAGCAGAGAATTTGGCCCATGAAGGGAAAAGAAGCCTCAATAATACTGCGCTCTCAACATGGACATTCATTTTCCTCATTGCCTGTACCAAGAGATAATTTTCTCTAGTCAGAACTCCAACTGCATTTTTTTACTATCAAGAATATTGCTTTTAAATAGAAAAAGAAAAAGTAAACTAAAATAATTTTCAATAACCATACTACTGTAGCCTTAATTTTCAAGGAAAAACATTACCAAACTCAATTTCAGATAACATTCTATTATGTGCAAACCACTGTTGATATAATAACTTCTATTTTAGGTTGCCAGTAAAGAGAAGAACAATGTGACCCATTTAAAAATGGGCTCACAGAAAAATATTAGCAAGCCATTTATCATTTCTATTTAATATTGTTGATAAGAACCATTTGATAGAAACATTTCTTTGTTACAGAACTAACAGTAGCATAGGACATATTTGACATGCACTTTGCAATGGTACTGAGAAATGGACTTCCTGTTTGTTGTAAATTGTTTGGAAAAGAAACAAAAAAGGAAAATGCTCACCTTTGAATTCCTCAACGGGTGGAGCCTAAATTTTTAGAAATCTTCAAATAATGGGTAAATCACACTCACACAACTGAAGTGCTGCAGTGGCTGGATACAGGCTCTTTGGGAAGGCCAGGAGGGGATGGTGAGGAGGGGGGGATGGTGAGGAAGGATGGTTGCCCTGTGTTTGAGAGAGGGGCAGGGATGCCTGGAGTTCTGCCATGGGCCGGCTGAGACCTGATGGGTCTGGGCTGGCTGGCAGAGCAACGTGGATGACCTTGGTGCGGGTGTCTGCTGCAGACTGCCTGATCAGGCAGAATAAGCAGATCAGGCCTCCTTCAGGCAAGCAGAAGAAATTTCATGTTCGCTGTCCCAGGTCTTCACAGGAGCACTTAACAACTCTGGTATCTTTTGGAGGGAGAACACGGCAGGGCAAAAGCAATCCGGGAGGTTTCTGGAGTGCACTGATGACAATTGCCTGATACAGGTTGCTGAGGAGATGAAGAGGGGAGATGCTCTGTAGGAGCTGATTTTTACAAACAAAGAAGAACTGGTTGGAAATGTGAAGGTCAGGGCAGCCCTGGCTACCTTGACCATGGGATGGTTGAGCTCAGGATCCTGAGAAAAGGCAAATAGTGGGTTAACAACTCTGGATATCAGGAGAGCAAACACTGGATTGTTCAGGGATTTACTTGGAAGAATCCCATGCGAGACCATCAGAAGAAGAGAGGAGGAGGCCAGGAGAGCTGTCTGATTTTCAAGCATCACCTTCTCCGGACTCAAGAGTGGTCCATCCACATGTGCCAGAAGTCAAGCAATGGTGGCAGGAGGCCTGCATGGATGAAAAAGAAGCTATTGACAAAACTCAAAGATAGAAAAAGAAACATTCAAGATGTGGATGTAGGGTTAGGTGAGATAGGAGAAATATAGAGACACTACCCAAGAATGCAGAGATCCAGTTAGGAAAGTCAAAGCCTGCCTGAAGTTGAATCTGGTCAGGGATTTGAAGGGCAGCAAGAGACGTTTCTAAGGGTACATCAGCAGCAAAAGAGAGACTGGAGAAAATGTGTGCCCACTGCTGAATGAGTCAGGGGACCTAGTGACTGAGGAGACAGAAAAGTCCAATGTACTCAGTGCCCTTTTCTCATTGGTCTTGACTACTAAGACTGAACTTCAGGAGTCCCAGGCCTCTGAGACCTACAGGAACATCCAGAACAAAGAAGAATTACCATTGTTGGAGAGGGACCAGGTTATGGAACACTTAAACAACTTTGACACACACAAGTCCATGGGATCTGATGGAATGCAACTATGAGTGCTGAGGGAAGGCCACTCTTGATAATCTTTGAAAGGTCATTACAATCTGGGAAGTTTCCCGAGGACTGGAAGAAAGCAAATAATGCTCCTTTCTTCAAGAGGGGACTACAGACCTCAGTCCTTGGGGAAGAGATGGAGCAAATAATCCTGGATGCCATTTGCAAACACATGAAGTAGAAGAGGTGATTAGGAGTAGTCAGCATGGGTCTAGGAAGGCAAAATCACTCTTGACCAACCTGGTAGCCTTTTATGACAAAATGACTAGTTAGGTGCATGAGGGGAGTGCAGTGGATGTTGTTTGTCTTGAGTTTAGCAAGATTTTTGACACCATCTGCCACAACATCATCACTGGCAAACTGATGAAATACAGAGTAGGTAAGAGGAAGGTGAGCTGGACTGAAAACTGGCTGAACTGCTGGGCTGAAAGGATTGTGATCAGCCATACAAAGTCCATCCGGAGGCCAGTCTCCAGAGGTGTACACCGGGCGTCGATGCTGGGGCCAACATTGTTTAGCATCTTCATAAGCTACCTACATGGTAGAACAGAGTGCACCCTCAGTAGGTTTGCAGATGATACAAAACTGGGAGGAGTGTCTGCTTCACCAGATGTTTGTGCTGTCATTCAGAGGGACCTTGACAGGCTAGAGAAATGGGCTGGCAGGAATCTCATGAAGCTCAACAAAGGGAAATACCAAGTCCTGCCTCTGGAGAGGAACAACCCCCGGTGCCAGGCAGTGGGGTCAACCAGCTGGAGAGCGTCTTTAACAAAAAAGACCTGAGGGTCCTGGTGGAAACCAGGTTGAACATGAGCCAGAAATGCACCTATGCAATGAAGGCCAACTGCCTCCTGGGAATAGTGTTGTCAGCAGGCTGAGGGAGATGTTCCTGTCTCTGTACTCAACACTAGTGAGGCCAAACCTGGAATACTGTGTCCAGTTCTGGGCTCCCCAGTATAAGAGACACTTTGACATAATGGAGAGCGTCCAACATAGGGGACATGATTAAGAGACTAGAGCATCCTTCCTATGAAGAATGGCTGTGAGAGATGGGACTGTTCAGCTGGAAGAGAAGGCTCAGGAAGATCTCATCAACATGAATAAATACCAGATGGAGGTGAGTAGAGAGGATGGAGCCAGGCTCTTTTCAGTGGTGCTCTGTGAAGGGACAAGAGGCAATAGGGCAATTGAAATACAGGAAATTCCACTTAAATATACAGAAAACCTCCTTTTTTACTCTGAAGGTAGTTAACCACTGCCACAGGTTGCCCAGAGAGGTGGTAGAGTCTCCATCCTTGGAGATACTCAAAACTCAATGGGACATGGCCTTGAGCTATCTTGAGCAAGGTCAGATATAGGCCCTGCTTTGAGCAGGGTGTTTGGACTAGGTGATCTCTAGAGGTGCTTTCCAACCTCAGCCATTCTGTGAAATCGTTGCTTGTATAAAAATGAATAAATAAATAATAAAAAAAAAATATATAATTAAAAACTTCCTTCTCTGTAGGAAGCCCCATATTGTAGGCATGGGTACAGTCATGCATTTCTATGATTAATAAGTTTGATAGGAAAGAATTCCTGCATAAGCCTGTGGGATGTGGGAGGATCCTGGCAACCAAACAGAGAGACAGAAGGGACCTTTTGGTACCTGATTTTGGGGAAGATGGAAGGCGCTGTGCCACTTGTCACCAGCTGCAGTCCTTAGAGGGTTGGCTGTCCCATTCCCAGGTAGGGAGCACATTGAGCATCACGACCTTGGTCCATCCAGCATGCTGGAGAGGAGTGAGCTGAGAGTGGGGAACAGCTGGCTGTGCTGGCACTGAGGCAGCTGTGGAGCCCTTCTCTCAAGGAGAACCTGCAGCTGATTTTTCCATCCTACTTTCGAGACCTTTTGTGCTGATCCCACAAAGCACAAAGGGAATAGAGCAGGGCTGGGAATATGTGTGAAAAAATATCTTCCTCAGCCTTTTAGGTACGGAATGGAAGGAATACGTAACAGCATGACTTTTGCACCAATTCCACAGAGAAAAAAACGCTTCTGAGAGCAGTTTTTGGTAGTTCAGGAAAACTCATTTTCTTCACAGGTTTGAATTAGACAAGGTCATTTTATTTTTTCATTAGCTTCCTATTATTGCTATGATTATTATCATCAATGAATTGTTTCGAATATCAAGCATATGGAGCAAAGTGCACTTTTTTTTTTTTTTTTTTTTTACATCAACCTTGTAATAGTACGTTTTGGTCTGCATTTTAATAAATGAGGAACCACCACTTACTCTGTTTAGGATTAATGCATTCATGAGTCTTGTTTTCAGTGGCTATGAGGGAAAGACAACATTTTAAAGCAAATCGAGGTAGCTGATATCTTCCCTAATGCTTTTTTAATGTATAAGACATGGTAAGGACCACAAAAGCATTCAGCACTCTGTAATACAATTTGACAACAACAATAAAAAACCCAAAGAAAGATAAAAACAAGCTAACACACTGTATGGAAGAAGGAAAGATACAGTCATGCTATTAGTCTCCAGTTAGATAATTTTATTGAGACTTCTGGCATACGATGAATGAATATGATAACTGGTGGGGGGATGAGGATGTTGTGATATTAATAAAATGTAATTCCGTATGAAACCGTCCTGTGATTTATAGCTAATACTACTGTAATGAGGATAATGAAGCCAATCAATCCTATATAATCTTTTGTTTTTGTAAATCTGATTCTCAAAGAATTTCTGATAGAAAAAGTACAGATTTGTCTTCTTTTCCCAGCAACTCCTTCCCTGCTGACATGAGAAGTCCCACTGAAATCAACTGACAAGCACTCTGGGGAGTAAATAAAACTTTGTGGAGGTGCCTCTGTTCTGCTCTACTTCTGTAGTTCCTCTCTCATGACAATGTCCTTAGAGCCACATTTTCTTTGAGTCAGAACTTCTTACTGTCATATTTTCCCACTCCAGCCTGCTTTCATCTAAGTAACGAAAATCCATCTTCAGTGAGATTGGGTAGATCCCTGAAAACTTACAGAGACAGGCACTTTTTGCCCTATTTGTTCTCCTTGCCTCTTTCCACTGTAGGTTCATTACCCATTTTCCTGGGAAAGGAGAATGGGATTTAGAATATATGTCTTTATAGCACTTGGAAGAACACCTATTTCTTCAGATAAATGTCATGGGATATATTTAAGAACACAGATATGTAAGAAATACTTGAAGTAATTTTACTTTGCTTTGCTTTGCTTCAAGTACAGAACTCATAGCTGTCCTTAAAGAGGAATGCCTACAACAAAATTACTAATCTCGTGAATAATTTTGACCACCATTTTTGGCAGAATGTGAAGAGAAGCTCCCATACGTATTTATCTCCTCAAGTCCAACACCTTCCTCTCTAGGATTCTGGAAGTGGGCAGTGTAGCAGAGGTTGCTGTCTCTGTCAGCATGCTCATTTAAGTCAATGGCAATAACCTTTTTGATGCCAGTGAGGCAGGATAAGATCTTGTGTAAACAGCCAGCACTCACATCTTTGTTTGTCTCAAGAACCTTGTTGATATCTGATTTAACACCTTATGCATCCACCTCACCCGAATACATGAGTAGGCACAGATATGTGACAGCAAGGAGCTGTGATGGTGAAGAAAAGGATGTGAATATAAAGTTGGAATAAAAGTATGGCATTATGGACAAGATCATACCACATCTTTTTCTGTGCAAGGCTCTTTTTTTTCTGGATCTCAGCTCCAAGCAGCTGCTGAGGCTAGTGGCATCACGCACAGGAGATGATTGTCAAAAATGCGTTTGAAATATCAGATGGCAGGAATAGCTGACATTTCATCTTGGTGAGAACAGTCTGAGATATGACATGGACTGGAGAAACACCAGCAACACAGCAAGCAAGTGGATGGCTACTGGTTTTGAAAGAAAAACAGTTGATTATGTTCTGTCAGAAAACAAAAGATTTTAGTTAGAGTCCTCACTGGTTATTTGTGTTTGAGGTTACTTATGAAAACCACTTACCACAGAGCAAATTAGATCCTAGCACTGTTATGCTGTCATCATTGTAAATTCATTAATGCTTCACTGAACTGTTCTAATGCCATTAGACTGCCCCATGTCACATGTGTTGTGTCTATGAATGCTCTCTTTGTCTCCTTGCTTAGCGTGGAAGGTGAAAGGCACTGGAATTGAACTGATTTTTCAAGCCAAGAATCTTTGCAATCATAAATAAAATAAGTCCCTTCAGCTTAACAGTCATTGCCTCCTTTCTCACATAGAAACAGATGGCAGCAAAAAGAGAAAGCAAGTGCAGAGTGCCTCTTTCAGCTGCTTTTGATGGAAAACAGAAAGTGAACAAGTCACAGTGAGGTGTGTTGTAGGTATATTTAGAAAGGCACTTACAACTTCTAGATACATTTCTGCTAATGAGGGTGTGAGACGCCAGCTCTTTGGAAGTTACAGCATACATTGTTGTGCTCTCATCAGCTCTGATGGATGTGGTTTGTATGGGAATATAATTTAAACATGAGGATATAAGGAATGATTTCTTAAATTACCAGAGAAAGTACTCACAAAAAAAGGCCTAATACTAGAAAAAATTTCTGCCTTATTTGAATGCTATTAGAGCTATAGATTTGTTATAAGCTGGAATACCCTAAATGGAAACCCTCCATACATTGCAGCACTGCTTGAATCTGCATATAAATATCCTGAAGTAGTATTTTTAAAATACTGCCATTCACAACAGTTTCTTAACTCCTGAATCTAATGGAAGGCCACAATCTTATTGTTGCCAATCATATTATTGCTGTTACAGTGAACTGCAATGTAATCTGAGCGCATGTTATGTTTGGGTGGGTAGTGAGGATTTGGATACTGCCATTTTCCTGCTAGGCCATCCAACTCTCATGCAAAACATCATTGTCTGTTTCCAATAAGGGAAAGATTAGACCCAATATGATCCGTAGTCTCTACAAGAAGCCAGACCGAGGTGAGTATAAAGGAATAAACAGTGCCATAGCCTCTCTTCCCCCTCTTACCACAACTATCAAGCAGAGCTGGTCTGATGTGGGTGGAAACAGGCTGTTCTTTGTGAAGAGCTGGCACAATTTGCCCTCATTAGCAGAGCATGCCCACTTTTATTTGCCGCTCTTGCAGTACCTCATTTAAACACCATGCCGCGGGGATTTTTGTAGAATCTCTGGGATTTTAACTATGAAAGGAGAAGTTTTTTCTTGTAAACTTCTGCAGCTTCCTGGGCTTGGTGCACTGCATTGCCTGGCATGGATTTAACTTTCTCCATGACGCTGAAAAAGCGCTAGCCCTCCTGTCACAGAACAACTGGCTTCAATGCCCTATGCTAGCAAAGAAGCTCTGTGATAAACAAGCTTTTAATCTTGTATTTCCACACATCTAGTTTGTAATTTGCAACTTGACAAAGCTGTGCGTCAATGACTGTGCCAAAAGCTCAGCCCTGAACAGAGACGCTAAAAGAAGTGTGAGGGTAGGGGAGAAAGCGCTCACAGGAAACTCACAGAAGAATTGTACTTTTAGAAGCTTTGTAGATGCTTTGATTTAGTGCCATCAGTCTTATTGCTGCAGGTCTTCTACTTAGTGCCAATGTAGACAGTCCAGGAAAAGCTGCAAGAAACTAAAATGATGCCTTTCAACCTGAAAAGTATCTTCTGCCTCCCCGAATTCCAAGGAGGGATCTGCCAGAGTCAAAAATGCGTGGGGACTCACGAGGAGCCTGTCCTTCCATATGATAACGTCTCTCTGGAACGAATTGTTGTTTAATCAAAGCATATAGGTAGTCAAATCTCATGGAGCACCAAATTTTCAGCAAAAAGCCCTGCTGGCTCCTTTGTATGACGCCAGCCCAAGCGTGTCAGGTAGAACTGCTGGAGATGGGCCACATTCTGCGTGAAGGGAATACCCGGTGCTCCAATGGGTATGTTAACATACTCAAGACAGGGCTTTTCAGTGCCAAAATGAGACTTTCAGTGCTAAGCAGGAATAAAAATAGAATTCAGGAGAATTTCAGTTTGCTATGAGGAATACTGACCCACAGCAGGGAGCCAAAAATCAGCTATTTCAGAGAAAGTGCTTACACACAGATGAGCAGTTTGGGAAGAAGCACAGGAACATAAATAGCAGAGGACCTTTTCACAGAATGAATGGGGTTGGAAGGGACCTCTGGAGATCATCTAGCCCAACCCACCTGCTAAAGCAGGTTCATGTAGAGCAAATCACACAGGAATGTGTCCAGGTGGGTTTTGAATGTCTCCAGAGAAGGAGACTCCAGAACCTCTCTGGGGCAGCCTGTTCCAGGGCTCTGGCACCCTCAAAGTAAAGAAGTTTCTCCTCATATTCAGATGGAACCTCCTGTGCTTCAGTCTGTGCCTGTTGCCCCTCATCCTATCTTTGGGCACCACTGAAAGGAGTCTGGTCCCATCCTCTTGACACCCACCCTTGAGATATTTATAAACATAAATAACATCCCCTCTCAGCCTTCTCTTCTCCAGGCTTACCTGACAGTCGTTTTGTTCCCTGAAATCTTCACCATAATCCTGATGGACCGCACTGTCTCCGGGTGCTCCTTTTCCAGATGAAGAGAGGCTGAACTCGTCTGTTTTGCCGATGCAGATCCAACAAAGCACATTGTGCTATGAACTAACTCCCTTCCTGTGGAACAAACATGAGGAAGCAGCTGAAGAGATATTTAAGATTCAGTGTAAACCAGAAAAATGCCTGTTTTCAGATACATAAACAGGAAGGTTGAGACTGTGAAATACAAAATCTTATAGGAAAAAAATAAAAAGGGTTACATCAATCTCTCAATCTCTCTTCTTTTTTTTTTTTTTTTTTTCCTGAAGGAGTCTTCTCTGACACCTTTTTCTTCCCCTCTTTTATATAAAACTGCCATATATGGATGTATCACAGGACATCGATAAAATATTAGAGCCACTGAATAATACTGCAATTCAGGGCATTTCGAGCAAAGATTTTTTATTCAGCGTGTAAAGGGATTTTTATTTTTACTGGCAGCTGCCTGTTGTTGTTCAGTGACTTTGAAAGTTGCCAGTCCCTTTGCACTTGTGAATATGAACATTTTTGTGCCTGCGTAAGATCTCAGTTTTTTGAGGTTTGGGATACAAAGATCCCTTTACTGATGCTTTTTACAACACATCTAATCTAAGGCAGGTATGATGACATTATTTTTGATGATATCATCACCCTGGAAGACTACTAATTCAAGAAATCATTGTTCAGTATTCCTACTCCAAAGATTTCAATTAGAACAAAAACAGTTGCTTCTTCCTGGTTATCCACATTGAAACATGATTAATAAATGGTAAATTTAAATCTGAAGGGAAACATGTCCTGTTCCAAGGTTCCAGTTGAAACGTTTTGAATTGCAAAATTGAGGATGTGAGCTAAGAGTCTTTCAAGCAGCATTACAGTGTTATCTCACACCGTCCTCTATCAGTTACTGCCTGGTCTCCCTTTAAATACTTGCTCCTTCATAATTATTATCTGCAGTTGACCACTGGACTTTGAAACTGCAAACCAAACTGCTTTCCGTATCTTTTGCTTCTTGCCATATATACTTTGAAATCATATGGTTTGTTTTCTGTCACTAAGATTGCAGGTGACAAGACTTGAGAGGAAAAAGGTAGGCAACATTGAATGCAAATAGGGAGCCCTATGATTGCTATAAAATGTGACAAATTGTCACAACTCTGCAACTAAAAGAAAAAAGAGCAGCTCTGCTTAGGATCTAGTGCTGATTCAGTGGTGAATAGAAAAAATATTTAGAAATAAAAAATATACTAAGTGGAAAAAGAAATAAACAAATATTGACATGAAGTAGAAAATGTGGACTATAAAAATATTGGTCAATACTTCGGGAAAAAAATCCATAACTAGGTTTCACACAAATAAGTAATAGTTTTCTAACCACATTAGTAAGAAAAGAAACCAAAAGTCAATTACTGTCTGAGACTCTGAATTTGTTAATGATGATAAAGAAAGAAAATATTCATAAATATTTTGGAGGTTCCATGTTTGGAGAGGAGTCTGATCTGCTTACATCATGTGTGGATAAAGAATTTTGCAGTTTATTAATAGCTAAGTGGTATTATACAATGTCATAAAACTTAGAATTTTAAAATCTTATTTAAATCTATGTACTCACACTCTAGAGTTCTATAAGAATTGGCTGAATGGATCTTCTGTCTTTTCTGTAAATTTTTGACAAATCCAGGAAAATGTTACAAGACTTAAAGAATTGTAACATGGTGTAAATATTAAAGAAAAAAGAGATAAATGAGATAATCTAGGTAGTTACTGTCTGGTTAGCCTGACAACAGTTCCAGGAAAAATACAAAAGACATAGATATGGGATTACAGTCTTAAAAGCTTGATGGAGAGGAGTATAATTAATGCTAGTGACAATACTTTTACTGAAAACATGTCTTGTCAAACAAACATCTATAATGAGCTTAGAGATTTTTATGAGGTATATGATTTACTAGTGTACAAGATTGTAGTTAAAAATGGACACTAGGAATCTTTCAAATGAATGTCATTTTAGGTCAACTAAATGCAAACCGATAATGCAGGCTGTGTCCACATTCCATAGACTGGCTCCTGGATACCCTGACTCAGAAAGAGGATTTAATGTTTATACTAAACAGCAGCAGAACAAGAGCTCCAATGTCTCATTCAACAGCAAAGAAAGACTAATGTGGATCATCAATGTGCAGATAAAAAAAAGAAATTAATTAGAACACAGGAGTGAAAACATGAGCTATGCAGGAGAATTCTGGTGTCTGTATTTTTAATGTGGAAAATGGGAAAATATGTGGAAAAAAGCTAAAAAGATATCCTGGTCTTAGCCCTCTAGTGAGTGTTAATGAGCTCCTCTTGTTTAGACCACACAGAGGTGACCAGACCAAAGGCAGTGAGAAAACACAAAGCAATAAAGGCCCTTCTGTCAAGGCAAACAAGCATAACGTGAACCAGTGGCTGGAAGTTAAAGCCAGATAAATTCAAATTAGAATTGGCTATCCATTAGTTAACACTGAAGGGGACTAACCACTGGAACAAACTGTCAAAGTAATGAATTCTTCATTTCCTGATGTCTTTAAGTCATGCATTCCTGGAAAATGTGCTGTGGCAAAACGCAAATTATTATTTATTGAAAGCCAAATAATTAACTTAATACATGAGTAACTGCATGACATGTAATAGCCTGTGATATAGGAAGCCAGATTGCTCTCCAAATGTATGATTTCACAGCTTTGCCAGAATGGGGCATGTGAGCACTTTGTCATCCATGGGTGTTTACACATTGATAAGAAAAACTTAGTAGAATGAATGAAGAACTGACTTTCCTTTTGCCATCATTTTACAGACTCAAATATGTTGTTATTCCCTTGCCACTTCATCCTGATCAATGCTTCCTCTTTCTCATGAGCTTCCCAGGTGAAAATCTAACACCTTGAAGCCAATACCTGCTTTTGCTCTTCTAGTGAAAAACTGCTCAGGCTCATTATTTAGGTCATTCTCTCCTTTTATTTTAAACAGTAGAAGATATTATGCCTTTCCCTGATTCTGTGCTTCTTTTTTTAAACATTTAATTTGCAAGTAATGGATTTAATGTCTATCAGTTCCACTGCCAAAGAGCCACTTCATTTCAATAGGTATCAGATGAAACTCATAATCCTTCAGGGATCTCATCTAATGTTAAAGATCTCAAATTATTACAGTTAGGTAAATAAATATTTATCATCTCCTCATTGCAGATTTTTCCTCTAAGCTTCCCATCTTCTTCCTTGAAGTTGGGTCTGCGTATAGCTTTAGTTCTACTTCCTTCCTAAAGAAATAAAAAACTACTTACACAGGAGTTTTGCCATGCCAGGGCTCTTGATTATCATTTGCATTCTGTGTTTCAGAGAGATCCTATGTCATCCTTTATCACTTTTTTCCTTTTAGCACACTGGGTGGGAAAAAAAAAATCTCATTTCCTTTCTAAGCTTCTATTGTCTGCAGAATTTCACTTTAGTTTTGTACTTATTTTACTTCATCAGCAATTCCTGTTGTCTTCACCAGTTTTTGTAATTCTTTACAGATTTCTCCAGGGCTAGACCCTGATAGGGAAAAGAAAAACTCCAGTACACTACACTAGATTATTCTCTAATTTTTTTAGTGTGCCCTTGCTTATACTGTATCTTCTATTATTTCTTTGCTTCCCTTTTGATTGTGGCATTTTTAGTCCTTAGAAATGCCTTCCTATTCCCTGGGTTTTCTTTAAAGAACTTGAAACTATCCTGTCATAGTTTTAGTGTCCTCTAGCTGTAGGTGTGAATTCTCCTGGGCAGCCGTAACAGTCCTGTTTTACACATTTGAACACTGGGACAATATAAGACAATTATGCCCATTGATTTAGAAATATTAGCCTGTTCCCATTTTCCCTTCATCTCTGGTGCATTCTTATAGATGCAATTTTCCATGTAAGACTTTTATACTTGTACTGTAGAAAAACTTGTGTACACACTTTCAGATCAATATGTTGATCTTTAAATTCTCCCCAAAAACATGTATATTATGAAGTGAAACATGTAAAGTGTGCACAGGACCAACCTGCTACCCTATTAGCTGGCAAAGCCAAGAACACAAATTTACACTTACAGACCATAAAACACACAATGCCACTGAAACCACCCTTTGGTGTGGATGAGAGAGAAATTGGGATCCAGCTGACGTATTTTGCAATGTTTGCAGGACAGCATTTGCCAATGTAAACCTGACTTGCAAACACAAGGAGTAGTTCACTGGAAACAGTTTCTCTTTGCTATAAATGGTGCCTTTATTGAAAATCTTCTTTCTTTACCTTTTCATTCTGGACTATTTATACTACTCGACCATCCCTTTCCTTTTTGTAACACATTACTTCAGCTGCAGAAAAAATGAAAAATGATAGGCAAATAATATTATTCCAAGAATACTGAAATATTATTCCTTGTAATGAACGAGTTCCTTTTAAAATGTGCAGAGAGATTTTCAATTTTGTTATAGATAAGCTTCTATTTTAATGGTCATATGCAGAAACTTTCTGCTTATGATTCTAAGTTTGGAAATTATTTGAGAGAGTAACCTGGCAATAAATAAAGATAGAAACAAGATCACGTGAGATGTGATTGCTGGCAAACCTCATAGTCCAACACAGAACGCGAAATAGGAAGCTCTGTTCACTGATAAAGCTGGATGCTGCTGAACTCTTCAGTTGCCTATGTTGCTGTATGGACACTGCCTTGTCTTTCAGGGCACCTTGGCAAGAACTGAAGTCTCACTTAGAGAGGTATAAATGTACCCTGAATTGTCCCAAATGGAATAGTCTAATATCGCATAGAATATTTACCTCTAATATGAAGTCCTGTATGCCATCAGCTACTCTTCTCTGGTATCAAGGTAATAAAGAAAAAAGTGAATAAAAAGAGAAATATGATCCTCTCACAATCTGAATTTCTCATCCATCAAATCAGAGAAGTAACCATCAGTTCTGCGTCCTGCAGAGAATCCTGCAGGAAGACTTCATAGTTTAAAATAACTTGTATGGAATCCTGCTTTTATTTTTCCTACAGAGTTCTTTGTGACCTGTACAGTTCTCTGCATTGGACTCTCTTTCCCCTTCAGAGTAGTGAAAGCAGTAAGTACAGTTGTTGAAAATGAACGCCTTAAAAAAATCTTGCTAGTCATTAATGATAATTTATGTGTATAAATGTCACAGTGTTTGGATGCAGAATTTTGGTTCAGGCCTGGTTTTCCCAGTATATAAATTTTAAGGTGTTTAGGAAAGCTATATTGTCTTTTGAAAAAAATCAGTAACTGTATTAAAAAAAAAGTATATCTAGAGACAGGAAATACAAGAATTGTTCTTTGAAGTCTCACCAGGCCTAAGTACTATACCAAACACGTTTCAAAATGCCATTTCTTATTTTACAAAAGGGTATGTCAGAAGCTCTGCTGCTTCTGAACTACTGTCCTCTGAGTTTAAAGAGGAATTGCTAAGCCCTGGATCTGTGCCTGAGGTTTTTTGTTGTTGGTGGTGTTTGGGTGGTTTTTTTGTTTTTCTGTTTTTTTTTTTTCCCCCCGGTATCGTCAAAGGGTGTGATCATTAATCCCAGTTAAACAAGAAGTCAGCGTCTTGTACAGAATTAAAGGCCGAACTGGGATTCAGGAGAGAGGTGGTCTGCTCTTGTTTCTGCTGGTGAGGTGACATGTCACAAGGGTCATGCTGGGAGAGCTTCTCCTACTTTTCACCTATCAATTTGATACGAGCTTGAGGGCTGTAACTATGCCTCCCTACAGGTTTTTCAATATGCTGAGCCAATATAGCAAACAATATCTGAGGAAAAACACCACAAGCAGTGCATTTTTACAGAATAAAGAGTGTATTTATGTGCATTATAGTTATATATTTAACATATTTTTATAGTAAAGTCAACTATAGGGAGCTTCTGCACAAAACTAAGCTTTAGATATCTAGCAGTAATAAAGTTTCTGAAGATCAATATAAGATCAGTTTAAGAGAGGGATAGACAGCTGATATAAACTGTATGATCCCCACAAAGAGTGCACTTAATTGAAGAGGAAAGACCTGTAACGTGGAAGTGGATGCCTTGGGACAGCTACATCTGGTGACATAACACTACAACCAGATGATTGCACAGTGCAACATGTGGCAAAAGCCAGAGCATAGGGCACAGCCAGTATACTGGATGTGGGAACAAAAATGGACTGACAGAGAGCACAACACTTTCAAGAGTGCCTACAACACTAAAGGACACCAAATCCCACTGATCTTGAACAAAGCTTGGATCATGCCACTATCTCCATTTGATTGTCTTAATCCTTTTTCTTGAAGCTGGTTTGTGCAAAGATTGGTCAGGTCGATATCTGCATTTGTGGCTGGAGTTAAATGTGAGAGCTCTGTTCCATGCTCTGTTTCACTGTTGGGATATACCCTTGAACTCCTTTGTTACTTACGCACTTTACCATCCAATATGTTGTAGGAATCTTGAGCAGATCTAAACTGCTGATCAGTCATGCTATGCCTGACAGCAACTACAGAAGGATATTTGCACAGAAAATACTGAGCAGACGTATAACAATAAAGAAATGCCAATCATTCAGCAAGGCTTTACCTGCTATGCACAATTTTGCAGAGAGATTTGGAAAGAATTGGAAGGTTAAAGGGAAGGGCAACAAGTATCAAGTAGCTTAGTTCCTGAGTTATGAATGGAAGCCATGGAAAGTATGGAAAGCCATGAAAAGTATTTATTACAAAACAGGAACTTTCAGGTCTGATTATGTTGCCCCTCATAAGCGTGAAATTCTAGAACAGATGTCCCACAGGAAAGCTACTGCAGGAAAGGAATTAATAGAGGGCATGAATGAAGTACTTGTGCTTCAAAGAGCAAGGGAACAAACCCAGTCTCCTAGGACTGTTTTTTTCAAAATGTGTGACTGTTTGAAGAGGAAAATGAATTTCCAGTCAGACGGACCAGAGTCAGGGATGTTTAAAGGGAATATTTGGTGGTATTTTTCCTCCATGTGGCTAAGCAATGATTCAAAGTAACTGACATGAATAGGAACAACTAGTGTGTGTTTAACAAGTGATTAGGAGAGAAAACAGCAACCAATAAAGCCAGTTAGGTAGGGGAGACAGGTACGCATATACAACATATCTCATGTGACTACAGTTCATGTTAAAAAATCTGAGTCTTCTGTTGGTACTGATGTCAGGTGCTCACTATGTGAAGAAAAAGGTCTATTTGATTTCTTGCCTCAATAAGCTGCACCATGGTCATAGTTTGCTTGGGTAGTATATACTCCTTTCAATCATCAACAGTGAAGACAGTAACGAATGATCCTGCAGAAGGAAACTTGTGTTTCTCTTCTGATCTTGAAAAACCCCCAACCTAGTACATTCTACTTCTTTTGTCCTATTTTTGTTTCACCTTGCATGCCACTCATGGATCAGTACTCTCTTCCTTCAGTAATGAGGTTCCAGCTCAGCCCTCCTTCTCCTTCCATATCACTTTCACACTGATGACAATTTCTGCTCCAATGTCAGCCCTGCACAGGTACCACTGCTGAGATGGGAAATAGCGAAGCACAATGAGGTGCACACCTAGATCAAAGCCTGTGGATCAACTGCACAGGATCGGGATGTTTTCCTCTTGGGATACCAGAACGCAGGGAGGTCTGGCCAACTGTCATTAAGTGACCAAGGACGGTAAGCAAAGGGCACTTCCACTTACCATTGTAGCAACTCTATTTGACTGCCTTTTTTACCTTTCCTGGTTGCTGTCAGGGATTGCAGACGGTCAGTGCTGGGTTTCCATTCCCCTTGCTGTCACTGATGCAAGTGTTTGGGTCACTGCCTAGGGGAGATCCCTTTTACAGAGGTCCCTTCTGTCCTTTTTTCCCCTTGACAGAATGAATATTCTCCAAGTTCATATATGGCTGCTGGCAAGGAAGAAGGAAGAGTCCTTTCATATGCCCAAATTGAGGCTTCCTCTTGTTGGGGAGAGACTTTCCTGTATATTCTGCAGGAGGCTTTGCCTAAACGAAGGGCCGACTGTAAAGATTGTGGAGGCATTGACCATTCTTGACCCTCCTTCAGAACAGAAGGGACAGAGCAGGGCTCCCTTGCTTTTTCAGTGGCTCCCTTATCATCACTGAGGGCCTCCATCCCTCCATAGAATCACAGAATGGCTGAGGCTGGAAAGGACCTCTGGGGATCACCTTGTCCAAGTCCCCTGCTTAAGCAGGGCCACCCAGAGCAGGATGCCCTGGACCATGTCCACACGCCTTTTGAATATCTCCAAGGAAGAAGTCTCCACAACCTCCCTGGGCAACTTGTGCAGCACTTGCTCACCCCTACAGTGAAAAAGTATTTCCTGATGTTCAGAGGGACCCTCCTGTGTTTCAGTTTGTGCCCATTGCTTCTGGCTTGTCACTGGGCACCACCAAAAAGGGCCTGGCTCTGTCCTCTTTGCACTCTCCCTTCAGGTATTGGTACCTATTGATGAGATCCCCCTGAGCCTTCTCTTCTCCAGGCTGAACAGTCCCAGCTCTCTCAGCCTTTCCTCATGTGAAAGATGCTCTAGTCCCTTCATCACCTTCATGTTCATATGCTGGACGCTCTCCAGTAGCTCTACACCTCTCTTGTACTGGAGAGGCCAGAACTGGACCAAGCACCCCAGGTGTGGGCTCAGCAGTGCTGAACAGAAGGGAGGGATCATCTCCCTTGACCTGCTGGCAATACGTTGTCTAACGCAGCCCAAGATATCATTCACCTTTTTTTGTGGCAAGGGCACACGGCTGGCTCATATTTCACCAGGACTCACAGGTCCTTTCCTCCACAACTGCTTTCCAGCCAGTCGTCCCCCAGCCTGTGCTGGTGCCTGGGTTGGACTTTGCCCTTCCCCGTGTTGAACTTGCTCTCCCGGCTGTCCTCTGGCACACAGGCCGCCTGTGTCCAGCCCAGGGGGGCAGCGGGAGCTGCGGGGACACCCCCCTCCACCACGACGAGGCGAGGACACCGATGGCAGCGGGAAGGCGAAGGGGAAGACACGGGAGCAGCGGCGCACGGGGGAGGGCAGCCTGGGCCGCGGCTCCCGCGGCCGCCCGGTCCCCTCTCCCCGCTCCACCGGCTGCAGCCTCGCCCGCCCCACCGCTCTCCCGGGACAGCGAGCGGCTCCCGGGCCCGCCCGGCGGCTGCGCCGCGCCCCCTGCCCCGCCACACGACGGCACCCGCCGGCGGGGGCGGGAGGGCGGAGGGTGGGCCGGGACACGCTGCGGAGCTCCGGCAGCCCGGCTCGCCCCTCACTCACACTCACACTCACACGCAGACCTGCACTCACACAGACACACGCACTCACGCACACGCCGCCCGGCCGACGGGAGCGGGGGCCGCTCGCAGGACGCCCGCCCATGGCTGACAGGAGCCTGATCGAGGGCGACGAGCCCTTGCCGCGCCGGGAGGAGGCTCCGGAGTGGGGCTACGAGGAAGGTGAGGAGCGGGCGGCGTCTCCGGCGGGGAGAAACTTTGCCACGGGAGGAGGAGGTGGTGGCGGTG
Source organism: Caloenas nicobarica (assembly GCF_036013445.1). Lineage (NCBI taxonomy): Eukaryota > Metazoa > Chordata > Aves > Columbiformes > Columbidae > Caloenas > Caloenas nicobarica. The sequence continues at coordinate 126,424,877 of NC_088246.1, read as the reverse complement.
GGAGGATTTCGGTGACGGAGCGGAGGGAAAATCGCCCCCCGGCCGCCGCCAGCCACGGGAAGCGGGGAAGCGCCGGCCCGCAGCGGGCGGCCGGTCCGTCACCGCCCGCGGGAGAGCAGCGCCGCGGAGCCGCCCGGCAGCGGTCGGCGGGGCCGGGGGGACGAGGTGCGCGGAGCGGCCGCCCCTTCCCGCACCGGCGGGCAGCGGCGGGGCGGCCGGTGCGGGCGGGGAGGGTCCGGCTGGCGGGGCAGCCGAGTCTCCCCGTAACAGCCTTCCCTTGTGTCTCAGGAGTGGAGTGGGGGCTGATTTTCCCTGATGCTAACGGAGAGTACCAGTCGCCCATTAACCTGAACTCGAGAGAAGCTCAATACGACCCCTCGCTCCTGGAAGTGCGTTTGTCGCCGAACTACGTCGTGTGTCGTGACTGTGAAGTGATCAACGACGGGCATTCGATCCAGATTGCCCTGAAGTCAAAATCAGGTAACGCGGCCTTTGCTTTCCCTGCTAAAGCTTATCTTGCCTTCAGGGTGTACGTGTGTCCCGGGGCACTGGAACAGCAGGTGTGCCCAGCAGCGAGTGGTCGTGCTCACTGGGCACTAAAGGACACCAAATCCCACTGATCTTGAACAAAGCTTGGATCATGCCACTATCTCCATTTGATTGTCTCAATCCTTTTTCTTGAAGCTGGTTTGTGCAAAGATCGGTCAGGTCAATATCTGCATTTGTGGCTGGCCAGGGTGGTGCTGTTGACTTCAGTAGAAAAAGGAATAAGCTTTGCAATGAGAGCTCCAAGTTTTGACGCCGAACTGGATGGTCAGTCAGATTGCTTCAAAGCATGTCCAGAATTTCCTCTTGTGATGGTGTCCTCCAGTTCACCGGCATCAACAGTTGTCTGCATTCAGAAGCAGTCCAGACTATTGCTAAGGCACTGTCATGCCAACCTGGCAAAATTTACTTGGTCCAAAGACTATGTAATTTAAAAGAGCTTCTTCCATTAATTTGAGTGGGATGTGAATATAAACTACAGAATTGGGCAGCTTAAGATAGATACTCCAGGTATACATGCTTGCAGTATTGATGAAGAGCAGGTAGCAAGGCAGTCCCCATTTCTCAAAGCATTTTTTGCTGTCATTCATCAACTAAGAATTAGAAGCAAATAACAAACAAACAATTCCAACTTGAGTGAAATTGCAGTATCTCATCCAGACCTTTCATCTGGATAAACTATTCTGTATGAAGGAGACAAGTGCCAAGAAAGTAGGAAGAAAAAAAGTCCTTTGTGCTTTCCAGCACTGTGGTAGCTCTTACCATGTGTTTGGAAGAGCATCCAAGTTATTCTAACCACTCTTAGCTAGTAACAGCCTTTGGGGGGCATTTAAACAGCTGAACATTGTCAAACCATGAGACATTCCACTTGTGTTTCCTTCTGAGATCCCAGTAGTCCTGGGAGCTACAGATATGCTGGGAGTGAGGGACTCAGTCCAGTTTTACACTGAATTTTTAAAGAAGGAAGGGTTTGTTATTTTCATAATGGTACTTTTCTTTATAATTTCCTTTCCATGATAAATTATGTTTTTTTCCACAGAATTTTTCAGATTTTCAATAGAACAGAAATTTCTTACTTTCAGTCAGCTTTACTGCCTTCATCAGGAGCAAAGCTCTTTTCCAAAAGAGTCAGGTTCTGTCCGCAGGGTCAGGAAGGTTCTTGAATTCTGCCATGGAGGAAGTGAGAGTGACCAAAAATGCTGTCATCACTTGCATGCCACAATGCAACTGTTCAACCCTACCTTTCCCAAGGGCAGGTTGTAACTTAGTAGTAATAGTTACTAAGTTGCGACCAGCACACCTAAATGCATTTGCAAAAACCATTGGAGACCTAGAAGGAAAGACTTGATTGCGGTGTGATGCCAGACTGATGAGTCTTGAAATACGAGAAAATGTGAAGTAGAATAAAAGCGTATGACTGAAGTATGGAATTATGATTTAGGAAATCTTGGTTTAGTTTCAGCTTTTCCTTAGTTTTCATGTTACATAATTTCCCATTTTCCATTTCTAAACTGGGGATAATTTTTTCTGTTTTTGGGAGGGGGAAGACAACATTTGTTATCCCTGCCAAGAGGAGAAAAGAGTTAATAAGTTGTGTTTGACCTAGTCGTCTGGCCAATTTTCAGGAATTGCAGAAACTCCTGCGGCTTCTTTTCCTCGCAAGGGATCTCTGATGACAAATACATTTAGCCAGATTATTTTAATGGGAACTGTTGAGCGCTAAATGCTTTTGAAACTCTGTGCAATTATGTGCAAGAGATCCTCATCTTCTGTAATGTTAACAGTCAAAGAAAAACTTTATGGAAAAAAGTAAACTGATTAAGACACATATTTAAAAATCAATTTGTCATTACTGGTGATTGGTTTTATCCTTTAATTCAGGACATGCAGTCCATCTGGAATTCCCAAATTCTTATTATTTAATTGCAAACATTTTCCCAGGCTGCTTCAAGTTTGATCGTTGTACATATGTTATGCATTAGGTGGAAGAAGCATGACCAACTGTGTAACGTAATTGTATATTTAAAAATGCTTTAGAGGATATCCTGTTAACAGTGAGACTTCTCTTAAGACAGCAGTGGATTGCACAGTGGATGATGGTTTCAGAATAATTTTCTAATGAGGATCAAATACTGCTGAAAGGCAAAGCAAAGTTAAATGTGTTTCATGCATTGAGAAGGATCAAGATTGGATGAAAGGCAAAGGAAGGATAAACGTGCTTCATGCATTGAAATACTTTTATCGTTATATCAATGTTATAACTTAAGCCTCAGAAATAAACTCTTTGAAGCTCCTGCAGATCCAGAACTGCATCATATAGATAATATCTGTTCTAGTTACACTTTCTCTAAGAGCAACATTTTAAAACAGAGAAAAAAAAAGCTTAATTTTCCTAAGAAACAGCACTAATTAAGTATCGTGTTTCTTTTTATTTGTCCAGATTTCCCTAAATACTTTAATTGGTTGTTTCCCCACAATGTTCACCAGATTTGTAGATTTTCCTTGTAGGACATAGGTATAGATAGAACACAGATAAAGCAAGTTTAAGAAGCAAATCTGATCTTTAACTACATTTCAGACATTTCGTTTTAGAAACCTTAATGGCTCTTAGATTAGTTATGAAGAATTACTAAAGGAGGATTAATCAGTATATTTTACTTTTTTCTCCAATGTAATTGCTTATGAAAACCATAACTGATCAGCTTCCTTTCAGATTTTTTGTAGTTCTGTAGTTTTGTTTTTGTGTTTGTACAGTTGCAATATGATTCAATTGCTGAATTATGTTTTTAGTGTTACACTATGTCTTGTGCTCCAAACAAAGGCTGTTTACTTTGTGTGTCAAAATAACTGTGTATTATGGAATTGTAATTCCTTGAAGCCATAGGTTATGCCGTTAAATAATCCTAATCAATTAGCAGAGATTGTAAAAGATTCATTCAAAGTCTATGAATTGTAAGCTAGAATTTACTGGATTCTAGGGAAGACTGTAATTGCCCTTAAGTAAAATCTGGCCCTGCCTAGGAGCCAATATTCAATGATTTCAGTGGGAAGTTACCTACAGGTTGTGGAGTAATATTTGATCTGAAGCATATTCACAAATCCCTGGGCAAAATATTTCCATTGATTAATTCCAAAGTAGATTGGGCCTCACGACGTACAATTGCTTTCTTTTGCTACTTATCGTGGAAGTCTCTATTAATGCAAAAGTATTGAGCTATTATATGACTTTTTTGTGTATGTTGCAATTGAGGATAGGTGCTTTTAAGAAATTCCTACTGTTTAAATAACTGAAGGAAAAAACCAAGTCATGGCTGCCTAGAAGCTGTTTTTAAGTAAATGAGGTATGTTGTTGCTCCTGTGTGTAGGTTTGATTATTTGTGGACATGAAGGCATTCTGTATTGCAGAAGCCTGACAGATGGTATATAACTGAACACCTAGCAGAATATTGGTATTCAAAAGTTTTCTGTCGGTTTCTGTGACTCATAGCAAATACAGGTGACAGAGATTAAGCATTCGGACAAGCTGGAGGTAGTTACCAGTTCAATTCAGAACCCCCGCCATCTGTTTAGAGCACACGGCTACTGTCTTGATAAGAGCAATAAACTTATTCACTCTTCTGGCTGTTAAAGGTACAGTGTTTTTATTTTGTGTTGTGACCAGCTGTTCTGCCTCATAAAACAGCACCTGAAGTTGCCTTCTGTACTTGCACGGTACTTCAAAAGTAAAGATGTCAAGTCTGTCAACTTTTCTCCTCTCTAGTATCGCTGATAATAAAGAAGCTTGCAACAATCTCCCCATTGTATTTGGAGAATATATTCAGTGGCCTGTCGGCTTTGGAAAGCCAAGTTCATTGCCATTTGTCTTCTTTCCCAGTGTTAATAGGGGGGCCATTACCTCGAGGACATGAGTATGAACTACACGATGTTCGATTTCACTGGGGGAGAGAAAACCAGCGTGGTTCTGAACACACGGTTAATTTTAAGGCCTTTCCCATGGAGGTAAGAGTGATGCTGCATTGCATAACACCTGCTACATGCAAAAGATTTTATTTCATAGCCTGGATTCCTGGTAGTCCAAAAGAGAGTTTCTTTGAGCTCAGCGTTTTATTGCTTTATATTTCAACCACAAAGCTATCTTGCTGAGGTGTGCTTTAGTGCAGGTAAATTAGGATATGCATCTGGAATAGAATGCCTCCAGCACTCATCACATTGTGTCATTAATTGGTCATAAAGTTAACTTGCAGAATTATTAACTTCTGTCTTAATAATATTAGTGTTCTAACAAGATCTGCTGTTTCAACACTTCCTATGTCACCTTGACTAATAGCTATAGATGGGGAGAACTAGCCACTGGAAATATTTCTATGATGAATAATAACAACTTAGATAAATTTGGAGTAAGCGTGGAGCGATTTGTTCATGAAATAGCTTTACATACCTGAAAATTGAAGATTATACGATATTCAAGGGTATGTTCTGTACTATCGCAGTGAATTACAAAATTTTGAAACACAAAGTCATAATTCAGCCTGAAAACATCCAGCTGTTCATGGGGTGTCAGTCTGGGCTCCTAGGCAACCCAAAATGCTGGGACCTACTTTTCCTGCCCCCTAGTAGCTGTTCATCATGTTACTTCACTTTCCACTGTACCATTGCTTACACTTGTAAAGTGGCCTGGAGTATCCCTTAGACCCTGTGCTGCAAGATTGGTTTTAACGGATGCCAACCCTGATGTTTGGTGACTTCAGCTTTGCATCTTTTATTTGTTGTGTGCTATTGGTTTCAAAGAAACTCAAGATTTTTTCAGAGTTCTTTGGGTTATTTTTGTTTTATCTGTCTATCATCTATCTATCTATCTGTCTATCTATCTATGTATCTTTTTATCTGTCTATCAATCAATGATAATCCCTCATGAGCCTGAAACTCGGTTGCCGTTTTCTTTCTGTTGTTTGGTGCTAGGAAATTTGTTATTGTAGCGTCATATTCATGAATGCCAGACTACTGGAATAGAACTGCTTTACAGAAAAGGGTATAAAGAGATTAGAGCAACTACTGCAGAGCTAAGTGTGAAAAGCTTGTGCACTTACACCATCAATCTAATTCTTAGCATTGTTCAGGTACTTTTTTTAAGAGTTGTGGGTCAGATCTTGGTCTCTGCTGTTTGCTATTTTTGCATTGTCCCTTGAAAAAACCCATGAAGTGACTTACAGGGGCTTTGCAGGTTGATTAGAGGCAGATCCTCTTTGCAGGTTTATTTGAGGCAGATCCTGGCAACTCAGGAGAATTACTTGGATGGGGAGGACTCTTCAACCAAAGGGAAAGTACAGGAATCACCTCTGCATCCTGGTTACCTGGCATAAGATATATAATGTGATTTATACGGGCAGTAAGACGTTCAGGATACTGCAGTGTTCCCCTGAGGCAGGTAGTAGCTTGTTCATTATGAAACAGCTCTGCGTAGCACTTTTCTTCAAGGTTGATCCAGTGTGTGATGATCGAGAAATACTGACATGAACTATGTCAAGAACTGTACTTGGGAGTCTATGAGGTTCTCCTGTCTCCTTTTTTATTAATGATCATTTTGCAAACAGTCTTGGTGGTGTATGGGAACAGTCTATTGATGATCTGTAGAAACCCCAGAATTCTCTACTCCAAATGAGTCCAGAGAAAAATATACTTGACCCAGATATGCAAAACAACAAACTTAGTCAGTCATGAAGGGATTTCATTCTTCACCTACTTTAAAAGCAGCACGGCAGCTGCACAAACAGAATTCTGGCACAGTTGAAGAACATCACCTGGAGGTGCGCAAGCCCGTGTTATCCTGTCTCTTGCATCTAAGCAGCTTTCAGCTAGACGGATCTCCAAGAAATAATTACTGATGCAAAAATTCTGTAGCAGAAAAAAATTGACTTGTAGATCCTTATGCAGATGATTTCTTCTGGCAGAAAATGACAGCAGAGCTTGTCGTGTCCAAGGTCAGTTGCACACAGGTGTATTGACTGAGCCAGTTCATCATCTTCTGCCCCATGTTGCAAGTAAGGAAGAGGCAGTTTGTTTGACGGCTGAGCTGCATTTCCTTCTGCTATATGCACAAAGAGCTGCTCTATTAAATCCATCTCCAGTTGTCCAAATCAAATATTATACCTGAGCAAAAATGAAACAGGTGCTTGTGACCGCTATAAATGTTTATGAAGTACATCTGAGACTCCAGAATGCAAGATTTTCAGTTTCCATTCCAGGGATTGCCTCACTTTTTTTTTTTTTTTGTGGATAACAATCCGTTTGATCAAGGGACCAGAGAATCTATTTTCTTAACTGTTGACATTAGCATTGGTTTATACAGTTGTTGGAAATCAGCATATTCTGAACATATATTTGGCTTGATTTTCACTGGCTTTGTTAGTTACTGAACACAAACAACAATAGGTGCCTATTTTGGCTATATACAAGCAGTTTGTGCTTTTGTCCTGTACTAAATGCAAAATAAACTGGCACTTGTGCACAAATGCTTGCCTAGAAATACACTGAACACTAAGCGTGTAAATTGGGATCTTGTGCCAGTGGAACAAATCTAGTAGAACATTTTCCTAAGAAACTAGAAAAGATGTATGAAGCAAATGATGGGGATTTTAAATTCTCCTCTCTTTGTGGGAGAAAGACAAGTCAAGGGGATAAGCAGTAGTATGAGAACATAAGTGCTTGGTTTAAGTGTGTACATTAACAATACAACAAACTAGGTCCAGATTATATACTCCATTACACTAGTACTGTAACACCTGAGCAGTTCTACAGAAATCAACTTTGACTTTGAAGAGGTCTATTTGAGATTACTGTCTAAGACTCTTTATTGACGTGAGCAGTAGTCGTTTGTTTTTTTTTTTTAGGACTGGAGACTGTAAGGCTTTAGTTTATTACATTGGATCAAATAGTTGTGGAACAGCTTCAGATTATCAGTTTAATGTTCTTTTTAAAGCCTGACTTTAAAAAAGAGTGTTATTTTTCAAAATTTGGAAGAGCACTCTTCAATTACTTCCATAGTCGCTTCACCTTTGATACCATAACTGCTTTTATAGAAATTAGGCAATATCCTGTATTACTTGGGTAATATCCTGTGTCTCTTAGTTCAAAAATCTATTATTTCTTACTAGACAGCTGGTTAAGATATATAGGTTCATGGTGAAATAGGTTAGACTACTAAACTTATGTAACCTCTGGAACAGGTTCTTGAAATAATTCACACTGTTGAAAAATGTTGTTCATGTGGCTTTGAGGCTGAGTTCACCGTTATTTTTGTTATTATACGAAGTTCAGCAAAGATGTGTTTTCCAGTTTCCTTGACTGAAGAAACCAGAATGTTGACACTAATACAACAGTGTTATAATTTTCACTGAAACATCTGTGTTTGCAATCAGTCAGGAAAGCAGGACAAAATAAATAGTTGTCAAAGGTAGATACTGTAGCACATATTTTTAAACAAAGGAGAAGCAGAGGGCTTTATGTGTCGGTACAACACTCATCTCTCTGTTCCATGAAAACAAGAGCATGAAGTCTGTTCTTGCCTTTTGGCCAGAAATTGGAAGGAGACATTTGTACAACCTTCTCCAGAAATCTTTCTCACCAAGTGCTTCTGCCGCACATAAACAGTGTTACTTTGCCGTTTGGCCAAAGTTACTCTGGCCACCGTTTGTGCTAAATATTTAGTCATGGTCTTAATATCAAGAGGCTGCTTCTTGCCAGCAAATGAAACAAGGTACCAAGGTACAAGATTGCGCTTTACAGTACACATTTCCACAGAGCAGTAGAATCCACACCCACATGTGAGTTACCCGAACCTGATTTAGGTGTAAGAAAGAGAAGAACTATTTGACATCTTTATTGCTTTTTTTTCATGCCAAGGATATGGATTGGAGAAGGAGGAAGAACAAATGAAGAACTTAAAAAGCTCTGGCTCTCTCCCTTACCTTTGATAGATAAGAGGGAGATAGAGTGGGACAGAAACAGCAAAGACTGCTGTTTATTTTTGTTATTAACAAAGTTAAAATAGAGGTAGCTAAAAATGAAAAATGGAGGCCCATTGTACCTGGTCTCTGTATAAACACAGCATACTATAGTGCCAGGCCAAATCAATTTACAGTCAAAAAAGTCAGGAAAGACAACAGGAGAAAATGAGCTGTATGATGGCATCAGTGCTGTTTTATGAGAAAAAAAAAGTTTTCACTGTTTTTACAGTGAAGAGAAACAGGGAATATTATGCGTTAAAGATGTCTCTTCCTCTTAGTTACTGAAGTGGTGGTGTGACCAAAGGCACAATCTGGCCATGAGAGAACAGTTGTTTCCAGGCTCCTGCTCTGAAATAAACTGTATCTGAGAAAATAAAAAGGTTCCTTTCACCACTCGTAATATGACCAGGAGGATAATTCTCTGTAATCTATCCTCTTTAAAATGCGGGATTATATTAGCTGTGAACCATGTGAAAGCTCTCAGTAGAAGAGGATTGGCAGAAGATCATTTAAAAAAATGTTTCCAAGATGTGCAGGAAGATTAATAATTGTATTATTGTCTGTCCTACTGTTTTGAGTAGAACAGAAGAAAATCCAGTTGCCTGAAGGGCCAGAATCAGTTCTGTACAGAAAAAAAGATGTTCCTTTCTATTGTGTAATGAAGAGCAGACTAATTCATTCTGTAGACTCAGAGTTACTGAAATACCTGCTGCAATAATGTTAAATATAATACAAAAAACATATCCTACCCTCTATCTGATTTAAACCATTAAGTTTTCCTTTGTTCATGTGAAATGGTGCCTGCCTAAGGATGTCATCAAACAGAGTTAAGAGCTTTAGAGCCTCAGGTTAGGCTGTTAATATTATGCTCACCTACTCAAGTGTTTTCAGTCTTTGCTGTGGGGATTTCTCTGTGCCCTGCTCTGAAATCAGATACCTGCACACTGTGCATCCCCTTTCTGTCATTTCTTGATAGAAGGTGTCATGCTTTCATCATGGAAATTTTATTCTTTGCCAGCTTTTAATATTCTTTGCCAACGTTATTTGATCTTGCTGTTTTAATCAGTTTCTTATTAGCTTGTTAGCAAATTATTTAGGTTAAAAAATAGAACAGTATTTGTAATTGTGATAGAAGGCGTGGGAGATAGTGTGTCTCTCCCTCTTTACCCAGAATCTTACAAACTGCAGGGGGGCTGGATTGGTGTGAAGAGCAAGCAGGATTTAATCTGTAATGACAGTAGTTTCTAATATGTGAGTTCAGTTCTAGTATTTGTGGATTTTTGCCAGTAGCTTTAAAGGGACTATGATCCTGATCATAAACCCTAAAAGAAAAGGTCTAAAGGACTAACACCTGCTGCCTTATCTGATTGCATTGATTACCTGTTTGTGAAAAAACAAAAATTCATTCCCCTCTCTTTGGCAGCACAAGAGCTATGAATTAAGAATATCTTGCATAGCCAGTCATGAATTTAACAGGAGGCAAAAATAACAGATTCCAAAAAAGTTTATGTAGTTTCATGCTGGGGTCTGGAACTGCTCAGAAATTGTCCAAGTTTTCTGGTGGAAAATTATCTTGTTACTCAGAGGCTTGGCTGGTTTTCTAAATTTTGGACTAATTGCAGATGAATACTGTGAGCCATGATTAAAACAATGTGTCTTATAAGAAAATGCTGACATTCATGTAATAACTATAGCCTTGACAGGTTATGAATAACAGATCAGTAACAGTTTAAAGTAGATATGCCCATTGGACTTTATCTAATTTTTGAGGACAGAATTGTGGAAAAACACAGGAAAATCAGGCCAATATCTAAGCAGATGTTTTCGGTTTTGTTTTCTGAATCTGCACTGATTTATACAGAAGCAGAATCTCTTACTCATTATGTAGATGCCATTTACAAACATAACAATAATACTTAGCTTTACACAGTGCTCTGTGGGCAAAATTGGTCCTAGCACCAGTTCTAGGGCTGCCAGTGAATTGTATTATGTGGGATCCTAGCCCCATACGTGCAGGTGCTTAAGTACTTTTCTGCATTTTTCTGTATACTATACACTCTGTGGTCCCCTAATTGATGTGACCTCTGTTGGGGTTTTTTTATGGTGGTACAAAGCCGGAAGGTCTCCATCCCCTCCATATACTGGGAAAAAGAAAACCAACAACAAGCTAAAACAAAATTATCGTCATTGTAAAAGCACACATGAGCAACTTATGACTCTTGAGATTGCTCGTTGCTAAGCTCTTTCTGTATTATATTTTTATTGTGGTTGAGGGTTAATTTGACCTAAATAAGCACATGAAGTCTCTGAAGTATGCTTTGTTTCTAGGTAATTTGTCAAGATGAGCTTGGATTGGCCCTTGTTTTGCTCAGTCACATGTAGTTCGAATTTTTCAGAGAATTTATCTATGTGGACTTGTGAAAAAGAGCTGGTGCAAAAATAGCCTGATTTGCTGGCACAAACATGCTTTTAGCTTGACTAGTGCCTGAGAAATGCTCAGTTAAGCTCTGTGGAAGAGCTGTACACATCTTCAGAGAGAGGCAGCAAAGGTGATTTCCCTTCTGTGTAAAACTGCAATTTATTTATTGGATTTTGTGGAAGACATACAAGCTGCCAGACACTAGGTCAAAGAAAAGTGGCATTAACAGTCTATATTGAAGCTTCTTTATCCTTTTGTCTCTCTTTTAAGAGTTATCTTATTTACAGTCAGTCATGTGTGGAGAAGCTTTGTGGCTCGTATGCACCTACAACTCTTTTGATGTGGCAGTTGCAATAGTTTGTGATTTGTATCTTCTACCAGGATGGAGAATGTCAGTATTCTTTTAAGAAATAAACGGTCCAAACTACAAATGACTGAGCAGAATAAGAAAAACTCTTCTAATGAGAAAAACTCTTCTAATGAAGTTGGGTGAAGGAAATGAGAATAAGAAAATGAGGACTGACTTAAGAGGGGAGCCCTTCTGTGGGCTTCCTGTTCCATCTTACCTCAGCTTATTGGTTTATTTCTTCTGGGAGTTGAGGACAGTCTTTGCACTTTGCCTCTAAGAAACATTTTGCACAAAATTTTCTTGCAGTCATGCTGGCCTAAGATGCAATGTTCGGTTGTGGTAACAGGTTTGGTAGTGCTGCAACCTCATTGAGACAGGCAAGTAATCTTGAAAGCAAAATAGCCCTTAGCAATCCTTGTCTGCAGTGGAAACAATGTAGCCTCTTATACTTTTTTAAAAGATGTGAATCTTTTCTATTTGAGCAGAATTACAGCTTCGCCTTCTTCTTACTCTGCTTTTTCACGGAAGAGTCTTGGTGTCTTCAGGCTAGACACAAGGAAGACATTTTTCACAATGAGAGTGGTGAAACACTGGTCCAGGTTGCCCAGAGAGGTGGTAGATGCCCCATCCCTGGAGACATTCCAGGCCAGGCTGGATGGGGCTCTGAGCAACCTGATCTAGTTGAAGATGTCCTTGCTCATTGCAGGGGGGTGTACTAGATGACCTTTGAAGGTCCCTACCAACCCAAACTATTCAATGGTTCTATTCAATGATTCTATGGTGACACTGCCTGTACACATGGATACAGATGTTGCTATCATGACATCCTTTATTGCAAACCTCATTTCCAATTCTAACAAGGTTGCTACTTAGATTTTCACTCTTCTGTGGGAGAAGAGCTTCTGTAGTCACTTAGAAGATAGGACTTCTGAAGATGAGGTAAGCCCAAGGTTAAGCACAACAAGATGGCTGCTGAAGTCTTTTCCTTGCTATTTTGCTTGGCTGCGTGCCCTTGATGTGAATTGCTTCAGCAGTACATTATTTTCTAATTTCTGCCATGATTTTTTGCTGGCACTCTGCTCGCATCTTGCCTCGGTTTCCTGGTGCCTTGGTTTTCCTGTTTGGTTTTCCTTGGCACTTTGCCCCAGCCACTAGACCTGCTTTTCTATCTAAGACCTGTCACTTGTGGATTAAGCTGGGAGATTCCTTATTTTCTCCCTTTCCACTTCGTATGCTTCTGTCAGGACCAGTTCCTAGGTTGGCCCCAGTGCATCAGTGAATACTCTAAGAGGGAGATAATAACTTTCTGATGCTCACCGCCAAATTTTATGTTCTTTGTGCTAATGGTGCACACAAATCTCTTAAGAGGTAGAGGATAAAACTTACAGATCATCTAAGAGCTGAAAACCTTTGAAGGCTTCAACAAGTATTTGTTGTCATGCCTGAGTGCTTCACAAGGGGAAATCATGTAATCCTTAAGACATCAGTGCAAGGGAGACGAGTTTTGCTGTTGCCAATGAACTGGTAGAAAACAAGTTCGAAGAGATTAAATTGTTTGGCCATGGTCACACATGATGCCTTTTTCAGAACTGACAGAGAACTGACTCATAATTCCTGGATGCTTGAATTCTAGTAAGACTTTCAGACACTGTACTACTGAAATACCTAATTTATGTTGTAAATCCCAGTACAGCAATTTAACCACAGGGCTATCTGATGCCGTTCCATAGGCCACGCTGTCGCCAGTGAGATGGTCTCACTGGTCATTCCCGCCTTTTTGCTGTGCCAGCATTAGGCCATGTAATGAACTGGACGGGGAAACAAAGTTTAATACAATTTGGAGATTTTAAGGAACTATGGGAGCCCACTTTGCCTCGTGTTCGGTCTTTATATAGGTATTGTTTTTCTATTAAGTTCATGTTACATTATGCCTAATCTTGTTACATTAGGCCTAGTCTTGTTACATTATGCCTAGGGGTTTCTAAAACACTTTTTTTTCTTCTTATGGAGAGGAGAAAAGTAATGCTATTGGGCAGTCTACGAACTTGCAGGTCAAGAGAAAACTGCTGGAGATGCATAACAAGGTTTATTATTTCAGTGGAAGCTTAGCCAACATTTCAGAAAAAAACCCTGACAGTTTCCTAGAGGAGTGTAATATGAAAGAGCAACTCTTCACTGGAGACCAGTCAAGATTATGATTTAAGATGATAATACGCAGCTGCAGATTCTCAGCTCTTTAGAGAGACCCTTAGCTTTGAAACACAGAGAACTGTGGGATTCAAATCAGTTATTAATAAAACTTACTAAATTAGCAGGGAAGGAGAGTTTTTTATTCTGCCTTTGTTAGAGAATCTTTTATTGAAATTTAAATCAGAGATTTAAATCCTTCTGCATACAAACAGCCTGGTTTTAAATCCAGGACAACAGATTGCAGCAACAGTTTGTGGAATTGGACATGCCTATGTTAAATGCTTAGTCATATAAATACTTCCAGAATTAAGTACTTAACCCATAGCACTTTGTGTTTTCTGTCTTCTTGATGGCATTGCTAGCCTGTAATATCAACTATTTGTCATGGGCCAGTCCTTTTTCCAGGCTTCACTCTTTCTAACTGTAGAGCTATAAAACCACGTGCAGACTCACACATACACCCACTCAGGGTGGCAAGAATCCAGAGTAAAAGCAGGATGGGTCCTGCACTAAAATCCTTGCTTTTTACTTCCTGGCCTTCATAGTTCAACAGAAGGAAAAAGAAAGGCTTGAATGTGTATTTGTTGCTGTTAGCACAGGTAAGAGCAGACCCTGGACACCTCAGCCTACATGTTTGCTGGGGCCAGATGTGGTATCAGGGAACAATAAGCTGCTCTGTGGTGCTCCTGGCTTCACATGCTGAGCAGAAACTTGGCACAGTGAAAGGCCTGACCCTGTGAATGATGGTAATAACTGTGGAGCTTTTCATTTTCTTACTGATTGGGTTGATAGTGAAAGTCAGCAATCTAGAAACTAGGGTGTTCTGGCTTTTCATTACTTTTCTTAGCCTGTATAATTTTGTTATAGTTGGAAAAATGTTCATTTTTTATTAATTCCTGTTTTCTTTTTGGAAAAATGTTCATTTTTTAGTAATTCCTGTTTTCTTTTCATCTTCTGTGCATGCCAGTAGAAATAGGCAGTGTTGGTGCTTTCGAACGGGAATAAAAAATAAATACACACAAATTACAAATTACAGCATCCTCAGTTTCCCCCACACCCTTCAATGTTTTGCCAATGGTTTTCCTAAGCAACCAAGCTGATGTCACATGCCAGCAGCCTCTGTGAGCAAACGAGGAAATATTCTGATCTTCTGTTCAAGGCCTGGACAAAGCGGGTCTAGGTGGCGTTCGCAAAGGCGTCTGCCAATTGATGTCCTTCACAAAAACTGGGATGGGTAAAGACATTGGTGTTGTGGTTGCATTAAGCATGAAGATTTATGAAGTTTGTGCCCATGTCTTGCCTCCCCATGAGTGCTGAGAGAACTGCTGTGGTGTTTGGGTTTGTGTCAGCCTCCTTGCATCCCCCTTCTGTTTCTTAACCTTGTATACTGTGGAAATGAAGCCTCTCCCTTAAGAGTTAGTCTGTCTCTGGTTAGAAGAGGGACACAGGATCCATTTTCCCCTTTTTTATTATGTTTAAATTAATTTTGTTTTATTTTAGCCTTTTAGCTTCTTCTGCCAGAACAGAAAGAAGAACACTTGGTTGATATTTTATGGTTCTCATTATTTTTTTTTCAGCTTGCTGTTCGTGACTGTAGTCTTTTGAATCTCTGCATATACATGTGTACTTCCACTGTTAATTTCATTTCTTCAATGGACCAACAGTTCTTTGTCTTACATGAAACGAGGCTACTGTATGTGATTGGACTGTTCAAAGGGAACACGGATCCCTCGTTAATATGTTATTATTATTCTTTTTCAGTATGGCTTACCAATGTAGATACTTCTTTAGCACAAGTGATTTAGAATCATACAATCATTGAATGTCCTGAGTTGGAAGGGCCCCACAATGAGTCCATTTTCCTGTCCCTGCATGTGACAACCCTGCAGTTCACAGCATGTGTCTGAAGGTGTTGTCCAGTCTCTTCTTGAACACTGTCAGGCTTGGGGCTGTGACACCTCCCTGGGGAGCCTGTTCCAGTGTCCACCACCCTCTGGGGGAAGAACCTTTTCCTAATGTCCAACCTAAACCTCCCCTGGCACGTCTTCCTGGCATTCTCTCGGGTTCTGCCATTGATCACCAGAGAGAAGAGATCAGCGCCTCCCCCTCCTCCTCCCCCTGTGAGGAAGGCATAGACCGCGATGGGGTCACCCCTCAGTCTCCTCTTCTCCAGGCTGAACAAACCAAGTGACTTTAGCTGCTCCTCATTTGGCTTCCTCTCCAGACCGTTCACCAACTTTGTAGCCCTCTTCTGGACACTCTCCAGTAGCTTTATATCCTTTTTATGCTGTGGTGCCTAGAACTGCACACAGTGCTCCAGGTGAGGCCGCACCAGTGCAGAGCAGAGCGGGACAATCCCCTCCCTGCCCGGCTGGCGATGCTGTGCTTGATGCACCCCAGGTCATGGTTGGGCCTCTTGGCTGCCAGGCACACTGTTGGCTCATGTTCAACTTGCTATTGACCAGAAACCCCAGTTCCCTCTCCACAGAGCTGCTCTCCAGCATCTCATCCTCCAGTCTGTATGTACAGCCAGGGTTGCCGTGTCGCAGGTCACAGCAACTGTGAGAGCATTTCCTGAGATGCTGCAAATAATTCAGTAGACCCGCTATTTCTCACCTTTTCAGTGGCACACCTAAAGGCATGCCACACAATTTCCTAGACTACTTTTGCCATTGCTTGGCTAGCTTTTTGGAAAGAGAATAGATTTTGGAAGGTGTCTTTGCAACTCTTCCTTTTATGATCCAACTATAATTCTATTTACAGCCACATTACAGTTCAGCCCTCTTTCAAAGATGTTCACGGAGAGGAGAGCACCAGTCAGCAAGTGTTCTGGACTACCCAGATGTTGCAGTCGACCGTTTGTTCTGCATGTTTTAGCTGTGAATTTAGCTTCTGACCTGAGACATATAGTATCTCACACTGTGACTGTGAAGTTGTTTAAACAGTATCTCCAGGATACCTTGTACTGTGCTCCAAATTTATTTCTTTGCATTTAATTTCTCTGATTTTAGATTACAGACTTCTTTGTTTGGGGAATGTCATCTTGTTCTATATGTACTTGGAGCCTGACAGTTAAACCCACAGACTAGACCTGCTAGGTCTTCATCGCTTCCAATAAATTGCAACAAGCAGAAGTTCAGCGGAAGCTATGCTTTCCCTTCTCCCACATTACTTTAATCAGGCGTTTTTAATGCTAGCAGTCTTGTCATCTGTTTTTCTTGGCACTGCTTTCAGCTTGTCTCAGTGCTGAAATTAGCTTTACTTTCAAAGATAGGCACAGGGTTCCCTTTATGTCATTTTTATGACAATGATCTATGTATGAAGTTTTAAAGAAGATTTAATATCTACTGAAACTCAGTGCCATTTTGGCACCTATCCACCTATCCACAATTGAAAAATTCCAGTCTAGGGTATAAACCAAGTACGCTGATTAAAACCAAACTCCCTGGGCTACTTCATCATCCTTTTCTTGATTTTGCCCAGAGTTCATGATCTAGTAATTTGCTTTTATTTATATTTGCACTTTTAAAGGAAGTATATTTACCTTGACTGAACTGTAATGTTCAACCATGCAGGCTTTGTTACTTTATGGGTTTTGTTTCTTTTTTTTTGGTGGCATGGAGTATGTGCCTGTACTCTGCTTCTCCTAAGATATTTTCAAGCAACTTCTCTATCAATTCCATTAACTTCAATTTCCTAAACCTCTCCTTCAGGCTGTTAATAACTAACTTTCTATTTTTCTAATCACTTTTCTTGAAGCTATGTGCCCTGGCCGTATTCTTGGTTCAGTCCCCTTATGGGGGGACTTAATTACTCTGTGTTATGGTCACTGCCAACGGCTTAGTCAATTGCTTCCTGAAACAATCTGGTACCAAGTCAAGTATCAACTCATAAATTCTTGTGCACATGTATAATAGCGAGACACAATTTTTCCACATTTTGTCCTCATGAGATTTTTTTTGTGCAATACTTGTGCTGTTGAAATTACACATCATTATTGTACAACTAGGCTGTGTTGCCTTCCATTATTACTAGCTGAAATCCTCAGCTTCTTTTCATCCCTTTCAAACCAGGAAAAAGACTTTCTGCTGGCCCTAGTTTGGTAGCCAGAGTTTCCCATTTGTACTGTTCCCTCTTCAGCTTTTGTGGCATGTTGGGAATGAGACTGGAATATACTGGTCTCTGACAAACCTGGGTGAGTCCAGGAGAACAGTTCTTAGCTCTACAGTTGTTAGCGGAACAGTGCTAAAGCTGCTTTACTCTACCTTAAGGATATAGATTCGTCCCTGAGATGGCGTTTATGTGGAATCAAACCAGTTTCAACTCCACTTGTTTTCTCAGCAGTGACAGAAATATGACAAATGGCAATATGCTCAAAATTCCCAGACTAACAGGTTTTAGATGCAACTCTGGTTAAGATGTGGTGATGCAATATTCTTTAATAATAACTTTCAATCTTTTGAGGTGCAGCCTGTATGAATTGAAATAGGAGTTGGGAAGATATGAGAGCAATAACGTATCTCTCATCCTTAAATGCCTTCTTGTCCCGTAATATTCCTAGACTGAGCAGACTTTTCTGGTGCTTGTAATTGCTAGTTGCACAGCTAACAAGAAATAGCTGTATAACCTAGTTCTGACCAAGGAACAAAGCTTTCCAGAAGATTAATTTACACATGATGCAGCATTCATTGAAGAAAGAAGCTTTTGTAATAATTAGCTCCTTAGTAAAGAGCTAAGAGTGTAGAGAGTGGAGAAAGTACAATAGGCAATTGTAACAGCAGCATGGATTCAAGCAAAGCTAGTGACAATGGTGTCGCAGTCTGATTTCTCTTAGTTTAACACGCAGATCTAAAGAGACATTATTTAAAAATGATGGTCTGCCACTGTTTGTAGAGCACAAACAGAAGCCTGTTCAACAGAAGGATACCCCATATCACCACCTCCTGCAAAATGGGCTCTGGTTGCCAATTAGATTGAGGTAAGATCCAGACCCAGGTTGGGCAGGTGTTTCATGTTGCCTCCAGCTGCCTCAGCTGCTGGTCATTTTATAGTGCATAAAGTCCCTTGTAGAGTCTGGTTTTGGCATTAGGGGGGTTAGGAAGGGTTTGGCTGTTGCTACAATTCCCTTTTGTTCTGGTGAGGCGTGGGCTTGGTGCTTTGTTCCAAACTGCCTGGCTTAGCCAGTGGAAAAACTGCACATTGAACAGTGTTTTATAGGGATCCCAAAAACAAATTAGGAATTTAGTAGTGTAGCAGTAAGTATTCACAAAGAAAGCAGTTATAGGGTATGGACTCTTCTGGTAGCAAGTCATTCCAGATTGTGCAGGTTTATAGCAAATCTGTAACATTAGATCATGTAAGAGTGCAGAAATGTTGGAGCAGAGAGACCTTCTTTTCCCCTTAGCATTAATCGGATATGTCATAACAAAAGATGAGCTGTGATTTCTTTCAGAGTGTATTTTCCTATAAGGAATGAGCCCATCTTATGTTTGGTCTGACACGTGGGTGAGAGATGTGCACCTGCCTATCACAGTAAGGCACAGAGCTGGTAGTGACTTGCCAGATATTGCAAGCATCAGGTAAGCTGAGGTGAAACGTGTTCACTCACATAGGTGGATGACTGAGAGGGTCTGAGAAAGATGTGTCATTCAGGAGTCCCTCAAGAAGTGTCACTCTGGTGATCATGGGCAATTCATGCCTGGGCTCCTGAACAGGGACTCCTGGGGAGCGTGAAAGGGTGGGAGACAAGGGACACAGGTTACAACAAGAGAGATTCTGATTAGGTACAAAGTGAGAAAAGTTCTTAGCTGCAGGGGAGGTCAAACATAGAACAGATTACCCAGAGAGGCTGTGGGGTCTCCATCCTTGGAGATATGCAAAACTTAGTCTGACAAGGCCTTGAGCAACCTGATCTGACTTGGAATTAGTAGCTGACTTTGGAGTTGGTGCTGCTGTGAATGGGGGAAGGAGATGTTTGAACTTCAGAGGCCACTTCCAACCTAAATTTTCCTGTCATTATATGTTCTTATGTGTGAGCTGGGAATAAAGTAAGGTCAGCAACAGAACTTAAAATATCATTTTTGTTCTCAGTGAGCTTAAGACCCTGCAGATTTCCACAGAGCAGTCAGTGCCCCAGGCAGGGGAAAAATATACATGTTTTTTATGGAGAGAAACTGGCTTCCAGAACTGATAAATATGCTAGGTCATATACAGTGACTCTGATTCCTACCAGAATCTGCCATCCCAGGGACTATGATTCTGTGTAAAAAAAAAAAAAAAAAAAGTACCATCCCAGGCCATTGCTTTTTGTATTGACATAAAGGATATTTCTGTGTTAGAGAAAGGAATGTATTTAAGTGGAGGGTTTTCATTTGTTGATCATTTTTAAAGTCAGAATCTCAGGTCCTTACTCAATTTCGAGAAAGTCTTGATTTGAGACAAGCCCCTTTTTAATGTCAGTGTCAACCTTTCCTAAGCAAGGACATCAGGAATGGGATCAATAGTCTTTTGGTGGGGGAGGACTGAATGAAAATTGGGAAGATCCTCAGAATTTGTTCCATACAGAATAATCCATCTGCGGGGTTTGCTCTGGAATAATTTCTTAATCTTCCTTCTGAAGGAGAGTCTCTCCAGCTGTTCACAGAACGAATCAACTTCATCAGCACTTTATTATCATTTGCCTTCAGGAGTTTTCAGTTTATCTGATTTTAATGAAGTCACTGCTGCAATTCTTTGATTTACAGCTGGAATATTAAAAGGCTCCAAATTATTTTTTTTTCTCCAAGAAAAAAATGTATTTTTGGGTGCTAAGGAGTTTCTCACAGATTTCTGATTATTTTGTAAAAATATACTGCCTGGCATGGCAAGGCAGCCTCTGATAATTGGTAACAATATAGCTGATTCATTTTGGTTGTATAGAACCGTCATAACTATGGAAAATCAAAACATTAGCTAACAAGTTGAGCAGAGCCTCTCCTGCGTTACTGACATGTGCATCTTGTTTGTACTCCAAATGAAAACCACACAATAGTAAGCTGCCAGTACACTGCAGCTGATTATTAAAAAAAACAAAACCAAAAAAAACCAAAACCACATGGCTGCGTTCATATCAGAGACTGACACCCCTTGTGAGTGTGCACTTTTTATATAGCTGTCTCAAATCAATGTAAAACAGAATGTTACCAAAATACAGAGCGTTAATCTAATTAATCTAATTAATCTCTCTGGCTATTGCTACTTGTAACATACAGATGCCTGGGTATGAAGTTGTCAATGTACACAGGCATTATATTCTATTGACTATTTCAAGATTTGTAAAAGCACTGGGGTCTTTTGTCTGTGCACATTTGATTCCTATAAATATTAACAGGAGTTACAGGCCATGTTGTTTCTGTACTGTACTCTCCAGAGTTCAAATTTTGTAATGTTTGTAGACCTTTTGCCATTTTTTTAACTGTTGTCTGATGTTTTCATCTGATGTTGTATTACAAATAAAAAAAGAGCAGACAAAAGGGAGAAGAGCTACAGAGAACCACAAAATCACACAGGATAAACCATGATTTGAAAGCAATGCTTTTGCTACAAATACTGCAGCCTTACTCGTTCCTTGCTAATATTTCACTTTCTGAATCACTTTTTCACTTACTTACCCAGCTCCTGTCTGAGCTGCGTTTTTCCTACTCACTAGAAGAATTCATTTGATTTGAGTTCCATTTATTTAAGTGCATATTGACATCCGTTCATTTATTTAAATGTGCGTGCATGGGTTTATCACAGAGCAGAAGATGTGGGGCCTGTTGTTAGGTAACATTATGGTATTAATTATTATTTTTCTGTTAGGTTGCTTGTCTAATTTCACTTTGTAAATCCCTAATGACAGAACCTTTTCTGTGAATAGCTATTCTGAGTATCACCTTGATTCAGAACCCGGGAACATAATACGCTGCTGAATCAGGCCAGCAGTCCATCATAGAATCATAGAACAGTTTGGGCTGGAAGAGACCTTCAAAGGTCATCTAGTCCAACCTACCTGCAATGAGCAGGGACATCTTCAACTGGACCAGGTTGCTCAGAGCCCTGTCCGCCTGGCCTTGAATGTCTCCAGGGATGAGGCATCTACCACCTCTCTGGGCAACCTGGGCCAGTGTTTTACCACCCTCACTGTGAAAAATTTCTTCCTCATATCTAGCCTGAATCTCCCCTCTTCTAGTTTAAAACCATTAGCCCTTGTCCTATCACAACAGGCCCTTCTAAAAAGTCTGTCCCCATCCTTCTTATAGGCTCATTTTAAGTCTGAAAGGCTGCAATAAGGTCTCCCCAGAGCCTTCTCTTCTCCAGGCTGAACAACCCCAACTCAGCGTGTCCTCATAGCAGAGCTGTTCCAGCCCTCTGATCATTTTTGTGGCCTCCTCTGGACCCTCTCCAACAGGACCATGTGTTTCCTGTGCTGAGGGCTCCAGAGCTCGACACAGGACTCCAGATGGGGTCTCATCAGACCAGACAGGGGCAGAATCACCTCCCTAGACCTGCTGGCCATGTTCCTTTTGATGCAGCCCAAGATACGTTTGGCTTTCTGGGCTGCAAGCGCACATTGCTGGTTCATGTCCAATCTTTCATCCACCAGTACCCCCAAGTCCTTCTCCGCAGGGCTGCTTTCAATCCCTTCATCTCCCATCCTGGATTGATACTGGGGGTTGCCTCGACCCAGATGCAGGACCTTGCACTTGACCTGTGCTCTCTCCCTAGCAGTGCCAGTAGGAGATGCTGTGTAGGGAGAGCACACAAGCCTGACCACTTCTTGTTCTACTCCCCAGTCATATACAGTCGTAGGATGAGGAGTGCTAGAGGCTACAGCTCTGCCTGCTCTCTTCAGTGCCTGCTTTTGGACTTCTTGTCCATAATTTGTCCAATCCATTTATGAACCTGCTGATACTATTTGGCACCACAGTGTTTATGAGAGTGGATTTACAACCTGCTGTAATAAAAAAAGATAACTAATCTACTGTAACTATTGCCACCTCTGATGAAGTGACACGGTAGCATCTTAAACGGGGAAGTCAGTTCTACCTTGGGCTTTAGAAACCCAGTACAAAATGATGATTCTTGTTCCAAGGAGCCTACTGGGTATTTAAAGCCTCCTTCAGCAGAACCTCAAAGTTATAGGAAGCTTTGGACCAGAAGTGCTGGGTGCCCCTTTCAGTACCTTTAGTAGTGTTGATTACTACACCTGAACCTAGTCAAAGGGTGTCTACATTAGCCTTAAGTACATCCATTCTTTGCCTTTGTGTTATGTTTTTGTTGTTTGTGGTGTGTGGGGTTTTTTTAATTTTTTTTTTCTGTAGACCATCCTGACCTCTGTTGAGTGGATAGAAAGGATGGATACCCAGAGAGGATGCAGAGACCTAAAGATACTCCTAAAATGGGTAGCTAATACTTAACTTACTCTCCCAATGCCCCTGTAGATGTGGGAAGAGGTGCTGGCTAGTGAGTCCTTGGAAAACAGTTCCAGCTGCAGGACGTTTGGCACTGTGTTCCTCCTTGCATGCAGCAGCCAAGTGTATTTTGCAGCATATCTTCCTGTCAGGTTGCTCATGCTGCTCCACAGACTAATTCTAAACCTCTCAATGTTTTATAGTATTACACAGAGGTTTTGCTGTCATTTTTCTAGCCGATAGATCGCTGTATCTCCCTGATAGTTGTCTCTCCCCTGATGATCCTGCTGCCTAAGACAGGACAACAACCTGTTTCTGGATAAACTGGGGTCATTGCTGGTACGTTCTGAAGCTCTTGCTCATTTTCCTCATGCTGAGGCTCGGCATTTTCCTTTCAAATCTTCAGAAAAACCCCACTGTTGTCAGAATGTAGACAAATGCCAGATTAAACTTCACCTCCAAAGGAGCGTAACACGCTGCTGAATGCCATGGCAGCTTTAGCCAAGACTCGCCTGTTGACACAGCCAAAGTCATGGTCTCTTTACATTGGGCGATCGCCCTCAACGCTATTGTCCCAGCCGCCAAAGGACAAGCTTGCTTTGACATTTCCAACCAGCCGAGTCACGGTGCCCTGCGGTGCTGTTCTCGCTGCACCAAGGACATTGCCATCCCCACTGCAGTCACCCCAGCCTTATTTTTTCCCCTTTTCTTCCAACGTCAGGATTTTGGGGAGGCTTGTGGGACTCTGTGAGTCCCCTCTAGTGGATAGCTGATGCAAACTCCAGTCTTTCTCTTTATCTCCATGCTTTCTTTTTATCGTCTTGGGTGGTGGTAGTTCCGTGTCTGCTAAAGTGAGCGTCGGAGATCGAAATATCATTATTTGATCCTGTGGTTTTGTTACTTTAAAAGCCAAAGGCAAATCAAATGTGTAACAGAGCTTTTTATTGATGATATAATACCTGGCACCAAGTAAATCCATCAGTGATAGTGAGATGGCTTCATTCTTACAAGGGGAATTTGTATGTCTAGAAGCTTTGTAGTGGTGGGCAAGTACATTTGTATTAGACTTCTCATGTGCAAACGAATTGCTATATTTTTTTAAGAAAAAGATTTCATGTTTTTACTGCAGCTGATGCCTTTGATCAGCATGAATAGAATTATTTGTATGATAATTTGGAATTTAATTTGATTTACAATACATTCATTTAAAATTTTGTATTGATTTTTGAAATGACAGTCATCAAGAGGAGTGCCCAAAATTCTCATCAGGGATTAAATAAGGGGAGAGTGGTCACTTGAGGAACTGATCTTCTGAAAAGGTGCCTGAGTGAACTCCTGCTGTATATGGCAATACGGCCATTACTGGCCAGAAATGAAACACAGAATAAGAAGAGACACTATCTGTTTTAAAAAGTAATTTTGCTGATGAAGAAACAATGTTAGGTAACAGGGTGACAATTTTAACTCCTTAGACCAGGGGTGTCAAATATAATATAATTACTCCTACATTTATACAGTCCTAAAATTACCTTCGGCCCTTTGAAAGCAACCGTGAGGCTGATGTGGCCCCCGGTGAAAATGAGTTTGACACCCCTGGCTTAGACACGTGACTGAGCAAAACATTTATCACAATTTTACAATGGGAGTTGAATCTAAGAACTTGTACTTTTTTAACTGTTTTATCTATGTGGAATGTGCAAAAATTGTTGGCAGATAAACTGCAAAGCAGCTGTGCTTCGGCTTTTGAAGCTTTGCAATGTTATCAGACCCAGCCACAGCGATTACATTTTAGTATTGGTACTGGAAAAACTCATGTTTGAAATGCCTGTTACCTCTCAGTAAATAGTGCTGTCCCTTCTTTCCTTTCCTTTCCTTTCCTTTCCTTTCCTTTCCTTTCCTTTCCTTTCCTTTCCTTTCCTTTCCTTTCCTTTCCTTTCCTTTCCTTTCCTTTCCTTTCCTTTCCTTTCCTTTCCTTTCCTTTCCTTTCCTTTCCTTTCCTTTCCTTTCCTTTCCTTTCCTTTCCTTTCCTTTCCTTTCCTTTCCTTTCCTTTCCTTTCCTTTCCCTTCCCTTCCCTTCCCTTCCCTTCCCTTCCCTTCCCTTCCCTTCCCTTCCCTTCCCTTCCCTTCCCTTCCCTTCCCTTCCCTTCCCTTCCCTTCCCTCCCCTTTCCCTTCCCTCCCCTTCCCTCTCCTTCCCCTTCCCCTTTCCTCCCCTTCCCCTTCCCCTTTCCCCTCTCTCTTCCTCTCTCTTTCTCTCTCTCTTTCTCTCCAGCCGTCATTCTGTTTTCCAGCACTTTTCTCTTTCCTCTCCTCCCGCTGTCTCCCTTCCCACTCTCCTCCCTCCCTCCCCCCCGCCCTCCTTTCCTCCCTTTCCAACCTCCTGCTGGTCTGTCTTCCAGCCCTTTTCTCAGACACCACTTCCCAAGTCAGCTGTGACACCTCACCAGAACAGACTCTGTGTTTGCCAGCTGGTGCCCGCTGCCTGGCCTGTATTCATGCATTAAATCCTACAGGCCCTGTTACCCTGCAGAAGAAGGCAGTTGAGGGCTCGTGTTTTACTCTTTAGCATCCCTTTCACTGCTGTCCCTCAGGTGGTCCTCCAGCCATTCTACTCTGCTTGACTTTATGTTTAACCTTTCCTGAAATCACTTCTCCTACTCTTACTACCGACATTTGAGTGACTCATCTTGGGAGGTGATATGTAAGACAAGTGACATTAAGATAGTACAGTCAGCCAGTCAGACCTGTGTTTGGACAGCCGGTGTGCATAATCATGCCCCTGCTGTGGAAGAGAGCTGGTTGGCAGAGAGGCAACACTGGTGGCTTTCTTTCGCTGAAGTCATTTCAGTATTGAAAGTGAGTGAGCTGGTAAATGGTCATTAGCATCATTGGCATAGTTATCCACACCTTTGTTGTAGATATTTGGTAAATGGCTATACATCCCTTTCTCTGCAGCTTTTTTTTGGAGGGGATTCCTGATGTTTATAATAGGAATCCACTTATGCCATAGGCATGCACATATGTATATTCACGCATGCACATGCACATGCTGGAGCCTTTGTTAATTGAAGGTAATTGCTGGTGTTTTTTTAATAACAAAACATGTTTCTCAATTTGTCTATTTGCACTGCTTTGTTTTAGCTTCATCTAATGCACTGGAACTCCACACTGTACAGCAGCATTGATGAGGCCGTAGGGAAGAAGCACGGCATAGCTATTATTGCTTTGTTTGTGCAGGTAAGTTTCCTGTGTTGCACTTCTTATCATGCACTGTCATTTGTCTGAGGAAAATGTGATCTCTTTGATTTTCTTTCATTTTTAATGATTTCATAAAATAAAACAACGTATGACTGGTGGTACTCTATTTAAAAGATACTTCTCAAGTCCCATCTTCTGTGTATGTGCTATGTACGTAATTCTTGTTTAAACCAGATATGGAAAATATGTTAGTTAAAGAAGGGGTAATACGTAGTGGGCAATCTCTCTCTGTGACTCTGGCTATAAGGAGACATCCACTGTTCTTTCCTCTGAGGGCAGAATGAGGGCTGTCAGGAGGTACAGATGCTTCACTACCTCTGTAGTGTGTTCTTCTCCCTTCCTGACCTGGCCTGCTGTCCAGGGATTCAGGAAATGTACTGAGGAGAGAAAGAAAGAGGATAAAAAAACCCTTTCTAACCCATCGGCACAGCCAAAAACTGGTAGTGTAATAGGATTGTGCTTTTCTGAACACATGGACAATGTGAGGTGGGGTCATATTACTTCAGAGACAACAGAGTGTAATGTGTTTCACCACAGACTCTCAGAAAAGACTCCAACAAGGAGGCTAGGAGCTTGCTGGGGGGGAAGGTGTGATGCAGTCTGGGAAGTTAGCCCCATAAACTAATTGCTGTTAAAGGTTTATCAAGGGCTGCACCCCATAGTGGAGATTTTTGGTTTTAGTCCTCAAACATCAGTTTCTTATTCTCTTCGTGAGAAATACAAACTGCTCTATTTAAATGGGTTTGGAGGAAGAGGTTTAGAGTTTGTGCATAGATCAAATGGATTTTCTTTCCCAGTGATATTATTAATTTGTTGTATTTCATAACGAGTTTGAGTGCCTTTGAGCTTTACCTCTGTTTAAATTTAAAGGTACATTGGTTACAGCTCCAATGCTCAGACCTGCTAAAAATGGAAGTTAGAAAGTCTTTGGTTTTGTATCCTAGAGGGCTGTGTGATAATTGCTTGTGTAAGTCACCTTCTAATTCCAGCAGAGGTAACCTTCGAGTTAGTTAGAAAGTTATATATAAGTTCTTAAATAAATCTCAAACTTCAATGATACATTTTCCATTTCTGGTCTCACCTTCATCAAGAGTTCTTAAGCATTCCAAAGGGCTTTTTCATTAGCCAAGAAAGGCATCCTATAGTTACAGTTGACCAAGAAAAAATAGTATTTATGCTATTTATTAAAGGAACAGGGAGAGAAAATGCGATGACCATTTTTTCCTGCTAAAAGCATGGAATTATAATAGTTTTATACTACTGTTATCCAACACATCATTGTAAGGTCAGTGAAAACATTTTCGCTGATCTAAGTGACAGCCCTTGCTGATTATTAATTTAGAAACAGCATCTTTCAAATGATTTCAATATCTTTTACACACTTCAAAGATTTTAAATTAAAATCCCATTCTGAAACAAAATATTCTTAAATTCCTAGAAATAACAAATATGTTTTGTTGACATTCAATTGTTTCCTTCCAGTGACTACTGTGCCATTCTATTCCAAGACAAACAAAGAGCAAACACATTTTTCAGCATCCAGCTCTCCTGTTCTCACTCATGCCTGCTTCGTTCCTCACCTCATATATGTACGCACTGGCAAAGAAATCGAGTGGAAGGAGTACTTTCCCTGTTTCTTTAATACACAGTATAAATATATTTTTTCCATTCTTTCTATTTTGACAATGTTCTGAAGGTAAAAGCTAGGGTCCTAGGATGCGTGACTTATACTGGAAGCAGCTGAAGTCAGTGGGCAGAGTGGACACCGTTCATGGAAAAGAAGAATCTCTTATTTCAATAGCAGGTTTCTTTTGAAAACCTCATCTTCTGTGCCGTAAAGGTGCTTGGTAAAGGCAGTGCTAGAGGCTGCCGGGAGACCGGCTTTCACCAGCAGCATCCCAGAGATGCCATGAGGGAGAGGATCTGCCGTTCCACACTCTGCAGGCAGGAAAAAACACCCCCAAGACACCTAGGGCCAGATTAGCAATGCTGTGGGAACAAATTCAAAAAAATGTCTGTCGTGCTTGTTCACTCTGTTCCTTTCTGTGTACTTTTCTGACAAAAACTGGTAAGGACAAACTGTATCTTTGGCATTTATATGCCATAATGCTGCATGATTTTCATTCTACATGCAGTATATGCTGCAAAACAGGGTTAGTCAAAACTTACCAGCATTAACTATGACTCTTTGTTGTTCTCTGGGTTTCTGTCTCTGCATTACAGTTGTCTGCACCTCAATTACTTCTGACTGGTGGCTTTATAATGATTTAATTATTTGGAGTTGCCATCTATCAGTGTATTTGGTTAACACAAGGTTGTGTAGCTTAACTAAAAACAACTACAGAACTTACTGTTCTGATTGACCTCTGTCTTGCCTCGCAGTTTCTGAAATAGCACAATACTGAAACTCATCTTCGCTTGCTGTATTTCAGATAGGAAAAGAGCATGTGGGCCTAAAGGCTGTGACTGAAATTCTCCAGGACATCCAGTACAAGGTAAGGCATTGTCTGAAGAAATGCTTCCTTCACTGACCAGAGAGAAAGTGAGCGAAGGGTCTATATGGAGCCAAGAGAAGGTTTTCGGATGTACCTGTTGTAAAACCATGTGTGAAAACCATCATTTGGTGTTCTGCATGAGAACCTCAGCGTTTTACAGTATTCAGATAAAATACAGTCTTTGTTGTTACTTCCTTTTCTGGTGGCCAAAAAACTTAATCTCCTATGCTAGTAACTGGTTGCAAATACTGCCTTTTTGGTGATTATGACGGAGTCAGTGTGAATGCAAGCACTGCACCATGCTTAGTGAACACCAGCAGCAGTATCTTCAAACTTATCTGGTTTTAATTTGTAGTGGAAAAGAATAGATGAACTGAGCACCCATATTAACTCACAGTGGGTAATCAGCAAAAACACAATGCTGCCTTGTCAGGTGGATTATGTCTGGTGATTCTGAAGGACAGATAATAAGCCTAGCAGCACTAAGGAGATATGAGTGCTCTCCAGAATGTTGATACTATCTTAAATGACCTTGGGCAAGTTACTTCCATCTCTCTGCTTCATGGTCTCTGTCTGTGACATAGAAATAATCATACTTACCTCTGATTTCAGAGGATTTTGAAATGTATTAATGAGACATTCTGTATTGGTCTGGAGAGATTAGCCATGCACTTAAGTGGATGCTGAAGTGTAGAAAAATTAGAAGCTATTATTAGAAGGGAACTGAAAATCTGCATTTAGTCAAATAATATATGTTAAACTTCAGGCATGATGCTTAATATTATAAACTCATTTTTTATGAAGGTGTCAGAGAAAACAATAGTGTATGAAACTCTGTAGTTTTATTACTGAAAGGACAGCCAAGTAGAGGAGAGTCATGAAAGGTCTTGTCATTGTGAGCCTGTTATACAAATGACTTTCAGAAGGTCAGCATCAAACATAGTTTTGGCACACATAAAATTTTATTGCATTAAATATGTGGAACCAGCTTTATTTATTAAGTGTTATCCATGTCAGTCAAGGAAAAGCTCACTTTGGCCCTTGTTTTTTAATCTAATTTTGTATGGAGCCCCTGAATTTAATGTAGAGAATTTCAAGGCTGGGACCTAGAAGGAGCCCAGGTACTAAAGGCAGAAAGTTAACAAGTTGCTGAGATAATCTTAGAAGTAAAATATAAAATAGAATTAAAAAAAAGAGGTGTCTGTGTAGCTGCAAGGACAAATGCAATGATGATTAAATAGGGGCTATTAATGACGTTGCTTTGCCACAGGAACTCAAGGTTTAATGTTATAAGAAGACACAGTGTGTTTTACCTCTCAATTCAACATCATTCTAATAAGAAACTAGAGATGAGATTGATCTGTATTCATTTTTTCAGGGAAAGTCCAAAACAATACCCTGTTTTAATCCCAACTCTTTATTGCCAGGTAGGTGCCTTTGCTTCCTTTTGTGTGGGTGGATTACTAGCTGATTGCAGAGGCTGAGACAATCTTGGTCTAAAGCATAGCCTAATTGCAAGCCTAAGAGCGTGTCCCTTAAGGCAGTAATGCATTTTGCACCTAGTGCTGCTAAGAGGGATAGAGATGAAGTGCCTTTGGAATTTAGGATGAATCTGCACCTTCATGTTATGAATGGGATGTGATGCTGTAGTCCCTGCACTGCTGGCAATGCTGCATCTATTAATAGCTTTCTTGAGAATTTATCATCCCACCTAGAGGGGGAGCTCTGTGTCCTCCTTTCTCTACTTCAGCATACAATAGGAAGTGTAAGGTTACCTGCTTACCAAGGTAGCTTTTTGGCAGCATCAAAAGACAAGCCATAATGCAATGACAGTTGTATTGCATACAATGAGTAGTGACAATGGGAGGCAAATTCAAGTTAATATAGCTAAAAATTAAAGAGTAACAGAAAGAAGCAACCAGTTTCTCTACCTCGTCTTGAAAAAAAATAACACTTTAAAAAAAAAGTGTTTCTATGAGGCAAATGTTTCAGCAAGGAATCCTTCTGAGCTGAATTCCATGGCAAGATCTTTAATTTTCCAAATTATCTAGGTCTGCATTAAACTCTATTAATTATATTGAAAGAATATTGTTTACGTTGCAAAGTCAAGTGCTCAGCAATTAGGAATTGCAGGAATTAAGGCTGCCTGTGCCCTTTCATGCATATACATTATAAAAAATATTTTCGATTGTGTGACCTTAAGTTATTTTTTACAGGACCCCTGCCTTGCTGTTCCTGTTTGATGCTGATCAAGTCACCTAAACCAAAATTTTCATAAATCATGTCTAACTATGTGTTCCTCATTTTCTAGGTGCCCGACTTGAGATCATGGGGTCTGATTTGCAGAAGTGCTGAGTGCTAACACCTCCAGCTGAAGTCAATGGGAGCAGTGCTCTGACTGCATTAAGTGCTATAGAAAGTTAACTACTCTGAGAAATCAGGTTCTAAGCATCTCATATTGAACACCTCAGATGAATAGATGCATTTGACCTTAACTCCTCCGTGCCTCAGTTCCCCAGCTTTAAAGTGTGGGGGTAATCTGTCCTTCCTCACCAAGCTGGGGTGTTGGAAGGATAAATTAATTCATGTTTGTGAAGCACTCAGACACTGAAGAAATGAGTGCATTAGAAATATGAAAAATGAGAAAACGTGGTCTTTCTAACAAGCAGGATTTGAATAGCATGGGAAAAAGAAGACCAAGGACCGCATTTCTTACTGAGAAATCCAAGTGTTATTAGATGCTTTTCAGAAGAAAATCATCCATCTTTGCAAGTAAATGATGAAAGATTCTCTAGAAAAGACATACGTGATCATATAATGAGACAGTGTCACAATGCATGCACAGGATGGGCTGAATTAATTCTTGCAGTTCTTAACTTTTGAGTGTTTGATAATGCAACTTGCTTTCAATGGATTTGCTGTGTAACTCCCTGAGAAGGAAAATTACACCAACAAACCAAAATCCATTCACTGGCAATCACAGGGTTCACTACCAAGACTTAATTGTACTGATATTCCTCTGAGCTAGTAGTGAAATGGCAGTAACAGCTTAGGTCAACCAAGCAAGTTTATTCCTTTCCAGTCTCCCATTCTGTCCTGGTCAAGCTAGTCACAACCTTCCTCTTAGCTGTCCGTGCCATGATTAACCACCCTTTGCCTCTCGTTCCTCTCTAGGTTTGTTTCTTGTTCCCTCTTTTACAACCAGGCAGTTTCCTCTCTGTACTCCTTTAGCTGTGTCAGGGAGTCATTTGTGAGTATGGCCTCCAGCAAAGGGCAGCCCTGTGTAGTCTCACTTATGAAGTGTGGTGTGACTGGAATCTTTGAGGAACTAAAATTAAAATAGTTAAAATGAAACTTGTACATAGAGGTAAACTCTGCTTGGACAAACAATTGCATGTTTTCTTGAGAGGCAACTGTTTATTCTAACAGTTATTCTATTTATACACCTATCAATAAGTTTGTAAACTTTATTCTTAAATAAACCTTGATTTTTTCCCCCTGTGAAATTCAACTCACTTTTCCAAACCTAGGAGGCACTAGTGGATCTCAAAAAATATGTCACAAGAATTGCAAACTGAAAAGTTTGGCTTGAGCTGTTTTCACTGATTTTTATAAAAAATTAAATAAATTCGTCCTTGAGACAAATACTAAATGTAGAAGTCAGTTAAAATTTCGTGACCGCAGCCTCTCTGCATTCAAAATGGGATATCTCTTGGAGCTTTTGACACAGAGTTCTTTCCCACTATATTATTACATCTATTTGCTGTGTTAGTTTAAGGAGTTGTGCACGTGTTATTTTTCCTATCTATAAAGTGGCATTTTCATCTTTTAAGTACTTATCTGCAGGGGGTAATTACTGTAATATAATGACCACAAACTCATGTACATTCACATGAGAAAGTAGTGGACAAAATTTGGCAGGTTATCAATTCACACCTTAGCTGACTGCCTACTAACTTCACCATATGAGCAAGCCCATGGCTATCATAAGCTGTCATAATTGAAAGGCATAATTACCTTCCTTAATGTCATTAAAATTCCACATTTCTTTTAATTTCAGATCCTCTTCTGCGTGACTACTGGGTGTATGAGGGCTCTCTGACCATTCCACCCTGCAGTGAAGGTGTCACCTGGATATTATTTCGTTATCCTCTGACTGTGTCCCAAGTGCAGGTAACAGCTACGCTTAAAGTGACCTTGGAATATGGTTATGAGCTAAAGGTTATAGCGTGCAAATACATATATCAGGACATATATCTGTTCCTCTTGAAGATCCCATTAGATCAGTACATGGCTTTTCAAATAAAGGTTAAGCCTTTTGAGTCACTGAAAGCAATGCAAAGGTCAGAGATGAAAACCCTTGTTACCATTTATCATCTGCATTTAAAATAATTCTTTATTTAAGTGAAAGAAAAAGAAAGAACTAAGTCAATGGGCAAAAGAAGTTCAGTTCTTTGTAATTGTAAGCTTTCAAATATCACTGCTTTTTGATGTTAAAGGAACTAAAAAGCACAGGAGGACACTATGTCCTGGAGAATGAAAAATATTAACATAGTACAGGCTAGCTATATTGCATTGAACTATATTTAACACTTACCTTGCTCTTTTTAAATTCTGTTTTATAATAAATGTCAAATGGAAACTACGTATTTAAATTTGATTTCACACGTATGTATTCTAAAGGGGTTTTTTTAAATTATATCTGACAGTCATGTGAACCTTTCTATAGAAAATATTTGAAATCTCTCTACAAATAAGCCCAGTAAAACCAGTGAAAACTCTTGATGAATATTTTCCCACAGTCTGTGAATCCCGGCTGGAGGAATGTGGGTTTAATTTAAGTGAAGCTATCTGGAATCCCTGAAGCTGAATGCATTAATTTTCATTGCCTGTTCTGAAGCATGTGCAAACAGAAGGGAAAAAAGTGTAAAAGGTGATAATTTAGATTTAAATTATTTCAGTTTTAATAACCTGAAATTTTGCTAGGAATCCCAGCACAATATTTAAAAAAAATTAACTGTCTGAAATTGGCAGTGTTTCTTTTCATATGAAGAACAAATTCTTATCATAGGATAATAGCAATAGCTCCCAATAAGCTTATCGGTATGGTAGCTGCAAGTTCTATGTGTCTCATCATGAATCTGGTATTTATTTGCTTATGAAAGGATAAGTCTTGTGGCCGCTTACTACTGAGTAAATGGAAATGGAACTCCGTTGGCATTATTAGATTCGGAATAACTTTTAAAGACAGAATGCATTTTGTAACTTGGCAGCTAGTTGTCCAGATATGATATGGATAAATAAGAGGACTTGATCAGAAGTGTAAAGACCATAGCGATTACACTGAGATATTGTATGATATTTTATTTCATGCTAGTTGCAGATTTTGTAGTCCCTATTCCATTTTAATCCAGTCAATGCATGGAGGATGGCACAGTTCAAGCCATCCATGTGGTGGGAGACAGCGAGGGCGTGAAAGGAAGGGGAATTAAACAGAGAGGTGCAACTGTAGTTAATAGTATTATGTACTCATTTACCACAAGAAAACAAGATATTGGAATGTAATGTGAAGGGAATAAGTCTCCAGAAGACAATATTGTGCCTACGAAAAAAAGTGGCCCATAGTGCCTGGGTAAAAGAGCATGATTCATAACGATGGCTGCCTTGGGGTGAGGGATAGCTGGTTTCTGTTGCTGCATTACTTTGACTGGTATAAACCAATCCAACAAGAACATTGCAGTGATGAAGGGCACACAAGTCACGGAGGGGCTTTTTTTCCTGCCACTGACACAGTATGTGGGTGAGACGTGGCACCAGAGCAGGGAGAGATTGGACCGGATTTATGCCAAGATGATCCACAATACTTTGTACTTGTAGATCAGCATCAATTAGAAGAAAAACCCTCACTGGTAGCTATGAATGCAGCAGCATTAAAGTTAAGGCTGTGCAGAAAAAAACTTATTAAGCACATGAAGGACTTTGGCCAAGGTGGGATAAAATTTTTACTTGTATCAGATACTGCTTTCAGATGTCAAATGATAATAAATATGGGGACAAGTAAGTGAGAGATGGTGATTCTGGGATTCTAAAGTCAAAAGGGACTGAGGGTTCTCCAGGATGCCTAAAACAAGATTTTGGGGGTGCCAGAATATTTTGTTGTAGCGTAGACATCCAAGATTTTAACTTGTAATTAGCATTTTGCCTGCAATTAAGTATCGGGTCTCTTTTGTGCATGTGAGCATTAGTGCCTATGAGGGATTCCATTTAAGG
Source organism: Caloenas nicobarica (assembly GCF_036013445.1). Classification (NCBI taxonomy): domain Eukaryota; kingdom Metazoa; phylum Chordata; class Aves; order Columbiformes; family Columbidae; genus Caloenas; species Caloenas nicobarica. Next base: position 126,389,918 of record NC_088246.1, on the reverse strand, counting down.
GGAGATTAGAAATGCAAGGGGTTTTGTCTGTGGAAAATAAGAGGATGTAATATAGCATATACCATTCTGAATCATCCATGGAAGGCTGGTAAAGGCATTTAATTTTATTAAGCTTGCTTGTAGTATTAAAGCATAGATTTCAGTGCAAATGCATTTCTAATGGATTTAAATACATTATTTTTACATGTGTCATTAACTCGTAGAACTTTCTTATGTGGGATACTAATGAACATAGCTTATGAAACTTCAAGTGATTTCTATAAATACTAGTAGCATCTGTGGTTGTCGCCAGTAAGAGACAAATTCTAGGCTTTCTATTTTCATTTTTCAGTCCATAAAATAACAAACTTTGGAGTGTCAATAACAAGTAACATTAAAGAAGAACACAGTCTGATATGGAAGGCGTTTTATTACCTTCCTCTGATGAAGCTAGCTAATATATTGGATCTAAGATACTTATTCACGTTCTCATTTTCTGTAATTAACATAGCAGTATTGATTAGCTTAACAAACTGTGGGTCATAAGGGGAAAAAATGAATAAAATTGCAATTCTGGTTCATAGTCACACATTTATTTTCACATTTGCTTATTTTGAAATAATGCAGAAGGAACTAGAGGGTGTTTCAAAAAGATGGACCACATTTGAAATCACTGTATCTCTGCAACCATGAACCACCCACGAATGAAACTTACAGTCCGTACAGCAGGTGGAGGGAACATAGAGCCTTTATAAAAAGGTTACTAAAACATGATAACTCATTAAACCACCTGTAAATTTTTGTGTAATTGTAACATGTTGGGTCCATCTTTTTGACTTGACATAGGCATAATGGGCTGACCATTGCAAAGTAGAGAATCTTCTTCTGTTTCTCTCGAAGGCATTTGTAGACAGTAAAGTTCAACTCATTAGTTGATTTTCTACTGATCTAGGTCAATGTTAAGTGAAAAGAGATTCATCTCCTTATTGCACCTCACTTCAGCAGCTGGGATCTGAGTGTGTTGGTTATATGAGTAGCAAAAGAGCAAGCCAGGACTGTAGCGTCAGGATGTGCTTTGCTGGAGTCATTTTCTTTGACATGAGGCTTCACTTCCACCAAAGAGCCGTTTTTTTCATGGGTCCTTCTGTGAGGTCTGGATAAAGTGTGCAGCTGGCTCTTCTCCCCTGGAGAATAAGGACTTTGCAAATCTGCTTCTTGGAGTTCTATTACTGACCTAATTGGAAAGGTGCTTATCTGGAAAGCTGTACCCTGCAGTGCTCTTTTTGCATATTCCTGCCATATTTTGTGTTTTTTATCATTCTCACTTTTCTTGTGTTGAAATATCCAGCCCAGAAGGAACTGTGTTGACTGCTTTTGTGAGACACCTCGCCCATGCATGTACGCTGCTGAATTGCAATGGGAGAAAATAGAAAACTCCCTCCTATTAGGCCAGTAAAGAGCGGGAAATAATGGAAAAGACTTGCTTGTGCTTCTCTCTGCTAATTTTTTTTAAAAATTGGACATACATGAATAATGTGCTTTGTGATTCACTGAAATACAGATGAAGTGCATGGTCTGAGCCACTCAGAGTAGGGATTTTAAACGATGATGCAGCGCGGAGCTGTTGTTCTGAGGTACTCATTGTCAGAGTTAACTGGTTTTGTACTGAACAGCGAGGTCTCTGGTCCTTTTGTCCAACTCATTCACAATCGAGACCTCCTAAAGGACAGAAATAGTAACTAGCATACAGAGCTGGAATTGTGCAAAATTTATGTAGTTTGTGAAATGAAGCCACTGAGAAGTTCATGGTATTCTGTTCACTGGGAAGCAGGTCTGTGGCCTGGGAAGGTATCATGGAGGCACGTGAAATTTTCAAGCAGAAGGATAATGCTTCTATCCCTCATATAGAAGAAACCTTTGTATAGAAAACATGCAAATTCTTTGTTTTGTGTGTTCTGTTATTCAGCAAATATTTAAGTGAAAAAGAAGAATGCAGTATTCAGGATCTGAATACAGGGAAGTGGTAAATGCACTCTCACAAAGTTCTACAAAATATAAACTAAATGCTTTTACTTCATAGAAATGTGACTGTTAACATTGTGGATTTACCTCTTCATTGTTTGGAATTTGATCCTGAATTTCGATGTGAACAGGCCTAGGTCATCCTTACTGTCTTCTGAGCATGAGAAAAGCTTTTATAAATGGCTGTTCCCGTGGAAAGTGGGTGAATATCCAAGGGTGCTTAGCAGTTTGCCTCTAAAGTATCTATTCCTTGGCAGTCCTACAGGGTGTACTTCACAGCTCTGACTTGTAAGGGGTTGGGAGGTGATGATAAGTGCTCTATATGAGATGAAGAAGGATGAATGGGGCACACATATTGCCTAATCGTGTGGAAATTTAATGGGGGAAGTAGTGTCAGCACAGTTAGTATCTTTTTCTGACAGAAGCACTTCTCAAGGGTGAGGCAGAGCACCATGTGTATAGAGGATCAGTGTCACAGGGGTCTGAACCATGATGTGAAGGACTGAACGAGGAGGCTGATGATCTCAGGAGCAATTTCCCCTTGGAGTAGGGCTGCATTTCTTGACTTCATTGAAGACTAAAGAGCAGGCATGGGGATCGGGTCAGTCCTACTTTCCTGACTGGAAGCTGCTTTCTCCTGGAGAAATATTTCACTATGGGGACTGAGGCGGAGCATTTGTAGTTACAGCAGGAAACAGCTCTCAGACGCCAGCTTTGCAGACAGTCTGCTCTTCCCTCTCCTTCATCTGTGCTTGTTTGAAGTCTCTCATTCTCAGAAGATCAAACAAAAGCCACATTTTTGTAAAGAGCTCCTTCCTAAACTACAATTATCTCAGACTTTCCAGAGTTGATTCAGATGGTAAAAGACAGTATCTTTACAAAACCCATTCAGCAATTTACCAGCACTTGACTCCTGAAGACTTTTTCAATTTCTAGCCTGTAGTGGGTTTGTTTTCAGTTTGCTTTAAATAAACATAAAAAACCCCCAACCTTCCAAAATAAGGATCTGCCTCTAAAAGCACATTCAAGGAGCTTTACAGTTTGTTCTGCTTTTATCTTTTGAGTCTAAGCTGTTGCCTTATATCTCAGCTGCAGGAAGCTGAGTGTTGATTTCTAAGCACACTGGTTTTTAGGAAGACCTGAACTAGTTAGCCTCTAAATCAAGTAAATCAGTCTGGATCAATTCTGCTGTAGAGCAGAAAACAATGAAGGCAGTTGTCTTCCAGGTTGCAGTAAGAAAGTGTTCTCTGCAGGCAATATGAGAATAAAAATACCATTACCTGCTGTTTAGTACCTAATTTCTTTTAATTGTGGAATCACACTTCCATTCTCCCAGTAATCCTTCATAGGATGTTTTTCATGGAGAAATTCACTCTCTGTAATTTCTTACATGATAAAATGATTAAATACTTCAGGCTCCACTTCGCTTTCTGTGTAGCTTCAGCTTCCAGTGACAGCTGAGCTGGATAGAGAGGCATCCCAGGGCCAGTACAAGAGCAGAGGCTCAGGCCAGGGAAGCCTCTCAGCCTTCAGGCAGATTTGCTGTATCCAGCTAAGAGAGTTTGCCAATATGCCACAGGAAAAACAATCACAATTTTGTTAGTAGTTTAACTACTTATTTAGAATACCAGGCTCTTAAAGATGGCACTGTTGAACAATAAGGTCTATGTTACTGAGCTACACATTGATTTTCTTAGTTTTTTATCACACGGAGCTTGATGCTGATATGCTGATACCAGGGATGGAGATGGAAGCTGCTCACATTCTTCCCTACAACAGATTAGGTTTAGAAAAATCTAAAAGGAGTCTATAAACCAGAAATATTTTCAATTTGGACCAATTGAAATGTTTTATGTTGATTTTTGACCGTATTTGATTTTCTGAGTATACTCAGCACCCACATCTACAGAAATTTTGGAGTGGTATTTTGTTTTGATTGGACAAACCACATTTTCCATATAAGATGTCAATGGACTTCTTCTAAAGCTGAGAGTCTTTTCAGAATTCTCCTGACTTAGAAAATAGTTTTTATTTAATTGAAGCAAGAATTTTAGGCAATAAATAAATCACTGGAAGAAATTCAAAACAATTTATAGTCGACTAAATTATTCCTGAAATGCACTTCTTTGATGAAGTCCAGAATGATTACTCTCATGTCACAACTGTGAAATTGATTCATAGGATGTAATCTACAATGGCTAAGAAGGTTATAGATCCCAAAAGAAGTTACGCAAAAGAAAGGGTGTTTACCAAACCATGTGCATGAAAATTCTTATTTTTCTCTACATGTTAAATGTTTTGACAGTGCTGACAACTATTTAAAAATGTTATTAATGATGTTTATTGACCTTAGTATATGGTGCCTGAAGACTCCAATTTTCAAAGCTGCAGAAGTGGCTGGGCGGGGCTTATTTTGATCATTAATCCCATAGTGAAGCATGTGTCTCAGCTTCTTCATGTCTGTTTTTCTGCCTTTCAGATAGAGGAATTTCGTAGGCTGAGGACCCATGTTAAAGGTGCAGAACTTTTAGAGGGCTGTGATGGAATCCTAGGAGATAACTTCAGACCAACTCAGCCACTTAGCGATAGAGTCATCAGAGCTGCATTTCAGTAGCAGAAGAGGAAAAACAAGAGAAATAAATCTTTATTCAGGTAAGTAGAAGCTTAGTGGAAAAATCAAAACATTTAAATAATTTTTCATAGGGGAGATTTAGCTAAAGGAGGAAATGCACTGAGTTCATTTCAGCTGATGTTATGATATATTGTCACAATCTAAATTTTTACACTGTACTGTTTTATTTTATCCTCTGGTATAATAGGTTGGTTACTATTTGTTCTTTAGTGGCTGGAATAGTTTGGTTACTATTACGTTCTTTAGTGGTTGGAATATAATATGTGATTTAGTTCATTAAAATGTTTGTATTGATTTCAGTAGGCAGTGGATCACGCAGTTAGATCACAGTTACTTCTTATAACTTCAAATTTCTACCACTGCAGTGAGCAACAGCACAGCATGCTTAGGTTATGTGACAGATTCCCCCACGAAGTGAGGTTCACTGTTTGATTTCGTACCATGTTTTTAGAAGACCAGTCACAGGTGAATCTTTCTTCTGTTATCTTTTGAAAACCACAGTAGTAGCTCTGGAAGGACACCTTTCATTCTCAAAGGAGGCCCTTTTTTTTGGATCCCTTCTCCCTGCTTCACAATGCTGCTCTTTCCCAATCAGATCAAATCTTGGGCAAAATGAGTGCAGATACAAGAGGAAACTAATTAACTTCTGTCATGGTTAATTTTAAGTATTTCATTCATTGAAGTAGTTGCTACTTCTCAGTGGTGTTTTCAGCCTTAATTGGCTCAGAGAGCAAGAATTTAAGGATGATGTTGTATTCAGTGCCCGATAGTTATTCCTAAACCTCATTATACTTAGTCAGTCAATGTTTTACTATAGTGAAAAACATAGTAATGAGATTCTTAGAGAGTTAAAGAAAATTTGCTACCAAGACAACTAGTTACCTTGAAAGCAGTGAGACAAGACATCAACATTCATGGCTGATTTTGTAATGAAGTGGCCTTACCTTGATACACATAGTAAGACACCTAATGTGTGAAGTCTTCAAGAAAAGAACAAATCTGTTCACTTGCTTTCTTTAATAAGTCCTGCTACTTTTTAACATTGCAAAATTTTTCATCTACCATCCTACAACAAACTTTATTTAAATAATAAAAACATTGGGTACTCTCCATTACCCTATTTTGCTGGTAGGATCCATTATATAAAAGCATCAGTTTCTCAATCTGCACATTTCTTCAAAGTCATATGCTCACAAGAGAACCAATCCATCCAGAGTTTCACCTGGAAGCATGCTGCTGAAAGGTTTTTGATATACACTTTTGGGTAAGGACCTTTATTTGTACTTTAAATTTCTCCCTTGTCTATGTTAACGATGGAACTCCTTAGTTCACGTCAGGCTCTGTTGTGGAGTTAAGCCTCTTCAGAGCATGCTCTGGGTCTGGCCCTCAACTTTGTATGAAGTTAACAAATGATCAGGCAGCAGATAACCCCTAAAAGAGATTAATAATTCAATGCTTCCAAAAATTGATCCATTAAAACCAAGGGGGAAGATTATCGTTCCTCCTGCATGTGACAGAAATTATTAAATGGGCTGAGACAGTGGCCAACAATTTCATGGTCTTTCCATACAGCATAAGCATTCAATATACATCTAAACATTTCTAAAGTAAGGGTTTATTTGTATTTTATAACCTTATTTAATATCTGCATTCCAGAATTTAATCTAAGAAAGTGAAACATTAGTCCCTGTATTAATATTGTTTTCTCATTCCCATATTTAATTTTGGACACATCCCTAAGCCCAATTCTCAATTACATGGTTCTCTGCAGTCACCAAATGTCGTCACTTTAATCTTGAAATGGATGATTCAAATTCATCCCGGCTTCTGCATAAAAATTACTTGGGAAAATCATAGCAATATTAAAGTACAGTTTTTCTCAGAGGGTGAATAATGCTCTCAGGCCAGTGCAGGTAATTCAAGTTTGTAACAGTGAAATTACTTGACATGCTGAGTTTGATTTTTAAGCATGAAAGAGTTTCCTTTACAGTGCTGGAATTGAAATGTAAAAATTTCCCTTTTGCTTTCATGTTTGAAATTTTATTACATTTGTCAATACTTAAAAGTTTTGTTTTAAATAATAAGATTTATCTTGGCCATGCTTCACAAAATAATCTGCAGTTTTAATTCCCAAATGATAGAATTTTTAATGTAAAATGATAGTCCTCACTGTAAGGCTATGCTAATTGTGGACTCTCAAGCACTGAGAAAGAACTGTGACTCCTGGCTTTGTGTAGCCCACAGAAGAAATGGCACTTGGCTCTCTACACCTGATTGAGTTATTTATCAGAAATTCATTTGGCCAGGTCTTCTTTTTAGTTTTGGATGCATCAGTCCAAATAGCACTGAACCAATCAAGGGTTCACAATATGTCCTTGGTATTGGGTTTATCTCTGGGGAGCTGGAAACTAGATATATGAAGCGTGAAAAGAAATCATGTGGCTTTGATTACCTTTCTTCTATGCAAAAATGGAGAAAGAGAAGAAAACAGTCCTGCCTATTCGTAGTGATTTTTTCAGAGTTCTCTCCAGGAGGAAGATGTTGAGGAGCAGGAGATGCTCACACAGACCTCAGACATCCTCAGAAAAGACACTTGTCCTAATTCATGGGAATGGGTAATGGTCCTTAAACTGGGACTGCTGATATGGGCTGTATATTTCTGTGAAGACTCAGTAGCAGATGTGGAGGTAATAGTTTGCAGGGTGGCATCTGCATAGTGATCCAAGAGGGAGCATGTCTTCCTTTCAAAGAGGAGATTACCTTTTATTCTAAAGGTCTGGCATGTCTTGAATATTACAATTACAAATACACTGGTGGACTTCTTTTCTGACATGATGTCCCTCTGCCAAGGCTGCTGGAACTCCTGTCAATAGAGTTTTCAATATTTTCTTTTATTCCAAGCCAGTGTGGTACAGCCACTTGAAGAACCTTGAGGAACATTAGTTTTCCATAGCCTCATCATTCTGTTTGGGAAAGAAGAAGACAAATATTTCCAGAAGTGTTCAATAGACAAGAGTAGAAAGAGGTTGCTTGAAAGGTCTAATTCGTTTTGATGGAATCAAAATGCAGGCTCTATGCATGCTGTGCTCAAAATCTTCAGAACATCTGCTCTTCAGCATTGGTTTAAACTGTGATGGAACTGAACCCTTTGTAGCTCATGATCAAGTGGCTTATGTTGATCTTTGATGAAATTTATGGTAATTTGTTGAATCGAAAGCAGAGATGACACAAATGTGATATATCATGGTGTGTAATCTCAGGTAAAGAACTGATTTTTTTTTTTTTTTAATGTTCCTCTATTGTGGGAAAGCCTGGGTCTGAAAATAGTGCCCTCTGGTTCTAGAACAAAGTTTGACCGGGCTCTAGAGGGAGCCTTCAGGAGGATGAAACAGGTAGAACTTTGTAGCTTCACTGCTCTCTTTAATGCAGTGGGATTTGTAATAAGTTTGTTGCTACCTAGTTGGCCTCTTTTGGCTCTGATTTTTCTGCTAAAAATGCATCTGTCTCCTTTAGCCCGGGGTTAATGCAACTTTAAAGTCTCTTGTATGGGTGGTTTTGAAATATATCCCTTATAGAACAGTCTTTACATCCTTTTTCTCCTGCAGTTGCCAAAGTTTTCACTTATGTTTCCCTCCAAAAAGCTATTATTTTTCTCATTTCTAACCTCTTTAAATCATATCCAGTAGTGACAGAATAAGTCAGGTGTTAAGGAATTTGGAGGGAAAGCTCAGTACAGATTTGCTTTCAGACATGCAACGTGCAAAAATTGAGTTCAGTTTTAGACAGTGAAGAACAACAGAATCACATAATAGTTGTGGTTGAAAGGTGCCCCTCGAGACCTACTAGTCCAATCCTCTGCTCAAAGCAGCATTAACTACAGCAGGTTGTTCAGGGCCACAGGGTTTTGAATATTGTACGGATGAAGACTCCACCACCTCTTTGAGCAACCTGTACTGGTGTTTGACCACCCTTGGAGGGAAAAAGATTTTTCTTAATTTTAAATGAAATTTCCTGTATTTAAGTCTGTACACATTGCCTCTTCTCCTTTCACTGGATACCACTGAAGAGTCTGGCACCATCTTGTATTCGTGTTCTCATAAAGTATTTGTACACATTGATGAGATCCCTCTTGAAACACCTCTTCTTGAGGCTGAACAGTCCCAGCTCTCTCATCTTAATCATCTTTGTGGCCTGTTGCTGGACTCACTCCAGTGTGTCCATGTTTCTTTTGAATCAGGGAACCCAGAACTGGACCCGGTACTCCAAATGCTTCATCATTGCTGAATAGAAGTGAAGAATCATCTCCTTCTACCTGCTGGCAATGCTTTTCCTAGCGCAGCCCAGGAGGCTGTTGGCCTTCTTTGTTGTGTGGGTGCATTACTGACTCATGTTCAATTTGTTGTTTACAAGGGCTCCCAGATCCTTTTCTGAAGGAAAAAAGAGAAAGGATAACATTGTGACTTCCTCAGTGTTACCACAGATACTTCATACTTGACTCAGAGCCATTGCTATGGGCATCAGGCTATATCTTAATAATCTCAGGAGATGTTGGAAAAAGATTTGTAATTCTTATTGTTATGCAGCAAAGCTCACCCACGGAGAAAACAAATGCTACCACTCCTAGAAATCAAATAAGGAGAACCTTAACTCTTCTATTTTATTAAAGCCTAATATTTTGGCAATTTGAGTCCTGACTCACTATTTTTTAACATGTGAATTGTGAGTATTCCAGCAGGCTATTATATTTTGGGGCTTGCCACCTTACCTAATGTGTAAGTTCTTTTCCAGTGGCACAGAAGACAGCATTATTTGTGGTTTCCAATGGATTTTTACCCTCTCTTTAATCCTTGTTGCTTCATATCTAACTGATTTGATAGATATCCCTTTCTCCTCTGTTATATCAATGGAACAGCTTTATCTCTGAATGAGCAAGGTGTCTGATATCAAACACCTGAGTATCAACTTGAATTGATAGTGATACTGAATTCAGTATGACATGCCTCCATGTCTTCATCCCTTTATAAATCAGGGTGTATAAGCATGATTCCATGCATAGGGTAATTAAATGGCATTGCTCCTATTTACTATGAGGAGGTCAGATAAGTGCCTGGTACAGAAGTCATTGAAATCAATGAAATTATTTTAATAGAAGGCAGTAAGACCTAGTTCTAAAAAATAACTAGCTAAAATAATATTGTAAGAATATTATCTTTTGAAAGTGATAAACTTTCATTTCCTTTCCACTAAGCATAATTAATAAACTAAAGAATTTTATTTCCAGTGTCTTGTCTGAAAAGTGCACATCTCAGACACAATTTATTTTGTATCTGTGAATAAAGAATTGTCCTCCAATTGTGATGACGGCTTATACCTACTCCATCTGTCTATGTACATTACTCCAGTTCTCCTGAACATTTTTTTGAGACTGATTCAGAAACTCCTGAAAAAGCATCAGTTTATATATATACAAATGCATGTACACGTTCATACATACACATACATATTTGGTAGACTTCAGCTTGTAAGTAGCTCCAAGTTTATCCAATGTCCTGTAACTTAGGATAGCAGAAATTAATTTGGATTAAAAACCATTCTTAATATAATTACCATTTTCCCAGTCGTACATTCAAGATTAGAGGAAAACAAATAAATGACATCATTAAAATACCAAGCTTGTGCTAGGCCTGAGGAACAGGAAGGAGTAATTTAGGGTGAGAGGAACAGAGACTGATACTGCAGAGACTGTCTGCGTGATATTGAGAGCTCTGAGCAGAGAATCAGAAATTGGCACAGCATTAGTTTCACAGTGAGGAGAGAGGGCAATGTGGTGACTGTAGCTGGTGCATTTAGCGTGTGAACAGTGCAGATAACTTGCTTTTGAAGCTGCTGAGCTGCTTTTGTGGCACAGAACTACACTGCTCTTTCTGTAGGACATTGAACAGGGGATCCGTGTTGCCAGTGGGAATGAGCTGGTACTAAACAGGTAGTGGTGCCCTCTCCTCTGTCTGGCACTGCATATTGTATGGTAACTACATTATAGAATATGAAGGGAAATTAAAATACAGAGTAAGCTATGGAGCTGTGCCTTGCCTTTGAGAAACAGAGGGAAGAGTAGCAGGATGCTCTGGTCTGTATTTCTTTGCCTAAGCAGATCTCAGTGAACTTTGCATTTCAGTGGAGGTTTTACTTTACCAGTCAATGTATACCTTTATTCTCAGTTTACTAGTAGCCTTTGTAGTTCACAAAGAAGTTTCTCTGCTGACGTTCCAGTACTTGGGGATTTTATGCTTTCCTGTTGCGTAGATCCAGAGCCAGAGTGAGCTTTCAGCAGCCATCATTAGGCTACTATGACCATTCTTCTCTTCTTCCTGGTTTAAAAAAAACAACACAAAAAACCAAAAACCAACACAAAGATTATCAACACTAGTTCTTTAGAAATACAAACATCAATTTCCTAGATTTGATAAAATACTAGTATTTATGCTGCTTCTCAGCAAGTGATTTTTCATCAGTCATTGTTTGTCTCCATGAGTTTAGGTTTTGTGCTTAAAAGGTGCTTGGCTTAATTGTTAGGTTTCAGTCTTTGAAAGAAACTGAGCTTTGTGTTATCAACAAAGCTGACTATTGTTCTCCTGTTTTTAAGAGCTCATGTATAGTGCCCAGCACTCTGCTGCCACTTCAGAGTACTTGAGAATGTGCTCACCTTTGAGTGTGAGACTATAGGACAGAGGGCCAAATGCCTTTGGCTTTTGACCCACACACCATAATCAGAGACCTACTGGAAACACACCAAAACTTTTGGAGCGTTCAGGGGACCAAGAGCTTCAGGAATGGCTGAAAGATGGTGCGTTTTCAGGTTGCTTCCCACTACTTCATTGTAATGGGAGGGGGGTGCGCACTGAGATTTTAGGCTACCCCTGTGATGTCAGTCTGACTTGTTTTCCCTCTGCTGAGGATTCAAATTCGTGAGCAGCAAAACACTTACGTTGCTTATGTGACATATCTCTGACACAGGAGCCACAATTTAGGCCTATGGTAGACCAGGCAAACAAGAGTTGGTTGGCTGGTTGCTGGTTTCGTAGGGATTTACGCTATGTCCTGGCCAGAGCATCAGTATAGGGAGTGATCAAGGCCTAAATGAGGAAGAAAACCATTTTGAGTTGTATTTATTTGTAGAATGAGTACCACATTGGAATTGCCCGTGTTCAGTCCTTTACTCAGCTCTTCTAGAAAGAGACAAATATTGGTGGAGGAATGGAAAACAGTTGGAATTCCTTAGCATGTAAAGAAGAAGCCAAGAAGAAATAAAATACTGTGATTCCTTTTCAAGGCTAAAAAAATCATAAGATAGCTGAGGAATCAGACCCTGCTTATGCTTCAAATAAGATACTTCATGATGACAAGGGCTCCCAAATTTCTTCACTTGTGACTCTCTATTGGCATCACACATTCTTTGCTATCCACAATGCATTGTTAATCATCAGCCTTTTTATTTAAAGCATTCTGAGAGTGTAATTTCCAGCTGCTTACTAGAAACCATGTACGATTTGTACACTGCTATGTGGGATGTGATGATGTGGCTGGGAGTGCCCGTCATAAAAACCACCCTCAGAGCACATTTATTGGCAATTTCAACACAAAAGCTGGAGCCCGAATGCAAACTGAAGCTCCACCATGTTATTTTCATTTGAGGGGAACATGCTCCACATTAGTGCTGAAGCAAAATGGTCAGAAGCTTAAATCGTCTTTGATAAAACTACACCTGTTTTTTAAAACATAGAGACTCTAGATTAGTACATGTAAAATATAGTAGTGTAACAGCTCTCAAATGTCAAGGACATTATTACTCCATTGGAACTGAGGATCCGGGTAGTTACAGAATTTGTTATTCTAATTATTTCCTATGGATGAAAACAATGCAGTGAAAGTATGCAAACAAACTCTTGCTAAGCAGACAGCAATGGTTTGAAAATAAATAGCAAACCAAACCAACAAAGTTATTTGGGTTACTGAAAACATTTTTTGCAATCGATAATTGTCACTCAAGGAAGAGAATACCAGCAGTGACAGTTCGCAGCTTTATATGACTAACACAACAGTTTATGATAGAGCAGGGCTACAAAGCAAAACCTGCTGTAATTTTTAAAAGATGTTTCTGCATCCCAGAGCTCAAGAGAAACAAAGGTAAACTCTAGTTTGGTGTTGTTAAATGCACACAGAAATAGATGTAGATTCAATAAATTGTGACCTTTTAATGGAAGGAATGTGAAGTGCTTCAGGAAAGATAAGGATTCATAAGGTAGTCAGGTTTGTTTTTTTTTTTTTTTCTGAGAGACTATGAATCCATGCCTGACCATACTTTGAGGTGCTGTTTTGGGAAAAGTATCAGATAAGGGTGATGTGTAGTCAGTGTGAAAGTGGTTTTGCCACCCATGTCCTTTGATTTTTTTAAGCTCTTAAACTTTTTGGTTTAACCTGCTGTTAAGGAAAAGGAGGCAAGATGCTTCTACAAGGGAAAAAACAGAGACATTATGTGAGACAATAATGATAAGGAACATGGTAAGACAAAAGAAGTGGTGGAAAAGCTCCTCAGAAAGCAAATTGACTACTTTTAAGCAGCGGAACAGTTTTTGATCTCGTATAGTGATTTTGACCTAAGGCTGCTGCGGTGGGACATCTTAGAGTATTTCCTTCCTATCAGAGGGAAAAGCAGGTTATCATGGCCATCCTATTTCATTTGCACTTTCTCAACACTTTTGCAAGACTTTGAAAAATAATCCTTTTTACTGAAGATTTCTTATATCTTCTCTTTTAAATGTATTCTGTCTATTACTATGGGAACATTGGGACTTTAGGTTCTTAAAATTATACCAGCTTGGGCCTATCTTTGCTCCTGCCACTGCTCCTTGTTTCTGAGATAAAGTTACAGTCTTGCATTTATCCCAGCTTTGTACAAGGAAATTTATTCTCTGTGAGGAATCTAAGTATATAAATATATATACGCACACCATATATATTTTTTATATATATGAAAAATTATTATATGAAGGAATTAGAAAGAAATATTCTTGGAAGCATAATGGGTTTTTTACATTCTGATGACAATTTCTGAATTTTGATTGACCTTGTTAATATTTCTTTTTTTCTTTTTAAACCATGGGTATTGAAATAATAGCTGTCACATTTCCCAGGTATTTACACATTATGGCACTGATCCTGAAAGCGTTTCTTTGAGGATGGTTGTCTGATCTGTAGAAGTCTCCACCAGAAGCAGTGAGGCTCTATTTAATATATGTAGGACTCAACTCAAGCAAAGGAGATTTCAGAGGCAGAAATACAATCCATAAACAAGCAAGGCATCTAGGCAATTTTCTGATTATAATACACATGCACATTTGTACAATTGTAACTCAAATATTACATTTCCGAAACTTTTCAGAAGACTAAGAGAAGCAGGCATATTAGTATCTACATAGATCTTTAGCCTAAATAGTGTGTTACTTGACTACGTATATTATGGAACAGTGCTATTAATTTAACATGGTAGAAAAATTACTCTTAAACAAGAATAAAGGGTAAACATGAATAACGACACTACCAATAAATACAATCAGTCTTTTGCCAGACAATACATTAAAAATTTCTGTAACAAACACAACTGAAATCTTCAGACTGGCTCATAATTAGGCTCCTTTCCAAAAGTAATCCATTAATAGAATAGCTGCCCAAATCCCAGTTCAACTTAATTTCACTGACTTTGATTTTTGGACCAAAAGCATTAAACTCGAACTAGTGAAAAACATACAAAATGTGCATTCAATTAAGGAGTAATTAGATACTCAGTCACCCTTACATCACACTAGGGATTATCCAAGAAAGAAGAGAGATACTACTCACTGCAGTGTATAAAACAGTTTTGTTAATTAGTTCAGTGCTAATTGAGATTGAGAAAGTGTCATTGTGTCACAGCATTAGCTTGCCTACACAGAACCTTAAGAACACAAAGTTTATTGTTTCTTTGAGCTTACTTGGTCAGATTTTTCAGTCTAATTCCCTGATCCAGTATCTTCTGTCCATGCAAGAGGAACCTTTCTTTTCACTTAAGGTTGGGGGTTGGTCCCTGCACCCTCATATCAGCAGCCCTCAGAGAAACACACCAAGAGTTTGTTCCAGAGATGGAGAATAACTTATTCTTATTACCTGTTCTTTAACGTTACACCTTTATACCAAACTCTGGGTAGATAAACATGAACTGTAACTGTGGCTAAAACCAGCCACTCTGTGAAGGGCGTACAGCCTCCCTTAGAAGGTAGCTGGTAGAAAGTTCTTCAAGTTGACCATCAAATGGTCCTGCTGCCAGACACCATTACTTTTGGGGGTACTGGACAATAACCAGGAGGCACATGGAAATCATGGCACAGGTTGTTTCATGGGTAGATTGCTGAGTTCTTAACAGCGCTGCTGGTGACTGACAGCCTCTACACACCCTTCCTCTTTAAGAAGAAGAGTGGGAACTCTCTAGAAATGTGTTGACCCTGCAAGCAATTGTAGTCCCAGGTGACCATTTGCACCCAAGCACTAATGGATTTTTTGTCTGTACGTACTGAGCTACAGTTGGCACTAAAATAACCTCAGGAGCCTGAGGCAACCTGAGCAGCTGATTTCGTACGGTTGTGCTGAAGCATGTGAATACGTGTTAGCATGTGAATACGTGTTTGCATGAAACCAAGTATTGATTTATCTCTGCTGCTAATGAATATTACTGCCATTAGGAGGGACAAATTAGGTGATTGGTTTTTATCTCCTGAGCCCACCTGACTCCCATGAGAGCTGTGTACTCAGTACTTCACTTGGTAGGGCCCCTAAAATAGTACATGGTAAAAATTTCTCTGTGACAAGTGTATTTTGCTTTCTATAACAGTTTACCACCATGATCTCCAAATTAGCATCAATTACCTATTGATTCAGAAAGCCAATTGTAAAGCTTTGTTTCAACTTACTGCTGCATCTAATTAGTTGTTTTTATTGCCATTTCCTCCATTGCTAGTAAATCTTCCAGCGCTGGCTTTACCCTAAAAAAGAAGAATCAGGACCATTATGTCACTGAAGTACATATCCTGAAACTGCCCCCACCTGCTGTCATGAAACCCCTGCTTTTAGTTTTCCCTGTCTCCCTGGCTGGACATAAACAGTCTTTCAAACCCACTGCGGAGGAATTTCAGTAACATAATTGTTCCATTCTCTTTTCAGAGTGGGGGAGGACAATGCTCCCACAGTGCCCTCGGATGAGAAATGGAAACTTTTGAGGCTGCTGCTTCAGTTGAACCACAAAGCCTGTATTGTTCATCTTCGTCTAATTCAGCCTTGATAGACAGCTGTGACAGTTGGTCTGTCCACACGGTCCAGTGAAATTCTGGGAATGGGTCTGTACATTAAAGGAAGAAAACACATTAAATCTTCCACTTCACACTATTAACTATTTTAAAATGGTAATTATCATTGCTTATATCGTTTCTTTGCCATAGCATTCCATAGTGGTCTGTGATCTGAATAGTACGAATTTTAAGCTTGGTATGAATATTAATACGTACGAATACTCATTATTGTTTTGAATGCTAGATTTAATTTTTTCTGTATCATCTCTTGTGCTGTCAGTAACCATCTTTTCTGTAGAGGGCAGATGCATTCTATAAAGCTAATAAAAACATTGTTTGTTCACAGAGAGTATTCCACAAATTTAGAATTAGTTTTGGGGCAGAAAGGAGCACTTCTCTGCCAAACCTATGTACTTAATGTGGTTTATCTGAATAAAGCTGAATGACATTTGCATGACTAGGAAGTTTAGTGAAAAAAAGGACAATTTTGAAATAAGGAAAATTAACCAGTATAACAATAAACAGAATCATCTGGATTATTTTCTACTTGGCGAGCCATGGAACTTTGGAAAGAAATGTTTAATTCAGGCAGAAAATGATTGGCCTTTGTTCTCCTGTGGATTATGACAGTTTCATTTGTTCTGTACGTTGGTGAGGATGGTGGTCTGGGAACCTGCTCTGCATGTCCTGAGCTCACTGCACAGCATGGGGATTGCCACGCAGGGCCACAGTGACATATCTGATAGAACAGATAAGGGAACGGTAGTCCAAGCCAGCTAGTCAAGCTCATAGCTTCTGATTCCTGCAAAACACCAAGATCCGAAGGACAGAGTCAGTAATGTGATGGGCTATAGCTTTGGTCACCATAGCTGTTGGTGAGGCCCACTTTACTAGCATGAGGAAGGCAGGTTGATGCAGAGACCTGTGTGAATAGAAGAACACCAGAGGGACAGATGGCAAGCTCCAGGCCAGGGCACAATGGAGGTGCAATCTGGGGGTTCACAAAGGGGAGGTTACTCCCTTGGTGCAGATCTGTGAGTCATTGATCACAAAGTCATCACCAGGCCATGGTAAGTGCTGTGTCAGAGGACATGCCTAATCCACCTCGTCAAGGGCTGTGGGGAGAGCTGCTGCTGAATAATGAGTTCTCTGAGTCATTGATGTGTATATTAGGGACAGCAGAAACAACAGATTCATAGAATCACAGAGTACCAGGTTGGAAGGAACCACAAGGATCGGCTGGCCCAACCTTTCTTGGCAAAAGCACAGTCTAGACAAGATGGTCCAACACTCTGTCCAGCTGAATCTTAAAAGTGTCCAATGTTGGGGAATCCAACACTTTCCTGGGGAGATTATTCCAATGGCTGATTGTGACAAACCCACACACCACACGTGAGCTGGGTGAGGGGCAAGGGATACTGCTGAATACTCACTTATTCATAACTGTGTGTATTGCAGAAACATATTTCCTTTGGAGAGACACACAGTTTCCCATGACAGTATGTGTTGCAATAAATGGGTAGAAAATGTATAGCAAGCAGCCCACCATGAAGTCCTCTGTTTATTTTGGGCTTAACAGAGTAGCAATTGCCAAATTGCTCCTTGGGCCTATACAAACTTGTATTGCTTGCATTATGTTTAAGGAAGTCCCTCTCTACCTTCTGCCCAAATATAATGAAATACAACAGTATACAGACTGGGGAATGACAGGCTGAAGAGCAGCTCTGTGGAGAGGGAACTGGGGTTTCTGGTCAATGGCAAGTTGAACATGAGCCAGCAGTGTGCCCTGGAAGCCAAGAGGACCAACTGTGTCCTGGGTGCATCAAGCACAGCATGGCCAGCCGGGCAGGGAGGGGATTGTCCCGCTCTGCTCTGCACTGGTGCGGCCTCACCTGGAGCACTGGGTGCAGTTCTGGGCGCCACAGCATAAAAAGGATATAAAGCTACTGGAGAGTGTCCAGAAGAGGGCTACAAAGTTGGTGAAGGGTTTGGAGAGGAAGCCAAATGAGGAGTGGCTAAAGTCACTTGATTTGTTCAGCCTGGAGGAGACTGAGGCGAGACCTCATTGCGGTCTACGGCTTCCTCACAAGGGGAGGAGGAGGGGCAGGTGCTGATCTCTCTGGCAACCAACGATAGAGCCCAATGGAATGGCAGGAAGATGTGCCAGGGGAGGTTTAGTTTGGGCATCAGGAAAAGGTTCTTCACCCAGAGGGTGGTGGACACTGGAACAGGCTCCCCAGGGAGGTGTCACGGCCCCAAGCCTGACAGTGTTCAAGAAGAGACTGGACAATGTCCTCAGACACGTGGTGTGAACTGTGGGGTTGTCACATGCAGGGACAAGAGTTGAATGCGATGATCCTTGTGGGTCCCTTCCAACTCAGGACATTCTATGATTCTATGAACCCCATTACCTAGTCAAGGGATTCAAGATTTCAATGCTGGCCGAAACCACACTTTCCATCTGCAATGTCCCCAGCGCTTCTGTAATGTCCATGTAGCAGCTTTACTGGCTGCTGCCCCTCTACCTTCAGCGACGGTTCCTCAAGCAGTTGCAGCCAGAGCTCAACCCCGAGGAGCTGGTCACCAGAGCCCGGCGTCCTGCCAGCCCGTGTCTTGTCACAAGGCAGGGAGGACTGTCCACATGAAGTCTGCTGCAATGGTCTGTGAGTGCCTGGCTGGACTGTCCGCAGTTACTGACGGGAGCCTCCTCATTGCTCCTAGTTGTCATGTTCGGCACTAAAATCTTGAAAAAAACACCGCAAGACAAAGCCCTACAAGCTGGAAGTCAACTGATTTCTGCTGATTGAAGACTTATTCTGATCTCTTTGCACCCAGCAATGAACAGCAATGAAAGAATCCTCTGATAGTGGAGAGAAACCTTTCTGACCCTGGCAATTCCCAGGTTATATGCACAGTTAGTTTAGAAGATCTTTTCCCTTTGCACAAAACATATTGTTAACTACTGAGTATTAATTGAGAGGAACTGTAATATTAATACAGCAAATATTGACATTATGATGAAATCTGAACTAGATTTATTCTCTAAATAAATGCGTTCCTTATCTTGGAGCTGGCTGATATTATTCTGGCTGCGAAATACAGATACATTGCAAAGCAAATGATGTAATGTCTCCACAGAAAAATGGAAGTCCACTATTTCCCTTTCCTGTACTCCTTTCCTCTGTTTGCTGTTCTTTCCTGCATTGCCTTATGCAGTGAACTTCTAGTCGTATAAATACTACTACTGAGGAACTGGGGTTAGTAAATTTGTCTCAACATTTGTCAGACTCTTTTTTTTCTTTTTTCTACACTTGGCTTTGAAAAAGGAAAAAAAAAAACAACACTGGTGAATATACTTATAACTGTATTTTGTCTTTAGAAGCGGATCTAATGATAACAAACTCATTCACGAAATGCACCCATTCTAATTACAGATTGGTCAACCCACATTCACGGTGTGTTGGGAAAATTAAATTATTTCTGCTTTTGGTAGGAATTTGCAGGAAGGGCTCTCTGTGTATTACTTCAGTTACACTGCATCCAGGAGAGGTTTTATTTGGTGTGATGAGGCTCTGCTACTCTCCAATTAGAGTTCTTCACATCTTCCTTTGTATTAACATTTTTAAGAAATCATAAAAATGGATAAAGGTGTTCTGAGGGTGGTATAAGGCCCTAAAATGATAATTTCCTCTTCAAGCCTACAGCTGCTAAAATTCTTCCAAATCAGATTGCTGTCTGCACTCGTGGTATTTTTAAAGGTAAATATCAATGTCTGTGATGCTCCACATAATTTTAAAGATTTATTAGAAATGTGAATCAGAAGTTTCCAAGGAGGTGTTGAGCAGTTGCACACTTGTTGATGAAGAAATTAATGACTTAATACTTTAAAGCAGCTATGGGCCTCATGAGGTGCAAACTGGCCCTGCAGCCGCCTGGTAAACTTTAGGATGGTACAAGGAATGAGAAGAAATCCAACTCTTGGGAGAAGGCAGGTGAGCTGGGGCAGGACGTCTGCTGTTGGTGACCTTCCCTCTGCAGGCGACTTGTTCATTGGGTTCCTCTGTAGTTTTCTGGAGCTCCTGTGAAAATTGAGAGGCTTTAAGCTCTTAGTTTGTATTCAGACTATGGTGCGCTGGGCTCTGCACCCCAGGCTGCAATCCCAAGCTCCTGACAGTTCAGATCAGAGGACCCTCTCAGAGAGCACCACACGTCCCTGTGACTGCCTTCAGCTCTGGCTCCCACATTTCTGCCTTTGTGTGAAGAGCAAGGCACAGGCAGAGCAACAATGAATACTAGGGCTGTCCTCAAAATAGGCCTGGCAGGTGACCAGGCATAAATTGGTGTGGGTTAAAGGACAGACTTGATCCCAGACATTACAGTGGCAAGCGTGGTAGGGTAGCTGTGTGTAGAAACAGGCATGAACTAGGACACTGAATCTAAGAGAAAATAAAGGTGGTCCCTGGCCAGCAACCCTGTCTGTCTCCTGAAGGTCAATTCATTGGTGTTCCTGAATCCCAGAGGGTAATTGAAGGCTGTGGCGGATGCACTCGAACCCCCCAGCCACACCAGCAGCAGTTTGGTCCAGGCTCCAGAGGAGATAAGGGCCTGAGCCACAGCCAGGCCAAAACTCCTTCCAGGAGACCCACAAAGAAGCAGAACAGCGCACTGAACGCCGGTAACTTGTGGGCACAGGGAGGCTCATGCATACTTTTTCTACTGTATGCAACTGACTACAAGTCAACCACTTTATTCTATAAATATGACAGCCTGAATGAGCTCACTTTGAGCTCTCCCTGCTAAATAAGTGAGCTGTATGACAACTGTTTTACTATTCACAGGTCAGTGAATGAGCCCAATTCAAGTTCAATATTAATCATTTGGTTTAA
The DNA here is from genome assembly GCF_036013445.1 of Caloenas nicobarica. Classification (NCBI taxonomy): domain Eukaryota; kingdom Metazoa; phylum Chordata; class Aves; order Columbiformes; family Columbidae; genus Caloenas; species Caloenas nicobarica. The sequence continues at coordinate 126,369,024 of NC_088246.1, read as the reverse complement.
GTAGATGCATACTAAATGTAATGAATTATTTAGAGATATAAGGTTGTATGATTTTCAATTTACTCTTTGCTTCATGTTACTTAGCAAGCTGGATTTGCTAAAATTTTAAGCTGTAAAGTTCTGCTCATATTTACCAAAAGCAACTACAAACTACACTGAACACTTATAAGATAAGGCCTATTTTGCACTTGACTGAGAAGAAAGGATTTATTCAGACAAAACAGTGTCTGCAAGGCTATGGACCATAAAAAGATCCAATGAGAAGCAAGAAGGTCCCAAAGTGAAATATTGCTATTGGACTGAATCATGGTATGAACGGTCTGTAAAGTTATAAAGGTTTGTAGTTTTCTATGCTCAGGGGGACCTCTGTGCAGGTACCCAGCTTAAGCCAGACCTTCTGTTATGCTACCCCATTACATTTTTTATTTTCTAAGAGTTTTGTCTCCTGAAAGTCTGCTCTGCCTACGGTTATCATGTCTTGCCTGAAAGTTTGTCTCTGGAGTTCTAAAACACAGCCCCTGGAGTGAATGGTTATCAGGGAGGGAAGGTGCCTGAAAGTTTGCTTCATGAACGGGTACGGGCATCTGGAGAGAAGGTAAGTAGCATTTGGCTTGACATATTTCCCCCATGCAGTAAATAATAGAGTCAACCCACCACCGAACTCTTTAAGTCGCACTTCTCTTCAAGAAATCTAAACATTGTTCTGCAGTAAGCAGAACCCTGAAATTACTCCCCTGCGACAAAGGCTACCATTCCTGAAGAATTAGAAGTGCTTAGCAACAGGACAACATAAAGAAAAAATAATTTTACTGAGAAATTTCAGCTCATTTTGCCGAGGCTGCAGAAGAAATGAGGAGGGGGAGATCCATGCACAGGCAGCTTCACAAGACATCATACACATCAGTGTTCTCCGGAACCTGCCAGGGTACAGCAGCTGTAAGCTCAGACTCACCTTCATTGAGTTTGACTGGTAGGCACAGTGCTGGTGCAGTAATGGCCTTGCGCAAATTAATTCTTTTGTGGCTTTCACATCAACTCCAGTGAGAATGAAGCTTCCTTCCTTGTAGAAATGGGATAACCTCATGGTGAGTGATGGCTACAGAGGAAAAGGGGAAAACCCTCTCTTATGGTTGAGGACTCTGGAAAGTGGATACATTTTGGCCTGCCTTTTCTTCCTTGACTGGGTTTCGCGGTGGCATCATCAGCCGTGGAGTCAACCTTTGAGATACGCTCTTCCTTTATACACCAATGCCGCCTGACGAAATGTCAGGCAGCTGGAGGAATATCCACCACACCTGAGGCTGGACCATGCAGGATGTGTTTAGAGATGTTTATGTACACATTTATTTATGAAACTGTACCTGTCATTGTAAGCAAACATTTGTGGGTATATTCATATCTTTAGAATTATATACATAGGAAAAAAAATTTTGAAACATAGACAATTTAAAATGAATTTTAGAACTTCTAATTAAAGCGAAGAAATTCCAATATGAAGACTGTATACCTAGCATCAGTTCACCAGCACTGTACATATACAGATGGCATTTGTACGACTGGATACTTTTCTCTTTGCGTAGTGAGCATTTGCTAAGTCCCTTCTCTTTTCCCTTATTGTTCATTATTCAATTCCAAGTCCTTTATACTGAATGCTGTTTGAGACTTGCTCTGAAGACATAATCATTCTTTTCCTCTCAGGGCTTTCTCTCTTACAGTTTTTGTTTGAATGCTTCAGATGTATTAATGAACTTATCCTGACACTTACTTTGCAAATGCCTTCTGCCCTGTATCACCTGGGGGATATTCCTCTCTGATCATAGACTGACTATCTGTATGGTGCCAGACATGAGAAAAAGACTCAGCAGTCAGCCATGTTAAAGAGAGACTCTTGATCTTGACCTGTAACATATGAGGTCCTTGTCTAGGAGAACTTGCTATAACCTTATCCGCAAACTTAAAAATGAGGCATTGACTCAGTAGTCAGGTCAACTCTTCAGTCTTCTCCCTGACAAATTTGCTGAGATGATGACTTCCATTGAAAGGTTTGTTTTTCAGTGCTAGGGCATTTTTTATGGCACTTCTATTCAGCATCTTCACATCCTTCTCACCACTGTTCTTACTATGCTGTGTCCAGATGCAGTGGCACCTCTTCATTTCTGCTTGGCCTTCCCTAGAGCCTGACCGCATGTTGAGGAGGCCCAGATATCAGGCAGATGACTGAAGATGGGGCCTGAGAATAGAAAATATTAGATAATCTTGAAAATAACTTTCCCTATATAGTACACAATGAGCAATTCAAGCCTGGAATAACAAAGAAATAAGAAAGCATAAACATAGCATGAAGTCAAAACAACATAAAGAAACGTCCTTATGTGTCCTTTTCTCTAGCAGGCATGTGGTTTGAAATATTCCTTCTTTACTTCATCTCAGCTCGTGTTGGAAGTAATTGGGTAAAACCAGCTGAAGAATCACAGAATCACACAGAATCACAGAATGGTTAGGGCTGGAAGGAACTTCTGGAGATCATCTAGTCCAACCCATCTGCTAAAGCAGGTTCACCTAGAGCAGTTCACACGGGTATGTGTCTAGGCGGATCTTGAATGTCTCCAGAGAAGGAGACTCCACAACCTCTCTGGGGCAGCCTGTTCCAGTGCTCTGGCACCCTCAAAGTAAAGAAGTTTCTCCTCATATGCAGATGGAACCTCCTATGTTTCAGTCTGTGCCAGTTGCCCCTCATCCTATCGTTGGGCACCACTGAAAGGAGTCTGGTCCCATCCTCTTGACACCCACCCTTGAGATATATGTAAACGTTGATGAGATCCCCTCTCAGCCTTCTCTTCTCCAGGCTGATCAGATTCAGCTCTCTCAGTCTCTCCTCATAAGAAAGACACTCTAGGCTCCTAATCATCTTTGTAGCCCACCACTGGACTCCCTTCAGTAATTCCTTGTCCTTCTTAAACTGGGGAGCCCAGAACTGGACACAGTGCTCCAGATGCGGCCTCATCAGGGCAGAGTAGAGGGGGAGCATAACCTCCGTCGACCTGCTGGTCACACTTCTCCTAATGCACCCCAGGATACCGTTGGTCTTCTTGGCCACAAGAGCACATTGTTGACTTGTAGTCAACCTGGTTTTGACCAGAACTCCCAAGTCCTCTGCAGTGCTGCTTTCCAGCAGGTCCACCCCTAACCTGTACTGATGCCTGGGGTTATTCGTCACAGCCAGCTCCCAAATCAGATCTCGCAAGCCTTATTCCTAAACCTGCTGCTCTCCTGTCCCTCTTCCACCAGTGCCAGGGAGCTGGCTGCTTGTCCTTGGGCAGCACACACCAATCCTTATCCCAAACCCAGACTGTTTACTACATCCCCTGTGTTGGGTTACCCACCTGCCCCTGGAAGACAATAAAGAAATAAGGTCATAACACAAACTCCATTCTCCTAAAAAGTGAAGCACTTGAAAAAGCTGGAGCTTCAAGGGTATAGGCAACTCTTGCACTTATTATTTGAGTTGATGTTTGTGTCTGAGATGGAGACAAAAACACCTTGATCTTACATAGACACAAACTCCATGCATCCTTTAGGCTTTATTAAAAATATACACTACAAACAGTGCTTTCTGAAGTGCCTCCCATGTAAACATCCAACAGTGGTGAGCATGAAACAGATGAAAGCTATGATAAGTCAGTGAAACACATGGAGCTGCATATGATACACTATTTCAGCAGCATTTAAATAGCAGGTATAAAGCTATTCTGGAAAATGTGTGTTTAACCTCATGTTGTGAAGGTACCAGATTTTTTTTTTCATGCACTATATGTCAGGTGAAAGTGAATTTCATTACCTTGATTCATAATTGGGCAATGGATGCAAACTGGAACATAGGAGGTTCCACTTAAATTTGAGGAGAAACTTCTTCACAGTGAGGGTGGCAGAGCACTGGAACAGGCTGCCCAGGGAGGTTGTGGAGTCTCCTTCTCTGGAGACATTCAAAACCCGCCTGGATGCCTTCCTGTGTAACCTCATCTGGGTGTTCCTGCTCCGGCTGGGAGATTGGACTAGATGATGTTTTGAGGTCCCTTCCAATCCCTAACATTCTGTGATTCTGTGACAATGAGAAAAAAATCTCAGTCTCTTTATTTGAGCAATTGTATGTGTGGCTGAGCAAGAAGAAAAAAAAAAAGCAAACTAAAGGTAGTGCAAAGATTTATCCATGGCTTAGGAATATGTAGTAATTCACATAGATAAGGAGATGTTTACTTGAGAGACAAATCAAAAACAAACAGAAAAAAAACCTTTAAGCTGTGTGCTCTTGGCAGGGAAGCCAGTAATGATTATCAAATGCATGAGTCTCGGTGTGAAATTATAGGCTGTGATTTAGCAGATGTGCTGCAACATTTTGAACCTTCCTGATTTCTTGGCATTTTATGTGTTGACTACCTCAGTTCCACACTATTTAAAATGAAATCCTGAAACACACGAGGCCAGAGCACCCCAGGGAGCTGGGTCTCTTTAACTTGGAGAAGAGGAGACTGGAGGGGTGACCTCATTAATGTTTATAAATATATAAAGGGTGGGTGTCACGAGGATGGACCCAGGCTCTTCTCGGCTCTTCTCGGTGACAACCAATGGTAGGATGAGGGGTAATGGGTTCAAGCTGGAACACAAGAGGTTCCACTTAAATTTGAGAAGAAACTTCTTCTCAGCGAGGGTGATGGAACACTGGAACAGGCTGCCCAGGGAGGTTGTGGAATCTCCTTCTCTGGAGACATTCAAACCCGCCTGGACGCCTTCCTGTGTAACCTCACCTAGGTGTTCCTGCTCTGACAGGGGGATTGGACTAGATGATCTTTTGAGGTTCCTTCCAATCCCCAACATTCTGTGATTCTTTGATCTCAAAATACCTGCGTCTAGAGCCATAATGAATGAAAAAAGGGGTTGCAGAGCCAAAGAATCTGTTTTCAATAGGGCTCAAGGTATCTGGCCTTTTAGATTATGATATAACTGTGCACAATTTTTACAAGTGTCCTGTAAAGATGTTTAATTGCACTATATTATCCAGCCACTAGATGTCTGCATACTATAGAGCTTCAGGCAGGGTTTGCTCCCCAGCATTAAAGGCAAACAAAGAAAATTCGTATCTGTGGATATCTCTCTCTGTATCATACTTTGGCATGTGTTTTTTTTCTGAACCTATGCCTCTTGTTCAAGGAGGGATCTGTGGGGAAATAAATACTCTGCAAGAAAAATTACATATATGAAAATTGAGGCTAGTTTCTATTAAAAATGGAAAAAAACCCATGGTAGATTAAGCCATTTGTTGAGATCACACCTAATCAGATAAAATTCACAAATAAAAGCTGGAAATCAAATCCAAATTGCCACTACCTAAGTCGTTATGAATCCCAACTAAGCAGGTCATGTGGTGCTATGAAGCAGCAATAACACGCATTGAACACAGCGACAAGTCAGGGTGGCTACAAAGTCAGTCCTGCGGCCTCAGTGGGTGCTCAGTGCACCCATGGCTCAGGGCATTGCTCTCCTGGCATGGCCGTGGGTGCATCGGAGATCTTCGTGGTGGTGGCCGCAGAGCCACCAGTGGCTTTGAGTAGCACCATGAGTCCCAGTGCTGGTTTGCCTCCAGTTCTTCAGGGAGTCCCATTGGTTTTGACGCTTCTTACTTGTGAAGTGGAATTTAATTTTGATTTTAGTGCAGTCGGTGCTGTTAGGAAGTGCAAAGCTGAGAGCTGTGAGCACTGTGAGCTCAGGTACAGTCCCCAAGGACTTTCTCTGTGATAATAAAGATAAGGTAATAATTTATTACACTAAAGCAACAAACACTCCTTTCCTGAACAATAGGACAGCCCAGCCTAAGTGTGCACTGCATGGGCAGATGTTTACATACCTGTTTGGCATAAACACTTTTCTCACAGGATTTCCCCAAGGCGCAACAACGGGCAGCCTCTCCTAGGTGTTGAGTGTGCTGAAACGCCAAGAATGGGATGGGGAAAAAAAATCCTCTGCTTTCAGGGCCCTTGCCACTGCCTGGAAAGCAAGTATTGCTTGGGTTTAGACATCCAGCTTCAGATGTCCCTGTTATCTGTGTTCACAGTCTGGGAATAAGTGAAGCTTGTGAAGTGTTGTGAATACTGTTGGTTTACGCAAGGTAGTACCTGCAGCGCCTCAAATAAGCACCACTATACAGGCAGATTGTGTCCTATAACCCTTAAATTTGAACTGTGACTCCTCCCTCTAAGGCCTCTTGACACCTGCATCATGCCGCTTTTGTTTGCTTGCCCCAGGATACTTCCTCTTGCTTCTCCTGACCAGATGCCTTCCCCTGGTAGTGTGGCTTCTTTCTCAAATGCACTTAGTAGTGAATGGCTATAGAGCACAGCGGCCTTTTGTGTGCCACTTGATATTATATTATTTACCCTTTCCCAAAAGGATTTTAGCAATATATTGTGTTCAGGCTTTCCCTGCTGCTTTACATCTCTTGGTTAGTTAATCAAGTAAGAGTTCTTAAATCCAGTTTCTCATTAACAAAATCTAATCTAATATTAAGGTTTCATTCTCATTTTAGAGTTGATTACCATAATTGTGGTTAGTGTTCCATCACAATTAACTTTGTTTTTAATCACTAAAAGGCTAACAAGCTCATTTCAAACCCTATTCATTTGGTAAATGCAGAGAAAGAAGATCCAGTTGGTGTCTTGCAGTTACGAGTTGCAGAAACCTTTGCTGTCCATAACAGTAAGTGTCAAATTTGTGAAGCTGGAGGACAGGGTCATGAGGATATTTTTCCACTTTTAAGAAGTGGAGGTACAACCAGTAGGTTGCCATTTCTTTTTGAACAAGAGCAGAATCCCATGTCCTTTTATGTGAGTGCTAAACTGTGGCATTCATTGCATTTCTGTACAGTCAAAATTTTTTAGTTTACAAAAATCCTGACACTATTTTGGATGGATGATTTGTCTTGAGGCAAGAGCCGACAGTGTGTATAATCTTGAGGTCTTGAAAGTAAGGATTCAGTGAAGCCCTTGGAAGATGAGTCCTTGTTTTACCTGCAAGGAAAGAGTGCCCTTTTTGATATTTCTAATATTTTTCTGAACCAGAACGAAATTTTATTTTATGTCAGTATACTCTAAATTATCGAGATTTCAAATTTCAGTGAGTTTTAGTCACACTCTATAGGACTTTTGTTACATCAACTAAATTTCTCTTTTCACTTAGCCTCCAGTTCCTCTCTAGACCAACCTGCATTCTACCTTTGTTTTGTTAAATAAGTGTTTTTATTTCTCAAAGAGAGAGAGAGAAAGAATGCTCTTTGAGAAAGTATCTGGCAGCTGTCCTGTAAATGACAAGAGTGACAGTGTGTGGTTACATTACTGTGTCTAAACAGCAGAGACTTTGTGGTCTTGAACACACACCTCCTCTTACTAATTAGCCAGTTAGAAAAGAGCAATCTAGTATTACTTTCGTAATCTTTTTACATAGAAAGACATCCATATTAATGATGAGATTGCTTTTACAGTTTGTTTTATAATACTACTTTCCCACCAATTTCTAAGAAGGAAGAACCCAAATATCTTTGATTTTGGCAAGCTCAGTAGGCAACAAGAGACAAGGTGATGAGATACTCCTGTTCTCCTCACTTTCCTTGTGCCTGTCCCTTTCCCCAGCAGCCAGAAGAAGGTGAGAAAAAAACTCAAAACATTGTCTCCTTCCCACCAGCAAATTCCAACTGACATTTTAGCTGTGATGGACTTCTACATGCGTAGAGCTGGTGTCACCCAAAACAAAGCAGTTGCACATGTAAGAGGAGGACATTTAGCTAGAGGAAGGAAAGGACTTAGAAATCTGTCAAGTCTAAATCTGCTCTCAAGAGTTTTTCAATTACTAATTTAATGAGGTCATGTGGTATTTTTTTACCTCCTTAGTCTCTTAAATTTTCTTTCATTAGATTTTAATGAGATTTTCTTTATCTCCTCCAGATAGTGTCCTCCCATTTTATTGGTGCATTTTCCCTCTTTGTTTCCAGCTGTACAGCCTTACATTCAGAGCTCTAGTAAAAAAAATTCAAGTCCATATGTGCAATCCAGCCTGCTTCACTCAAGTGACTCGCAATTGCTTCCAATCAACAACATTAAAGTGGAATGATTCACTCTATTTGGCCTGGTCTTCATAAAATAGACCACAGATTTTCACCCAGTAATTCCTTCTTCAAGTTGAGAAGGTTGCATTGACCTTCTGCCTAGTCTTGAATTACCTTTAATCTGTATTCTCAATGCTTTACATTTGGTACTATGTGTAACCATGTTTGCATTACATGGAGTTTTGTGCATGGTTTTCACGTCTGTTGTTTCACGTGCTATTTTCTTTTAAAGTCAGATCTCATTCTTTTTTGCTCATCAGCATTCCTACAGCTTTTTTACTTCTAACTTTCTTCCTAGATTCTTTCTGTCACACACCATTTCTGTCAACAGGGCACATGCAGGCAGTGCTTCCGCAGTGTAAGATCTGTGTGCTCCTGGATCATCCCGTGGTACAAATCTGATCTGAATAAGGAACAGGCATATTTCTGATGAATTAGCCAGAGTACAGGGTATGGATGTATGCCAGGCTTTATCCCAACTATGGGTAAACAGATGATGTGTATTCGGCATAAAATTAGAGTGGGCAGGATGAGCTAAAAACTGATCTGTCAAGACAGATTGAAGTTGTACTAAGAATTCAAAATATTTGGAACAAATTTGAACTGACAGACTGAAGTTGTTTTAGTGTTTTGTGTCATATGGCCACAGGGTTTTTGATCTTGTAATAAGCATCTTAAAACAAGTTTATCATCTTGTTTGACTACAGCCTCAATAACAGCAATGTCAGTGAAGTAATAAACTTTATGATATTAAGACCAGAAAGAATACTTCAGGTAATTTCAGCTGATCCCTGAACAAGCCGGAAAGTAGAATTTCCTTCATTAATCCACATTGTGTCCAATAACCTGCTGTCATTCTTTAATATCAAGGACCCATGAGAGAAAAATACTTGAAGCATCCAGTAATACAATGCTGTTTGGCCAACACAGTCAACATGTCATTTGGGCAATACGTGTCTGGGACTCGTACTGAACCCTGGCAAACCTGTTAGCTTAGAAACAGCCATCCTCAACCTGAGCCTTGACACTGTGTCTTTTCAGAGGGTATTTAGCCTGGCACACTGATCCATACTGTGTCGTGGGGAGAGGCTGGTGAGACACATGTGCCCCAGGACGCTGCTCCCAGCTGCCTTTCAGTTGCTACTCGCACCTCAGGCCTGGAGCATGGTATGAGAAGGCTCTGCTGCTCAGCCTCTTCTGGGAAACTGCTTTCTAGGAAACAGGGGTGTGGACTGAGGAGGAGAAGTCACTCATTTGGACCTCACCAGGAGACAGTGCTGCCTGTTCCCTTCTGCCAGCAGAGATGGGGCAGAGAGCGGGTGTGCTGCTTGGCTCGGCTCAGCAGTCCTCTGCTCCCCTGGTGCTGGCAGCCAAACAGCCACCAGTAGACTAGAAAGAGGAGCTTAGGCAAGCACTGGACTTATCAGGGAGAGGCAGGCATCAGCAGCTGCCCGTGCTCAACCTGTCTGCAGGAGCTCTTCTCTGCCATTGCTGTGCCACAAGCTGAGTGGTGTGGCTGCCAGCATCAGCCTGGATAGGAGATGAGAGATGCCAAGGCTGCCTCCCACATCTGGCTGGCATCTGTAGCTTAGGGCAAGGCACCAACTGTGGACAAGAGACAGCTGTGGCTCATGGTTATCAAACCAGGTAACACCATTGCCTGCTGCTTGCCAGCTGAGATCGGCATTTGGCCACGGGAAGCTGCCTGCTCTTGCAAGGAGTTAGCAGGCTCGGCACATCCAGGCTGGTGCCTCAGCCAGGCACAAGATGGAGATGCAGTCTAAGAGAGCACCACCAGCCCCGGAGAATGCAAAAGAGAGCAGCCTAAGGAGAAGCTCCTCTAACCATTACCAGGGGGAAGCCAGAACTGATGCCAAACTCAACTTCATGACATAAAAGTTGTCCCTGCTCATTTGCATACCTGCAGATTAGGCGTACAATTAGGGAGGCAGTTGAGTGAGAAGATGAGAAGGAAAATGGACAGGACACAAATCAATCAAAACAAATGCCGAATCTGCAATCAGATGATGGGTCTTAAATGAAGAGCCAAAAAAGTGTGCTGACTACTTCTGATAGGGACACAGGAATGTACCAGGAGTGAAAAAGATCTTTTTGCTTTTATACATTTTTAATACAATGATTAAGCAGAGGATTATAGATATATAAAAGAGTTTACGCACTTATTGGGAAAAATGTTTATCCCTTTCTACCCACTTAAGTGCATAAGATGCCTTGATCTGATGGTATATGGATTGCATTTGGTCAAAGTGTAACACATTTCTCTGAAACTGACTGAGTCACCTCTGTAATCTAGTAAATACTCTACTCTGGGCACATTCAGGCATCACCTGGCAGAAATAAGTTTTTACTCTTTCTCGCTTCTGTTACTCCTTCAGCTCCAGCTGCAGGACAAATGGGTCTGTTCTTTTTTTTCTGACTCACAGATCTCCAGGATATGTGTTTTTAAACAAGGAATATCTTTATTTATTTCCTGTTTTCCAGGTACTGGAGGATTAGTAGAGATGGTCCAAACTCTTCACTCCTTCAAAGCTCTGTTCAGGACCTGTGTCTTGCATGCTACCTCAGACAAGTCATCTCTGAGCCACAGAAGGTGGCCTAAAAGTGACTTATTGTCTCTTATGATGTTTGTTATGCACTTGCAGAAGTTTTCCTCTTGCTAGAGTTGTGGTAAGAAAATCTAGTAACCAGAATGTCTAATAGTTTTCCCTTCTAATAATGAATTCTGAATAAAAAAATTTTTAAATACTTAAATGCTCAGATAAATATTTAAATAGTAGGGTTGCAGGTGCCTCTCATTGATTCCTCACAGCAAGTTACTACAAAAGGGCATTGGTCCTGCCAAACCGTGTAGTCAGTCTCTTGAAGAAGGGATTGCTGGTATGGCTGGAAATGGCTGGGCTCAATGGTACGTGCAGTCAGATCACCTCTGCTTTGGGAAAGAAAGGCAGAGCCACCCCAGTCGCCCTGATGAGTCTTTTGGAGGTCTGAATTTTCACTGCTGGATCCAGGTGCTCAGGTCTTGAGCTGGGAGAACTAAATAAAAATGCTTGATCCTTCCTGGGAAGAGGGTTGTAAAGGGGTAGCCAAAATAATGATTCATCCACTCTCCCATGGGTCCTACTTGGGTGAAATCTGATGAGGCATCTTCAAGCAGATTGGACAGGAGCATTTGGTCCCAGAGGTCTCTGCTTTCTGTGCACAAGCCTGTTGCTGCTGTAAAAACACAGGTATGTTGAGCTGCCCTGTCTAGTCCTGTCCCAGAACTGAGGCAAGGGTGGCTGATAGGTATTTGTATAACTTGCTTTAGAGGGCTTCCCATGTGAGCCTTCCCTGTCTCCTTAGAAAGCTTTTCCTCCAGGCTAACCACGCTCAGCTTCAGTGACCATGTTCCTTTACTTTGCCCCCATCCCTCTTGGGTCCTTCAGGGAATGGACATGGTAATGCAGCAGGACACCGTGAGGACTGGGGGCTCCCCGGGGTGGCAGGGCAGGTCCTGGCAGCCTGTCCAGTCACACCACCTTAGGCAGAAGCAGCCAGGGGCACCAGGGCATCCCCTGTCCCACATCAGGGACCTCCCTGGGGACAGGGGTGGATCTGGCAGCAGCCGTAGGCAGAGACCCTGAAATTTGTCCTGTTCCTAAGAGCCTGTTAGCCACCTCAAGGCTGTGATCTCATCTGCCAACAGTCCTCTCCTTGGAAGAAAGCCTGGTGCACACCTCCACTATTTTCTGTACCAGGCACTTTTCCTCATTTTGTTTAGTCTGTAATCTCTTTGGTACAGAAAAGCCACCATCCCACCTGAGGAGTGTGGTGATGACCAGGTGCTACTGATCCCACCTGGCACCATCTCCAGTGATTCCTGATGCCCCTCTTTCCCATCCGCTCTGTCTCCCTCCCATGGCTCACCCCTGAAGACAGAAATTTGCCCTCAGCACAATCTGCTCTCTGGGACTGAGAAATGTGCACAGCTAATTTTCATAGGTCTCATCAACACGTCTTGGGAAGAAAGCAGCTGATTAAGTAGTAATTAATTCCTCTCCGCTGTTAGAGTGGAAAGTAGTACAGTAAAACATTTTGTATGTTGTTCATCTCCTGAAGTTAAAAGGGCAAAAAAGAAGAAAAGGAAACAACTATGTTTTGGGTAAAACAAAAAAACCTCCTGGTCAGAAAAGGAATTATTTAGACGTGCTCCTCAGATGATCACGTGCTAGCCAATTTTAAATTAGCATTATTTCACACCTATTTTATAGCTCTTTTTTCTTTCCTTGTGCACATTATTGATCTGTAAGTGACACCGTCCTGCTTACTGGCTTCCAGTGGTGCGGAGGAGCTGCACCTGGGCTGCCTGGGAAAAAGAAGCAGGGAGAGATGAGGAGACCTCACAGTGCTGCTTTTCAGCATCCAGGCTGTCACCTTCTGCTCAGTCAGGCTCATCCATCCTAGTGGAAAACTGCTTCAATAATCGTTATTTCTCCTGTTTGCATTAAATACAGAGAACCGAGAGCACGTTCTCCTCTATATTATTTCCCTCCCTGGTTTGGGGTTTTGCCATTTGTGCATGCCCTGAATGCCAGCGCTTCACAAAGGGCTGCTGTGGTTTCCTCAGGCATGAGAGGCACTCTGGGGAAAATGAATCACAACCAAAACTTACACAACTTCGCTTATGTTCCGTAAAACGCTAACAGTTTGAGGCGGCAGGATTGCAGAAAGGGGTACAAATGGACAGCTGTGGTGTGATTGTGCCATCAGTCCCTAAAACTCGTGCAGTGGACAGCCCTGTGGCTGGCAGCCCATCCTGGGGCAGCCCAGCCCTGGGTGGAGGTGGTCTGCTGCTCCCCAACAGCTCCTTCTGGACACTCTTGCCCACCAGGTCTCCTGTCCCTAAGTGGGGAAAAGGTGGTTTTAATATAGGAGGACAGAAACTGGAGGGTCAGTTCTTTGCACACCCACCTGATGTTTCCAGGTGTTGCCACCAGAGGATGTACCAAGCACATTTTTGCTGGATCAACACATAAACAGATTAAAATAGCCAGATTTACCAGCAGAGGTAGCATAACTTCTGTATAGAGACAGGACATTTCAGTGTAAACAACAGTTCATGAAAAAGAGAATACATAGAGAGAGGCAAGGAAGTTACACACTGTATTTTCTGATGCATTTATCCCACCAGCTCTTGAATCTTTAACATGCTAAATGGTAAATGCATTTCTTACTTCTTTAATACATTGCTAAGACTGGGAATATCTAGGCTAGGCCACTTCCAGTCTTTAATGCAGTTTTTTTCAAAGACAGCAGCCATTTTGATGGTTGAATATTTTTCATTGCAGTAATTCATCTTCTAGATCAGGCATAGTCAGCAATTTAGGCACCGGGCAGGATAAAGAGTGTTCAAAGAGACAGTGGCTACTAGACTGAGGCACTGACTCAAAAGCCATTTGAAAAAATGGTTGCTATAAAAAGGAATGGTAAGAGCACCAACTGTAGATAACAAGACAGCATTTAAAATTGGTGTTCTAGAGAGAGATCTGCAATCTTCTCAAAGAGAAACATCAAAGATTACTCACTTGGTACATCCTGCATCAACAAGAAAGTATACATTTTTAAGTGAAAAATGAATGAATTTCCTCCCAGCACTTTCCCCCCTTATTACAGACACTGAATATCTCTAGGAAGCCACAGGTGTACTTCAAAATGTATGTTCTAAAAGTGTATAATACAATGAAATATTCAGGAATACACATTCTGCATTAGTTCTTTTCAGACTTCGTTAATGTTCTGACTCTGATGATTCAGTGTCTCTTTCAGTGGCAAACCACTCCATTCAGGGAAACAGGATCAAGCCTTTAAAAAATATTTTTAAATGAGTGTTTTGTCATTGTGCCCTGAAATGAAACTGACTCTTTACAGGAATTTTATCTTACATGGATAAACTGAGTTATGCAGTTGTGATTGCTTCCTAGAACTGACTATGACTAGTTGTTTACGTTTCTGTGTTTGTTTAGGCACAAAGTCTCGCCTAATCACTCAGGAGTTATTAACTTTCTAAACCAACCTGTTTACTCAGTACATGTCCTCTCTGTATTATGATAAACAAACATGAAATGACATGGATCAAGGAAAGTGTCACTGGTCTATATTGAAGTCTGCAAAGAAGAGTTATTCTGGATATGTGGTAAATTGCAGTTATCATTTATTTGAACAAGCTTGTCAGTATAAAAATTAGCAGAATAGTTTTCCTTCAGTTATAGCGCTCACAACATCTGCAGTTGCTGTAGTAGAAAGCAATGGAAAAAACAGATTCGTCTTCCGTATTGTAAACACAGTCAGGTTCTTTCAGCCAGCAGCATACTCGGGTTTATTTTTTAACCAATCAAACAATTTTCCAGTTATCAGTGCTATCACTAGATGCTTCATCCTGTCACTTTGAACTCAGCATGCAAGTGGTAGGAAGCTTGAATGTTGTAGTAAACTTGTTTATTGAGCAGCCAATTATAAAATGAGTATTTTTTGTTACTTCTTCCTAACGGCAAACAAGCAAGGGCTTTTTATACTCTTGTCTTCTCATGGCCATTGTTAAGTATCTGTCCATGACTGCTGGAGCATCTGGCAGACCTGTAACACATCAGGTGCGTTGATCTCTTCCTCTGAAAGTGGTAAGTCACTTTTCATCCTCTGTCTCCGCGAGAGCAGATAGATAGAGAATTCGGAGCCCTTGGCAGCACAAGTCACACTTTGGCCCATGCAGTTGACAAGCCATCACCAGAAGCTTCTTGTGGTGTGTTCTTGGAAATCAGTTAGCTCTGAGAAGTTAGGATATAACATCCCTACTCTTGACTGCCTTTGAATCTTCTCTGTTTCCTTTATTTGAATAATACAAAAGGAAATCAAGCACATCGTAGGAGTCTTATACATATGTATACACAGCTGAGCAAGCAAAACTCAATCATCTAAGGCAGAGAGGAAGAGCACCGTTGAAATATTAGTGTTTTTTTGTTGTTAGACCCTAGCCATATCCATCCTCATTCATGCACAGATCCAAACATGCTGGGGTAGAGGAGAAGGTATCCTCTGGATTCACAGGACTACGTGCCCAGCTGTACCCCAAGCAAGTCCATTACAGCCAGAAGCACTGGGTAAGCAGACACCAGAGGCTACACAGGGCAGTTGGTGAAGAGATTGCTTCTGAGATCCCTGTCTATGCAGACACTGGAGAGCCATGCACATCTGGTCTCATCCAGCCATTCCTTGTGATGAAGCAGCAGCTGTTTATTGTCACCGTGGATCCAGCTGCGCAGTCCCACACCTCTTGAGTTTCCACCTGAGCCTCAAAGCAGCACAACCTCCAGAAGATCCTTCAAGCAGGGCTTGGGAAGCGTGCAGCCCAGTCCTCTCTCCTGCTGAACTGTACCTACACCCAAACCAGGATCCAATTCACTGTCCTCCGGAGCACCTGGTGCACATCTCTATTGCCCTTTCGTTAGCACAGTGTCCATAAGGAGGTATTGTCACCGAAGAGTAGGCAACTCCCCACAAGATACAATAAGCAGGACAATGTCTAAGAAACTACATTGCTCAGGTGAATGATGCCAGCCAGAGCTGGTGAGAGCAACCTTTCATCCTGGCAAGACTTTTAGCTCTGAGGTTTATATACATGCATCTAAAACTGAGTTTCTCTTACAAGCATGTTGTCAGAAATCTCCAAAGTATTTTTGTTAGCTTGTTGTGGGAGATTTCAGTTTACTTCTTATAGTCTTTTCCTCTGTAGTGGACATATCTGGAGCCAATTTCTGGTCTGTAGCTTCATCCAAAACTTCACTGTAATCATTAGCACTTCTGAGGCTTCTCAGATGGGTGGCTGACAGGAAGCTGCCTGGTCACACAAGTTTTTAACACATCTTTCAGCTAACTCTGAGACCCAAATGCAAAATCTGCTAGAACATGTAAGGACGTCATGTGGATTTATGATATTTGCTTGAGGATTTGAGAGCCATAAACCAATGAATGGATTAGAATGAGATAAATACAGTATTTTCTTCTGCCAAATGCAATTCTCTCCCAATACTTTTCATTGCATTATTTAATTGAAAGCAGTTCCCATTTTCCTCAACTTAGCAATTTGAAAGTTTAAAAGATAAGCTAAATTTCGTTGTTTGAATATACCGTCAAATGCATTTGAAAATAAAACGCTCAATCACAATAATGTTGTCTGCTCCTTATGTTTGTGGGTTTAAAATGTTAAACCTAATAATAGTCTTTTTTTGAAATGAGGCCAATCCTGCTTCACTCGAAGTCAATGGGAATTTTGCCAATGACTTAAATGAAAGTAAGGTTAGGACCTATATATTAGCTTCAGGCTTTAGGACTCCACAGGAGCCCAGATCTTCAGCTTTCTGGAAATTAAATATTTCCAACTGCATTGAGCTGTCTGATTGCAAATTGCTGCCACATCTCCAAAAAAGCATTAAAACGAACACTGACAAAGAGTGAAATATGTTTTTCATATTGCTGCCAGATTCTGAAGTTCTAAAGCAACAGTGATAAACTGGAAATATATATATATATTTTTTTTTCCTGGAAGAGTTACATTTCTCGAAGACATGAGATACAGTGCCAGTCCTGCAGGCAAATACACACAAGGAGAATTGCAAAGCACAGGTACTGTGTGCTTGTCTTCAACAAGCCTGTGCACAGCCTAGGAGTCCACCCACACAAAGTAACTGGGTAGCAAGTAGCTCCTATAGCCACTTCACATATTTTTTGAAGAAAAGTATATTTCAACAGATTATTAAAAAATTACAGACACATTTTTGTAGTACTGATCTTTTTTCTTTATTTTGACAGAATGGTTCGAAAGGAAGGGTAAGAAAGATTTAAACACTTTTGTTGCTAATTCTAATTAAATTAATTTAATAAACTCTTTTTCAGTTGTTATGAAATCCTAATACATTCAGTAGGCAGATGAAAGATAGACCAGATAGGTTTAACCTGATGTAGGGAATGAATAGTCCTTTCAGCACTCGGTTCTTTTTAATGAACAGTCAATATAGCTCATGGAAAATAGTTTCTCCATTTGGACCAGCACTCTGTGAAACCTCAAGTTATTTCAGCCAATGCTTTAATTATGTCCTGAGAATGTAAGCAAACATGAAGGAAAGCAAGAGAGAGACAGGACCAAACACACTACTTTACTTATTCATCACATTTAAGATGTCAGTCTCTCCAGACACCTAATTAATCTCTTGGTTTTGGAGAGGCTTCCTCCCTCTCTTCATTCAGTGATCAGAGAGCTCAGAGATGAGCACTGCAGCTCAGGTACAAATCAGGTGCCTCAGTGACACAGTGTCACTGTCCCTGTGTGCCTGGTTTCCTAGAATCAGCACATCTACAAGACTCAAGCTGAGGGTTTATCTGCAAAGGACTTCAGAAAAATTGTGAAGACACTTCGAAAATCATAGAATCACGGAATGGTTTGGATGGACAGGGGCCTTTGAATACCATCTAGTCCAACCCACCCTGATGCGGACATGTTTTCTTTTTTTTTTTTGTATGTTATTTCAGCACAGATGAATACTAAAAGTCATGTTCTGATTGCTATGACATATCATAAGCTGTGGTCTGTGTCCCTCCAACCTGCAATCTTGCAGAACTAGTCTATCCACCACTTGAAAAAAAACCCCAACATTTTACAAATAGCTGAATAACGCTGCATCCTTTGCAGGGAAGCTCAGACAATTCACCCTCTCTTTTACTGATATTACAGTAGGTGGGGCCTGATTTAGAGACTCAAAATGTCTAGAGATCCAACAGACTTTGAGTACTTTTGAACAACAATACCTCCTGAAAACCAACATCAAATGTCTGTGTGGAGCCCTTTGCACAGCAGGACATGCATTTGCCAGTTCTACTTTGAAGCATGTTAGAAGTGTTTTATTATGTCTTTCTATGAATTACATGTACGCGATAATTCCATCTTATTTTGGATGGATAACGACAGTTTTGCTTTATTTATTTGGGAAAGATGGAGTTTGGGGTACAGTGTAGTGGTTAAATAATTGCCAAGTCACCATAAAGACATTACTGTGTTTAATGTGCACAATTGTACATTCAGTCAACTGATGATGCAAGCCAAGCAGAACTAATCAAAACATTGAAGGTGGGTGCTCGCTGCCAGGATCTCTCACGCATTTACCAGACAAGCTATTTACAAAACTAGGATATGAACTACTTAACTCTGAGTGAATTGAGTTTTAAAAATAAAATGTAGCCAAAATTAAATAAAAGTGCTCACTAAGAAGACTTAGAGAGTTACAAGCTGACTACAGATTGGATTTTCAGGAGGCGTATCATTCATCAGTGATAGCATCTTCACTTTTAGGCTGGTCACTGCCCTCATGCAGCCCACATATCCATTGTTATGGAGAAATGGATGTTATCACTACATTTCCCACATCTTAGAAAACATAGATGAAAATAACCTCTAAGGATCATCTGCCCAGCTCCTCAACAGGATCAGCTGTACCTAAACCTTTTCTAAGGGAAGTTTACCCAGCCTGCTCTCATTTGTTTGATGTTGTGTCCTGAGACCCTGTGAGCTGACACAGATCTCTCCAGCTGATTTCTCCAAGCTGGCACTGGAAGTGATCTCTTTAGGTGATCTCATTAGTTTGACTGTACAACCATAAAGGTGGGGTTTTTTTTGTGTGTATGATATCATTAGGTAAAAAAAGATAAAGGAAATCTGTTAGTGAAACTCATCTAATGAGAAGGAAGATTATCAGAGTTAGCTGGATCTATTGACCTGGTTTGTTTTTAGTGACAATCTGTTGCCTTTTTATTTTGGGCAGAAATTTACTGATCCCTGGGTTTGTGGGAATAGCAGGCTGGTATTTTTGGCCTGCTACATCACAGTAACTAAAAGCTTTACAGTTACTTATGCATCTGCCCTCAGTGGTGAGATGTGAGGACAAGTATCATTATCTGCATTTGGTACACATGGAACTTGTGTGCCAGGAGACCAAATGATTTCTGTGAGACCACAAGTAAACAAGACTTCTTGTAACTTTGGGTTACTGAAACTTGTGGCTGCCTGCTTGTACACACATGTAAGAGAAGAGGTTCTGCTTCTTCATCAGAGGAAATAGTTACTCTCAGGCTCTGAAGGCAGGGGATGTTTATTGACCTCCTCTGCAGGAAGAATAGATCCAATCTGAATGTAGGACATAGACAGGTTTTTTACTTACTGAAGCTTATTTGTGTCGTTTGCACAATCTTTACAGAAGATTTCAGATTTGTTACTTCCACCAAGATGATAGTTTATGGACAATGTGTCATTCTTTCAGAGCTACCTATGTCTGCTCAGGTGTATAACCTGACCAGTTCTTTACCTATTTATTATCTTCTTAAATATGTCACAGCTAGTGTGAAAAAGAAAATAAGGAGATACTTGTGGGTTTTCTTGATTTTTTTTTGCTGGCAGAAAAATTTGTTACAAAAACTAAATAGAAAAGTTAGATTAAAATTTCTTCACGACAAACTAAAGCAAACCATTCCCAAACATTACTAATTAATAACTAAGTGAATAGATTCCAAAATATATTTCTAATTTTGTCTTAATTACACTAACAGTACTTAGCTGGTATTACAACAGGTAAAATTTTATTCATCAGACCTATAAATTTATACAAGAAGTTAATACATTCTTCTTGTGTGTTCCCTTTTCACTTAAATAGTAGTCGCCTTGTTTGATTTATTGAACAATCGCAAGCATCTCATGAAGTTTTATTTTGTAGTAACATTTGGTAAGCTAAATACTTCACTAATGCCACCTCACATTTTCCTGTGAAGACTCCTGTTGTACTCACGCATAGAAGCTGAGCTTTTTTTTTAGGATTTGCTTACTCCTAATTCATGTACATATTTCTTTAGAGTGTAACGAAAATGGCCGCTCAGGATGAGAGCTAATTGATGTTTTACATATGCCTGTGGGTTGACCTTGGCTGGCCTTCAGGTGGCCACCAAACTACTAAATCACTTCCTCCTCCTCAGCAGAACAGGGGGAGAAAATACAATGAAAAGCTTGTAGGTTGAGATAAGGACAGGAATATCACTTAGCATTTACTGTCTTGGGCAAAACATAATTGATTTGGGGAAAATAATTTGATTTATTGCCAATTAATAACAGACAAGGACAGTGAGAACTAAAACCAAAACCACCTTCCCCCTGCACCCCCCACCATCTTCCCAGGCTCAACTTCACTCCCAGCTCTTCTACCTCTTCCCCTCTGAGCAGCACGGGAGGATGGGGAATGGGGGTTGCAGTCAGTGTGTAACATTTCTTCTCTGATGCTCCTTCCTTCTCACGCTCTTCTCCTGCTCCAGTGTGCCAGCATGGCATCCCTCCCACGGGGTACAGTCCTTCACCAATGGGATACAGTCCTTCACCAGCTGCTCCAATGTGGGTCCTTCCCATGGGTTGAAGTCGTTCAAGAGCTGCTCTAGCATGGGTCTTTTCTATAGGGTACAGTCCTTCAGGAATGGACTACTGCAGCGTGGGTCCCCCATGGGCCATGGATCCTGCCAGAAGACCTGCTCCTGCATGGGCACCTCTTCAGGGGTTTCAGCTCCTGCCAAGACCCTGCTCTGGCGTGGACTGTCCACAGGCTGCATCCTCCTTTAGGGCATGTCCGCGTGCTCCAGTGTGGGGTTGTCCATGGGCTGCAGGGTGGATATCTGCTCCACTGTGGTCCTCCATGGGCTGCAGGGGGACAATGGCCTTCACCAGGAGAATATCTTCTCTGCTGCCTTGTGCACCTCTTCCTCTTCTTTCTTCACTTATGTTGGTGTCTACCTAGTTCCTTCTTGAACATTTTCTAACTCCTCTCTCACATCTACCATGCAGCATTTTTTACCTTTTCATAAATATGTTATTTCAGAGCACCACCAGCATTGCTAATGGACTCAGCTTTGAGCAGTGGTGAATCTGTCCCAGAGCCATCTAGAACTCTGTCAAAAATAGGGGTAGCTCCTGATGTCTTTTCATGGAATCCAGTACCGCAGCTCCCCTGCTACCAAAGCCTTGCAATGTAAACCTAAACCAGTACTTTCAAGTACAAGACAGCAACTTGTCACCTTTTTTACAGATGCTGCACATTCAAGCAATAAATTAAATATCAATCAGCAATATGCCCTTTTCATCTTCTCCTCACCCACTCATGTTTTTAGTGGTCTTTCTGCCTTGGACTAGATAGTCTGAAATCTTTAAATTTCCATTCTCTGTGTGGTTTAACACAGGAATTGGTTTAGCTCTCTGCATCATCAGTAACCACCAATCAGTGATACTGTCCTTGTTTAGCTATAGGTTCCTCTAGAAATGCTCACTACTTCGGCCTGAGCTACTCAGTGATCTTCTGCCACTGCTCTGCAGTCCCTTTGGAATATCTGCACATAGGTGAGGTACCAGAGAAGCAGTCCTTCTATGAATCCCTCATCCAGAACTACTACTCCATTACTTTTTTGTAACAAATACTATATAGACTTGAAACGAGGATAGCTCTGACTTTTTGGAATACACTGTGTTACTAAATCCTGAGTCTTTACCATTAGCAGAACTTAAGTGTGCAAGAAGTTTACCCGTATTTACTCTGTAGTTGTTGTTTATATTTTCTGCACAGCTATGTGCAGGTTGTTCAGAAACCTTAGCAGTTACTAGGCCATTTGTTAGTCTCTTCATTATTACATTTCCAAAGTACTTATGGAGAAAAACGTGGGTTGTAGACCCTATTACATTTTTAATGCTAAATAAAAATCTTGACTGCACTAACATGATTTTCTACCATTTTGCACCCTGTATGTTATACCATTATAGTACTTAAAGCTGCATAACATAAAAATGGGGGTATATAAAGTAGTAGAAGATATAACATGCTTACCATAGGACCTTAATTCTGAAATACCTGTGAAAATATCAGAGCTGTAATATTTATAGAGATATGGTTGTTCTCTATAACAAACTCATTGGGTATCTTCAAATTTGGCTGAAGAGCAAAACAGATATTTTGCTTATAATATGCATGTACATCATACACATTAAAACCAATGTTTTTAAAATGAATACAATTTTCTTAAGTGGTTGATTTTTATTCGTGAATGTAGGACCACTACCTAAGCAGTAGGCTTCATTTTAGAATTTCCTGATTATTTAAATATGGAATTTAGGATTCCATTGCCACATTTTTATCCAGAAATCTCTTTCTCTAGTAAAAGCCAATATTTAAGCATGCCGTTGGTGCTAAGAGTCAGAAAAGGGGTTTTATCTCTGAAAAATATGTCAAGGAAATAGATGGTGGTATGGAAATACAGCAATATTCCAATATCACCACATATGTAGTCTTCATAGAGCTGCTTACAATTTATGTATAAATCTTGACATTTGGTTTCATTATTTGTTTGTTGTTTATTTCTATTCCTCGGCAGGCTTGTGGATGTTCTCTAGTGTATATTTTCATCAGCTATCTTTCTTCTTAACGTGTAAAAGCTCATTTTGATTCTCCTAGACAAAGCATCTTCATCTGATATCAGCCTTCTCATATCAGTAATTCTATTTCCTTCTTTGAAGGGTCTGATGATCTGGCTGCCTGGTAGCCACCACGATTATCTGACACACACTATATCTATACTGCTTCTTCATTGCTTTCTACCATTAAACCAGAGGGGAAAGTGATGTCAGGAGACAAGAGGATGAGAGAATTATTTTGCATTAATAAAGCCCACAGTCATGACTGACCGATAAGGAGCTAAGTGGTGATTGCGGAAGTATAATTTCACTCTCTAGATGGATGGAAGAGTGAAGGTAATGCCTAAAAGTCATGACAGCAACAGCAACTGGTCTTAATCAGGCATATCAGCACACGATCAGTGAGCAGCTTAGTGAAATGTGAGTGATGAATCAAAATGGTCAACTCGGGTCTTGCACATTTCATTGCTCAGTTAAATGCAATTGAGAAAGACTGCCATTGAAAACCCTGTCCATCTCTTCAGTTAGGATGTTCCTATCTCCTTAACCAGAGATTAAGGTGAAAATAATAAGCAAAACTCTTTTTTAACAGAAATGAATAAGCCATACATTGGTAACATGAAAAAAGTGTAGGATTCCATGGGTTTCTGATAGGCAACAGAAGACTTCTTGGCTAGCTGCTGCAAGGAGAGCCACACACCCTATTTGTTTCACATCGGCTATAGCAAGATTAACTTTACATGAGAATAGGAAGCTGCCTGATGATTTTTTTTTTTTTAATATTGCACCCAGAAATGGGTTCCATAAAATAGGAATTTTAACCACACTGGTTATGTCCAGTGATCATGACTGAGAGTTTGACATTCACATAGTCTGTGACTAAGTTGGGGAAACCAGGACCATTTGCAGGCTCATGGGCAGGTGTGTGAACCTAGGCTGTGTCCTAAATTCAGCTAAGTCAGCAAAAACGGAGACGAGGACATATGGAAAGCCAGCAGCTCATGCTTTGGTTAGATCTCCAACCTAGAAGGCTGAGACCAGTCTGCATGTGTGCCCTTCTGAGGCAAACTCATCAATGCCTCTCATTTTATTTAGATTTAAATGTAAGTAATTATGATTTTGTTCAGATTTTAAAAGTTAAGTAATTTTGATTGTATCAGTGAGCCAAAAATATCTTGTTGTAGTACATCAGCTTTCTGTAACTCTAATTTGTAACAAGAGTTTAAAGCAATACCCACAATGCTTTCTTATTTATTCCCTTGCAGACTTATGTTTTTATTTACCATCTACTCAATTAATTTATGTTTCTTTAGAGCTAACAATAAGTATTACATTAATTATAGGATGACCTGTAATGAATATTCGAACTGGTGATTTTGGCAGTCTCTGCTGAGTGTCTTGGTAAGAAAAGATGAATTCTCACCAGGAAAGGACATAAAGTCATGAATAAGTATTTACCTAAGAATAATATCTAGCATGCTGAAGTTTTTAGGTGAGGAAAGCAAAGAAGGAGTCCAAAATATGTTGTCACAATAAATCTATACTTCTCATCTGCTCCTGGTTTAGCATTTTTACTTGACAGATTAAAAGAGATGTGTAGCATATGGACTGCTCTGCTATGAGTTATTGCATGTGCTATTCAGGCCTAAAGTACATTACTCTTTTAAAATGATTGACAATGGAAAATTGTTAATAAATTTTTCCTGCTTAAATCAATGCTAGTATTGGTGACAGGAAAATCAATTTAAGATTCAACTAGACCCAAAGTTTCTTGACATTCACAAGTATATATCTAAATTTATTCATTTATTTATTCTGCTTTCCTGTTTCTGGTGTTCCTGGTTACAGCTCGCACCGAAACCAGAAAAGTACCAAAAGCTGCAGAACCCATGCCCCAGTCCTCCAAGAAAGGTTTTTCACATGCTGTTTATGGCTAAAACTGCAACGAAATGTATTTTCAATTAGCCACAGATGCACACTGACAACACTATGATGACAATTCCATTACCATAATGCATTTAACACAGAGTGCACTTGTGAATTTGTGACTTTTTTTTTTTTAAATAACCCTACTGAGAGGTTCCATAATTTTGAGCAATGTTTATACAAGGTCTTGGGTAGCTCTTACTAGTGGTTTAGACAAAATGAGTGAAATCCAGGCAACTTTTACGATATAGTGGGTCCAACATCTGCATATTCCAGTTCTCTCTCTCCAATAGACTATAAATAGACATGCTAAGAGCTTATGGGACAATTGAGGAATGCTCCTGGCACAATCCAAAGAGTCCTTTGCACACTTGATAATGGTATTTTTGTTATTTGTCTCAGGAATCGGATTGTGAGGGCTGTGGTCTTGTGTCCCATATCATACTATCTTTAATGATTGCAAAAAACAGATTAGGTTAGGTCTTTATTTGAATTCGCAGAGGCATCTTGTCTTTCAGCATTACCCTTTCATTTTAGTAATTTCTGAATTTCACTTCACTACATTTATTTTAAACTCAAAACTAATAAAGTCTATTGTGTGGGTGGTCAGAGCTTTGTTACAAGAATTTTCCAAGCAAAGCCTATATTTAAAATGAGGTATCTATAATTAGGCTGAAGAGAATGAATTTCACATGTTTGAAAAAAATCCCTTTTTGATATGACTCATGGCCATGATGGCAACTACAGTAATCAGATGTACTTGCAACAGATAAGGGTGTGTACCTAAAATCACTGTCAGTTTAGTTTGCTGAATAAAATAAATTTATAATAATTAATATCTGTGAAAAATACCAGCCTTCCCATGCACATCTGTGGATTTTTAATGTTTTTAATCCACACACATGAAAATGCTATTATGTAGATAAAGACCATGTTTTAAAACATGTTTAAATAGCGGGGCAGATCTGAGGGTATATGTTGCTGGATCACATAATTTTTGACCTGGCTAGTCCGCACTGGCCTATTTTCAGACACAGAATCTATAAAAACTCACACATATAAGGCATCTGACTATTGAGAAGAATACGGTCTCAGTGAAAAAGTGAAGTACATAACAGCTAGTCCTGAGTGTCCAGGCCAGATGAAAGAGAAAAAAAAGATGGATGCATATATTTGTGGTTGATACATGTTGAAAATGTATGTAGAATGCTTTTGCAAAGCCTTAGATACATTAATACCTCTAACCAAATCAAGCTGAGTATGTGATGTGAATGAGAATTGTTTAAATAGTAAAAAAATTGTATGGTTAAGTTCACATGCTAGCAGTTATGGTATTTTACTCCTTCAGTACTTTCTCATAAACATTTAAGTTTAACATCCATCTCTTAAGCATAATATATTTCTGAAAAGATAGATTCTGGAGTATACAACAAAAAAAGATAGCTCAAGTCAACACTAGTTATTTGAAGTGCTGCTTGAAGTGGAATATCACATGCCAACATTGTGTCTTTCTATTGCTTCTGAAATGTGTTACAAACTTTGGAAATCACATTGCCTCAACCATACCAAGTATTTATTTTTCCTTTCCCCAAAATAAATAACTCTGCTCAAATAGCTTCTTTCAGTCATATATTTCTTCCTTAAGGAAGAGAAATTTGGTATTTTTCTTACCAGCGCCAATACTTGCCATCGATTAAAACAATTTTGCCTTACTCTTTTCGATTTCTTTTCACAGGCCTCATTGCTCTTCTGTGGATAGACATATTGCCCATTTCTGACATCAACAGATGCAGTGCTTTCAGACTCTACAGAAAGTAATGGTGCCTGACATTTCTAGGGTGAAAGCCTCTTTTTGGTTTTAGTGCTAATGGAAACAGACTTTTCATCTTCTTGGAAATCCAAAGCCAGAATGTAAATGGCTATGTAGTAAACAGAACAGATTCTTTTTTTAATCCCAGAAAATAAAGTAAAAGAGTGAAAAAAACCTCTTATTGTAAAGTTACAACAAAGCTTTGAAAAAAACCACTTTCTCTCCAAAGCTTGCTTTCTTTGTTATTGATTAGATATCCATCCATACCGAACAACTACCAATATTTATACTTTATACATATGGGAATTTGATAACAGCATGCATTACATCAGTGGCCAAGTATGTACGAATGGGAACAAACCTCAGACAGATTTGCTATAGTGATCCACAGAACCGTTTAGTGCGAGGATAAGGTGTTCAGATGGCTTGCACTAAATGAAAATCTCAGATACTTTGAATTAGTCCTACACAGTTCTAAAGGCTAGATTTTCTATTTAGTGAAAGAGATTGGAAAAACAATATTTTATTTCTGTTCATAGGAGCTAAGGATCCAGCATAAAGAATTCTCTGTGATCCAAAACAGGAAAAGTAAGAGGTATTTTAGATGACCATTTGAAGGGAAGGGAGGTTTTGTAATGGAAGGCTTCTTAACAATGGTAAATGCCTATGCAGACTTAGAATCTGGAGAGTGATTTTTCTTGTAAAGTAAGTACCTAACCATGATCCTTGGATATCATCTGATTCCTATAATAACATATTTCCAGTGCATAGGACAACTTATTTTGAATTCTTGCTTCAGGCCTGAAAATCTATGATAATCTCAGTGTTTGATTGCCATCGTATTTATTTTATACTGAAAGAGATTCCTAAAAGAGTGCTATTACTCAAGGCACTAAAGCCTTACCATCCCAAGACACATATCCATTCTGCTGCATCTGTGTAATGCATATGCAACTGAATCTAATGGCATGCATCCGCACTTGATGTTAACTGCACACTTCAATCTCTGTCCGACAATGGCCTAAGCCCATAAAAGTCATTGATGATCAAACATCAAGCTGACCAGAATGTCTTGAGTTTTGTAGAGGTACTACATTTTGGATGATGCACTCAGCATTCTCTCACTGAGATACTGCCCATCTTTGTCAACTTTGTTGTAGTGTCTTATGGGAAAAACAGTTCTGCAAAGGCCAGTCCTTAGGAACCAGAGGGTTCCAACATTCCAAAGAAATCCAGCCAATTTTAAGAAGTGTTTCAAGCAAAATGTTTAAGGTTCTTCAGTTCAATGAAATATTTAAATCTGGCAAAACAATCTGAAACAACTCTAATTTCTAATTGAAAAATCCCCATGGAACATAATTCGTAAAACCTGCATGTTCCATCAGATCTGTTTGAAACTTCAGCTAATACGAAAGATATTTCCTTCCAGGTTTTGACCTCCTAAGAGGCAACTATTGACACCTTAAATCAGAATGCAACTGATGTCAGGGGAATAGTTTGGTACTATCAACAACTGTTCAGAGGTATAATTTTATAGACATAAAAGAAGCAGGCTCTGAACAATTAATTTCTTGTTGGTTGTGCTCTCCTGGAAGTTTTCAAATCACATGAGATCATTAGGTATTTTCTTTTGAAAGATAGGAGTCGAACACATTATTGTAATTTTTTCACTTAAGTTTTCTCTTATTGTTTCATCTAGCCTGTTTCCTCCTGGCCTTCATGGTCAGAAGAGTATCTTATGATGAATTCAAAACACCGAGTCCATGATCATCTAAGTCTCCTTGTCTGTCTAATGAGTCTTAAATTCTGGATCTCTCAGGTATTGATGCCATGCCTGATACTATTTGGAGGCATTTTAAAAAGACCATAGTCCAGCTGTGTAGATATTGAAAGAATTGTCCTAGGTATCAGACCAGATCTCAGCCTGTCTCCTGCCAATACCTTCTGCATTCATGTGGCTGTAGGAACTAATTTTCCTGGTAACCTTGATTGTGCCAACAAAGCAAGGAGCTAAGCTCAGTGAAGCAACTTCTTATATCTACACGCACATACTTATGCACACACACAAAGTATATAGTAGAACAAGAACAGGAAAGTTACACAGATAGAAAGACATCAAACTCCCAAATACAGTCATTAATGCAGAATATTGTCGCCCACGGAAGTCTTGATATTGATCTGAGTCATATTCGCCATTTTGCCTCTCAGTCTTTCTAGCCTGATCAGCTTCGCAGCTTCTTGCATGTGGTGGTTTATTGGTTTCCATTGATTTGGAAAGTTTACATTTGAGAGTTGTGCATTGTAATTTTTTTTTTAATGCTCTGATAAAATTTCACCAAGGAATTTCGTACTTTGGTCTTCTGTTATCTGAGTACAGACCTCTTCAAAGTCAACAACGATCAGCTGTGCGTAGTCACTTCAAAGTTCACTAGGAACAGTGACTCCAGAAGGTGTCACATTCCTGTTATAAAAAGGAGATGCAAAGCCATAATGAAAGGTTATTATAGAAAAGAACTCCCAACCTAAGAATGAGATATATACACTTACACATATGTATTCCCTAAATGGTCACACCACCTTTGTGCAACCTGGATCCATGGTAATTGTAACATCAGTGCAAAGTTATGTTTTATGTGAAAAGAGCATCTTCTCCAACACTTAACAAGATTTTCTTTTGCATGAAATGAAATTCAGTGGCCCCAGAGTGATGTGAGTACTAAACACTCAAGCATTTCAGTACTTTCAGGGAAACAGAGAGACAATCAGGGTCTTTATTCTGGCAAAGCAATGCAAAATATGATGTCTAGGAGTTAAAAGAGTTAAAGTGAAATTAGAGACAGGGCAACCCTTTTTAACAGTGAGGTAAATAATTTCTGATACAGACTACCAAGAGAAATATGAAGATTTTGAAGGGAGATTTTGTTCCCTTCCAGTAAAGATTTAGTATCTACCTCTGGAAACACCTTCCTTCAAACACAGCAATGTCGAAAGCATCCTGTGCTTGATTTAGGTTGTCTAAGAACCATCTGAGAAGCTCTAGATGTGATGTGGTCCCCAGGTGCTGTGCAAGTACAGGTCTCTCTTCACAGTGGTGTCATAGCTGCTTGTCCTGGGTGGGTGTCCCATACCCTGGAGCATCCAAACTGGCACTAGATGTTTATGTCTGAGCACCTTGTATAATAGGAAACAAAGCTGATCTGCTAATAGTTGGTCTTCCTATATTAATTCTGACCATTTTCAGAAAAAAATTAAAAATAGATTACCAATTCATTTTTCTGTTCTGTAATAGCAAACTGGCAAATCCATGGAGAGAAGACAGTAGTCCTATTCTTGGACATTTACAGGAAAGCAGATGAGTTTGTTTTCTTTCTGAAGCATTTTAATGGGTTTATTCTGTGCTGCCTCATAACAAAGGTAGATTCATGTCAACAGCAAGCAATCACTTAAAGCTTTGTAAAATTGATACTCTCATAAATCTAAAATGGACATGCATATGAAACTGTTTGAATCCAGCCTTCATTTTTGGCTTCCAGGCCAGATCTAAAATCCTTAACTAACTAGCTTCTAAGAAAATAACTAACTGACTGAAGATCAAACAATGGACACACTATTTTCCTATTGCAATTCTTATCTGGATTTTTTTATTAATTTCTGAGTAATGCTTTTCATCTAGGAGAGCTGTATGAAAATGTGAGTGTAAGCACTACTTATTGTGAGCCAGGAACAAAGAGACAAGCAATGGATTCAAGGCTTTCTGCCTATAATGTGCTACTTTCTAGATAATGGGCTCTCTTGGTGTTAGAATGAAAAGCAAACATATCATTAAGAAAGACCTCCATAAAAACTGCCTGTCATATATCTTAAGCTTCATTAGTTTAGATTAATGACTTACTTGATATACATGACAATATGCGAAGCAAATCTTTGTTTATTTATTGACAATTCAATGTAACTGTGACATGCATAAACAAGCTTCCTCCTGATTAGTTCCATGTTTTAAAGTAACTTTGTGTTATAAAACCTGTT
This sequence comes from Caloenas nicobarica, assembly GCF_036013445.1. Classification (NCBI taxonomy): domain Eukaryota; kingdom Metazoa; phylum Chordata; class Aves; order Columbiformes; family Columbidae; genus Caloenas; species Caloenas nicobarica. Next base: position 126,338,580 of record NC_088246.1, on the reverse strand, counting down.
AACTACAGTATCATTTTATTGAACTCTGCTCTGTGAATGATGTGATCTACATTGAAAGGCGTCAATATTGCAGCCATTCCTGGCAGGCATTGGAGCATTGTGCACACAGATTGGAGTAGATATCTCATTGTACAAATCCACAGACCCAGAAAATGTCCAGTTACTGAGACTGCACAGAGAGGACAATGTTCTATTCATAGGATCTGCAGCGCAAGGTCAGAGAATGAAACCTGAACTAAGTGTAAGATTCAGATTAGTTTCACAGTTTTGCAGAGGACCTCCCTGAAAGTTAGGACTCTGAAAGCACCAATCCTTTCCCAGAGGTCCCTGGCAAGGGTTCATAGCACACAGCACAGCATTCGTATGAATAAGTAGTTGGGGAGTGATTTCCAGTGTGAAGCTCCTGTAAATCTCAGCAAGAGGGAGAAAGAGAGAGTGGTAGAAAGGAAATTTTATGAGGCAGAACAACTTTTTCAGAAAAGGCATGTGGAGTGATGGTACAAAGGTGTTGAATTTTGACATGTTTTTTGTTTGGGTGAAATAATTTGTATTTAGATTCGGCTACAGTTCGGAAGCTGAAACTCCATAATACCATTGTCATCCTGTGGTGCTCCCTTATTAATGCTCCTGAAAGCTCATAGCTCGAAATGGGTTCCTTTAACACTAGCAATTTTAGGCAGAACTGGTAGTGTTGTCTCTAATGCCAGTTTCGCACTTTCCATTATAAAGATCTGTTTTCAGTGACTTCTAAATTTGCCAGCTTGTCTGGGAAGATATTTTACAAATTGAATGTTGACTTCAGGTTGCATTTATTGGAAAAAAGCCAACCAAAACTGTTCAAATGAGCTGACATAAGCATCAAAGTTCAAGGTCAAAGACAAGCTCAAAGAAAGGAGGAATGGGAAAGAGTCTTTGCCCAATATGTACACTGCTGGGTTAACACAAGTGTCTTGAGTCTCGCTATTGTTCTGCTGGTGCAGTGGCAATCTCTTATCTCAGGGCTCCATAGCTGACTTGCAAGAGCCATGTTGCTGCTACCTACTCTCTGCTAAAATCTCCAAAGTTCTTCTCCAGCTCTGTCATCTGTTGTCACAGGACAGAATTTCCTCCACTTTCTTCTTTTTTTAAAAAAAACCCAAGAGTTCACACATAAAAACACACAGGAGGAAAGCTAATAAGGTAACAAAATTAATTGTTTTTTTCTCCTAAAATGGGAACAAAAAGCCTTCAAGAAAATATGTAGGTCCAATAGTTGACGAAGTTGTAAAAGAAGCATTCACTAAGGTGATGCTATTTGAGAAAAAAAAATTAAAATTAATTACTTGCGTCAAGATTTATTCCAGAAGGGGTCAGAGAGATTCCTACTCCAGAGCTATTCTTTTCTGGAGGATAAGACCACAGGATTTTTTCCCTCAAGAATTCTTAAGCAACTGAAATAAGCAACTGTTGAACTATTAATATTAACTATGAATAATAATCTATCATTTAAATGAGTGGTGTTACCTGAAGAATAGAAAGTGGCAAACATCATACCAATATTTTCTAAGATATTATAGATTAACTCAGATAATTACAAACCAATAAATTATACTTCTATAAGCGCAAATTTGTAGGAAGATTCCATTCTGTAAGAACAGACTGAGTAATAGAATTAGAAAAATATGATATACTAGGGAAAAACCAATGTAGCCTTTGCATAGAGAAGTCATGGCCCATGTATCAGTCAGACATTTTTAGAGGACCCACTGAGCATATGGCTCAGGTGATGTAATGTGCATACATTAAAAATACCCGTAAACTTTAGAGAAGGTCTTATTGCAAAATGTCTGGAAGACAGTAAGCTGTCATGGGATGAAAGAGAAAGTCCTGTGGTGGATTAACAATCGGTTAAAGAAACAGATGGTAGGAGTGGGTAGTTTGTTTTCAGAAAGAATGGAGCTCAGACATATTCCACATATAAAAAATGTGCCATTTGACATATTCATAAATGGATGTCACTCAAATGATAAGGAGAGAAAATCTGAAAATGATACAGAATTATTTGGGATAATCTAAAGCTGATTGTGAGAAGTTGCCAAGGAACACACACTTATAAGTAGATGATAAAAAGGTATATGAAATTAAGTGTTAGTAAGTGGAATATAAAGCCCAGGAAAAAAAATAACCTGCAAATATTAATATGTGATGGTCGTGAGTTTAATTATAACCAACCAGGAAAGAAATCTTGAAACTACTGCAAATTGTTCTTCAGAACAACAGCTTAGAGTTCAGCGGTGTCTATAAATGTAACCAGAATGTGAAGAATAATTAGGAAAATAATTAGGAGCCTAACGGAATGTATAATCACATCGCAGTGTAAAATAATATTTTATTAATATTTCAAAATTTCAATATTCTAGATTTAAGAAATGAAGCTTGTGGTCCTGGGCATGCCATAGCAAAAGAAAAATGTATAATAGAATTACCAAGAATCTGGACAAAGACAATGAAAATAAATAGAGACGTGGATTGTCTTTCATGCAACTACAGAGCAAATTAAAAAAATCTGAATTTGGGAAAAAAGATGACAACGAAAGAGAGATTTGTAGAATGGAGAAGATCAATAGCAAGCAACTCTTCTCACAGTGCAAGTAATTTCATGTGGCTATGTGCTACTCCCTCCCGCTGCTTAAGCAATGACCACCAGTGGTGGTGGTGATGGCTGCTTCAAGCTCAGGTCGGACTTTGGGGAGATGGATGGCAACAAAGCAGCCAATAGCTGTCTGGTGTAGTGATCCAGACGTCTTGCTGGAATGTAAATATGATTATAAGTCAATCATCTTACTCCATAAATAGTGGACCATCCAGAGCCTGTTGAAGTCTCCTGCATGGCAGCAGGCTGCACACCAGGATCTCCCCTTGAGTAACGATGCCTTTCAAGGTTACTCCTTGAGGTTGAAAGAATCCTTATCATGTCAGATATTCTGTAAGTGAATTGCAAAGAAGCTCACCGAAATTTTGTAATTTCAGCAAAGTGATATAAAGGATTGATTTTGCATATATAATCCTTTAGACATAAACAGTTGACTTAGACTCCTCTCTGAGAAGGAGTTTAGAATGCAAAGGTGTCCTTTCTGAACCTCATGACTCAACAGGAGGGTGTCCCTGACAGTTTTATCTGACCCTGTCCTCTATGCAGTAAATAGTCAAGTGTACCTTGCCATCGGCCCTTGTTCAACCACCATTGCATTTATTATGCTATCAAACTTTGTTAAATCACTGGTTTATGTCAATAAACATATTGCTTCTTCTCTCTTGCATGTGAAGTTCATCACTCTCCGTGACATGCCACCAAATGAAATTGTCAGAGTAGACTTCAGAAGTCACAAAAGATATACTGTTCTAAAGTAGTTTAGAAAGGGATCAGATAAATGAGTGCAGACTAGATCTGCTGTTGGCTAGTACCTGTGATGAGCTGTAACCTCTAGAATAAGAAGTAAGTCAACAATGCTGGAGGTTGGCTCCCTCTCTACACACCCTGCCCAATGGACATATGAAGCTAGGCTCATCTTTGGCAACCTCTTCCGGCAACATTTACATCTAACTTTTACATTCAACATTCAGAAATGAAGGAACTGGAAAATTAAAGTTCACTGTGCAACTTTAATTAAAAAATTTTTTTAAAATAAGTATTGTGACATCTGTTACAGATCATTTTGCCCTTTTAATCTCCTGCAGTCAATACAGTACAGTACTTTCTCAGTTCAAGTCAAAGAACAGACTGGAGAAGAATTTCCTACAGTTCCTTGACTCGTGTGTTCATGCTCCAGGCAGGCAGATTATCTACAAACCTCCTCTTGCCTTTGAACTGCATATCAGCAGTAGCATAATTGCAGCCAACCTAGATGCTTAGGTTAGATGTAGGATGGCAGTACGGTCTCCATGCCCTGCTCCCTGCTTCTAGGCTCAAATCCTTTTCTTAAAGAGGGACTTAAATCTAGACCTTTTGGGCAAATTTATGTTCCCAACCAGAGGACATATAGCTATATCATGAGAGGAAGTCACATCAAATCAGAGTTTTCACAGCTCATGACAAATTTTTACTGCAGAACTGGGGGTCTGATTCAGAAAAGCACTAGGAACTTGCAACTTCAGCTGAAGTCAATAGGATTATGTAAGCAGCTGTACGACGTCAAGTGCTCTGAGGAGACTGATCTTCTTCTGTATCAAATTCTGCCCGCTAATCAGTGGAAATATTTGTTTTCACATATGTGTTCAGGCACTTTGTCTATAAAATAATATTCACGCCACTATTCAGCTCACAAAGATGTTGTGAAAATAAATTAATTAATATTTATGTTTCTCTGTTATGGAAGTGATGAGTGACATTGAAAAGAAGAATTAATTTTTCTGTGCTTAAGTCTACATTTTAGCAACAAATATGGCCTGAGGGTGCAGACTGAACAATAAGGAGAAAACAGAATATTGATTGGATTATTCTTAAGACCATTTTGCATGCTGAATGAGGTAGAACATGTGTGAGGAATTATTTTCTAATTATATAATTAAAGACAAGAATAGAAAAATGTGCACACAACTGTACAATGGCAACCTTAATTCTGACATTTCTTAACTATTGAGGGCTTGCATTGAAAGCATATTTTTTGAACATATTATTTGTGTGTGTGTAATATAAACCACGAGGTTTATATCAGCATTGTTTGTTAGAAATTTTATATGTATCCATCCCACTCTTTTACAGTAACATTTTTATATAAATTGAAAATAAACATATTCTAATGCAATTTTAGACACATTCACATTTTATGGTTTAGCCAGTCCGGAGTAGTGCTAGATTTCTGCATAATAATATCATCACATTCAAAGGAAATAGAGTTTGATGGCTATTGCAGATCAGTGAAAACAGAAAGATTGGTTTTTCCCTTCATATAAGGTCTATATTTAGTAGAGTGTGACCATGCCATCACACCATACAGAAAAAATGATAAAAGCAAGTCTCTACATCCAGGCCACTTATCTTAAAAATAATTTACTTTCTATCATACCACAGTGGTGAGAATAACGTTGTCTGGGGATTTTTAGTATTTGTAGACTATAGTTGCATTTCCAGTCTTTTGGGGAGCAAGAACACATACTCTGTTTCAACAGGTAGAGTCTGCATAACATTGTTTGTAATTTTTTTTTATAAGAACAGGTACTAAAACAATCACAATAGCCCAGAGCAGAAACCACAAAATCTGCTTGTGATTCACCATTCTTCACAAGAAATTGGATTCCTTCTATGACATCTTAGCAGACTCAGGCCCCAAGTTTCAAGATGAGATTAGGAGAGATTACAAAATATCCTTCAGCTCCAAGATGTAATGAGAGAAGTGGTCATCTGCTGCCTTTACTGCTTTCATGTAATGCTGATCTGAAAGAACTCAACTTCTTAATACTTCTAAAGTTTCTCAGGCAGCAGAGAAAAAAAAAAAAAATCTATATTCTTCTGTCCTTCATATGACAGTCCTGGAATAAATTGGCTTATCCCTTTAGGAGACTGTTAATGAACTTGATGGAAGGGCAGTGAAAATGAATTTCTATGTCTCGTGTACAGGGTTCTTTTTTTTGAAAGTAAAAACTGTAATTTATCCTTTTTCTAGCCACCTTTTATGTGGTTGCTAGCTATTTTGTATCACAAACATCTGGAAGATAAATGTTCAGAGCATGAAATATTACCTTCATCACCTATCCATGCTGCAGATCATACATTCAGGTTAATGTTAACGAAGTAATTTGTAGGTAGACTCAGGGAAGCAATCAGAAGGAACTACTTTCAGGTCAGGAACTGATATGTGCAATTTTCCTTTAAATTTTTTTGTAGCCAAGTGCTTCAGCTGCGATGGGCACAGATGTTTGGTCCCAGGATTCTTGGGTCTTCTGAGTCACACTGGTTACTGCCCAAATCTGATGTGATGTGCTCTTTGCCATTTAGCTGTCTGTCTTTGAGGCAAAATCTGAGCCAAGTCACTTCACGGAGCTGCTGGTATTGTCTTCAGCAGATAGCAGCAGCAGCAGGAAGGCACAGAGCTCCCCACATGGCAGCGGTGCAGGGTCCCTGTCCAGAGGAAAACAACTCTTTCTAACTCCCACATCTATAAATTTGCTGATCTCAGAAGCAGTAAGGTTTATGTCCCTTTCTAACTTAAAACAAATCCTGTTTAACTGAATTTAAGGCACGCTTACTGCCGGTATAAATGCAGGATCCTTTTCAAATCCTACTAAATCACTGGTCTCAGTGATTTCCCTGGCATGGGGAGGGACAAGGGAAGTTCAGTGCAGATTAGGATGTGCATCCCTGACTGTGAAAGAATGATCTCAGGACCAGGCAACTGAGACAGGCATGTGTTAAAAAGTACAGGTCTTCTCCCTATCTGGTTTGGGAATGTTCCTGTTCCATTGTGGAACAGAGGAAGAGATTTAGACATAGCTAGATGCCCAAGACTCATCTGTTCAGATATCTATAGACTGATATTTTGCCCTACATGGCCCGATTCCAGACAATTAAACCATTTTTCCTTCAGCTCGATAACCCCATATGACAGGACATCCATGAATACCCTTTATCTAAAAGGGAAATGAAGGTTGGAAAGCTCAGGCACATGAAGGTGTGGGTGCACAGTGAAAGTTTGTAAGGCCAGCTCTTCACTGGTTTAAATCAGCTTGGCATCAATGCCCTCAAGGAAACAAAGTCAATTTACATTAGTTGAGGATTCAGTGTCTAGTGATACACTGAAATGAAGGGAGGTTTTTTCCCCGTCACTCAGGTCCCTAAACCAGCTACTAAACTGGGAGAAAGGAAAGTCTTCCTCTTGAAGGGTGACTCTGAATCTGAACCCGACCTTGCTGTGCCAAATTGCTGCCCAAAGGAGCCTGCTCCTGTCCTTTTGTCAGATTGTAGGAAATCTGGTCAACTGCATGGGATACAGTAAGTACTTAAAGCTGAGGAGATTGATTTATCCCATAAGTAAGGTTTTTAGCTGAAAATTATGTTAGAGCATCTCCTTGGTCAAAGAGAACAAAAATATACACCAGCCAAAGAGAGACCAAATCTTACAGACTTTAATCACATGAATAATCATGCTGAAACCTAGAGAGCCTGTAAAATGGCCTACTGGATAAAGAACATCATGTTTAATAAATTTGATGTACATTTTTTTCCCCTTTGAGAAAGAACAATAGAACACATCTAATTCATTTCAGTTTGGAAATGAAAGAATGACTCAGAAGCCACAAACTGATTAGCAAACAGGAAATGGAGAAAGACCTCTGAGTTGTAATTTTGAGACAATATTCTACAGCTAATCTCTTTGAAAAATAATGGGACCAGACTTTAATATTAACCTGTCATTGCACTGAAAAAGGATCTAGATAGAACAGTAAGCAGTATCAATGAAATTAATCTAATGACATTTTATTGTTGCCACAGACCAGAAATCCAGAGATTCAGCAGACAGAAGGAAAATATTCTAGATATTCGTATGAAATCATGCAGTTGCAACACTTTTATAGATTATAGAGTAAGGTAAAAATTATGTCATTTCAAATTTAAAAGTCCAATTTTCATAAAAGCCCTGTTTAGCTTGGTTTTGTATCCTTCCTTACTGCCAAAATAAATCTCAGCAGTGTTCTTGTCAAACAGGGTGCTCAATCCTTGTCACTATGCTGTTAAAACTCCCTCCACTAGAATATAGGCATGTAAGAAGTGTGAGACCCTCAGAACTTAATCCAAAGCTTTTTAAACCCTCCTTATATTAGCTTGAGTTTGTCTTTATTAAAAATATGACATTTATTTTATAAAACAACAATTAGTGTTGTAATATAATTTAAATTACTGCCTCCGAATAGGTCACTAAAAAAAAATGCGTAATTCCATTGAGATGGTGAATAAAAACAAATAAGAACAAATGGTGGTATTATCCCAGGAGAAAGAGTCTTCTGAATCTATCTATTATTTCGTGGCTTGAAATGTGCCACTATTGTACTTCCACTTGATTATGAGTCTTGTTATCACTTCCTCCAGCTGATCCAAATTGAGTGCTTCTGACATTTGCAAAGTTACATATTCCCCTGTGCAGCAGGGAAAACCTTGTTAATGAAGAAATAACAAGCAGAAAAATTGAATAAATATTTAGTTGATTATAAAGAGGTACAGTTGCTGGTACTTAAATGCTGAAAATAAAAAAACCTGCAAGCCACTGTACCATGATGCTCATGTCCTCTAAAAAGGGTTGCTGGTGGTGTTTCTCTCCGTGCCACAGGGCACTTTCATTTCCTGATTCTATTATATACTAAGTGGCCACCTGAACCTGCCAATGAACTTGTTCTGTTGTGTTTTTCTATTTTTAATCCGAAAGGAGTAAACACATTTCTCATCAGATGTGTCACACACTGCTCTACATTGGTGAGATTTATGAAGGTGTCACAGAGTTATTACAGAGCCATTCATTTATAAATATGTGTCCATTCTTCAGGAAATCATAAATAATAGGAGTATTTCCACAGTTTCACAAAATCTGTATTGTAAGAACGTTGCCCATTTGTGTTTCTTTTTGACTGTGCCACACCAGTGTAATTTGTTTTTTGTCCCTCCCCACCCACCCATTACTTCAAGGATTTCTCTTGATGATTATGTTCAGCCAGATTCATGCATTGGATGGCTAACAGCAGTACAGCAAGAAACATAATGACTATTTCAATATTCATTTACAGACAAAACCCAACCAACCAACCAAACCAACCTGAAAAACCCCCAAAACAAGCCAGCAACAACAAACCCTCTAAAAAATGTCTTTAACCAGCCAGGCTTGAAGTCAGCTGTCCTGCCCTCTTTATCTTTTTTCCTGGTCTTTAGAAGTTGATGTAGGGGTACTCTTAGTAGATATTCTTCATTAAACACCTCCCACGTCTGCCCAGGAGTGGATAAGAATGCAGCTGTAGCCATTTGACAATGACATCTCTTACGATCTTGAGTCATATTTCTTACTTAGGAAGAATCTTTCTCTAATATATCATTAGTGGCACTTTAAAGTAACTTGAGAAAAAAACTTTCCTTGCTAATCATGAGGAAAACTAGTCTGATAGGAGGAGTGTCCCAGAGACATGAGAAGTAAAGGCAAATTGTAGAGAGTAATATACATGTTTTGGAGAGTTCAGGAAGACCGAAAAAGAAGAAAGAAAAACAGAGTATCAGCATCCTTTAGATTTACAGTTCTTCTAAATGTCCTATAGAATATTATGGCAATGTAATTAGGTTGCATTAGAAAAGACTGGAGCACTGTTTCCTGGCTTATTCGTCTTTCTTTAACATTAATTTGGCACATTAAACAGCCTGTCACATTTTTTACTATTCATATATTATTTTGACAGTCACCAGCACAACAACATAGAAGAAAAATGTTTGCTTAGCGTGTTGGGTGTCACCAGGTGTTGAGTATTTCACCTAACCATCTAAGTAAAAATCAAGATTCACTTTCCACACTGTGGTGTGGTGTTTTTTTGGTGTGTGTGGTTTTCTTGGTTTGTTTGCTTGTTCGTTTTTTGGGGGGTTTGTGTTGTATTTTGTTGGTTTGGTTTGGTTTGGTTTGGTTTGGTTTGGTTTTGTTTCTTTTTTTTTTTTTTTTTTTCTTGTGTGTGTGTGTGCGCTTCACTTTCACTAAAAGGGTCAGGGAAAAACTCAGAAAAAACCCCTACCTTTGCAGATGTCATCTAAGGTTTGAAGTCTTTCAACTCTCAAAATTCGATTTTTGTCTGATATAGAGGAGTAACAATGGTACCTTTAAGCCACTGATGTCTGTCATCCTCAGCTATGTTCTCAGCAAAGTTATGATTTTGTTCTGACAACAGGAGCTTTGTTCTACTTTTGAAGTCCTCTTTCACGCATATAGAACTTTGTGTTAGAAAAACAAATGCCTTCACTCTGGCACCAACTTTAACAGCCAAGAAATAACATGAAAATCCATGTACCATCCAAACAGCAAATGGTATTGATTGACATATGTTTAAAATAGATCTCTTTTTGCACTGTGACTGGTTTCCATGCCCAATCTTTGAAGTCTAAGAAGCACCCATGAGTGTAAAGTCTGTCTGGGCTCAAAAGGATGATTGTGCCTGCATGTATGGTGTATTAGATGAGAACATTGTGCTGAACTTTGCAACATGCTACCCTTAGATAGAGAAGGATCCTTGCTTCTTATGCTGAGCTACATTTACAAACCACTGCAGAAAGCAAAGAGTTTCCAAATAAATAAAAAAGCTCCATGGATCTTCTGTAAGCATATGGAGTGACAGAGGTTCCACAGACTATCTGATAGCATAGCTAAAGGCACAAAAACCTTACTTAGACAAATAGATTTAAGAAAAGACAAGAGGGTTTTTTTTTTTTTCTGATTCATCCACCCTCCATAATGAAGCTATTCTCCCCTTCAAGTCTTCCCACTGCCTCCCATTCACTGCAGAAAGTGTTGCTCTTCTCCACTGCTGCACTACTATATCCGTGTGCCTCCAGTTTCTCTGCTTTTCCCAGCCTCCATCTTCACATTTGGCTCTATCTACACATTTGTGTTTTCTGTTTTTTCCTTTTTTTTTTTCATGCTGATTACTAATAAAGGGATTCCTTCTTAGCCTTATGGATGAAAATATTAGATTGTTTCTGCTCATGTCCCTCTTCAAAACCCTCATCTCCTGTGCTATCTAGCAGAGCTGTCATTCACCCATTAAAACAAATCAGCCAGTTTCAATGGAAATGTGCACTGGCATAAGTTTCTCTCAGCTTCAGCTATTGGTCTGCATCAAAGAGGGAAAACCCACTACACTTGTCTTTCTTGTTCTGTGTCTTTCTTATTCTGCTTTGAAGACAAGAAGGTAAAGCTCCAGTAAGTATACCAGAAAAAACCCACAAAGGCTCTTAACCTTCACTGCATTAAAAGAATAAGCCAGTAGTACCTTTAGCCTGAATCCAGCTCTTATTGTTTCATGTTGTAGCAGTGAGTAGATTTTAATAATATCTAGATCTACTACTTGCTTTTCCAGTGGAACATATACCAAGCTCCTTGGGCAAAGACAAGTTTCTTGCTCTGTACAGATCTTCCTAATAAGTAAATAATAAATGGTTTAGCCCAGGGGCATTAATGGCAATCAATGCTACCATACTTTCAATGTGATGATATCAGCTGTATTGTGATGCTGAGTTAGATACAGGTAAATGTTAGAGTGTCTTATTAATAATATCTGATAGATTAGACTTTGCTCAAAACATATCTGTGAAAAATGTGACCCAGGATGGTGGTGGTGGGTTTTTTTGGTGTTTTTTTTTTTTGTCCTTTTTTTTTTTTTTAATGTAGAGGGTATGGCATATCTGAATCTTGGTTTGCCCTGTGGTTCAGTAACTGGCACCTGATATACCAATCTTCCCAACGGAGTGAGCTTTCATTCATTATTATTTCTTCTCTTATCTGTACCTAGTAGTATTCTGCATCTAGTGAGTAGATGGTGATATGAAGTTCTGCATCTAAATTATCCCTCCTGAACTTTGAACTTCTTAGAAAAAGAAATTGCTTCCCTTCATTTTATGGAATAACACTTTTCTAACTGACATGGAGTAGGAGGAGCTGATTGCGACCCAGGCCAGTTTTCATCATGTGGTGCTGAGCCCTGAATAGAGTATCTTTAGTTATTACAGAAGTATACAAAATCAATGACCTGAGTACAATAGCTGTGACCCAGAGATTGCAGTGGCAAGGAATTTTTCCAGGATACAGTGAAAACTGAGTAACTAGCAGCATCTTATTTGCTGTGCCTGTGGGCACACAAAAACCTGCAGACGTGATTTAACAGAAGCAGTCCATATTTTGGAGAATTAATCCATAGAATTAATCTAGATTATTAGAGAACATGATGCTTTCTGCCATGTCACATTCCTTCGTGCAAAGGGGAAAATGATATTTTAATGGATTACATGTGAGAAAAGGATTCATGTGGCAAAGCATTGCAGATAATTTAGGTAATGCCTATCTGTCCTTGCAGCTTATGCCCACCAGGTCTAGGAAGCATATAATGCATGATGTGTGAGAAATGATGACCTTGTCATTTTTTGATCATCGTCTGGAGACACAAACCCACAAAAAGGAAGCATCAAAATCAGTATTGATGATACCATGCTATGGTCCAGTATCACTGGCAGTAGATGATCTTCTTGTATCTGCATAGTGATGGTGTTGCAGGAATCACATAAAGAGGCTTGCAGACCATCTGACTGCTTGCCTTTTTACTTTGCTTTTGCAGTCCTAGATGTTTCCATTAAAACTGACATTCAAGTGAATGAACAGGGGATTTTAAATCTCGTGTGTATTTGTCACATATAGAAAGAACCTTGGTGTTATTTCTGCTTACAGACTTGCAGCTGCACTGAAGCAGAGGTAGAAAGGGAGAGACCACAAACTGCAGGTTGTGGCCATGTGTCTGACAGTGGAGAGCACATATTTTGTGCTTCAACATGGCCCCAGAGAATACTGCGGCATCATCCCAGACACTGTGTGTGACTCATTCAGTGTTTATGGACAGCTGAACTATGTACATTTTAATTTATTGAGGAAGTTAACCGTACAGCCTACTGGAAAAGAAAAAAGTCCATTATGAGGAATTTGGACCTGAAGAGCATTGGGACTGGGGTCTGAGCAGACAGCTGGCAAGATAATCAACTGTGTGGTTCCTTAGGTCATGCACAATTCAGGTGTACAGGGGTCTACAGAAAGTTATGTTCTGCAGGAGTAATATATACTGTAAATAAATCAAGCTAGAATAAATTATTTAGTCTCTTTCTGATATTTAGGAGCACATTGCCCTTCAAATTTAGTGGGAGCGCCAATTGCTCAGCCTTGGACAAACCTGACTCTTCTCTAGCTCAACTATGAGACTAACTGTATCTGAATTTATATATATAAAACCAGAAACACAGTTTTTTATATTTTTTTTCCTTCCCCAGAGAAACAGCCTTCACTGTAGGTAAGAAGCACCTTCGGTGGAAATTCTTGAGTTTAGGAATTGCAGACTAGGCCATGTAACATCTCTTTTAAGATTTTTTTACCTTAGGAGGACAGAAGGACACACCAGCATGCTCTTTCTGAGCCCCGTCTTAGCAAGCCAGATGCCCCGTGATCTGGGGGCAGCCTCACCCACTGCTCAGTGGCACCAGCCATGGGCCACTTGAACCCATTTTTTTTCTCTGTGATTTAAGGGGTCCGTGGGGGGAAAGGGGTTGATGATATAATACTGCCATCTGGTGACCACTGCCAGAAAACCTAATCTCGAGGAGAAAACCAAAAAAACATAAAAAATGTGGGATTTGACTGGCCAGAGGGTGAGGAAGGGGCAAGGAAGCAGGAGCGGCAGCTGCTGGGGCAGGGAAAGCATCGGCCCTGTCCCTCCTGCTCGACCCTGCGCCTGGGCCACCTCTCCTTGTCCTTAGAAAGAGGCACTGGTTTTAAATTTAATTATCGGGAGAGCTCATTCATTCAAGCACTAACAGAACCTGAATATGCAGAACATAGGGTTTCTTTTTTTTTTTCTTTTTTTTTTTCTTTTTTTTTTTCCCTTTTGAGAGTGGCTTAAATACAGTTTCCATGGCAGTTAATCCAACTTTGACCCAAATTAAATTTCAACGTCTAAAAATTCATTCAGCCAGAGAAGGACAATGTTTTGCCCTCTCTGAACCAGGCAGAGCTGTGTGAGAACATTTCTCCTCCCCTGTTTTGTTCTTTGCAGTAGGAACTTGTATAATCACGAAGCCAGTTGGTGTTGCTGACACCCTTGCCCGGGTGCAAGACACAGCCCAGTGACCTTCCTCGGATCCTGCCCCTAAATATGACCCACTTAGGGGGGTGCTGAGGATTTGGTTGCTTATCTCAGCCTCACAAGGCAAGAGTAGCAAAGGCAACCATTCAAAAAATACCTTACTCTGTAAAAGACTTGTGTGTTCAAAATGAAGATGAATCCATTTTGTGCCCTTCCAAGAAAATAATATTCTCATTGATGTTCACTCTCATAAAACACTCTGTATTTTATGACACTATCAGTACAAACCAAGTAATTTAGATATTATAACAGTATTTTAGATGATACCTTGTATCAAAGACTCACCTTAATGGTGGCGAAGCACAATAGAGATTTTATAATATAAAAAGAACTTTACCTGTTATCATGCTGATGGGGACATAGTCCCTGTTTCAGTCCTGCCCGTAGTGGCAAATTACTTTTAACATGCTACATATTTCAATGATATCTAGTTAAGATTTCATTATGACATCTCAGTATAAAATATAATGTACTATTTCTACCATGTTTTCCTACAACATAACCGTGGGTGAGATTTTTCACATTAACCACAATTGCAGAAATGACTGATGTTTAAATCTGAAGACAATTTTAGTCATTATTAAACTTCATTATAAAATGAAGTACGTGGGTGGAATTGTGGTTTGATGCTTTTGTAATTTGTTCTACCTTTTCAATGTACTTTTCAGTTACATTAACTGAATCATTTCATCTTATAGATGCAAAGATGAAGGAGAAGAACAAAAACATGCCCATTAACTGGAGCAGTGCAAATGTGCATAGTTAATGGAAACCATTTTGACATTTTGTATTTGATTCCATGGTGTGTCTACTCAAACAATTTCAATGGCATATTAGAACAAAATGCTACATTGTACTCTTCACTAAGAATGCAAGTAATAGACTTCAAAAATTACCTTTCCACTGAAAGTATTATCTCTTGGAAATGAAGAAATGTTTTACATTATGAAAGGCTAATAGCAGTAAGGGGGAGCAATGGGCTGTAATGAGAACTCAGGCAGAGAGGTTTTTTTGACCCTGTGTTTCCCAAACACATGTGTTTCTACAAGCTATGGCAGAATTGCTTAGATAGTGACATAAACTCTGGTGTTTAATGGCAATTATTTCACTGTGTTACAATTAAAGGCTTCTTAATGCGAGATCATGTTAAACATTGTCGTAATATTTTTTTCTGTCACAGAACAGGTAATTGATTTTCCAAAACCTGGTTTTGTTGTTGTTGTTGTTGTTGTTTTTTCTTTCCATGATTGAATCAATTCAAGGACCAGATGCAGTCCAAAATATATTTCCACTCTGATGCAAGGTTTACCTATTAAACAAATTATCTGTTTCACCACAGGATAATTTATCTGTTGGTAAGCATATAATAAATAATTTTTACATGCATTTAAGCCTGATGGATGAAAGCATTTCCATTTCTTGTCATTTCCAGGCCAGCTAGAAATTGCTGTATCTTAAATTTCACATTTGAAAATTCATAAAGGTACTATTCTTCTGATTGCCTCAAAAATGTTACCTTATAACCACTTCTCTGTGGAAACACACCCAGTATACTTAAGAACAGCTGGACTGCAACTCTGGAATGCATCTAGAAAAACAAAAACTTCTGCATCTACGTTTCAGTTAAGTGCTGGTTTTGGCATTTCAGTGAAATGTTTGGCTACAGAATTTTGCCTCATTCAGGTTCAGGATTGAGTGTTTGGCTGATGGATAGACTGCAAGCCAATTCAGTTTAACAAGAGCTTAGGCTATGCTTGCCTTTCTTCTATCCTCTTGCCTGCTTTTCTGTGTCAGGTTTTCTTTCCAGGTGATGTCTGGAAGTTCCACAACTGGCATCAAAAACTTGTTATAATTTCTAGTTGTTATCCTTGATTCACTTGAGGGAAGAAGGTTGTCTCTTTTTGGCTTCACTTGATTGCTCTACCATATACGTACCATTTCTGGTGACAACTGCAATCTTTCACAAGAATGAGATCAGAATTTCAGTACTCCTTATGCATTTCAAAAGAGAATTAAACCTCATTCCCTTCAGGTTCTTAGTCTTCTCTAGTTCACTGCTGCTCAGTCTTTGCTCTGTAAGTCACTTCTGTCTGACAGACAATCAAGAAGTGAAAACACTGCAAATTAAACAAGAAAAAAATCCCACTTCTGTACACATTTACTTCCATGCAATAAAGAAAACAAGCAAGTTGAATGAAGGAAAACAGAAGCAAGAGACAAACATTTAGGCTAGCACTTATCATATTGGTGCCAGCTGAAAGGTATAGGTGGGAGCCAACCACTGCTTCCTATCAGTACCTGCCTGCAGGCAGAGGTGCCTTCCTTACTAATTAATTTTTTATCATAGTGTACATTTAATATTCCTGATGCTTGCATAATGGTAAGTATTTTTACTATAAAATAATTGTAAATGGAAGAGTGGTATTAATATGTTGAAAGAAAGGGGAATGTTACTTCTGCTTACAAAGCTGAGCATGTTACCTACCCTCTTCTGCCCCATTACCATCTGAATTGAGATGAAAGATAGCCTACTAATTTTTTCCCTAACCCCTTAAGCTATTCTTCAGGTAAAAAGGACGAAAAATATCTGCTTTGCCTCTTAGACATAATTCCCGTTAATTAAAGTTCTAGTTCTCAATTTTTACTAGCTGCTTACTTCTTTTACATAGTTTAAGACCCTGTGGAAAACATAACCATGAAACAAAACATCACATATTCAAAAAGTTAAGGTAGTGCATCAGTGCTTTATAGTTTTTTGTTCTATCTACTTGTGTGTGTAAGCTATTGGAAATATTACAAATTTTGTGTATTACAGTCTTAGGCATCCTGATTATAAAAAGGTTTGGAAGTGGAAGTGCCCCTAGCTAAGGTATCTGCATACAAGGGGTACAGTCTCAGAGACAGATTCGCCATGGTGTTGTTCACATTGTATGCTACTGAAACTGAATTGACACAAAACTGGACTAACAAACAGGAAAATTAGGTCCTCAAACTCTTTTTATAGAAGCTGAGCTGCTTTGTTGTGTTATCCTCCTATCCAGAGCATAAAATATGTATGAATAAGGCAGTTTCTGTTGAGTCACCGTGTTGAAAACATTCTGTTAACTCCAGCCAGCATAAAGATTTGCAATTTTTCCTGAACAAAGGAGGAATTTGGGGTCAGGACACAGGTGGGCCTGTGAGAAAAAGACTGTAAGGCAATGTTTGTGGGAGAGAGGAGAAATCTTGCAATTTTAATTGTTATTGAAGTGGATAGCAAAGTCAAATTCAAGTAAAACTATCAGAAAAAATAATCGTAATACAGAAAACAAGTTAATTTTACATTAAACTGCTAGGGATAACTCTTACCCAAGCCTCAGATACAAAGTTGCAAAGAAGTCCCAGTACACCTGAAGATATGGAGTTCAATGCTAGGCAAATACTTCTTCAGTGCAGAGCTCTTCTTTTGTTGTCTAACTCAGTATAAAGCAGCTTTAATATGAAGGTACCCACCATGTGAACTAGATTTGTCAATCAAACTCTGTGCCAATTATTTCTAAACTTTACCCTATTTTTTCCACATTAACTCTAGCCTAAAATTGTGGTCAATCTTAATTAGCAGAGGTGAAATATTCTTTGCAGCTTCTGTTCTTGCTAATGACTAGATTTTGTATTTTCTTTCCTCAAAAATTTAAAGCTTTAAAAATTTTATTTTTAAAATATGCTAACATTATTATCTAAAACATCTCCAAAGATCTGTTAGCTTTTTCCTCTGGTTTTATTTTTTGCTTTTCCTTGTTGCTTTTTGGTTCAGGATCAGCCTTTGGTTTTGTATCTGACTTTTTTTTTTTTTTTAAGGCAGCAAGGCAGCATAAGGTGATCTGGATATATGACTTGGTCGTGTTGATGCTAAAGGCAAGGTAAGGCAGGAAGCATAATCATCAGAGCTATAATGCCGTTTGAGGTTATGACCAAGTTCCTGATAGACAATGAGCATATATATATATATAACTGAGCACAGCCTATTTTCCAGCCATCCACTCCGTTACTAAACTAGGTGGTAAATCACCCTTTGGAAAGTAGAGAAGTGCTTACAGTCGTGTGACACGTTAGTTTAATATTGGCAAGCCCACCTCTGCCGTGGTCATCTCAGAGATCTGTAATTTTATATTTTGGCTAGTCAGCTTTCAGGTTCTTCTTGGGTACTGTTCTCTTCAGTGGAAGAGATGGGATCTTAGTAGATTGATTTTCTTCTCTGTCTCCTTAAAGCAGTGTGACCATCTTTTATAACATTAGTACCACAATTCCCAGATATTAAATTCTTACTGTCTTCTTCACGCTCATAACCAACACATGACAGGCCTTACTGGAATATAATTTTTGGCAAGACAATGAAGTTAGCCTAGTTTTAGGTCACTCCATACTGGTTTTGTATTTAAGCCTTTCGTATTAACAGCAGTTTCATTTCAACAAGCTAATAATAGCACCTAAAAATTCTACATATCAGCAGAAAGATTCCTCACAGTTGCAGCTTTCAGGAAAGACAAGAATTTAAGTTTATACCGTACAAGAACAAGTGACAAGGAAACCCATTCTCAATAACCCAAGGCTTTTCTCATGTGAAGGCCCATTTTAGCTTATGTAGCACCATGGCACAGCTTTGGGCATGTTATGGCATTGGTTTTAGCTGGGGTATCACTCGTGCTGTCTGAATCTTCTGGACCTTTAATCTCGGGGGAACCTTATTCTTGAGGAAAATGAATCTGTAGCATGTTACATTATAAATTTGCTGTAGTTCGAGCATGTTTTTTTCTGTAAGAGTCTGGCTCAGAGGAACCAAATATGTGCCTTTCCATAACTGGGACATCAGCTGGAATACCGGGCCATGGCATGAGGGCACAATCTCACTCTGGGCAGATGTGCAGGGTAGAGATTTGTGTACTTAAGAGTGTGCTTCGAGAGGAGAATTCAGATGTCACACTAAACAGTGCTGAAACACGTGCTGAAAGTTAGGTGGGTCTTGTGCAGTGGAAAGCACTGAAAGTGTAACTGATCAGGCAATAATGTTTTGGACTTATCTGTCCTTCTCTGAAAATACCTCCTGGGTGAAGACTTACAGAAATCCCCAGTTTCTAAAACAAGACTATGCTAGATGCAGAGCTATTCAGCATAAGACGGAACTGACGGCACAGTTCCGGGGGAACTGAAATGAAAGAAAAAGACTAGGCACCGCTGGTATCAGGTAGTAGCTTACTGAGGCTTTTTTCAGATCATAATTTTGAGCTGAGGTGTACTTTACTGGATAGAGACCTACATCAGTAGTCTTATACATAAACTTAACAGGTTCTGCAGCTAATTCCTTAGGCTTCTTTAGGACTTACAGCATGTGAGATTTCTGAAAGAGTGAGATATATATATGTATAAATACAAATATATTTAAAAATCCATACAAAGATTATCATACGCTGTTAAGCTCCACTAGACTATCCAGAGGACTTTAAGTATTAATATTTTCTAGATACAAAGAAGAAGGCATAAAAACTCTGTTGAGAATATTGTTCTGTTTCATAATACACTTGTCCTTAAAAAATAAGGAAAAAATCTGAAACAATACTCTTTTCTGTTGTATATACAAAGCCTTGGCTATTTGTGTTTTGTCCTTATAGTTTCACCTGATGACAAGTGTATGTTCTGGAGAAATCAGTTGGGTAAATTTGGTCAGACATAACTGTGTGCCTTCTATGTTTAAAAGTTTCTTCATGAAATAAACAGAGACCAAACATTCTAAGCCATCAGTTCATCTTTCTGTGTTTATGGGACAGACTGCTTTCAGCTTTTGTTCTGGGAACTACATTTCTGGTTTTATTCCAAAACAGAGTACTTATAAGCCAAACATACATACACACACACACAAGAAATTCAGGATTGTAGACTCAGCTCATTGCCAGCTTGATCATGAATTGAGACAATTTCTTTATTGACTACTATGCTGCACTTACATTTTTAAGGATAAAAAAGTTTTTTCGAAAACAGATGAAATATTTTCTTCCAAGTTGTGCATAAAGACAAATATAAATGATTTTTAAAAGAACTAATATTTTCTTAATCCTCAGATTTTGGTTTTGTATTTTCATATATGTAAGAAGGCTTCATTTTCATGGTCACGTCATTAGGCAATTTCTAACAATGTGGTTCCACTAGAATGATCCAAACTGGCATTTCAAAATGTCTGGAGTGAGCTTCTCCACAGTACAAAATATCCAAGGACTACCCCAAATTTAACATGCCACTACTCCAGAGAAGAGATTAATTATAAAGAGATACAGTTTTCAGGGCTTTCTGTGTAGATGTAATGCTCCTGTGCAGTGCTTTATTAGAACAGCATTGCTAGTGAGTCAGAGCTTTTATTAGCCAAAAAAGAGAGCGGACATGTTTCTTTCAGTCTGCCTTTCAAGCTCTCTGTTTGTTGTTTTGCCTGTGAAAGACTCACTTAGTTTCAGGCTCCAACAGAGATTTCTCATTAGCCAGTGCATCAGAACACCACAACGGTGTAAATTCCATATCATTAAATCTTTGATGCATCTGTCAAGACTACCGACACCACCTGTCATAACTGTAAAGGAGATATTCATCCATGGGAAATGTGAACAGCACTTTGAATTTCTATCATGCAGGTCCTTTTGCAACCATCACCTTTGGCTGCCATCAAAGATAGGTCAAATGGAGTGCTGGATGTGAAACCTCTTGGCCTGTTACATTTACCGGAAACTCAAATCCAGATTAAACTATAGCCCTGGACATCAAAATACCCAAGTCTATTTGTGCTCATTGCACATCCAAGGGAAATTTCCCCTAATTTAAACTACAGAACTAGCAGTTGGGTTGGCTGGGATTTATTCCATATCCTGGCATGGGTCTTCAACAGCAAGTTACTTGATTCTTTCCCATGTCAACAGTTTCACCATGGGTTTTGAGGTGCACAAACTAGACTAGCTAGTTAATCAACATGTTTTGCATATTTGTAACACTTAAATTATGGATCAAACTTGCCTACCCCATTTTTTTCTTTTCAATGTCGAGTTTTCAAACTCGTATAAAAGCAGTAATTTGTTTCTAGTATTAAGTCATACGTGTTGATTTGATATTGATTCTGAGATAGCCTCAGAGGCAGCACAATAGAAGTGCAAGTTATTAATTTCTTTAGCACTAGACTATCAGACTATTTTCTGCATATGAAAAATTAGAGAACATAGGAAAGAAATGTATTATAACTAAAATTTACGGGATGACTACTGTCATCTAGTACTTACCTGGAAAAATTCTGTGGTAGAAAAGATCATATAAATTGTACATTAGACAATGGAACTAGTGCTGGGGAAACAGGTATTCTTGAAACAAAGGGAGAAATCCACTAATTTCAGCATTTGGAAAAACTCCATTGGCCTTACCCTGACATACACTGTAGAAAAACATCAAGCAAACCAAAATGTAACAACCTTTGAGAAAAGCATAACGGTGCAAGAAAGGTGGTACTGGGAAGAACTAGTATCTGTCTCAGAGTCTGAGCCCATGTCCTGCCGGAGGCCACCAAGAGTACAACCCCAAAAACTCCATTGGACATGGAAGCCTCTTCCAATTTACAGGCACAGGAATTTAATAAATTAGGGCCATGTAGTTACATGTACACCATTCCATAGTTAGCGTGGAGTTGGATCTTGAAGACGCAAACACACCCATGATTATTTCAGTACCTCACTTGCTCTTTACCCAGTGACTTATGTACCCAGCTTTTTTTCTAACATTGCAACCCACCAAATAAACAGCTGCCATTTAAAACAACAAAACTAAACTGACACAAAGGTGTTTCTTCATACTACGAAAGGGTATTTCCCACATCCTTCAACCAGGGGTGCATCTGCCTACAGTGGTACAGCATTGACTCTGATTCACAGAGAACTGCATCTGAACCAGTTGAACCTTTTCCACACGACCCAAATTTCACAACTTCAAGGCTGAATCTGCTGTAGATTTAGGATCACTTCAGACAGCTTACTAAAATTACTAGACTAACACTACTATGTGTAAACTCATACCTGGAGGAGTTACAGGAGTGTCACATTAAGGGTGATGTTTTGATTCTGGTTCCTAAACTGACTTGGAGTTCATTTGAACACCCTTGTATGACACTGCATTGTGTCAGGCAAACATTATTTCCATGATTAAGGGCTAAATCGATCAAGGTGTTCAGACACCTAACTACCAGTAAGTCTAATCTTAGATCCTCAGAAGCCTTGAGGAGCTGCATCAAGTCCATAGGCACCAATATTCCTGGTTATAAAATCCACTTAATTTCTGTCACTCAGAGCTATGCTTATCATGCTGATGACAGGAAAGAAAGATGCCTTTACCTTTGAAGAACACACAGAAGGAGGAAATGTCCAATGTATGTCCTTTAAATTCCTCCTTTCACTGATTTGCTGCTGGGAATTGAACAAAGTTTCTAGGAAAGTGTGATAATGACTAGATTTTTATGAGATGTCTCTTTCTTTCCTCTCCCTAATAAAGCAGCATGACTTTGTATATAATAAATATTCATCATCAAAGCATTACAACTAAAATTAATGTCATAGACAATTAAAAAGTCAGAAACTATCAAGGTTATAATGTTGAACACTCTGTTGCCTGTTGGAAACAATGCACACATGATAAAATGAAAATTACAATAAGCAACATTTTTTTTTCTTTCAGTGTGGGAAAGATAGAAGAATCTTTCTTTAAAAATATAGGTAGGAAGACTGGGAAGAGGTTTTATGAAAAGATTATAATGTTACACTGTTCAAACAGGAGAGAGCTCAGCTCCTGGGAAACAGCAGTGCCTAACTTCACAAGAGTTTGAGCTTTAGGATCAGTGATCAAAGTATTGCTTAGCTCAGACTCTACTTTTTCTTTTGAGCTAAGTACCAGCAATTACCAGCATACACAAGTGTACCTCTTTGTTATCATATCAATGTTACTATGGTTTCCTTTATGGGCATCAGAGTTGGACCTCCTGTCTATGAAGTCTGTGGCAGTTCTTCCATTGACTTATAAATACCTTGGATTGAACCTTTGGAACAATACTGATAGGCAAAGTAGATGTAAATGAATCTACATACAAATCCTTCCTATGGCATACATTATCAGTAGAACATGAACAATTTCCCTGCCTATCCTGTCTTGCTCTTAACATGTCCCTTCCCATTAGTTTTCCCTTTCCCAATACCATTCAGCAGAAGGATGCTTTCACTCATCTGTTTTGTCTGCTGCTCCAGATGCTATGATAGATGTTCTGACTAACTAGAGACCCCAGCTATTTTTTTTTGTACCTTTTGGATAATTTAACAGTGAAGGGGATCAATGAATTATTTGATAAATATCAACATTTGTTATAATCTGACCTCGTAAGTTTCTAGTTCTTTTCCAATAGTAAATAAATTATGGCAGTTGGTTATTTGGATGTTGTAACAATGGCCACAATTTCTTAGCCTAGATGGGCAGAATTATCATCCTGCATCCTGGTCCACCACCTCTAGCATCCTATTCCCATGAAAGATCATAGCAAGTCACATGAGATCACATAGCTACAAGCGAAATCTCTCCATGTGCTTCTTTGGAGTTTTAAAGGAGTTGTAGCTGAAAGTGTATGAAGCTTGTACTGAGCTAAGTGGGTTTATAGTGATATTCTCTACAGGGTGGAGGTGGGACTGGAAGAAAGAGCTCATCAGTGAAAGGTTATAAAGGGCAACAGAGCTCATGTGGGCAGGCTCAGCTGTTCTCAGCCTGTTGAAAATTTTCATCTCCTTCCCACCTCTCTCCTTTGGCAGTTGATAAAGGGCAAAAAATTCAAGTTTTGTGTCAGTTTATTATTTTTTTCTTCCACTTAATTCCTAGATTTTATTATAAAAATCATTGGTATTATGAAGGTGGTACATTTTATTTTTACATTCACCTTGAATGTCTCAACTTCATATAAGCTGGTCTGGAAAAAGGTGGAAAACCCTTTGCAACTGATGCCTACACATCAGGTTTCCCAGAGAGGTTTGCCTCTAAGTGTAGCAAGTTCTTTTCTTTTGGACTGAAAAACTGAGTGACTGCCCAGAAACAAGAAGAATGAACTCTCCAACTCTTACTGGATCTTCCTGAAAATGTTAGTTTCTGTACCAGACTGAAAAAAAAGTTTTTCCTTATAAAAACATTGATATATATAAAATCTCACTGCCACTGCGGACTTCATATGTGCATATCAAAGTGCTACTTTTTTTCTACCAAAAGATCATACCACACTGATCACACTTTTGTGCTTTCTCAAGAAATCGGGATTGTTTGATCTATTAGCTTAAGAGACACAGCAGGAAATGTTGGATGTAGATTCTGTATCATGTGAATGAGCAGTAAATACATAGTCAGAAAGGATCCATAGTAATGGTTACAAATAATTTTTGAACCTCCTATAAGAACTTTAAGACCAAAACTTGAAACCCAAAGCTGGGACTCTTATTGTACCTAAGGACGAAAGCAGAAGAGAATAAGGGACTCGTGTCCACACAAGAACAGTTTTCTTCAGTAAAATTTCCCCAAGGATCCTAGGACTGCCCACTACAGAGGAAAACAAAGATAACCCTGTGCTCACTTCCATCTGAATCTGTGGCGAAATTGCCTCCTCTTCTTAAAGCTGGCACCTGGTTTAGCCGTGGGTGGTTGGGAGAGTTGCTCCAGTGAGCATTTGCAAACCTGACTAGACAGGTTACAAGTAACCTTCATTCTGTATTCTGTCTCTGTCAGTGACTCCAAGGGTATAAATCCCACCAGTGGGGTGCAATGTACAACAATAGAAGAAAAATGTTGGGTGTTTTTTAGGCCCATGCATAAAACTGTAATTTCTGGACTAATAAAAAAGTATATGAACAAATGATAACTAAGTCTCCTTTTAAAGATCGGTAAAGACCTACCATCCTGCATTTTTCCCCATATACACCAGGCACTATGGCTTTACCCACTCTACAGACTGCAGCTTTAATAAAAAATCTGTCTCTAAACAAGGGAGCTAAAGTGCCAGCACAGAACAAAAGTGAGTTTATTTCACCCCAATGCATGCTTCTTGCTTTCTTTTCTCAACTCTCTGAAAAATCTTATGCATCCCTTTTCACAAAATAAGCTAATAAACATTCTTATTTATTTATTTTTTAAAAGTGGTCCACTTTTCCTGGTCAGTACCTTGAAATATCCCCCATTTTTGTTCAGAGCAAGGGAGAATTTATCTCTTTTTCTCCAATGCAAGTGAAATAAAAGCTGGGGCAGAAGATTCTCTGGGTATTCTGGAGGATTTCCTCTTTACTTTGTGTCTCTCGCACCATGGATGAGTCTGTTTGGGGATAGTTCATGTGACAGTGGCTCCTCAGACAGAGTGAGAGGAATGGACTCGTTCTTCACAGCCATAACCCAAGAGGGAGGGAAGAACCCATGCAAGGATTGCACACTGAGACCTGCTGGCAGCCAGCAGCTCCATGACTTGCTGTTGCTGTGAGATCTTCCCAGAGGCAATTGGTGGAGACGACTGGTACGAGGGGCAAGACATCTCTGCCTGCAGAGCTACAGAGCGGCTTGGTTGAACAACCACAAATCTTGGCTTGATACTAAGAGACGGTGTTAAGGACAGGAACATTATGGGCCATATGGCAAGCATTTTTGATTGATAATAGATGTTTATACATTTCATGCTGCCTCTCTGGAGGTATGCCTAGAAAGATGAGATGACAGGTCCCGAAGGAACAATAGTTGGGATTTCTGCCTCATCATTCAGCCTACTTCTTTATTAAAAATGTGATCACATTCACACTACTATACAAAATACTGTACATGCAATGGCTAATTGGCTAAGCCAATAATGTTACATTAATGGCTGTGAACATGGGTTTAGATCACTGAGGACAGAAAAACTGTATTTTCAAAAGATTTTCTTCCTTGAGCATTCAGATGATGTGATATTTGATCCCATCTGTGGGGTTTTTTATTATTTATTTTTTTATTTAGAATGCTTTCCATCATCCTTTTTATATGTTCATCTCTGTCCTAATATCTAATATTACTGAAGCAGGTGATGCGTAATTTATGCAAAGAATGATCTTCGTTTAGTGCTTAGAGAAGCGAGAAAGTTCATTGCAATCACCAGCTTTGCTTCTTGATAGGCATGCAACCAGCATCTGTGCATTAAACAGGCTACTGTAGGTGTGTTGCTTCCAAAGCAAAGGAAATGACTAAAAAGACAACCCCACCAACCTTTGTCTCTGGGTTATCTTTTGTAGCCAGTTCTCTCCCATCATATAGTGTTTCAGTATGATTGCCTGAAACTGGATGGATCTGAGCTGCCAAAACCACCAGCAAGGTTGTATGAAGAACAAATAGTTGTACTGTCTTCCTCAGCCTACACACTGACTCATTAACATCTTTTTTGAAGTCCTGGGAGCTCTGTCAAGAAGTCTGTGAAGGAATCTTCAAAAAGGAATCTACTGGAGGTAACAACTGAGAAAATGTGCAAAGCAAGTATGTTTTCCAGACCAGCAGACACTATAAAACATTTTCTTCCTAATTGCTCAGATAGTATAATATGAGTCAAGAAACAATACTGGACTGCAATGCTGTAGAATAAAAAGCATGCTTTTCAACTGGAAAATAATTTCTGAAAATAAAATTAATTTTGGCACCCATAGAAGTTTCATAAACAGAAGAATATCTATGATGCTAAAGCA
The DNA here is from genome assembly GCF_036013445.1 of Caloenas nicobarica. NCBI lineage: Eukaryota > Metazoa > Chordata > Aves > Columbiformes > Columbidae > Caloenas > Caloenas nicobarica. The sequence continues at coordinate 126,311,926 of NC_088246.1, read as the reverse complement.
AGATGGCAAGAGGAATGATCAAGATCTGAAACATACAGGAAGGAGATGAGACTTCTGCTTTGTATTTACAATGTTTTGTCATACTGATTTTGATTGAATAAATAGGCTTAAGAGCTGTTAACAAGACCAACACTAAATAATCAAATAAGGTACAAATTTTAATTACACAGGACTTGACCTGGTTAGTCCCATGACATACAATTACCGTTACAAGTATTTTTGGCAAAGTTAAATGTTATATGAAAGAAGGAACAAGAGGCAAAGCATTTGTGATACAGTGTAGTAATTTAGTATTTTATTTTAATAACATTCCTTATTCCCATTCCCTTCAACAGCAGAGAATTTTTGAAGGAAAGTAATTTGATTGGCAGGACTTCAGATGGCTTATGGAAAAAAGAAATTATATTAAAGTTTTGTCTATTGATGATAGAATCCTTGAGGTAAAGTGAGGATGACAAATGAAAAATGGATAGAAAGGAATAACCAATAATGTAAAGAAAACATCTGCTTCCGGTTCACAATTTAACTTTTCAGTCTTGCCTCCTGAAAATATAATTGGAATAGCACAGGTTCTTGATAGGTGCTCTTATACCTGGCAAACTCCATACCAATGTGAGGATATTTAAAAACCTGATTATTACTGTATATTTTTACTCATAGATTTGTGTGTGATGCCAACGTGTAGTAGCTGGCTAAGTCAGTAGCCAAAAGAAAAAAACTAAGAACCCAGTTCTGAGTTGCAGAGGTTCTTCAGGACTGAAGATACCAAGAAAGGTGCTGACGCTATCTGAAGTGTTTTGTACAGCTCAGTATGGACAGAATTCCTGAGTATAACAGTGTGATGGAGGCCTGAAGATGTCATAGTGGAGTTCAGCATCTATGAGAAGCATGCTAGACTTCAGTTCTTGTTTAACCCATTCTCTGGGTGTTATTGACAAATCAAGGGCTCCTCAAAAAGGCAACGAACAGAATGTGCTACTCTGTCTTTATCTTGCCGACTAGTTATGATAGAACAATTTTGCTCCATAAATTTCCAATCTTAGGCTCTTTTGTTTACAATACATCATTTCGGTACAGTCCTTGGACTGCATCAGGAGCATTTCTGTTTGCTTTGTTCAACTCCATGTTTCCATCTGTAACTTCTGATCATTTCTGCAAACATTTTTATGTGACACAGTGTCTCGTGCTTTTGTTGCTTTGAATAGCAAAAGTATGTGTTAGATTCTATGTGCTAGCCATCTATCCTTTTGGATCAGTATGATTTTCCCTGAAGTTGTTGATTATGTGTGTCCATACAACTTGTTTTGAACAAGATGGGATGCATGCAATTTACATAATCAGCTCTGTGTACTAATTAAAGGAGTCGCTATTTTCCATATCCTAGAAAAATGATACCAGGCTAACACAAGGATATTGAAAGCATCTGCTTCTCTAATTAGTAGACAAGGGGCTTATCTTCCATTTTTATTCAAAGCAGGAATGTGTCGAAGTATTTTGCTACATCAAAGAGTAGTGACATTTTGATCTAGGAAGGTCAAAAGTAAGCTGCCCCAGCTGCTATTGTATAGAAGCTGCCCTTTATGCTGTATGAAGTAAACAAGACTTATTTCCCTCCCAAATAATAATATCATATACAGGCCATATGAAGCTGCAGAATATAGTCATAAAGAGATAATCTGTATATGATTTTTTTTTGGTGAAGTTATTTACAGGAATCATTCAAAAATAGCATTCTCAGAGTTCAGTGACAATCAGGAGATGACATAAAAAATGGAGAAGCTACCATTTCTTTTGTTCCAGGCATCTATATAAAGGACATTTTGACAAAATTCCCAATATGAATTTATTTGTCAGGAAAATTTAGCCATTAGTTCTTGCTAATCCTTTATCTCTGTACTAAGAACTTCATGCTCACTGCTTCCTTCCCTAGAAAGCACATAACATACCATAATTAGGCCACTGCAACATTTTTTTTTTTTAAATCAAGACTTTTTAAAACATTGACCACAAGACAATTTTTCTAGGCATAAAATATTTTTATAGTTATTTTCTGCATCCTCACCAAGTTTTTCAGTGTTCTTTAAACCTTATGGACAACACAGCTCTACCCAGGATTCCTGTTTAAGTTTCACCAGTGAATTGTGTAGAGGAAGCCCTCCACGATCTCAGGCACGAGTCCTCAAATTATGCACTGAGAAAGACATAACTTGTTCTCACCTTCATATTTCACATGGAATTCAGATGATGAATAAAATTCAGTGGACAAAGAGAGACCTTGCATAGTGTTGTTCCTAGTTGTACCATACGCTCTAAGTCATAGCAATTTACCAAACAATGCAATTTATTATACCTGTTTGCCTATATCAGTATTTAATATTCTGGTCAATCTCTGAATCCAGAAGAAAATATATTATTTACTTCCGGATAACTTAATGAAATATAGATAGAACTGGGTTGATCTAGAGACAAAGGGGATATATGTGGCTCATAGATGTCCTCAGATTGTAGTCAACTTTATAATGGATCAAGATGACACTTTATGGTCATATTTAAACTGTAAGAAAAAAGATTTTTATCACCATCATCTAAGTGTTTTTCTTAATGAACTTCCCCCAACAAATAGAAATAGTGGTTTTATCATGTTAGCTCAGATAAAATGCTTGATGTGGGGTAGACCTGCTAATGGGATACAACACTTTCGCCTTGAAGTCACCAGCCCAAGTTTTAATTTTCCAATGGATGGAAGGAGTTTCAATCTGGAATGAGTTTATGTTTCACTTAGAGTGCTGATAAAATGATGTTTTCTGCACTCAACAAGGTTTCAGAGTTGTCTTTCAGCAGGCCCCAAGGGGCCAGGAGCTCAGCATTCCTCAGTCCTCGCTGGGTGGCGGGATGAGGCAGCACGGGGTGGTACAGCTTGCTCATGGCAGGGTAGGACCAACAAAGCTACAACCCTCCAGCTCCAGTGGTACCTGCTGCAATTTGCCCTCTTTGGGTATAGTATGACACGAAGATATTTTTGATTTTTCTTCAACCCCTCCTCTGCCTCCTCCCTGAGTCTTACCTGGCCTAGAAAGAGGTAGAGGAGGTAAATGCTCTCTGTCTTCTGGAACAGCCTTACACAATTCCCTTTTCACCAGGCTGCAAGTTTTCGTATGAATGTGATACAAAGACAGGAGACAGACATTTTTTCTCTGCAAGGCTTTCTGTTTAATTAAAGGCCTATTGTGCCTGAACTGTTTTTTAAGGAGGGCTCTGTTTAAAATCAGGGTAATAGGTTATTACAATTCTAGAGAAGAACATTTGCAGAGAAATATTTTGCACTGGTTAAAATTTTTGTGGAATACCACAAAATACAAAATAGATCCCTTAATCTCAGTGGCTATCTTGAAAACATATTACTAAAATATATATAAATGTGTAAGTACTATTCATTCTTTGAATGTTGATGTGTTGTAAAATTCTGTTTTCTTTTCATTTCATGCTGTTGTAAATAAACTGAACCTGTACAGTAGGTTTTTGTCAGACTCCCAGAAAGACAATTTTATTTTATAGCACATCCTAGACTGACAGCCAGAAACTGTTCTGCACCACCTCAGTACAAACAAAATTAGCTTCTCACAATATTTTCGCAGATGTTAAAGGTCATTAATAGAATGAAACCAGATGACTAAAGCAATACATTTGGAACGATTGGGTTTTATTTTTCTCCCCAGCTTAAAGACACAGAGTCCTCTTTTCTTGACTGCTTGGCTGCATTTCAAATATTCTTTTTTTTTTCTTCTTTTTTTTTCCCTATTTAATGGTTTTCAAAATCATAAAAGTGAAAGTAGTGGAATATGTATTTCTTGGCTTATGCAACCTCACTTGTGTGAAAGATTTTTTATAGAGGTGAATATAATATTAACTTTTCAAACTACACATTCCTGGAACAATTGCCCAAACTCCACATTTTGATCAAGGTCACACTTTTGCAATGATCAAGGGAAAGATGGCTAGCAGATGCAAGAAAAATCATGTTCAAAATGCAACTATATCCAGAAATAAAAAGAAATCTCCCCTTAGAGATAAAAGTGTTTTGATAGAATTTGAAGTACATTGTTTAAGTGAAAGCTGATGTTGATAACAACTAAATTAACATTTTTCTTTCCTAGAAAGAAATGCCATAGTGCGATTACTGTTTTGTGGCTTATCTAGGTGGTAATGAAGAACCTTTTTTGTCTTCTAATTTTATAATATTACTAGTAAATTTGCAATACTACACCCATCAGTTTAAACTATATTATGCTATTTATACACTTCCAAAATGGAAGATAAATAATAATTAATTAGTTGTCAAACAATAATAATGTCTTCAATGCTTTCAAAGACATACAGTATGTCAACCCTTTCCAAAAACTTCCAATATAAATTTAAAAGTGCAAATCAGGCCCATCCTGAAAGCTGAGATAAGAATGCATGTGTCCCTACTTTGGAACACTTTTAAAGAAGGTGGGAAGAGAGAGAAGTGAGGCTACTCAATCTGTACAGGAGTGAATGCTATCAAGACATAGAAAACAATCAAAAGGAAAGAAGTTAATGCAAAGGAGTGATCAAATGGGTTTCACTGGGCAAATGAAAAGGAGAAAGACTGATGAGATAGAGGGGTCATTTCAGGGCCCAGACATCCAGCAGAAGGAAGAAGGAGGAGCTGTCCTGTGGTAAGGATGCCTTAAGACACCTTTTCTTACCTTAAGAAAGGTAAGAAAAACCTTATGCAGAATGCAGAGTACAAGCCAGAGAAAAAGACATCAATGGTTTCTTATCTTGATTAATGCAAATTCTGGACAAAGACTCCAACTCTACATCCACGAAAAGAGAAAGAGAGATTTTTTGAGATACTGGAAAGAAGTGAGGCTTGAAACTAAGCATGAAAGAAATATCAAGCATAAAACTGTTTATGAAGCAGGATGAGCAGTCAGATCATAAATGTAAAAGGAAAGGGCAGACTAGGTTTTGGTGAAGCAAGGCAAGGAATTTCATTTTAATATTGTCTCTTTGAGAGAATGTTGGGAGATTCAGGTTGAAAGCCTTGCGGGATAGCCAAAAAGGCTCAAGTGAATGACCAGAGACATGATTTGGCACCGAGAAATAAAGCAGTAATTTGTCAGCAGAGGAATACAGAACTGGTAGTAAAGGCTTGTTACTGGTTAGGTTAGAAAGGGACACTACAGAGGAGAGAATGCCAAGAATAAAAAGTTTTGAAGAAGCTTTGAAAACCTGATCTTCTCTAAATTGAATGTGTGAGAGGGAAAGCATAAGTTAAAAAGCATACAAACTAAAATGTAGCCTGGTAAATTAGCAAAAGAAACAAATAAAAAGAAGTGGAAATTATTAATTCCCTTTCTCAAGTATAAATATAATAATGTAATTTTACCTGCCTAAAAATAAGCAAAGAAACCCAAACAAACAATCAAGCAAGCAAATAAATATATATTTCTCCCTGTGCCTTACAGCCGCACAGTTGGCAAATAGGGAGTAGATGGTCCTTGTACCTTGAAATATCACACTATGGCAAATTTCCTGTGCTGTTTATTACAAAACAATTATTGTGAATTTCCTGGCACATGCCAGCACCATCATGATGCTGGATAGTTTTGTTAGGAAATCATCCAGAAAGATTTTTTTCGTTCCCTTTTGAACTGCTTTATTTTTATTAGAATCTATTTGGAGGGTTGTGCAATGCTTTTATCTGACTAGATCTGACAAACAGCTGAGCTGCATGGCGAATACAGCAAGGAAGAATAACTGAGGTGGGTAGGAGGAAATCTTTAAAGGTTAACGCAAAATATATGCAGAAGTTTTATGAGGTAGACCTTTTAAATACCATTGTTCTTTAAACAGTTATGGCATAGAAATATTTCCTACAGCAAGCATATAATGAAAAAAAAAATCACGTATTAAACCAGTGGGTAACATTCCCCAACATGTTAGAGATATGTGTGGACTCAATAGCTTGTCTTACTCTCCTCAAAACATATCAGGAGAGGTGCATGAGCTGTAAATGCAATCATACCACCACTGTTTTACAAGAAAAAAAACCATGATGTTGTCAGGTTCTCTTCTAGCTAAACAAATTTAGATGGATGAAACCTCAATGAAGAACCATTAAGTTTCATCAGAGTACACGAATTATAAAGGGACTACCTCTAGATCACTGATATTGTTAACAGCTAAGCAATCTCTGAGGGCAGGATTAGAGGAAAGCCTCAGGAGAAGGCAGTATTTTTCACAAAGGCAAATTGATAAATAGTAACAGAGTGAATTTCCTTTTATTTTATTTTTGTTGAATCTCATGGAAATCTGTTTTACTTAAGTAAGGTGCTATCACATTCCCCTTGGTCTACTGGAGTATTTGTACTCTCAGACATCTAGGAGCCACACTTAGCTGGTAACAGTCTTGATCCTTTGCATTTACAGAACAATTTTCAGCTACAGATCTTAAATCACTTTCCTATGCAAAGATTAACCAATGAAGTTCTCAAGCGTCTCCGTTAAGGTTTTCATGCCCGTTCTGCAGATCAGTTCAATGCTGCAGTCTGGTGTCACATACTTGCAGAGCACTCATGAGTCCCAACTTCTCTAGACCTCTAAAAATCAGCCTGTCAATGTAAAGTGCCCTGTAAGCAGAAAGCCCACTGCATGTAGTGCTAATGATGAGCAACAAGTCTAACTAAAAATCCTGGCTATTATAGCTGGTTTTTCTTTACTTTGAATTGTCAAAGTGAATCACACATGATTTCAAAAGGATATAAAACTAACCTATCAGCTCTAAGAGGCATTGACTAAACACTTCTGTTGTAATTTCCTTTAGAAAGTCCACTTTCCTTTAAATATTAATATTTTTACAGTAGCTTTCCACTCAATTCTGAATGGGAGGCATTTGTGGTAACTGTGTTAACCTTTGGCAAATGTTGACTTGTTAAGTATCTTCTTCAGCTGCCAAACAATAATTTATGATACAATATGAAAGTAATTTAATTCTGTTGAAAAGCAAGCAATTTAGATACTCTTTGTATATGTGAACAGGATTCCTATAATCAATTATGTAAGAAAGTAAATATATTTAAGAGCTATTGAAGGTGAACAGGCTTCATTTAACTCATTTTAAACAATGCACAAAAGATACTGTATACATTTTTCCTGTATATTTAGATATATATTCATACACTGTATGTACACTGAATTTCTCTTAACATTTAGGGTTGTTTAGCTAACAAATTAATTCAACACAATGAGTTCATGCTGCAAAATGTCATGGAAAGGGAGTATTTACATATGCTAATGACTTCCAGTTAAGAAACATGAAAATAATTGGCAGAAAGCAAAATTAAAACACTGTGCTAATAACCTGACAATTACAAGGAAAACTGTATTATGTAAGACTGCAAACATAATTGCACACACAATGTCTATTTGACTACAAGGGTAGATAATACAAAATGTGCACCAAATTGTCGCTTACTACAGCCCTTGACAGACTTCTTGCTGTAGGACTACAGCCATTTGAAGTGCAAGGTGAAGTGCTGGCGTATCACATGGGGGTCAGTGAGGATAAGTATCAGGTCAGGAAATTTATCACTGTGATACTCTTTCACAGCTCAGTCTTTGGTGTAAGAAAGAAGCAGAACTGCAGAGGTTTTTTTGAGCTGTTGAACTAAGCTTAGCTAAGCAGAGCAACAGAAGATGCTTGGTGGCTTGTGGTGAAAAAGGATTTTCCCTTTCACAGAAAAAAAAAAATTTCCTTCTACGAGAAGATCATAATTTCAGAACTGGGTTTTAATTCAAATTGTGATGGGCTGTGGAAATTCAAAACATCTCAGTAGAAAGTCATTCTGAAAATAGAAATTCTGTTTTGAAAAGTCAAAATGTTTCCTTTAACAAGGTAGACGTTTGTTTTGATACTGCCACCATATTATAATACTTTGTAGGCCCACAGTATAATACTGTCACAGAGCGACATCAGAGACTACTTAGTTAGAAAATCTACGTTATATAAAGTGAAGAAGTCATTCTTACCTTTCCCAAGGGAAAATTTTCACTGCCTTTGCAACAAAAAAGTGAACCCTTTAAAAGTGAAAAAAACCCAACACGAACCCTAGTGCCTTATCTTACTCAGAAAGAATTTTGTTGTTGGCTCTGTGTAATCCAGGGAGAGATCTCTTTCAGCACACACATTACAAAGAATTATTTTATTGACTCCCTTCCCTGTACTTTTCTTGTCTTGCAGACCCAATAATCATAGAATCATAGAATGGTTTGGATTAGAAGGGACCTTCAGAGGTCACCTGGTCCAACCCCTCTGCAATGGGCAGGGACATCTCTGTGAGCTCCAGCTTTGCCCCACAAGGAACAGAGGTTTAAATTCCCGTATGACACTACGAAAGCTATAGCACACTGATTCAAAGATGTGCAACTCACCTTTGCCAGCATATGCCATTGGCTGTGTGTTTCTTGTGCTCCAGAAGTTAAGGCTGCTAATGGTAGGGGTGAACCACTGCAGGAAAAGAAAAACTGTTTTTCCCTCCACTTCTATTCTTTTGATCTAGTTTTTATAGGTTTTGTTCATGATGCTATTAAGTTTGTTAGTCTTTACAGATATTTAGGACCTGATTACTTCAAAGGATGAGACTCATCTGTGTATTTGTACTGCCAGACTCTAATCCTGCATCATATTTTATCTGCTAGAAAATTTTCGACCTTACAATAAAGGCATGCCATTTCCCCAGCAAGTTGTTTCAAAAACTCTTCTTAATGATAATACTAGTAATATAGAAATGGAACAGAATTTACTTTTACATGTCATCTTTCAGACTTCAGGAACTTTGAATGTATTTGCATTTGGTAATGATGACGGCACTGGTGACTGTGACTGACATTCCAATTGGCTGGTGCCTTAGCTTGTGTACCATCTTGGATGTTAACATTTTTCTTTAGGGAAGGAACATTGGTTCCCACTGGGTTTTAAACTTTGGCAATCACATATTACACTGCACTTCAGGCATTTTTACACAATTGTAGGTAGATACCAGAGTGAGGGTTCTTCCCTACCAAACTGTCCTTAAAACCTCAGTGGAGATTTCTGTACAAGTTGTACAAAAGGCCAGAGGAATAGAGGTAACACTGAAGACTCTACTGCACTATAATCACACTACTGCAAGGAGGATGTGCCTTTAATATGAATGTTTACAACCATATCCCTTCCACCTGCTCTGACAGGTGAAAAAAATAAAAGTCAGTTCTAGTTTACATCAGTAGCTTTGTCTGGTCAAATAGCTGTTGGTGTTGCTTGAAGTTGTGGTCACCAAAAACCAAATCTGTCATGAACTAGTGATGGGCAATCTTCAAAGTGTTTAGAGTTTTGGTTTGATTCAGATAAGCTGATCCAAATCTTTTCCAATCCTCAAATCTGCAAATCTGAGACGGAAATAATGCAAGAGCATGCTTTTTGATGAGATTTAAGGTACTTCTGTTTCCAGCTGAAACTACTGCAAATGCAGCCTCTCGCACTGAATTTCTACATTTTATTTGTTTAGAACAAAGGAAATATTTCAGAACACTGTATGAGTGACTAATTTTAACTATCTAAATAGCTACTATAAACGCATCAGGAAACAAACCATATGTCCTGTGAATCTGATCAAAATTAATCAGCAGATCCAGAGTAGTAAAGCTCACAGCTGATGAAAAACAATGTAGAGACCAAGAAATACTCATTAAAAAATTGATAGAAATTTTATGTTTACTAATAAATGTGAGAAAACTTCACAGTCTTTTATTTACCCAACTGTGAACAGCAAATATGACCAGAAAGTCCTAAAACCGTCACCCACCCAGGGAAGACTGTTTTGGCATTTAGAGCAGCAGTTTGAGAGTCAGGAAACTCCATCCCTAGTCATCCCTCTGCCAAATCTTACCCTGGTTTCCAGGTCCTCTGAGGCTTTGGCTTGACCAGAGAGATGACTGCAGCTTTTGACCATGGTATCTCTAAACTGGCCTGGGAAGATATCATGTCACTGGAGATGCATTTACATCGTTGCTGGTCCAGACGATGGGCCTCTGAGCAGGTGTTCAGTATGTTGATGTTGATGGTCCTGTGGCTACAGCAGTAACCTCTGGACAAATGTCTCCCATGCCACCTTGTGATATTAAATGAGGCTTAATCCACATAAATAAGCTGTTAGCTGTCACAGGGTAAGTAGGGTTAGGTGTGTGTACACTTGGCTATTTGATAGAGTTTGCGTAAGAAAGGCACTTGGTCTATTTGGAAATTCTGGAAGGTCTTAATACAAAGTCCTCTGAAGCCAGTGGACCCTTCTGTAGATGCGTGGTGTCACTGCCAGAACGAGTCTGTGTTTGGTTGTTTAGCCAGTTTTGAGGCAGGTTTCTGTGTGGTGCAGATTCACTTCTTTTTCTTTTTTTTTTTTTTTTCCTTTTAATTGTAACTCACAGGTGATTTAATTCTAAAGGAACACATTGTTTAAACATTGTCGGTTTTTTTTTTCTTTTTTTTTTTTTAGCTAAAGGGATGATTCTATTATAGATGTTTGTATAGGTATGGGTCACCCACAAGAAGTCTTAGCTTATCTGAGTGCAGGTATCATTATGTTTATTCCTGGTGGAAGTTTTCTTCTTTCATTTCTTTGCTCTTTTCTTGTCTGTGGCATCCAAATTTTATTTAATCTCATTCCCAATTATTTCAATGTCATTTTTCTTTTTCTCCCATTTTAACTTTCTGATTTTTTGTTTAAGTCTTAAGCAGAATGTGAACTCTGCAAAGCATAAGATTGTTTCAAACTCACTGTGTTTGATCAAATTTGGACTTAGGCAATCTTGCTGAGCCCATCTGTTGCTTTGGCATTCTCCTGCTGTTGGTCAGCCAGTGGAAGAGATCTCTGAACACTGATTAGAACTGCACAACTGAACGACAGCCCATCACATACCCTTTGACCAACTTACAAGTTGAAAGAACAGGCAACACAAGGAAGTGAAATCAGAATGCTTAAGCACGGTGTACAAATTGGTTTTAGATCATATCTCTTAAAGAAAAAAATGAAGTCCTATTTCCACTTGGAAATAGGACTCCACCACTGAAACACATCTGAGTAGGAAACATGGAATCAAAAGGCAGGTATCGTAATCTGGCATTTAACTTTTTCTTTCCATATAGTGGCTTACTGATGTGAGAAAGTAGATGTGCATGGTGTTTGACAGGCAGATGGGGAAGAAATGACATGAACCAAAGGATTTGCAAGCTGCAGACCACCTGTGTGATCAGAACTGGTTGAGGAAATCTATACAGCCATGCAGAGTCTCCTGGTGCCAGCTGTGCTCCCTACAGGGCACAGACATTTGATTTCAGCATATGAGACAAAGACAAACTGTAAACAGAAGATGTAGTGGATGGATGTCACTAAATGTAGCAATTGCATAAGATGGTGAGTCTAAGTAAATGTATAATCAGGTATCAGACATATGCAAGGACCACACTCATTCTTTCTAATTTTTTCATTTCTTTGATTATTTCCCTAATTGCTTTTTTAATATCCTCATAACTCTTTTAAAAAATCATTATTATTATTAATATTTTTCCCCCCACTTAAAAGGAAGCTGAATGAAAGGATGGTGATGTGTGGGAGGAGATCTGGCAGATTGTGTTCAGCATCCACCACATTCCCTTATTAGTTTAGTCAGACACATTAGTTCACATTATGAGAAACAGATGAGAAACTGCTAAAACATACATTATGAGAAACATTAGGAGAAGCTGCTAAGCATACATTTAAATAATGTTAAACCAACAGTGACTCCAGCTGAGGGCCAGCTGACTCACCAGGCTCTGTAAATCTGAGTTTCACAGCACTCACACAGTGTGCATATTCCCACTAACCACTGCACAGGTTGAGTTGTAATGCTGAGTAATCATTGCATAAACCCTGTGTGGGAGAGACAAAGGAGGGCGAATAATGGAGGCAGCAGCACTTCAGTGAAAGGAACTGATGATGGCATGCACCTTGTCTATGTTATACCTGCTCTTCAGCACAGTATACAACTTTGAGTGGCTCCAGATGCTTTGTTAGGTGAATTACACCTTGTTTCTGCATGCTTTTCTTTTCCTTGAGTTTTCTTCTCATGTTGCAAAAAGGTCAATTTACATTCTGTCGAAGACAATCAGCTAGAATGTGTCAAGTGTAATGAAGTTCTAAGGAAATAAAAAAGGATATTTCATCCACAGAAAATCATCTGTGGCTTGGTGGAACCTTTAGAATAAATGCTTGTGGTTGCATGACTAGCCTTTGTTTTGAGCTGACCTGTGGAAGGCATCAGCAGGACTGGTATGATATTCAGCTCTGGTAATATTTTCTCTGTTTCATTTAGCATGGCTTGATGATCATTTCTCAGCAGAATGAAAAATGCAGCGTCTGTGTGAGATGAGGTCACTCTGTGTCATCCAGAATGATTTTTCCACAAAAGTCTTTTCTTACACTGGGATTCAGCACCTCAAGCACCTCCAACCCTTTGAGTAGGTAGGTAACAAATTTTACAAACCTTTCAAGTAGGATGGCTCAGATCTGTGTGCAAAACTGCAAAAAACAAGGCAAGTCACTCCTCTTCACACAGGCATCTTCATGCCAACAATCTGATTTCTAGGAAAATTCTGTCTCTTGTAAGACAGACTTACACACATTTTGCTTTGGGTATTCCATAAAAAAATCACCTATGTTATGATATATTTTAACTGTGTTTGTGGTTTGTTTGGGGGGTTTTTATTTGATTTTTTAAAAACGGTGACGCAGGTAAAATCTTTGATTTAACTTGTCTTTTTTAGTACTTTGGAAATGTAAGTAATTGTGTTATAAACATTGCCGACAAAGATTAAAATGCTACATATTAGATTTTACTAGTAAAGCATGAATAAATATAAACATGACGAACTTATACCCTTTTGTAGCAGATGTTGGGTTTTTCATAATTACTAAAGAGAGAAGAATTGTTCTTAATAAACATGTACACTACGCAGTAGACGAGTCCCCTGACAGTATGGCAATAATTTTGAGTGTACATGTTTGTGTGCGAAATCGGATATTTTCCTCTGCCAAAGGAAGCAGAATTAGAAAGCAATGTGGGGTGACCATTCTCCAGGTTTTGACTCTCTCCTTGTTGAAGCCCATCTGGCTATGTTCCTGCAGGTGGTACCTTACCAACTCATCTGCCTACCAGTGTTTACGTGTATAAGGACTTGTGGCTTTCTGCTGTCTGCCCGTCTAATGAACGTCTCCGTTGTTGCCACATTGTGCTTTGATTTCACAACCCTTTTCATTTCCATTAAGATATTCCTGGCTTCTGCTTGCTGCTGCTGGAAGAACTTTCTTTCATACTGTATCCAGCCTTCGCTTCCAGCCTGCAGTCTGGTTCTGTTAAGCAAAGGTTTCACAGGTTTGGACTACATACAACACATTGCACTCCAAGACGAAAAATTCTCACAGCTTTAATGGACTGCGGTTCTACCATGTTCTTTAAGCAGGGAGTCCTCTCTCATGAGCTTTCCCCATCGTGCTCAGATTTCTTCATTTCCTTGGTACTCCTACACAGATGGATGAAGCTAATTATTTTTGCTTTCTTCATTAAAGCTAATAAACATAGTATGGTCTGGTATTTGCTGCTGTGTGTCTAAAATATATTGTGCATCAAATTAAAGGTGCTTGCTAACTGTTATATTTTTCAAAGAATCAGCAAGGATAATAGGGAAGGTGGAAGTAGACTGCTAGCTTTACTCCACAAGTTTTCTTCACATTTTAAATGGGATTTGCTCCAGCCATGCTTGAACCCCTTCTGCATTGATTTTCCATTAGCTGTCTTGCTAATGACACAAATGTAATTAAAAAATAAATTTGAAATTTCCACATGCAAATATTTGCACGAAATATGGTTCCGTGCAACAGGGAAACAGACAATCACATGTGATTTATTTAATAAGTGATGACTAGCTAACATTGACCAAATAGAGGTTATTAAACAGAGAATAATTGCAGAAGACTTTCTGTGTTTGATCTGCAGTTAAACAAAATGTAGCCAAAAATGTGGTTGGTTAATTTTTAGCCACAAATGTAATTGAGTGAGGAAAAAAAATATTGTTTGCTTACAGATACTACATAGACAGAATCTGAGGTTAAGTGGGTTAGGTAAATAATCCGTTGTGAATTTTTTGCTCAGCAATAATACAGCTTCACTTTTTCCTGTTGTTGTTACCTATAACATTGCCTCCTTTTTTTTTCCTGTTTTCAATTCTTCTGCAGAGAGACAAAATTGATAGCTACATAGGAGGAGTAGCTGACAGCTTAATGAACAATTATTAGGGTCTGAGGCATATTTTCCAACAGTTGTTCATGAAGAGATGGGTGGTGTAATCCACTCAGTGTTTAAGTGGAGCCTCTTTTGTCAGCACCTGCTATTAGAGAGAGTAACGCTCCGTGGGACTAGAGTGTTTGCATCTCTTTTTAAGGAACTTGCAGTGGTAGGTGGCTGGAAGCAACCGCAGCACAAGGGGGACCTCGCTTTCTGTCTCAGCAGATACAGACAAGCCAAGCACTATTTGGAGGACATAAGCATTGGCTGAGTTTCAGATAGATTTTTGTTGAGGTTAAATACAGTCTCAGCAAATTATTTCTCTATTTGTTTAAAAACAAGGGAAAATAATGATGGTGGAAGCATATAAGATTTACAAAATAGCTAATACCAAATACTGAGAGTCTCAGAGTTCATCTTTGTAATTCAAACCTTTGTAATTCTCTACATGTAAATGGTCAAAACATCAGAGGTAAATTGAGATTTTTCTCCTTTACTGGGCCACAGTTGGCAAGGTTTTCATGTTAAGAGCTAGGAAATAATCATGATTAATTGTGAATGATATTACCTAAACTGTAAGCTGAAAGGGCGCAGACTAGTTTTTCTTACATAGTCCCATCTATTCATTCTATTGAGTCGCCAGATTTCCAAGACTGTCCTGCTTTGGATGGCACTAATGGAAGTTGTGTGCTGTCAGGATTGTAGCCTGTTAGCCTACAAAATTGCTGTGGAATCACATTTATCTTGGTTAAGGTAATTTTGTGATTGCTACTAGGATCCTCAAGGCAACATAAAAGCAATATCTTCTGTAGCTATGTGTAAGGTCCATGTGGAACTTTTATAATAAACTCTTCATTTAAGGCAAAGGCAATTTCTTTGGAAAGCTAAAATCTGGGTTGTTTTTCCTTACTTTACAGTCCTTTACTAATACTCCAAAGGTACTCAGCAGAACAACTCAAAGGAGTTTATCTGCATTGATTTTGGCAAGGTAGACTGTGAAAGTCACAAATACCCTGTGTAGTATTTTAATGTATCTACAATCAAGGACTATCAGACTTCCAGATATGATTTTCAGAATTAATAGTATAGGAAAAGCTGCTACAAGTGTCAGCTAAGAAACCTATTCAACTACAGCAAAGAAAATAGCATCAATATTGAGCTGCATGGTCACCTTACCTCTAGTGAGCTTTAGCTAAAAGAACCAATGTTGTCTGTAATTATAGTTAGTAGTAAATTCACCTGGTTTGCATTTAAATAATGTTATTATACTAATTATTGTAATAATTATTTTTTTAAAGGGCAAATTCTAGCCATTTTATAAATTGTCTTCCTAAGCCCAGTGCTTATGCTTTGCGGTAATGAGCAATTTTAATGTATTATTTCTTAAATAGAATCTTTAGGAAGTATGCTTCCAATAAAATGCCTTATTCGTTCCTCTGGTAAGAGAACAGCACTGTACTTTTCTTAGAATAGGAATAAAAATAAATACAATGTATGGATGTTACATGAAATGTCATCCTGCCAAAATATAAGTTAATATTGCAGCATCACAGTAGATCAAGTTGTCAGTTTGTATGAAACAGTGTTTCATATAAAAGGCACTGTTTACAAATAATACTATACCAATTATAAAAGACAGAAATAGGCTCCTGTCATTTCATGATTTGAAATATTAATGCCTTAACTCGCATACATAAAGAAATGCCAGCTAGTGCAGCAACAATTAAAATTCAAAATACAGATAGCATAAAATAAAATGTTAAGTTGTACCATGTTTTGTTGAGATTGATATATACAAATTAATTGACAACAATGAGTCGGAACACATTGAATGGACAGGATCGTCATTTGTATAGCCAAATGGAGTACCATGACATTTTTATTGACACGGTATGCCTTCTATTTTTTGCTCCCAAATCAAAGATTTCTTTACCTAATTCTGTTCTTTTTAACCTCATCTGAACTGGAACTGAAGCATTTAGAATAACAATATTTTTTTTGACAGGTGCAGAGAAATGTGAGGTGTGGTTTAACTAGGAATCATTAGTATTTTGTGGTCACAGGGGAAAAGCTAAAAATATCACTGGAGAATTTATAATCCTAATTCATGGCACAGTCTCTTTCTCAACTTTTCAATGTTATTTACTTTAATTTTAGTCATATATTCCATATTCAGCAAAATAGCATTAGATAAGTACAGAAGGGAAATTTTACCTTAATTTTCTCTTATGTCAGTGTTTCATTTTAACTGACATTGATACTACTTAGCTTTTTTTAATGTTGAGTGACTACTCTTGCAAGCCTCTGAGAGATGAAAAATCACTCTTAATTTCATTTTACATCAAATTCCTGATTCATAGAGATGCTGAGATACTTGCCTGAGGTTACATACAAAGGACCAAATCTAGCAAAATACCTAAAAATGTGCACAAGTACACTAACTCTGAAGTCATAGTCAGATCCAAATCTTAAGGACTGATTGCCAGGAAATATGATTTCCCTTTACGGACTTCAGGAATGGATGGTTGTGGCTGCCATGCAAAATTTTGACAGGGAAGTTTAAAGAAAGAGTATTCTTGAGCAAAGTGAGTTCCAACTGAATGGGTTAGAAATGCAACCTGAAGAAAAGGTAGATATAAGCCAAATATATCTCACCTAATAATTTTGTTGAGTGGGTTATGGAAGTGTTTTCTTGTAATTCTGTCTTCGGATGGCGATGCAGAGCTGCTGACACAACTATTACAGGACAAGGTTTAACAGGGGTAAATTGAACCAGGAAGGCAGCAGAAGAACTGACCCTGACCCTCAGGCCTGTAACATCTTCAACACATCTTCTTGAATATTTTGTATTCAGTAGTTTCAGCTTTGCAAAGGTCAAAGCTTTAGATCTGAATTTTACCGCACTACATACAAATACTCAAATTCACACTGTAGTCAGTGTATTTTCTTTCTTTTTCGAATAATTCTGTGTATCTCTACTCTCTCTTTGCAATCTATGTCTTCAGTCATCTTTTTATGGGGTCCTTCAGGATCACAAGACACAACTCAGCATTTATGCCTAAAAGGCAATGGATAGATCTCCTATGTTTAGTTTATTTACCAAGTGATCTTAATTTTTTTTGCTGGTGAAAAAGAGGTTTGGTGATCTGAAGAGATATCTCAGACCTACAGTAAACATCCGGAAGTCACACAAAGAAGGCCAGGAAAGAAGACAATATTTTATAAGAGCAAATAATTGAAGTATAATAAGTGTCAGCTGACAAAACTGATTTGGATTATGTTTTTCTCAGAATTATCTGACAATCTTTCTTCAGATATTTGCTATTTTAGGCTTTTCATCCAAGGGCAAACAGGGAACTAAATTTAGTTATTTAATTCCTCATCTCTACCAGCACTCCACTAAGAGTATAGTCATGCTCTATACATGCAACTCCTATTTTGCTGATATCAAATAGTTGCAGATTTTTAGGAAACTGTTATTATTTTTTCTGTAACACATAAACAATTGTATAGAAGTGGCGTTTATTTGAAAAGCTTCGTATAAATGGAAAAAAAATGTATAGGAGTACTTACATTTTATTTTTAAACTGATTTTTTTTGGTAAGCTTTACATGGTCCTGATGTTTTCATATGGCATGGCTTGTTTGGTTTTTACTTTATTTGAAAAGTTTTCTTATTTCTGTTTAAGAATTTTTCAGAAGATGTCTGATCTGCCAAAGTTACTGTATTATTTGGGATTACAGGTGATCATTCTTAGACAAATGCTAAGGGTCATTGTGAATACTAATTACAAATTTTGAGCCCAGTATCTCATGTGAGTTGTCTCTCATCATGTGCCTGCAGTTATACAGCCTTCACATTAGAGATGACAGTCAAGGTGAAAACCTGTGAAACCTCTTCATGAGACATCCCTTATCATCTTCCATCACTATGAAGATGGTACCTTCTGGCTTCAGAATTAGCCAGGAGTTTCTGTGTGTTTTTCACTATTTTATTTGGAGACGGTGGCAGTGGTGGAAAGAGGTGCTCATGCACAATCTAAGTTCAGATGCTTGCTAAAGGTAAATGTCATAAGTACACTTTCTCACCTGGGAAATCTCATCCCTGGAAATCTCATCAGAAAATTGTTAGGCCAAATCTTCACTTTTCTCCTTGTTTTCCTGTTTTGGATTCAGAAGCTAAACCTTAAAGGTACTACATGCAGATAGTAAAACCTTACAAGGTGAGATTTGCTAAGATACTCTTGCTCCTTTTGTATATTGTGCTGTGGATCAGACTAAACATTGACGGCTAGCTGCATTACCCAGAGAAATTGCCATTTGATCATTGACAGGCACTGCTGAAGCTTTATCATAATTATAAAATGATTCCATGACAATATTATTAGGAAGAAGCAGAAATCATTGATTTATTTAGCACTTCATTGAGTTTTATCCAAGTTAGAATCAGATGTGCAATAACTCACCATAACACCACTGGAGACTTACACGAGACCTACTTTTGTCCAATTGTTCTGCCAAGAAATAAAATTCCTAGTTAGAATGGATTGAAATAAAACGTAAAAGTAGGTTAAAAAAATGGCTGATATCTTTCTCTTCTTGTCAGACTTCCTGAGCTTTTAAAAAGTCTTTTGAATCCCTCTCACTCCCTCCTGATCTGTTCAGTCATTGTTCATCCTTTCACTCGGCCCTGGTCCTGCCGTTAGTAATAACTTGACCGAGTGTCTGCAAAAATGTGTGGGACCAACTGCATGCGACTCTGTGCTAACTTATCATGGGGATAGGCACAAAAGTCAGCTGGAAATTCTGCAAGTTAATATGTAAATTGAGCTCACATGGCATTGTCCTAGATATTGGACTGCTACTAAGATGCTGCTTGCAGCTACAGAGATGGTCATTTCAGAAGGCAAAGCTTCTTTCTTTAAGCCAGTAAGTCAGACCTGCTTTTGCTGATCATCATAATGGAAATACCATGTCTTCTAAAAGAGCAGACATGGCAAAGTAAGAGTGCTGAGGGGGGACACAGCAAGCAAGGGCACAGGTTAGCAAAACAGGTTTTTGGGGCTCTTCATGCCTAGAACAGAGGAAATCCTCTGACTGGTTTCTGATTGACATTTCCAGATTGGCATGATCTTTTACAGGCTTGAGGATCAGCCCCTTACGGCTACAGTCATGCTCTGAATGTGAAGAGGTAAGATAAAACTTTCACCTACTCCTAAAACTACCACAGCCTTTGAAATGGTACTCTTTGATTCCTCACACTGGGTCTGCAAGGACAAAGATGAGTATTGCTGGACAAGCTCAGGTGAAAATTCAGCCCTGTTGTTGAGGCAACACTTAGCAGGGCTGTGATGGAGACTGGTCACCCTGTGAGCCAGAGATGGCACCCAACATGGTGAGTCAATGGTAGGCACTCTCTGGAGCATCTTCCTGACTGAGGGGGTCACAACCTAGGAGTATGGGACTCACTAGGGGACCCAAGGCAAGAGGACTTCGGGATTGTATGAGATGTAATATGGGTTATTTAGAGAACAACATAAAGGTAGGGAAAGGGAGGGATCTAGATGGTTTGAGGAGGAACAAACATGGTAAAATAGAGGCATAAGGACCGTGTGTGAGCAGATTACTGGTCAGTATGCTTGCCTGGGCATGCTCTGTGCTTGATCAGCACTTCAGTGCTATTTTCTCATTGAACTCCAGCTCTAAGTATTTTCCTGGGTGAGGGGCTCCCTGCTGGATGTGTGTGTACGTGTGTATGGGGGTGTGAGTACCAGCAAATGGAGTCAGACCACAGGTTGGAGGGCTCTTGCATCTGTGGTCACAGTGAGTGGCAGGAGAGAGCATTCATAGGTCAGGGCATGACCGCCAGCGATACACACACACACACACACACACACACATATTTGCCACTAATGACCCTCCACATCCCTCAGCCACAGTGAAGTGCAGGATGAGGCCACTGTGTTAGTGCTCCGTGTGTCTGTCAGTGTTGATCTGCATGGCTGGACAGGTATACATGGATATATGTAGTATATATTTGTGACATATGCATATATGCCTCCTGGGAACACATGTTCAGCCTTGCTGATGGTGGGACCTGGGGGCACGGAGCTGTTGCAGCCTCGTGTCTATTATGTACTAACAAGTAGTACATAAATACTGTGTAGGCTTTGTTGCAGCTCTCAGAGGGAAAGGGAATTTTGGCATTACTGGATTGAGACAAGGTATCACACTTTAAAATATTTGATCAAGAAATATCTAATTCTAATGGACAATAAACATAATAGTAATGCCCAATTTAACATCTAAATAATAATGAAATTTAAAAAAATAGATCAGTAGCAATACATGAAAAAAAAATGATGCTCCATGCTTTGAGTAACCATGTTTAGGGAACATCAGTTAATCTTCATGCCAAATTTGTAATATTTCAGTAGCAAAAAAAATATAATCATAACATTACTGAGAGAAAGTCTAGATGTCATTTAAGCACTACTTGCTTTTTCATTGAAGTTATTAAAATTGCTGCCTTCCACTGAGGTGAAATTTCACTTATACATGTGAGACAATGATCAGTTCAGTATTTTACAAACATAATTTCAAAAATGAAAGAAATCCCCTCCTTTTTTTTATTACATTCTTCATTGTTATGAGTAGATCATGCTTTCTATGATTGGAAAATAGAAAACACACATTCTGTACTTAAAACTGAAAGGAAAAAAGACCTGGCTCACCATACGCTTCTCAATTCAACATTTACTTTATTCCAGCTGTGGAAATATGTTTTGAAGAGACTCATTTAATAACATGGTAATAAGTAGAGATGTGTTTATAATGAAATACAAATTTACCAAAGATATGTTGTGTCAGACTAAACTGACATCTTTCCCTATTTTAGATAGCAGATTTTTTCCAACAGAAAGATCTCAGCGGTATCAACGCAGTAAAGTATTTGATGTGGTACAATATGGAAAATTATTAGTTACATTGGAGCAGGCAGAGTGGAAAGATCATAAGATGGGTAAGGAGTTAACTACAGGAAGGATGACAACAGTCTGCTGGTGAAAAGAAAACATTGTCCAGAGGGAAATTAGCAATGGGAGCCCCACCAGGTCAGTGCTGAGAGCAATGTAATATAAAATGTCACTAATGACTTTGGCACAAAGACTAGGAGGTGGATAATGAAATCTGCTGGCAAACCTAGGAGGTGTTAGAAAGAGTCAGAGGATCCCCAGTATTTGAATAATAGCAATGTGATAAAACTTGTCAACAAGAGGTGGAAATTTGTGGATTTATGGATTTCAAGCACTAAGAACTGGGAGTCAGCATGTGGAAATAGCTGCAGGAAGGACTGGATGGATTATTTTACCATAGGATACTTTTCAGTTGCCAAAATTTTGTAACACAAACCAACAAATCAAATAAATAGAACAGATGCAATTGTAACGTAGTACTGGAGGTTTTTCTAGT
Organism: Caloenas nicobarica; assembly: GCF_036013445.1. NCBI lineage: Eukaryota > Metazoa > Chordata > Aves > Columbiformes > Columbidae > Caloenas > Caloenas nicobarica. The sequence goes on along the minus strand of NC_088246.1, from coordinate 126,290,072 downwards.
AGAAAAAAAAATCTGTGAATGATGCTCCAAAAGGCACTGATGGAACCAGATCTAGCATAAAATTTTTATTTTCCATTTCTCAGAAAAGGCAGTATGAACTAGAAGAGGTGCAGAGGAAAGCTACCAGGGCAATGAGAGGAACAGACGTGTTTTCTCAGAAGTGAACTATATAGGTTTTTCCTAGGAGGCTGTGATGCTTTAAACATCATATGAAGAAAGAATATGGAATTTTAAGTAAGATGAACAAATGAGAAAATGGGGAAATTTAGAGCATTGTTTTCATCTTCTTCAGATTCATTTAGCTCAGATGCAGACTGCAAAGTATTTATAGGAAAACTGCACAGCGATGAATTTCCTTCAATATGAGCAACCTCTCTTATGCAGAAGAATATGAATGAATTCTAACATTTTTTCAGAGATTTCTCCTGACTTAAGAAGAAAAAAAAGGTGTTACTTTATAACTGCCCCTATATACCCATCTTTGGCTGTTTGGAAGTGCCCAGTACTCTAATATTTAGGCACAGTGTTTTCATTATAAGATAAAGGTGAAAGAAAACATGTGGGAGAAAAAAAATCCCCAGAGGACTGAATTTTGAAAGGTTAATTCCAAGTGCTGAGGGTGTAGTGTCCAAAATCATAGAATCTTTTTGACTGAATCTGATATTATCCTTCTTTATAGATGACAAATGTTAACATTAAAAAAATGAAAATGCCCTCTAGTTCTCTTCCGTTAATCTTAACACTGGATGACTGCTCCACTACATTAATACTTGCTCTGACTGTTCTTTTGACTCCCTTGGTGATTTGATCCATAAATCGCTCCTCTCTGGAGTCCAACAAAAATTACATATTTATTTTTCTACCAAGAGTTTATGTTCCTGAATTTTCAATGTGTTTTCCTACTATAGTGATACAGTGGTTCTGTTTTATTTCTCACAAGCAAAACTTCTGCAGTGATGGGTCATCGTCTCATATGGGGAAAATAGTGACATTTTCAAAATGTATATTAAAAACAGTTGAACATCCGATTTACAGATTTGCTATGGTTCTAAGACACATTTGTTTCAAATATGCTCTATTCACAGATCTTCTATAAATACACACAAATGACATCTTTTCAAATCACTGTGGTCTCTTTTTTTTTTTTTCAGTAAACAGAAAAGAAGTACAAGGTTATGGCTCTATAATCTGGTATTAAATCAAACTAGTACATGAACCCACACAGCATAAGAGAGCACCATTGGGAGATGTTGACCACTGATCTCCCTGTCTTGGAAGGTTTAAGATTATATAAATGCATTCTCTTCCATTTAACCTACTCAAGGCCTGTCTCTTTGAATCAAAACTCATGTTGGCCACTCCAAATTATCGAGACACAACTTATCTACAATAGACTGCTCCAAAAGACTACTGACAAATTATAAGCAATTTCAGCTGCCTGTAAGTGTTTCCTGTGGATCATTTTGACTGACCTTGAGATCAACCTTAAGCAATTCATGTATTTGTCTTTCATATATTTCCCTAGTGGATAGGAATATCAGTTGTATAAAAAATGATGGATGGTGGCAATTTCCTATTAATTGCTACAGAATAATAATAAAAAAATCCTGGCACTTCTGATGGGTAGCACTGGCCACAGAGAAAGGGGAACTGTATTTCAGGTGACTGTTTTCCCTGGCAATATTTGTGTAAACAAATATTGAATGATGCCTTTGAATAGTTGTGAAAATATGTCATTGGCAATTGTCCTAGAATTACAAACAAAGTAAGGGAAAGATGAAGACACCTATTCAACTGAAGTAACTGCCAGAAACAAAAAAGAAAAAATGATATTTCTTTTTCCTCTTAGAGTTTATCTAGTACTGGGAAGCTGAGTCAGTGATCTAAGACTATCCTCAGGCTCAGTGGGTATTCCTGTTTCTGAATATTGACATATTTACCAATATCGTAACTATTTATCATATTTCAATGGCCATGTTTCTACTATCTAGTTACATTTTTAAGCAATTCTAGAAACTTTAAAACTAAAAATTTAGGAACAAATGTAAATGCAGTATAATCACTGAACATCAAGTAATCTCCAGTGATATTCAGTTTCCAACAATCTTATTTGAGTGGTCTTTATTGAAAAACTTCATATAAACAGTTGTTGCCTGGTATACACATTTCTTGACACACAAAAATGTTCTTATGTTCTTACTAAAATGAAATTAGATGCTATCATACAGAAGAGCAAGAAGTTATTATCCTTATACTAGATTATTTAACCTGTGCATTACTTACTATTTTCTGGAGTGGATTCATTATTTTAAGGATTTATAACAGCTAATCTTCATAATCTGTCACAAATAAGAATAAGTATTCACAGAGTATTTGACCATTAGTAGAGGTTGTGAGCTAAAGCATGATATAACACTTTTTTTTAACACTTTCCTTTCAGCCATAGCTTGAAAGCCCAGCTCACACTAAGGAGTTTTGTGGCACAAAGGATGAGAAATAAAGGCAGACTGAAGGAATGTTCTTCATAGTGATAGTCTCAGCGACAGCATTTTAAAGTATTTTGATGCTCAAAGATACATATAGGCACTTAATAGTATTTAAAGACATGACTGGGTTCCTGCTAGCTGAGATGCTTAAGTGTCTATTTTTTTTAAACTCAGCTGGGCATCTGTCTGCACTGTATTCGAACTCTTCACTACTTTCAAGTGATTCTGATCAGTGAAAACACATTTTCTCCTTCTAAGTATCTGTTTCAAATTCAGCTGCATGTCTGAGAGTGAGTTTGGAGTCTTCCTTTCTGTCCACCACTAGTAATACAGGATTTGCAAACCCAGAAATGCCCTTAGGCCTAGTTTTGGAACAGAGTGAACACTTTTTACAATGCTGCCCAAGAAATAAGAGAATCTCAATCATGTTTTGTCTGTGGTTTTCACACAGAAAAGAACACAGGAACACAAATCTATTCAAATGGTGACACGCTTACTTAGTAACTATTACTGTGAAACATACTTTAATAGTGAAAAGTAAAGATGTCTGCTTAAAGCAATGTATTTCTTTTTTATGAGACACATATCCTCGCTGTTAATTACTTTGAGAGACACCTTTAAGAGCTGTCTGTGCTGGTAGGTTTTAGGGTGCCACATTTCTATACAGGCACTGAAATGATGCTGGAAATGCTTTCCTCATTCACAATAAAGTCAGCACTGAACTTATATTGTCAGATTTAAAAAAAAAAATTCTCTCCATCAGTCCTCTAGCTGTATCATTTGTCTGAACAGAGATCCTCAGGGATTGTTCTCTGCCACAGAGCGTGGATATCTCTGGATTTCACATGGAACCCAGAATCCTTTTCAGCACACTTATTTCAGTGCTTCCTTTTACAGTCCTTTCACAAACTGTAAATCAGAAGCAGGAATGAAAGGTCCAGGTGGGTGAGCAGAAAGAAATGCTTTACAAGAGAAAAAAATGCAGCTGGAATATTGGGTTGATAGCTGAGACAGTTTGGTGTGGGAAAAACACTGGGTTATGAGAGACATGGGTCGAGTCCAGATGTTGCTCAGGACTCTTAGTATGTATAGGGTTGGCCTTGCTCAGCTGACTTTAATTACATTATTTTTCTTCTACACAATCTAAATAAGGCTTCTAATAGTTTAGTTTCAAGTAATAAAGTGCCATTCATGTGTGTAATTTATTACTAAGTACATTAATATTTATAGAGAGAGCTGAAATTCTTTAGCCAACATTAGAGAATTTTCTCAGTCAAGAAAATCATCTTAGGTCCAATTTATTTAGCAAGTGAGGAACTGTCTAACAGAAACCCTTTGCATGGTTGCTGTAGGTCAAGCTAAGATGATAGAATAATAAAATGGAGTTTTACTGCATTCCCATCTCTTTTATAAACCTTTTGGCTCTGATATCTGGCATAATGTTTCAAAACAAATCCAAGTCAGAATGTAATTCTTGGAATCATAAAATGTTATGCAACTTAGAATTATCTCAGCACGCTGATTTTAAAATTCAGTGGGGCAAATTCATTTGTGCTCTCTCTCTCCACAATGGACGGGATCAATTTACCTGAATATTGTTCATTTGCTTTGCAAAGAGTGCAGCTATGATTTTTCTATACGACTAAGCATATGACAGTATGGAAATTTTCTTTCACACACTGTATGGAGCAGAGTGTCTCCTATGCATATATCATTCCTTCTGTTGAAGTAGGTCAGCATTGACTATGCAAGCACACAGCATGAAAGGACATTTGTTTCTATGTCTTTAACGTACTGGAAAGCATAGTGAAGCATGTGAAGGGTTTATCAATTTAAGGAGTAGAAGTGACCATTAAGTGCACACATAAAAGACTTCTGTACATTAATTAGATGCCTGCAATTAAGTTTGGAGAAAAATGTCAACTCTTTGTAAAATCTGAGAAACATTAGAGAAAGACAGCATGCGTCCGTGAATTAAAGTGCCATTAAAATGATTATGACTTCAAAAATACTAAAGAAAGTATATATGATTCTGGAAGACACTGAACTTTGTTCTGTACAAAACCAGAATGAACAAAGTTCCAGTGTTTGACATTATCAAAGTAATATCTCATATTTTGCTTTCAATTGCATTCTGTATACATAGTTCCTGCAATGTTCTTTTTTCCAGATTCACTTAAAGTCATTGCTGTGGCTATAAGTTTAACAATACTTATCATCAAAGATGTACTCTAAATCCCTGAGTCATAAATGCTGCAAAATGTTGAGTTTAAAAGTTATAATCGAAACTCCAAATAGCTCATAGTTAACATGGGCGAGCAGATCACTGCTGACTGGCATTGAAAGTAGTCTTTCCTTGTATGAGAGCTCACAGTTTCCAAATAACTGCTGGAATTATGTGTAACTGCATGGAATAACAGAAGCTTTGAAACAGCAAACATGAAGGTCTTGCACCACCAGGCTTCTTAAGCTTCTTTTATGTGCCTATCTCTGAGTTGTCTGTGTCTTTTTCTAAACATCCGGAATAAAGAGAGTTGACTCCACCCTACAGACAGACCATGTGGCTGCAGAATAGAGGAGGCAAGAGGGAAAATAAACCATATGGCCAAGTAAAATAAACCAGAGCTGCTTGAACATTGAAAAAAATCACTCCCCAATATGTTATTCCAAATGTTGCAAAATTCATATCTGATTTCAAATAAACACACATTATTTACCCAATTTATAAACCAGCGCTGAAAGACCATGAGCTTGCATCCTCCCCAAAAGGGTCTTCAAAATTACACTGTTAAGTCCATTATACCTAAAACACACCTTCTCCATGTTATAGCCCTGTACCAGAACATGAGACCTCCTTCCATCCCATTGTCCTCTTGTCCTCATTCTTTTACCCTCATAAATCATCTGATTAAGCCCAGCCCTCAGCAGCTTAGTGTTCTAAGACAAGAAGCCTGGGGTCTAGAATTCATATATCTTTGCTCATTCAAACTGTCCAGCCAATCAGTTGCGATTCACTCAAGTCATGACATTTAGGAAGGCCAGATTAACGCTGTTCACTTGGTGCAGGATGAAGGGCAGTAATTCTGCCAAGCAGACTCCTGGCACATGGGAAAGCCTTCCCTGTAGAGAGTATAGTCCGTGGAAGTGCAGCTAATCTGTGAATGAGGGGATGTCTGTCTATTGGGAACAACTACATCATGTGAGGTGCTTGTGAATGAAGAAATAGTGTGGCAGCATACTTGGGATTTGTGCACATAAAATAAGTATGCCATCAAGTATGGGTGTGTGATAAATTATTTAGTATTTGAGAGGTACCCAATCAACAGAGCTGTGTGGAAATCTGCAGAAATGTACCAGTAAAATCTTACAATAAAGAATGAGATCTTTTAATATTAAAAAAAAATAAAGTCTGTAGAGTTCCCAAACTCAGATGCAATTCTTTATTAATTTATCTAGGAATATCCTGGGAAGGAGAATGAACTGATATGATGAGCAATGGGATGAAGGGAACAGTGGCCGTGTTTGCATGTTGCTCAGTATATTAAGACCGTGTGTTATGGTGATGGCAGAGCTGGAAAACACCAGGTCCGTGCTCACATGCAGACCTACAAAGAAGAATATGGAAGGAGAGACAACAGTAGGAGAGCCAGAACTGTGGGGATTTTTGTGTGGAGGGCACTGAACAGACAGAGAGACAGAAGGTAGAGATAGCTGGTGAAATTCACAAGGATGGACGCATTTTATTCTTCGCTAAAATAAATCTGAAGGAAAATATCAAGCAGCAGGATGGAAAATGTATTATCATGTATGCTGTTAGCAGAAAGGAAAAGGACTGTAGGAAATACAAAGTGAAAGAAGATTCAACAGAAAGGTCACGTACAGTAGCAAGCTTTGTATTAATAGTTCTTAGAAGACACTTGATCTCAGTATAAGTTAAATAAGAAATTTGAAGGTAAAAAAATTAGAGGAAAAGAAATCTGAGGAGAAAGACCAGTGGGCTTAGAGGACAGGGGCCATCTCCTTCAGTTCGCCCAGGGCAGTGCAGTGCCCAAGGCTGTACCCAGGTACAACGTAGCATCTGCGTTGGATGGTGAGTTGTGAGCAAACTCATCCATTCTAACCATTATTTTAGCCTTTGGCTCTTGTATTCAAGAACTGTCATGTCTTTCGAAATATGTTTACAGCTTCTGACATATCCTGTCATTTTCATAGGACTTACAGTAATAGGGGTAATTCTGATCCAGGCCTTTGTAGCTAACAATAATGAAAGTCAATACATGGGCATCTTATCCAATCATCTTAATAAAGGTCTGTGTTGGGTAGCGATTTATAATGACTTTGTGTAACATGGGTTTGTTCCATAACACCATTACATTTTTAATTATTATTATTATTTGAGTGAACTGTACTGATTCAGACATCAAAACCCACTTTGATTTCGATAATGTTCACTTAGGCTCTATGCTGTATTCCATTTTCCTTGACTTCAGAACATTATTTATCATTTCAATAAATGTCACTGATCCAAAAGCCATTGATCAGAACTTTCAGGTAAATTGATTGAGAGGCAGAAAAAACCATAAAGCAAAACAAATCCACAGACTTCCTATAAATAAACATATCAAATTCTTCCATTTTAAATGAGCTTCTATGCTGCTTGTTTTCATTTTAACAAAGTTTTACATGTTGGAATGACAGAGTCATTTGTCAAGTTATCAAATAATATTTAAGAAAGGCTTAATGCTACTTAATTAAGATAGGATCATTTCTTTTGTGGATATCTCTGTCTTGCTTTCTCAAATTTTTGCTATCTTTCTGAGACTAAGTGCTTATTGGTTACAATAACGGACACAAAAATACAATATGCTTTTCCTCTTGGTATAATATTTTCTGACAAAGAAGATGCCTAGGCTCCTGTTCTAGAAAAGCATCTCTCTGTAATGTTCATATACCTGCCTGCAACATCACAGGCCAACAGGCTGTATGATCCTTTAGAATTACAAGCTGAACTGCAGCACTCAAACTTTATTTGAAAAGCACTGAAATTGTTTTAAGTAAATAAATAAAAGTAGGGGGAGGGCAACTAATCAGTATATTGTTATTTTGACACATTTGGTTGCCTTTTGAAAATGCATTCATAATTTTCTGTTTGTCGTGATCTCAGCATCCAGTAAAAAGCTGAGAATTTTTCATCCTACTGACAGGACTCCATTAATAAAACAACAATCTTTTGTGTGTAGTAATCTTTAATCTTATTTTGTCACACACTTCTCAGTAGCATTTCCACTCGTTTTACAGTATAATTTATGGCACTGAAACAAGTCTCTGCCCTGAAAAAGGTCAGTCTGTCAAGGTTTACTTGTCTTTGAAGAAAAGTAATAGAGCATTATTTATGAAGCAAAGAATACGCTTCAATACTTTAATCAATCAGAAAGATACTTGCATTATTGTATCTTTTGCCAAAAAATACCATGAGCAAAGGATACATCAACCTTGCATTCTCTTTTATGTCGCAAAAAGGCTTTTACCTTTTATGTGTCCTTCTTCTTTTGTGTTTACTGCAGTATGAAAATAACAAGTCTGATGATGTCTGATATCTGGGAACAATTTGTAAATTATGAGACTAGAGATTGATCTTATCTGAAGAGTAGAGAGTCTCCGGACAGATTAACTAGAGCTATCCGCAGTGCTCATCACAATAAATTCATCGGATAAAATGTTGGGGTTTTGGGTCATGTGATATAAACTAACATCTCTAGAGAGAAAACTGCAAAGATTTAAGGGATCTTTAGGGTACCTCCAAGATAACAGGCATAAGGCGTAACCACGTCTGGTACCCATATGTTTTTAGACATCATCATAAGCACAAATTAGAATGTGCAACATGGAGACACAAATTGGTAGTTCATTAGAGAAAACAGTCACACTTTAAATTAAGTCTCTCAAATAAGAATTTAATTTAGGTTTGGTAAGATAGCTTTATGTGAATGAAATGCCAATACATTATTTAAACTGCTCTGTTGATGTTTAACAAGTGTGTAATAAGATACATATTATCTATTAGTTGTTAGATACTAGCAAGTATTTCTTGCTAATTAATCCCTATCTGACATGAAGCATCTATTACAACTGGCATGAGTTACTTCTTGCTTAATTTTCTACCCAATTAAATCTGTTTCCTTCCCAGGAACAGCTAACTCGTCACCTATCTCTATAAGGTACTTGGTCACTAGTTGAAGTCCTCTGCATTTTACTCTTCCTATATCATCAGCTTTGCTCACAGAGTTCCTGTTCTGAAGAGATGGACATTATCTCCCTCCTAAATCTCTGTTGCAGCTCAGACAAGGCTGACAGAAACCTGAACTCTGTCTGAATCCTCATGATACATCAAAGCAAATTAGATGTCTGTACTACACGTAAGTTCAGCTGGTGATCATGGAGTCCTCTTTTACATATTTGTGTGCCTGAGCACTCTAAGGGAAGCAAATGTCCTAAACCTGAAAACAAGGTCCAAAGTAGATGGAAAATATTTGCAACACCATCATCAAGATTTCTCAGTACTTCTCTATCTTAAGAAGATGATTAGAAGATAAAACCGATGCAGGTAGGTGGGCTAGTATCTCTTCCAACACATTTTCTGTTGGATTGATAACCAGAAAGGAAGCACCAGAGAAGTATGCAGACAATTTTAATATTTCCTATTTATTTTTTATACTCTCAGTGGACATGTAGATTCTCAAGGTGAAGAGATGGTCCCTTCACAGTTAGTGGAGACTGCCATCTCCATAAAGTCTAACAAACTAAATTTTGGGCAGCATACTACCTAATCATATAGGACATTTAAGTATGGTGGATCTAGCTGTCTTTCTCTGGTTGTTAAAAAAAGATTTGCTTGTTTTACTTCTGATAAACTAATTGTTAAGATTTAGCATACATGATAAGGCATTTTATATCTTGTAGGACATCAGATTGCAGACGTATTTGCAGTAACAAGCTTATTGTCCTGCAAAGATGAATGTATGCCATGAACTTTGCTTTCTGCTAATGATGGTATTTTATTAGAAATTAGCAAATGTTGTGTAACACAAGAAATACAGAAATGGTAATACAGATTGGCAAATAAACATGGAGCTGTACAGAGCATGTTAAATTAAATAGTGGCATAAATGCTTGCTTGATGGTGACTAGGAAATAATTATGAATGGAGAATCATATTAAGTGCAGTTTAAGTGCCCCAAATACCTGTGTACTTGAAATGAATCTGTACTAACAGTTACAGAACTCCAAAGCAAGAGAATTTTAGTTTGAAGTACAGCTTCTAAAGTCAGAGCTGATATGAATGATGATGAATTTTAGTAGCCAAATAAAAATAAGTCAACATGATGTTAAAAGTGTGACATACCTGAGCACTCTCAGGTACAGACAGACTACAAGAGTAGTGACCACATCTCACAGTGGAGGCTGATGTGAACAAGTATGTAAATGATTTTAAAATATCAGTCATGACTGAACAGGACCTTGCAGATAAAGGTAAGTATATCTTAAATTGGTTTGCTATAATGAGTGCCAAATCATTCTTTGCTTCACAACAGCAATCTCTAAAGCACAGTGCTGATGCATGGCGTTGCACTTCAAGTGCTAGTGGCATGGAGCTGAAATGTCATAGCCAGCTCATGATCCAGTGGTCTGCTGTTCTTTTGTCACAGTCCTCTATAACTCCTCTGTAAGCCAGAATCACTTAAAATGAATGAGAAGCTTCCAGGAACTCAAATGGGCCATGGAATATATCCCTGGAATATGACACCTGCTTTTCACATTCAAATTAAAATTAAAAAAAAAAAAAAGAGAGAGATAGAAAAGCAATTACACAGCTAAAAAAACCCATTATGAAACAATTTTGTAAAGACATTGTTAGGTTTCCCTTCATATTTGTACATATCTTCCAACACACTATTTAGATCTTGCAGAACATGTCTTTGTGAAGTGTTACCAGATTTTTTTCATTGAGTCTTTCCATTTATTTCCATTTCTAGACTCCTTTTGCATGTTAAAATCTGGTCTGTAGATCTAGTTCAGACCAGGACTGTATGTTAAACCGCTTTCATTGCAACTTTTATCCTTCCTGTCCACCTCTTTTCTATTTTGTACCAGACAGATTTTTTCTGAGTAAAACCAGATATTTTAAGAACAGAAATTATTACTCTCTGCAAAGGTGTGTTAGATTGTTTCTTCAGTTGTGCTTTCTGGTTAAGAAAAATATACCAGAAGAATATGAAAAGGAAATAAAATGTGAACGATACAAGCAAGGGCTGCATTTTGTGTGATAAAGACAGTAACAAGAAAGGGTCTGTTGGTTTATACTGTTTCCCATTCTTGATACAATCATTGTCTCAAGAACAGATTCATATTCTGCATCATTTTCTGTTACCTTTATAGTCTTTCTTACGAGAATGAGGAATGAAAATTTTAATGCCTCATATATTCTGTGAATTACTGTAGGCAAGTGTACTACTTTGATCTTTCCTATATTCCGTGGTTTGATTGGGTCGTGATGTGAATGGAAAGCAGCACAAAACAAATCACTTTCTGAGAGAACAATTGCAATGCGAATAGGTGCAGAAAGAAAAAGGTACCAGTTCAGCCCATTCCATTATGCAGTAGATTGGATAGAAAGAGAGTTCAAATATCTCCTTTTAGAGGTACTAAAGATTATCTTAGTTTTTGGGTTAACCAACCTATCAATTCCTAGCAAAATTTTTGACTGGGTGTTCATAATCTGAATATAACTGTCTAGACTTGGATCCAGCATTGCTTTATTAAAGATCAGCAGTCCTTCTTCAACAGAAGGAACAGGGAGATGAAGAGAGATATAAAGGAAATTAAAAGATTGAGAAGAAAGTAAAACAGCTGGAGAATTAAACATGTCTTAACTGCCTTAAAAATTCTACAATGTGTGTGTGGTCACAACTGGGAAATAACCAAGCAGCAGGAAATGCAGGAGGAGAGGCTGAGGCAAAGGGGATGGCTGGGTTGCCCCGGGGCAGAGCTGCCCCTATATATTTCCAGTTGCCTGTAGCACAGAGAGAGGATTTTCCCACAGGGAGCAGTGATGCCATCCATGCCTGCCCCCTGCCCTGCGCTCGCCCAGCTGTTGGAGCACCGAAGTCAGAAATCGTGAAGGCCAATGAATTGTGCCTGTGATGAGTAACAGCATCTCCAGCAAACATCATGGGCACCTGACTTCTCCTTTCCTCTTTCACTGAACCCTTTATCCAGTCAGCCCTGGTTTTTATAAAAGTGGTATGTGGTTTTGTTACAAGTAAATGTGCCAGGGTGCATTATATTCGGGAAAGCATATGGACAGTTTTCAATACTGGGGAAGACTTACCATGAAACATGTTGTTTCAGGTTTGCTTGAAGCAGCAAACAAAAGGAAAGAGGGGGAAGAAGACAAAAAGTCATGAACAGCTTGCTGCTGCTAACCATACTCACGATTAGAGTGAACCATTTTTGAATAGGGCAGAAATAATACATTGCATTGTATTAGAGGTACCAAATATGCTTTTCCCTGGGTCTAAAACCAGCAGATGGTTGTGCCAGGTTTTTAGATGTGGCACTTACAACATTTTTACATCCTTCCTCTGCCTGTGTTTATACTCCATATCTTTGTGTATTCGTTTCCCTATTCAGTAAGATTTGCATAAGTACATTTTAAAGATAAAAGTTTTGCATCTATATTATAATATCTAAATCTGTGACATACAAAAGAGAGGGCTCTGAAAAAAATTTTAAGTGTTCTTTAAATATTCACTTCCCCGCTTAGATTTTCATGTATAACAACAGATCAAAACTATGACATAATTCAGAATATAACTCTGATAGATGTGATATACAATTATTTTACATGGTTATCTTGTAAGTGTTCTCACAAACTGTGTTTGCTAGTCTGTGTGAAAAGGATACAATAAAATCTGTCTACCTCTCCATGAGCAAAGACAAAGCTACCACACCTCCTGTGAAACTAGTGTCATATTTGACTCCTCTATTCTCTTTTCACCCATGCACATATACTTTAATAGTGAAGAGAACAAGTGCTGTATCAGACACAAAAGAGATTATTTCTTCAGGATGCTGAATGCATATAACAAATACTAGTGGTTCTCTATTTCCAGACTGAAAAGCAAATGTTTGTATTAAAGTGATGGATTGCAGACAGCACAATATGCTACAACAAAACCATGGTTGTTTGTATAACATTTCTAATACCGTTACTTTCTTTACCATGACTGTTGCTAACATCTTTGAATACTAGAACCTTCTCCATTCTGTCTTGCCTGTGACATAGTTTGCTGTATTTCAGGCTTTATAACCACCTGTGTATATTACTAGTCATGTAGAAAAATCTTTTCTTAGCTACTGTTAACTTGAGCATTACAGCCAAGCAATGCACTATATCACGTACCACATTGTGTCCAGATCATTATGTCCAAATAACACAAGTAGGGTCTTTTACTCTAGATATAGGGCTGCTTCCATGCTGAATCTGTTCTCTGCAACAGCTCTGAATGATATCTACCTTGGTTGCAGCAACCATGAGATGGTGGAGCTCAGGATCTCATATGGCAGGAACAGAACACCTAGCAGAATCGCAACCCTGGACTTCAGCAGGGTGAACTTTGGCCTTTTCAAACAATTGCTAGGGGAAATCCCATGGGCAAGGATACTTGAAGGTAAAGGGGCCCAAGATAGTTGGTTAGCATTCAGGGACTGCTTCTACCAAGCTCAAGATCAGAGCATTTTGACACGTAGGAAATCAAGGAAGGGAGCCAGGAGACCTGCGTGGTTAAACAGAGAACTGCTGGGCAAACTCAAGTGAAAGAGGAGAGTTTACAGATCATGGAAGGAGGGGCTGGCTACTTGGGAAGAATATACAGCTGTTGTCAGAAGATGGAGGGAGGCAACCAGGAAAGCTAAGGCCTCCTTAGAATTAAACCTGGCAAGACGGGTCAAGGACAACAGGAAGAGCTTCTTCAAATGCATAGCAGATAAAACTAACACCAGAGGTAATGTAGGCCCACTGATGAATGGGGTGGGTGCCCTGGTGACAGAAGATACAGAGAAGGCAGAGTTAGTGAATGCCTTCTTTGTCTCTGCCTACTCTGCCAGAGGCTGTCCTGAGGAGCCCCGTACCCCTGAGGCCCCAAAGGAAGGCAGGGCAATGGAGGACTTTGCTTCAGTTGATGAGGACTGGTTTAGGGAGCAATTAAGCAATCTGGATATCCATAAATCCATGGGTCCGGATGGGATGCACCCGCAGGTGCTGAGGGACCTGGTTGAAGTCATTGCTAGACCACTCTCCGTCATCTTTGCAAAGTCCTGGGAAACAGGAGAGGTGCCTGAGGACTAGAGGAAAGCAAATGTCACTCCGGTCTTCAAAAAGGTCAAGAAGGAGGACCCAGGTAACTATAGACTGGTCAGCCTCACCTCCATCCCTGGAAAGGTGATGGAACAACTTATCCTTGGTGCCATCTCAAGGCATATCAAGGAAAAGAGGATCATTAGGGCCAGTCAACATGGCTTCAGCAAGGGGAAGTCATGCTTGACCAAACTCATAGCCTTTTATGGGGACATAATGAGGTGGATAGATGGTGGCAAAGCAGGGGATGTGGTCTCCTTTGATTTCAGTAAAGCATTTGACACAGTCTCCCACAGCATCCTCACAGCTAAACTGAGGAACTGTGGTCTGGACAATTGGGTAGTGAGGTGGACTGTGAACTGGCTGAAGGAAAGAAGCCAGAGAGTCGTGGTCAGTGGGGCGGAGTCTGGTTGGAGGCCTGTATCTAGTGGAGTGCCTCAAGAGCCAGTACTGGGACCACTACTATTCAATGTATTCATCAATGACTTGCATGAGGGAATTGAGTGCACTGTCAGCAAGTTTGCTGATGACACCAAGCTGGGAGGGGTGGCTGACATGCCAGAGGCCTGTGCTGCCATCCAGCGAGACCTGGATAGACTGGAGGGTTGAGTGGGGAAAAATGTAATGAAGTATAACAAGGGCAAGTGTTCTTGCATCTGGGCAGGAACAACCCCAGGTTCCAGTGTAAGTTGAGGAACAACCTGTTAGAGAGCAGTGTAGAGGAAAGAGGGTCCTGGTGGACAGCAGGATGACCATGAGCCAGCACTGTGCCTTTGTGTCGAAGAAGGCCAATGTCATCCTGGGCTGTATTAGAAGGGGGGTGGTTAGCAGGTCAAGAGAGGTTCTCCTTGCCCTCTATTCTGCCCTGGTGAGACTGCATCTGGAATATTGTGTCCAGTTCTGGGCCGCTCATTTCAAGAAGGACAGGGAACTGCTGGAGAGTACAGTGCAGGGCAACGAAGATGATTAAGGGAGTGGAGCATCTCCCGTGTGAGGAAAGGCTTAAATATGAGAAGAAACTTCTTCACAGTGACGGTAACAGAGCACTGGAACAGGCTGCCCCGGGGGCGGTTGTGGAGTCTCCTTCTCTGGAGACATTCAAAACCTACCTAGATGCCTTCCTGTGTAACCTCACCTGGGTGTTCCTGCTCTGGCAGGGGGATTGGACTAGATGATCTTCTGAGGTCCCTTCCAATCCCTAACATTCTGTGATTCTGTGATATCTGCCTGGCACTGTGTGATCTACATATTAATACCTTGAAATGTCCACATTTCTTCCAGTTTTCTTTCAAAGATTTCTCTCCTGTTCCTTCATCCCATCTTTGACTTTTTGCCTTCTCATGTCTTGTTTTGTAGTCTTTTTCCTAATTACTATTAAAGTAACCTTTTCAATTTGTGTTTGCAAAAACCTACAGAAGTTCATCTAAAAGAAGACAACCTTGGCAAACCTTTGGCATAATTAAAAACAGACATATTTTCACTTCTCTATTTTGTTATGGTTCTATGAGCCCAGAGAGATTTTGGTTTTTTATTTCACGTTTCCCATCTTGTTTCAGGGTTTCCATTTCAATTTCTGACTTGTGTGTTTTATTCTGAGTTGGGTTTTTTTTGTTTTTTGTTTTTTTTTCTCTTCCTCTTCTCCTCTTCTCTTCTCTTCTCTTCTCTTCTCTTCTCTTCTCTTCTCTTCTCTTCTCTTCTCTTCTCTTCTCTTCTCTTCTCTTCTCTTCTCTTCTTCTCCTTTTTCTCTTCTCTCTTTGTTTCATTTCAGCATCGTAGCTTTAGTGTCCAATTTTATTTTGACTTAAAATTGCTTCAGTGTAGCCACTTAAAGTCACACTTGAAGTCAGTCTGTCCTCATGAGGAAGAGCTTATTAATTTGTTTGTTTGATGGTGTGCCCGGTTGCAGCCCCAAATCAGAGCAAAGAGCATGTTTGGTGAAAGCAATAAAGGAAGTTAAAAGTGCTTAGATTCTTTTGCCACAGCAGACAAGTATTGTTTTCCTGTCACTCCCACTACAGTGCTAGACTGATCCTTTGTACTGTTTGCAAGATAGAAATAATGTGTTTCATTCACTTTCTCACTCCAAAACTTGTCCTTTTCCTTCGGCAATGGGAAAGGTGTAGTAAAGCAGTAAAGTAGCAGCTCCCTCAAAAGGCATTTTTTTAATTCTGATGCCAATTCCAGCAGTAATGTCAATACTTTTTGTTTCCAGCCACAGCAGGGGTTATATTAGTAATCCTGGGAACCAGCAGCATGAGCCTGGGCACCAGCAGTCTTGTTTTGTGGGCTGGCCCACAGATTGGCTCTAGTGGAAACTGGTTGGGTAGAAATAGTCTTGTAGGAGGTTTTCAGGGCAAAATCTGGGAAATGAAGGTACTGTAGACCCAGCAAATTAAGAGGAAAAGTATGTGTGGTATATCTGGCTGGGTGCAGCATTTAATTTCAAAGAGGGAGATAAGAAATAAAAAAGAGTTGAGTGATCCTCAGACAGTCAACAGAAATTTGCGTGTTTAAACCATCACAGCAGCAAACTATGGTCTAGGCTATTGAACTGTACTTGAGTATGCTTACTTTTGGAAGGGCACTCCTGTTAGCCTGAGAGCTCACACTGGAAAAAATGTCATGATCTTTATCTCCTGTTTTTTAATAGGAGACCTACTGAGGAACCAGGTAGTGCTCCCATGGTGTATTTAACTTTGCCACCACCACTGCAGTTTTTCATTCCTGGAGATGCTAGCAACAAAAGTGTATGACATGTGAGTTCTCTAAATTAAGTTAGTGAAGGTTTGTGAACTATTATCTGGGGATAACAGATACGATAAAACACATAAAGGCAATTCCAGAGCAAATACTGTAAAAAATTAGCTCTGGAGAAAAGCTAAAGATGCACTGAGTTTGTTCAAGGGCCAAAAGGGACCTCACCAATTATCTCCAGGATTCAAGCTAAGCCAAAATAACTTAGTAGAACCTTTTCAGAACAAACGAAAATATTGTTGCAAACATCCTACAGACAGCAAGGCGAGAAGGCCACTGAAGCCAGTGATTCTGGCTCCAAACCTGCTTCCCATGTGACACTCCTTCTTCAGATGCTCTGTCACTGTAGTCTGAGGTGGTGAGGTCTGACTCTCCCATTTTGCTAGAAAGAGGATTAGATCTCTGTGATACCATGGGAAGCACAGTATAACGTGGCCTGAATAGCTGGGGAAGTAAAAGCATACTGCTGAACCACAGTATGCATGTCAGGTACCACAACATCACAGAGAGGGGCTTACTCCCTCCTAGTAATGATGCCATTTAGCTTTACCTTCCCATCGCAGTGCCGCTACTATACTTCTTCCAGTACTGGAGATGGCTCATTCACTACTATATTTCAGATCTTGACACTGTACTGGATTGCAGTGTAATTATGATCTTTCTAATACAGAAAGAATATTACATGCTGGAAAACTGATGAGAGGTGAAGTAAGAGGCAGTTGCAGCTGAAAAACACTAGCAGATATCATGTTTTAGATTTCTTACCTTTCAGGTGCCAAAAAAGACTGTCACAGTTTAACATGAGCTAACAATCTAAACCATGATAGCCTCTTGCTCACTCTCCCTCCCTCCTCCGCCCGAATAGGGGGAACGATAGGAAAGGAAGGGAGAAATTCATGGATTGAAATAAACATAGTTTAATAAAATAACAAAATAATACTAATATGCCACTAATAATACATATTAAATGGAAATAGAATATAAAACAAAAGATACACAATGCAATTCCTCAGGAATTCCATCCACACCAAGCAACCAGTCCCAGGAAGAGAGAGAGCACGCTGGTCCAGAACAGCTGATCCTGGAGGAAGAGAGAAAAAGGCAGAAGCAGAAAGGCACAGAGGCCTCTGCAAAAGAGCAGAATGGCAAAAGACCAAACTAAAGGAACTCTAGAATGGAACTCAACTGAAACAGAGCAGAACTGGAATGGGCGTCGGTCTCCGTCTCCCTAGTAGGAAAATCTCAGCACTCCTTAAAGATGAAGCATGACGCTAATGGCATGGAATGTCCTTATTGATCAGTCTGGGCGTCAGTCAAGGTCTGCCCCATCTACGCCTCCCTTACCAGCTGCCTCGCACCTGTGGGCAGAGAGCTCAGAAAGGCCTTGGCCCCCAGACAACAACAAATATAACTGTAAGCTCTTACATTCTCTTTGTTCCAACTCAAAGACACTGGAAAGTTACTTGAAGAAAAACAATAACTGTCCTGGGGTGTTATCTTCTCATTCCCAAACTAAATCCAAACAACGACTGCTAGCTATGAAAAAAAATTTCTAACTGCATGAAGAAAATTGACTCTCTTCCAGTCAAACCAGCACAGCAGCTCTCTCCAACATGAGCTGAGTTTTGTTACATGAGATCAAGGGCCACTAGTCCTATTTGCCTTTCCCCTTAGATACACAGCAGTTACTGAAACAATGGGATTCTCCTGCTATGCCTGGATGCCCTGTGAACCACTGCAGAAGGTTTGTGCGTAGCAGAATGCTGCCTGATGCACAAGATGGGGGCTCCTTCTCTTTCTACATTCAACCACCTTCTTCCCTACTATTCTATGCCTCTCCATCTCACCTCTAAGGGATATTCACACAGAATCACAGAATCACAGAATGTTAGGGATTGGAAGGGACCTCGGAAGATCATCTAGTCCAATCCCCCTGCCGGAGCAGGAACACCTAGATGAGGTTACACAGGAAGGCATCTAGGTAGGTTTTGAATGTCTCCAGAGAAGGAGACTCCACAACCACCCAGGGCAGCCTGTTCCAGTGCTCTGTTACCCTCACTGTGAAGAAGTTTCTTCTCAAATTTAAGCGGAACCTCTTGTGTTCCAGTTTGAACCCATTACCTCTTGTCCTATCATTGGCTGTCACCGAGAAAATTCTGACTCCATCCTCGTGACACTCACCCTTTATATATTTATAAACATTAATGAGGTCTCCCCTCAGTCTCCTCATAAGGGAGATGCTCCACTCCCTTAATCATCTCTGTTGCCCTATGCTGGACTCTCTCCAGCAGTTCCCTGTCCTTCTTGAAATGAGGGGCCCAGAACTGGACACAATATTCCAGATGAGGTCTCCCCAGGGCAGAGTAGAGGGGGAGGAGAACCTCTCTCGACCTACTAACCACCCCCCTTCTAATACACCCCAGGATGCCATTGGCCTTCTTGGCCACAAGGGCACAGTGCTGGCTCATGGTCATCCTGCCGTCCACCAGGACCCCCAGGTGCCTTTCCCCTACACTGCTCTCTAATAGGTCATTCCCCAACCTATACTGGAACCTGGGGTTGTTCCTACCCAGATGCAAGAACACTTGCCCTTGTTATACTTCATTACATTTTTCCCCACTCAACCCTCCAGTCTATCCAGGTCTCGCTGGATGGCAGCACAGGCCTCTGGCATGTCAGCCACCCCTCCCAGCTTGGTGTCATCAGCAAACTTGCTGACAGTGCACTCAATTCCCTCATCCAAGTCATTGATGAACATATTGAATAGTAGTGGTCCCAGTACTGACCCTTGAGGCACTCCACTAGATACGGGCCTCCAACCAGACTCCGCCCTGTTGACCATGAGTCTCTGGCTTCTTTCCTTCAGCCAGTTCACAGTCCACCTCACTACCCAATTGTCCAGACCACAGTTCCTCAGTTTAGCTGTGAGGATGCTGTGGGAGACTGTGTCAAATGCTTTACTGAAATCAAAGGAGACCACATCCCCTGCTTTGCCACCATGTATCCACCTTGTTATGTCCTCATAAAAGGCTATGAGTTTGGTCAAGCATGACTTCCCCTTGGTAAAGCCATGTTGACTGCCCCTGATGACCCTCTTATCCTCAATATGCCTTAAGATGGCACCAAGGATAAGTTGTTCCATCACTTTCCCAGGGATGAAGGTGAGGCTGACCGGTCTATAGTTACCCGGGTCCTCCTTCTTGCCCTTTTTGAAGACTGGAGTGACATTTGTTTTCCTCCAGTCCTCAGGCACTCTCTCATTTCCCAAGACTTTGCAAAGATGATGAAGAGTGGTCCGGCAATGATAATATTACTTGACTTGTCAGAGGATGTAGGGAGGCAACTAGGAAAGCTAAGGCCTCCTTAGAGTTAAACCTGGCGAGAGGGGTCAAGGACAACAGGAAGAGGTTCTTCAAATACATGGCAGATAAAACTAACACCAGAGGCAATGTAGGTCCACTGATGAACGGGGTGGGTGCCCTGGTGACAGAAGATACAGAGAAGGCAGAATTACTGAATGCCTTCTTTGTCTCTGTCTACTCTGCCGGAGGCTGTCCTGAGGAGCCCCGTACCCCTGAGGCCCCAGAGGAAGGCAGGGCAATGGAGGAGTCTGCCTCAGTTGATGAGGACTGGGTTAGGGAGCAATTAAGCAATCTGGACATCCATAAATCCATGGGTCCAGATGGGATGCACCCGCGGGTGCTGAGGGAGCTGGCTGAAGTCATTGCTGGACCGCTCTCCATCATCTTTGCCAAGTCTTGGGAAACGGGAGAGGTGCCCGAGGACTAGAGGAAAGCAAATGTCACTCCGGTCTTCAAAAAGGGCAAGAAGGAGGACCTGGGCAACTATAGACCGGTCAGCCTCACCTCCATCCCTGGGAAAGTGATGGAACACCTTATCCTTGGTGCCATCTTAAGACATATCAAGGAGAAGAGGGTCATCAGGGACAGTCAACATGGCTTCACGAAGGGGAAGTCGTGTTTGACCAACCTCATAGCCTTTTACGAAGACGTAACAAGGTGGATTGACGATGGCAGAGCAGTGGATGTGGTCTACCTTGACTTCAGCAAAGCATTTGACACCGTCTCCCACAGCATCCTCACGGCAAAACTGAGGAAGTGTGGACTGGATGATCGGGTAGTGAGGTGGACTGCAAACTGGCTGAAGGAGAGAAGCCAGAGAGTTGTGATCAATGGGGCGGAGTCTGGTTGGAGGCCTGTATCTAGTGGAGTGCCTCAAGGGTCAGTTCTGGGACCAATACTGTTCAATATATTCATCAATGACTTGGATGAGGGAATTGAGTGTACTATCAGCAAGTTTGCTGATGACACCAAGCTGGGAGGAGTGGCTGACACGCCAGAAGGCTGTGCTGCCATCCAGCGAGATCTGGACAGGCTAGAGAGTTGGGCGGGGAAAAATTTAATGAAATATAACAAGGGGAAATGTAGAGTCTTGCATCTGGGCAGGAACAACCCCAGGTTCCAGTACAGGTTGGGGAATGACCTATTAGAGAGCAGTGTAGGGGAAAGAGACCTGGGGGTCCTGGTGGACAGCAGGATGACCATGAGCCAGCACTGTGCCCTTGTGGCCAAGAAGGCCAATGGCATCCTGGGGTGTATTAGAAGGGGGGTGGTTAGTAGGTCCAGAGAGGTTCTCCTTCCCCTCTACTCTGCCCTGGTGAGACCTCATCTGGAATATTGTGTCCAGTTCTGGGCCCCTCAGTTCAAGAAGGACAGGGAACTGCTGCAGAGAGTCCAGCGCAGGGCCACAAAGATGATTAAGGGAGTGGAGCATCTCCCTTATGAGGAAAGGCTGAGGGAGCTGGGTCTCTTTAGCTTGGAGAAGAGGAGACTGAGGGGTGACCTCATTAATGTTTATAAATATATAAAGGGTGGGTGTCACGAGGATGGAGCTAGGCTCTTCTCGGTGACAACCAACAGTAAGACAAGGGGTAATGGGTTCAAGCTGGAACACAAGAGGTTCCACTTAAATGTGAGAAGAAACTTCTTCTCAGTGAGGGTGACAGAACACTGGAATAGGCTGCCCAGGGGGGTTGTGGATTCTCCTTCTCTGGAGACATTCAAAACCCGCCTGGACGCCTTCCTGTGTAACCTCACCTAAGTTTTCCTGCTCTGGCAGGGGGATTGGACTAGATGATCTTTTGAGGTCCCTTCCAATCCCTAACATTCTGTGATTCTGTGATTCTGTGACAATATTACTTGACAATATTACTTGATATCGTTGTGCAAAAGAGACAAATTCCTGCACTCCTGCACTTCCAACTTCTGAATTCAAAATAAACCTGAAGAAAGTAATTCTTAATTTTCCACTAGAAGTGTCGTAACTACATTTTAATGCTGATAATTCAAGACATTTGAATTAATCAATAATTTCTGACATTTAGGTTTCATCAAAAAATCCAAAATTCTGATTCTTCACCTTTTTCATCTCACAACAAGATCACCTTTGTGAGATGAACGTTTTATTTTCATTCTTCATAGCATATTTTTTGAAAACATTCTGGAATCATTCATTTATCACATGTAATACAGTTATGTCATATCACATTTTAAAATCATCACTTTAAGAACTTAATTTGCAAACACTTTTGCACTTTACAATTTAGTCATATGAGTAGTCTATTTGAAATCAACAATACCAACCTTCCAAGTATTAGTTGAGATGAATCGTGACATCAGGCCTGATGATTTTATCTTAAACTTGTATACCATTCATGTTAAAGCTGTAAAAGACTGTTTGAATCAGCCTACAAGCTCCTCAGGGCAGGACACATATCTTTGTCTACATTTCCGGAGTGTGGAGAGACTGTTGGTTCCTGATAAATAATAAAATACAATTACCTAACTATAGGATGTAGAAATTTGCAAGGAAATTAAATTTCAGGTTGTCTGTAGAGAAATGATCAGAAAACACATTTCAAGAAATGAAAGGTGGAGGACAAAAGAGGTAATTGTTTTACTTTACCAAATCCTGGGGTCAAAGGTTCAAAGATGGGCATTGTCAAATTAATTCCATTTCGTTAGCATGGCATTAAATTGCACTGTGAAGATTCAAGGATTAATAGTAAAGAAATGGAAATCTTCTTCTATTTTAAATAAAATGTGATAAAAACTTTTCAGGTTTGTACCATTCCCTTTTGCTAGAGATAAGAATTCTGCTTTCCTAGCTGTCTGTAATCAAGATGATGTGACCTTTACTGGATTAATATCTCTCTCTTTTCCTTACTAATCTTCTCTAATAGCAAAGGAAGCATGGGGCATAAAAAAACACTCTAGGGGGTTGGAACTGGTCATAAGAAAGAGTAAAGTCATTAAGGCAAGATATATAGATGTGTTAAAATCTTACACAGAAATTCATAATCATGGCATAGGAAAGGCTTTTTTTCTAGTAATATGGTTTTCACTTAATTATTTCTTTGCTAAACAAACTGCAATACATTGCTGTAAAATTTACATGGAAACCTGCCAAAAAAAGCCATACACCAAAGCCAGCTCAAAGACATATAAAAAATATATCTCAAAATCAGCTGCCCCTCATGTCCCAGGAAATTATTCATCCTGAGAGAAAACAGTAGATTTTAGGTGCTACTGTCTTTTAGCGTTTCCACTGGGGACAAAAAACAAATTCCTGTTGGAAATGAAAAGATGGTCTCCTGGTAATAGTACAGAGCAGTCTATTTATCCCAGTAGTGCTGCTTTCTCACCCAGTTTCACTCACTTTTTGACTTTATAGAACTCCCTGTTTAAAACTTGTCACTGTTTTTATCTTTATAACCATATTCCCTAGAAATCTGCTCAGGAAATCTACTTTTCTGCCATAAACAACTATGTAGGATGTCATGGGTCTGGAATTAAGTTAGATTTCTGTTTTATTTTCTCTTGCTCATTTTTTTACTTATAAAGGTCTGCTATTTTTCCTATCTCAGAATCCTTGGGTGTATTAAGAGTTGGGCTTGGCTGGACTTCATCCATCATCCGTGTTTCTCCTCAGATGTTAAAATCAACACAGTTTCTTCTGATAAGGTCAAAATTAGACAGCTTCCACACATCTGCTGTGCCACCAACTTTCAACAAGGATTTGAGACCAAAGAGTGGCTTACAGAACTGGGACAAAAGGAAGATATGGAATCCCAATCATGATGTAAGAAGAGGAAATGGCTATTGTAATTAGTGCTATAACTAAAATTTTCTAAAATCATTCCAGCTTTCAGATCATAGATATTTGACAAGCCAGCCAGTGTGAAATCAATGCAAGATGACAGGCTGACTCATACGAGGCATCAACACATCCATGACTTTCCATTCAGCTTTGACCAGTGTAGAAATTTACCTTCAAAGTAATTTGCCTTTTCTTGGAGACAAGGACAAAGTGGATTTCTGCAAGAAGTGGGTGAGTCAGCTCAGCTTTTTCATAGATTTATTCATAGATTCATGGTGTGTGAGGCCAGAAGGGACTATTAGATAGCCTAGCCTGACCTCCTGTAAATCATAGGTCACCAAGTTTCATTCAACTTCCTCTGAATCAAACCCAACGGTTTTCTGTTTTCCTAATATACTTTTCTTGCTCAAGTATGAGATCTTTATTTGAAGACATGCAGAGACAGAAAAGCCAACATTCCTCTTAAGGTTTGGTTCTAATGATTTATGACATTCTTTAAGAAGCATTTGTGCTTTATTTTTAATTGGAATTTTGCTTACCTCATGCTTTGAGCCATTTTGTTCCTGTTATGCCTTTTTCTGTTATATTAAGTTACCTGTTACTATCTACTATTTTCTCCTCAGTGCTAGGGTCTGTGATCAAGATCTTTGAACTCTTTCTTTATTAAAGTGAAGAAACCAGACTCTTTAAATATCTCATTGTGACGTATCTTCTCAAGACATAAAATATTTTTGTATTCCAGTTTTGCCTCTCCAATTTCTGTCATTTTCTGAAGTGTGGAATTAAGGATTAGTTTCCTATTAACCTCACTAGAACTGTGCACCAGGATCTCACCTAACTACTCTAATTACTTTTCACATTATTTATCCCCATATCATAAGCAGCCCTTCCTTCCATACCACCTGCAAACTCACAGGCA
The DNA here is from genome assembly GCF_036013445.1 of Caloenas nicobarica. Taxonomy (NCBI): domain Eukaryota; kingdom Metazoa; phylum Chordata; class Aves; order Columbiformes; family Columbidae; genus Caloenas; species Caloenas nicobarica. The sequence goes on along the minus strand of NC_088246.1, from coordinate 126,265,318 downwards.
ACCACATATGCACTATATTTTCACAGCTTTACAATATGTATATCTGTCCTCTAGTTCTCTCTCCAATCTTCATCTTCCTTGTCTTTGAATGTATAACTTTGCATGTAGTTGTATTAAAACTACAATTAAAAAAAATATATATCTCCCTTATCCGGTACGTCTGTGAGACCAAAGTCCACCTACACAACAGGTTCTAAGAGCAAAAGCAAAATGATGGTGGTTATAAATAAAACTACAGAAGACCACGTCAGCTGCTGCATGTAATAAATATTATCAGTATAATTCTTCTGAAAGAATTCATAAATTATACACTTACAGAAACATAGACAGCTGTATTGGGGTTGCGTGACAAGATTTTAGTAGCAGGGGGCCACAAGGGTGGCTTCTGTGAGAAGCTGCTAGAAGCTTCCACCATGTCCGACAGAGCCAATGGCAGCTGGCTCCAAGATGGACCCGCTGCTGGCCAAGGTTGAGCCCATCAGTGACAATGGTAGTGCCTCTGTGATCATATATTTAAGAAAGGGGGAAAAAACTGCAACTGAAAGAGGGGAGTGAGAATATGTGAGAGCAACAACTCTGCAGACACCAAGGTCAGACAAGAAGGAAGGCGAGGAGCTGGTGCAGGGGCTGGAGCAGATATCCACCTGCAGCCCATGGAGGACCCTATGCCGGAGCAGGTGGATGCCTGAAGGAGGTCGTGACCCCATGGACAGCCTGCGCTGGATCAGGCTCCTGGCAGGACCTGTGGACCATGGAGAGAGGAGTCCAGGCTGGAGCAGGTTTGCTGGCAGGACTTGTGACCCCATGGGAGGTTCACACTGGAGCAGTCTGTTCCTGAAGGACTGCACTCCATGGAGGGAACCCCACAAGAGAACTTCATCAAGAACTGCAGCACGTAGGAAGGACCCATGTTGGAGAAGTTCATGGAGGATTGTCTCCTGTGGTAAAGACTCCACTCTGGAGTACAGGAAGAGTATGAAGATTTCTCCCCCTGAGGAGGTAAAAGCAGTAGACACAATGTGTGATGAACTGGCTGCAACCCTCACTCCCTGTTCCTCTGCACTTGGGGGAGGAGACAGAGAAATCAGGAATGAAGTTGAGCCTGGGAAGAACGGAGTGGTGGGATGAAGATGGTTCAAGATTTGGTTTTATTTTTCATTGCCCTACTCTGATTTAATTTGTAATAAATTAAATTAAATTAAATTCCCCAAGTTGAGTATGTTTTGCCTGTGAGGTTAATTGGTGAGTGATCTCTCCTTGTCCTTATCATGACCCATAAGCCTTTAGTTATATTTTGGCTTCCATGTCCAGCTGAGAAAGGGAGTAACAGAGAGGCTTTGGAGGGCACCTGGCATCCAGCCAAGGTCAACCCACCACAGCATCCTCATACCAAAACAAACAGAAAAGCTGCATCTAACTGGACCTGCAAATACATGCAGATTACTGGGGGCTTGTTTGAGCTTCATCCGGTCCATGCAGTGTTGGTTTCCTCTTTGTGAAAGTTCCAGCCTCAAAAGAAGACAGCCACATTTCATACCATGATATGCAGCTGGGATGTGCCTGGGATACATGGTGAACCCAGGAGCTTGAAAACACAGTCAGACTCACAATTTTGGACATTTATAATGCTGTCCAAAGACTCTGAATTAGTATGCTAGCCATGCATGCCTTTCTATGTCTGTGATTGTTCCTTCCATAAGTGCTTTTAAAATTAGCATTTCACAGTTATTTACCAAGCTTAAGTCCATATGATATGGATAGACTGTTTTCTTGGCCAACTTTATTTCTCTCTCTGCTCATTGGTTTGTGAAATATCCAGCTCAGATAATATTTATATCATATTTGAATCAACATTGTCTCTGATATGCACAAAGCAGCTAATTTTAAAGACTGAGTCATTTCAAGATGATTGTCTGGCACTTAGATAATGCTAAGAATTGATAGAAGTGATAGAAAAGTCAGTCCTGAGACACCTAGACAGTCAGCTTTGAAAAAAGGGAGACTTTCAGAAACACAAGGAATAGCTCTTCAATTTAGTGGAATTGTAGATGCAGTAGTTTAAACTTCTTATTTAAATGTCCCATATAAAGGACAGCATTCTCCACCTTCCACTTGACACATCAATAATGTGTCGCTTTTTGGATTTTCTCATTCTTTTATTCATCTCTTGGCAACGTGATTTATCTCATACTTTCTTCCTCATGAGAGTCTCTATTGTCATTTGCTCTGTCTTTTCCTCTAAAGGTGTCCTCTTCATTCAGTTTCTCCTATTTTCCTCTTGCAATTAACCAGCTTACTTTCCTACTTCTAAAATACTTCAGTTGTTTGTTTGTTTTTATGGTCATACTTACAAATGCCTAAGGAAAAAGGATGATAACCTATCTCCACTGCGGGGAAATGATAAGTCTTGCAAGGCTGTAAGCAAATTCTAAAACATTTTTCATGACCTTTTTACTTCTAAAAAAGTCTTAGTATTACATTTTTCAGTTTTACATTTTTCGCATTCTTTACCTTTCTGTGTCAATTCAGAGATCAAGAAATTTGAGTGGTTTATGGATATGAGAAGTTTTAAAAATCTCCGTTGAACTTCTTGAGTGAAATTACCCAATGTTTCTTTGTGTCTTGAACAGTCAAAAAATATCATCTGACTGAACTCTCAAAGTCTGAAATGAAAGAAAATATGAACATTGTCTTTCAAGTGTGTCTTGAAGCATGGGACCTCTGCTGCTTTTGAGGTGCTAAAACAAAGAATTATGTTCCAAAGACAGTGATGATTTAGGAAAACAGCATGTCTTCAAAACTAATCTCAACTGGGAGGCCTGTCAAAAGATAACTGAGCCAGAGAACAAGAGTGACCACAGCTATCCCACTCTTCACTGTGTGAGGCTTCCTTCATTCTGGATCATCTCTTCCAGCAGCTTGATAGTATGGCCATTGGGGTCAACACCATTTTCGACACTGACTGCAGCTGGAATGAGTGCTGAGCAGAGACCACCTCTGCTAATGGTGACATTCATGGTCATGGTCTCACTTCACATGAGCTTCTCAAAAGTGCAGTGGTTGTGCTGCCCTCTCCTCAGTGGTGGGCTTTACTAAGAGCTCACTCATTTGAGGTCATGACAGTCACTATCTTGCAGATAAGCCTGATAGTTTGTCACATATGGCAAGACGTTAGTTGTTTGTGTGGATTTACAGATGCATTGATGCCATAGAAACAACAGTGTTCTAACTGTGTTTAGAGCTCAGGATAAGGCCTTGAAAAGAGACTGAAATTAACAGTCTCAAACATACTTCAGGGGGACCTAAACATACAACAAGGTACAGGCACAAAGTGAGTTTTAAATAATGCAAAAGTCGTTAGAATTCAGTGTTGCATTGAGTGAAACAGAAGAAAAGGTGTTAAATCTTGTCTTGGTACCTTTATTTCTAGCTTGTCTACTGCTGAATTTTACCCAGTGAGATGACTTTCCTAGAGCCCTTTGTATATTGTAATAAACTGTTTCTGCCTTTATCTGACTGCTAGAGCTCAGATAGGAATGAAACTGCCCAATAAATGCATTAGACTTTGAATGTGCTGTCAACCTTCACTCCATTCAGCACAGGAATTTCATGATTTTTTTTTTGTTTCATTATAGCTATTGCATGTGGGATCAACCAGGGTTTGTATTTTTCCCAGCAATCACTCTAGGACTATTGGATTGTTTTGCTTTCCTGTGGTTAGAAACAGCAGCCATAATATGTGTCTTTGTGTTACTATTTCGGTATATTAATTTTATCTATATCTTTAAATGTACCACCCATCTAACCCAATTACCTTTTAATTCAGGAAATTCTACTGCAGCTCAAAGAATAGAAAAATTATCCTCACACAGTCAGAAGAGTGTGCCTTTTTATTACAAGAAAACAAACAGCTGGCCTGTATCAAACGTGATCAACTATATTTCTAAAAATCAAAATAACTACTTTAGAATTTTAAAGGAGCTTATAATTCTGCATTAAAATGATTTAAAGTAATTTTAATAAATATTTTGCCAGTGTGGGCAGGTATAACTCTGCTTGTCAGCACATCTGTATTTTTCTCTCATCTAATAAACTAGCTAGGACAGTGCAGCAAAAGAACATTATAATATTAACAATGTTGCTGGAAAGCTCTGTGCTTTAGAATGAATTAACTTTCACTGCACTGCAGAACATACAAAGTGAAATTGGCTCAGCTCAGAATAGCAAGTTTAACCCCTTAGGAGCTGCTAAGCTCTTCTTATGTCTTGATTGAGAAGCCCTGATGTGAGAATCATGGAGGTAGCTGATATATTTGGCAAATTCGGAAAAGCAACTGCCTAGGAAAAATCTGAGAAAACATTTTTACTTTATGCAACAAAAAAAATTTTGCAACTTTGCATTCCAGGGAATGTGCCAAGAGACAGCAGTCAGGTTCCAGAAATACCAGGGGGTTAATGTTGTGGGAATAGAACTGTGTATCTTGTTATCCGAATATTCATTCACATCACCAGAAAGAACAATCCTCTTCCACCGTTGCACCCAGGTTTTGATTTTCCTTCTCTTAAAAATTTATCAGCTAAATGACCGAAGAATGATTCACTGAAAATCTGAGGGCTGATCAGGACTTGTCCCCTTCTGCATTGGTCCATGTAGAAAGCTTTGCTGGAGAAGGTTTCATCATCCCACTGACTTCCACAGAATCTCCTTAGACATTTTTTCTCCCAAGGGTGACAATACTGTGTGGGGGAGCAGGTTTTGTGATATGGCCAGGAAAGCACGAACTGGGACCACTTAGTGCTTTTTGCACAGGTCATAAAACAGATTACAATTTTTTATTAATACCATACCAGACCACAGTCAGTCTAGGGATCTAAAAGAGAAACATTCTGGATACCAGATTTTTATTTTTTTTCCAAACCCCAAAATAAATAATCAACACTGCAACAAAATAAAATGTATTGAAAATATATTTTTTCTGCTTGTACTGGAAGGAATTTACTGGGATTTTAGGGGTTGGAAAGGTTGGAAAGGCTGAGGGGTTATGATTTTACATGATATCTGTTTTACACATTTCCTGGTCAAAACTGCCAAATCCACATAGGAGTTAATTTTCTTCTCTACACTTTGAACTGCTAATTTTCTGTTTTTAAACAATCTCTTTTCAGTTAAAACGCCATGGGAAATCTAGAGAGAGTGATGTGTTTAATACTGCTGAGTTGCTGCTCAGCCTTAAGGTTTGCTCTACTGTGCGGCTGTGTTTTTTTGTATTTTCAAATACTCATAGCAGAGTAAATATATTCTAATGTGATACTTTTTACTTAGTCCATTCACTCAAGAAAGTTAACCAGCCAAGTGTAAATGTGAGAAGGAAAAATAGAAACTCGCTTGATAAAGTGAGTTGCAAAGAAACTCTAGTGCATCAAGTACTGAAGAGTGAAAAGAGACAAGTGAAGCCCAGTCTTAATCATTCTTGCTAAAACCTCCAGTTGGACAATATCCTACTGTATTTTTTTTCTTTGCCAGCTCACAGCCTTACTATACTTACCAAAATTCAAAATTTTTAATGCTTCATTGGTTTTACATTTCGAGAATGTCTCACACATCCAAACAAAACAGTGTCTCTGCTCTGATTTTCTACCATGGACCAAATTAAAGGACTACTAATCCTGCTATGCCTTTCAATAAAGCCCTTGATCCTCTCTTTGCTGTCAGTTTCTGTCTCATTTTTTTCATGTTAAACACCTACTTTGCTGAAATGATTCCTTGGAGAACTTGTCTGATTAATTTGGTTACTAATTTTGAGATCTGTGCTCCATGACTTACCCAGATCCACTTGTGACTCTACTTTATTCCTTGTCATACACAAATGGCCCACTCTGAAGGTAGTAAAGGTGTTTGTTGGGTCAGCTCCACATAATGGTAGATAAGTTCTGCTTTTAATCGCATGTGAGATGTGCCTATCCTACACATGTATGAATATATGTGCGTATGCATGTACATACACGTACAAAGAACAGAATGTGCAAGACCCTAACACAGAAAAGTATAAATATACAAGAATTACTTAAAATGGTGAGATGCCAAATCTCATTAAAAAAAATTTCACTGGGTCCATGAAAGCGCATTCTACCCAGTTTTAATTGGAAAATAGAAATCATGGTTCCCTTTCTCATACTTTTTATTCTCTTCTCTACTAACTTCATTTACTTTTCCTGTCTTTATGTCAGATGAAAAAGAAATTCATTTTCTCTGAAAGTAGTACAAATTCTCCTTTACGCCTATATCAGTATGCCCTCAAGAAAAGTCCTTAACTTATTTCAGTCATGCATGATAAAATATTGGTAATTTATACTACACTCAGAATGGGTAAGGTGCTGTAGATGTTTTCCTGGAAGAGCTTAAACACAAGTGAAGATCCAAAGAAAATACTGAGAAAATGTATTTTCTCAGGGAAATGCTACGATGGAAGAATCATCTACCTTCATATCTTCTGGAATAGTCTTAGAACAGTTGCTAATGTCATAACAAGAATGCCATGCAAGAATTATTTCAACACTGTATTTACCACAGAAAGTCTCTAATATAGTCCAACTTTAAAAAGCATGATTAAAAATACTTGTGAGTCTAGTGACTATTTGTTATCACTATAGTTGCAACAACAAATATTCACTATTGGAACGAAGTTCATAAGAATAAAAGAATTAAGAGGAATGGAAAAGCTTACTGATTGCATTAGTATGGGACCTGAACAATTTAAGGAATGGTGAAGCAGAAAGGATCAGCTCTGATCTTCCTGAGGGGTGGCTGTGTGATCCATGTCCTGCTTCGGCGAGGGTATGTACACAGACTTCAGTGCCCCTCCTTATGGTGCAACAATACATACACTTTACAAGATTAAGTTTGGGTTTGAGTCATAAGCTCTGTAACTCTGAAGGAGCTACAGATGATTTGTGTAAGTGTATGTGTAATTGGAATTCAGCTCATTACTACATTTTTGCTAATGACCCTGGAGATCATGTTGTCCTCTAGTCATGTGCAAATAACATGATTATACACAATGATATAATAGTTAATAATAATTGATCTTTTTTTAAAATCTCATCGCCTCAGTAGCCACATCTTCGTAGTATTTGCTTAACTTTTTTTTCTGAAACTCTTTCATTACTTTATAATGCAAAATTATGACATAAGAAAGCCTGCTTTACTTTGTAAGCAAAATCTTGGTCTTAAGAATGAAATAATTACTGAAGTAATTGTAGGTTTTCACCTGTCTCTGGTGTTTTCATCTTTCTTCCCATCTCCTTTTCTAACCCCATTCTCTGCTTCTCAGTTTAACCCTTTTTAAGTTCAACCCTAGGAAACTCTAAGGTGCTGGTGAACAACAGACTTGAATCAGTCATAGGGTTAGTGTTGCATTTGCCAAAGGTTGCAACAGCTGCTCTAAACACATAGTACCCTTAAAAACTAACCCTCATCAGTGAAGACTTAATACACCAGAATTTAGTCAATTAGATGACAGATGAAAGGATTACCTTATGTTTTATCAGATACCTGTGAGTAACTGCTATTTCTGATCCTTATTGACTTTCTGATTTATATCTTCAATCTCAGAAATGCTTCTTATGCTGATGATCCAAAGAATCTTCTTATATATTTGGTGTTTACACATTGTTGGTGATTGGGCACACAATTATCAGTCACTAGCATTTATGTGTCTTCAAGCCATAAAAATCAAGTGTTGTTCTTTTTCAAAGACTGACTTTTGAGGGGAGCTGAAGATATTTCCATTGTGGATGTAGAAAAATACTGATAGAAGTGAATCGTTCTTTATTCCAGCTGATCTATTTCAGCCTTAGATAAAGAGCTATTGGGAAATCCATGTGGGTTGAGATGGACTGTTATATTATGGTTCCTGTATACATTACAGATTTCATATTCTTATCTTCTTTGGCATCATTTATGTCTGGTTAGAGTAGACCTTGTGAGACAATTATTTTTCTTAGTGTTCAGATGGACTCTGTGGATCATGCTGTTCCTAACAGTACCTTACAATCGTATAATATACACAGATGATTCTTATATGCTACGATTGCATTTAAATGTTACTATTTTTTAAAAAACTCTTGAGGATGTCCACTTTTGTTTTGCTTTATTTATTTGTTTGTTTGTTTGTTTATTTTTAACCATCTATCTGAAAGTATTTTTCATTTAACCTTATTTAGTATGTGATCATTTTGAATTTCCCTCCCCAAAATAAGTCAGGAGACAAAAATGGGGACAAACAAATTTCCAACCTCAAGAAAATATCTCATTTGAGAGAAAAGGTATGAGGTATGGAAATCACTAGTTTAATTGGTCACTTACCTAAATCTAAATTCAGAATCAAGGCTTCTAAAAAAATGCATATTGATGTTGATTTTGCTGTGTGTCATCTTTCTTTTCTTGAATGTGTGCAAAAGTTCAAGAAGGAGAAAGACTAGGAACAATGTCAAAGGGATATGACCACTTGAAGAATAACAAACTTTCCAGTTTGACTTCTTGCCCTAAGGATACACTGGCATCTAAGGGCTGCTTCCTTGTAGGTTTGATGGCAATCTGCATTTTCATGAACTGTCAGACATGATTGCCAAAGGTGATGATACTATGGCAATGAAATTATGACAAAAAGATGACAAAAAGATCTGATTCTGTGTTAGAAACCTTCATATACATTGTCAGAAAATGTGAAGAATTTGAAACTATAGGCAATGAGAACAGACATAAAATTTCTAACCTAAAATTTGCAACTGTGTGACACTACCTATTTATTTTGCATCATGTAAAATTTAAGCAAAATAAACTCTATCTCAGAGAGCTACTCTGTAAATGTTGCTTTTTAAAATGGCTACCTGAAATACTTGGAGCCTAGGACATCTCCTTCCAGTCATGTCTATCAAAGCAAATAATAAGCAGAGCTCTTGCTGTGCCACTTTTTCCATTATGCTTGTCAATGAAGAAGCAGAATAAAATTCTCAAGATGTGAGAAAAATGGAACATATTTAGTTAGAGGGACCTTGGATTCACTTATAAAGTACATATATTTCTTTGAAAATGTTAAATTGTTTGTGAGACAGGAACTGAGAATAACAGCTTTTATTTTCTAAACACCAATTACATATGAGTGAAAAATGTGTATCTGTGTAACTCAAAGAATAGGCTTAATTTTTTGAAGGATCACACAGATAAGCACTTCAAGAAAAGGTACAGATGGTTGCATGTACATTCTGCAAAATCATGGATGTTATAACAAAGGCCAAATCCTTTGACAGAAGTATCTGCTTGTTCCTGTATATACATATCTATCTTTACGTTGGTTTAGAATTCTGCAGACATTAAGAACTCAATTACACATAAGGGCATGGCAGAAATAGGTGCATTCATTAAAAGGCGTTGCAGTATTTGTGCTGTAAAATACAAACTATGTTCTCTTAAATTGAATTAAATATTTTAAAACACCCATGAATACTCCTGTTTTATTTTGAGAAAATAATTTTAATATGGGTCCGATCTTCAGCAACATATACTGGCTGGTGTGGCTGTGTTTTGTTATGGTTTCTTGGTTCCCAATTCTTCTGGCAGAAAATCTGTGCCTGATTTCTGAACTTAGAGACACTGGCAGATACTCCTGCCTAGCTTGTTAAATCAGCTTCTGAATAACAGCTGACTTCACATTTTAAGCATCAATATGTAACCACGTAGCTGAAATCAGAATCAAGTGTCTTCAATCAAAAATGTGAAAAATAAGAAAAAGCAGTCATTCCCCACCCTCCAGCTTTTTGGCTGCCTGCCATTTTGTGAAGATATTTCAATCTCTGCAGCTCAATCCTTTTTTTATTCTAATGTCTCCTTGTGCAAATGCTTCTTCTCATGTGTCTTTCTCTTTGCTGCCGGCATAGTGCACCTGTTTGAAAGGAGCACATTACTTTTTTTTTTTTCCTTTTCCCAGTTTCCCTACTGCTAGCCCTTTTGGCAGAAACCTGTCTCCAACAGCTGAGAAAGCAGAAAAGCTAAAGCCCTTTTTCTACTTAGAGAGCTACCTTCAGGTTTGTGAAGGGCCATGAGACGCTACTGGAACTTGCTTCCCTTGGATTCTCACTCTGAGGCTGGAATTTCCATGGTAGCAGAGCTTCCCAATTGTGTAATGAGAGCGATGTGTTTCTGAGAGACACTCAGTCAAGGGCATGTATAACCTTTTTCTTGCCTGCCGCTTAGCTCTTCAACTTTGTCAGCACTCCTTATAAAAATATGGATCTATTCCATATTGCAGAATTTGATATACCCGTTTATCTTTTACAGAGTTCAAACCTATATGGCATTTGCTTCCTGCTGACACCCCCACACCAGGAATCTCTTCAGCAAAGTAACCAAGACTCAAAGAGAAACACATAACATGTTCTTTGCTCCTTGTGCTCACTTACCTAAGCCCCGTTTCCTAAATCAGAGGCCCAGAGAATTCTCTGGTGAAGATCAGGAAATCCTACCTCCAGTTCAACCTGGATGTTGAAGAATTTCCTATTCTGGTAGTCACTGGAGTGAATCACTCATCCATGCTAGATGCTTGATAGCAGTATTGCTCTCTAAATTTATCCAGATCCCCTTAGAGTAGAAATGTCAAGCTACAATGCTTCTGCTTTCTGTGCCACCAGGAATAAAATTGGTGAAGTTCAGGCATACTTAGCAATTTTGTAGGTGATGCAAGAGGAAGATCAGAGTCCTGTTCATGGTCTTACAGCTCTTCTGGCTCTAAAGGGATGTCAGGTGGAAAAAAGTGGTAAAAACTTATTCCAGTCAATAAAAAAGATGTGATTTTGAATACACGCAGGAAGCTTCTTTTGAGTAAGAAGGTATAGTTTCATCTGGCCACTTTCAGCATATTTGTGCATGCTGAACAAAGACAAGCTATATGACACTTATATTGTTTGGCAATGAGTTTGTGAGACAAAAGAAAAGCAAAAAGTACACTCATGTTTTCACTGAAATGACACAACTTGCTTTCCCTTCTGTCCTGTTTGATGTCTGTTGTTTTGTTCTTCTCCCTGTCTATTCTTTATATTATGTTCCTACATTAGCTATATGTTTTTCAGTGCATCTTACTACATTTTAGCCCAGGCAAAATGAATTTTAGGATGGTGCCCCCCCCAAAGATATATGAAGCTGCCTCTGTGAAAGATGGCTGCTTCCAGATGTGAGTATAATGCTAGTGCAGCCACCTCTGTGTTTTAAATTTTTATAAACACATGGTTTCCATTTCGGTAAACTCTACATGTCAGTCAGTTCAAAAGATGTGATACATTTTATGTTACTGTTCTTCAATAAAAGGCATTGTCTTGGCATATCTCCAGCCCAAGGGCAAGAGAAAGTGTTCTGACTATGTTGGGATTTATTCAGCTCTTCTTAAATCTGCAACACATCAACGAGCTATATATACATGATAAAATCAAGATTAGTCACAGTATTATCTTTAGGTGGTGAGTATCCTGAAAATAAACCAAACAACTAACCAACCAAATAATAAAAAGAGGGGCCAAGAAAAAATGTCTTCAATACTTATGGAAAAAAAGAAGAATAAGCTTTTCTAGCCTATGGTAAAGATGACATTCCATCAAAAAGTATTTAAATTAGGCATTGCCAAAAATAACGATGCATTGAAATTAATTGAAGTTGGTGAACATTCATCACTGGAGGCTTTTTAGAACAAAGATAAAGAAATCAGATAAAGCTGATGTTGTTTTGGAAGAGGAAGGTGGAGTAGATATGGTCTCAACTTCTGTTGGGTCACAGATGGCAGAGAAAAAGTGATTATCCTTTGGATGTTGCCTCAAGGCCTAGTCAGAAACTTGCTGTTTACCAAGTAATAGATAGAGAGTGTGGGTAACCAGAAATGTCATTTGGTGTAAACATCCCTTACAAATTCTCACATGTATTGTTAATGTACTCTGTTTGGTCTCTATAGAAACAGAACATGTTATTATACACTTATATTTGTATGATGTGTAAGGTGAAGAAAGATAATGCTTGAAAATACTTTTTCATGTGCACAAATGCCATCTCAAACAGAAAAGCCACTCAGCTTAGTGATGTATTTCCTTCTCAGAAAATTAGATGGGAGACAGAAACCCTGGGAATGCTCTCAGTTTGAAATGTGACCATTCCTCACTGAATCTAAAACATTCACATTAGAAGGAAGAAGAGTGTAGTTACAATGAACACGTAACCAAGAGACAGTTACAGGAAGAGGCAACAGTCAAGGCAGGATTTTGTTGTACACATCACCAATTGTCTCTAGTGACTGATGGGTGTTTTGGATTGTCTATGTCACAGTGACTCATCCCTGTAATGCAGAATTTCACCTGTTATGGGGATACAGGCTTTTCAATGATTTAAGACGTTAACTTGTCTATACTTGCCAGTATGTCCATGCATGGCTCATGGACGTGGGCTACTCCAAATACAGGTGCATGGGTAGATGCCCTAGAGAAGCTTCAGTTGAAGACCTTTTAAAGGGTTTTCTTATAAGCATCAGGAGTCAATGTTGGGTGCTGGACATGTGTCTCCTGTGGCATGCCCGATCCAGGCCTCATTTTTGCAAGCAAAATGTAGCAAAGAGGCACTGCCATAGGTGAATATATGAACCTTCTCAAACTTGCGCAATCAGCACCTATACACAATACTTGTTATACCATATTATCCACAGTAGCTCTCTTATCCATTTATTCATCTGACATTCACATAATTAAAATTGGGGATCATAGGAGCATAAAAATATATGATACAAAGACACATATTAATGGGTGAGTGAGTATCTTTGGATATAAAGGTAAGAAAAGCTTTATCCTAAAGACAACTTTACCTTTTGAGTCCTAAAATTGGGGTGTATCCATGATAGACATCTGGTCAAATGTAAAATTAAGTCAGCAGTTGGATTCCAAACTTCCTTATTTCCATCAGTTAAGACAAGAATTTAATTATTTTTAGCTTTACTAGATTAATATTTTTCTATTTTTTTTAATTTAAAAAAATTCCTTTTTCTTCTTTTTTCTATTTTCTTCAGTTTGTACTCTTACTTCCTATTGTGTGATTTGTTTGTATTATAAAATCACCTGGGATATGTTCTTAAAGTTCAACAATGTAAGACTACTTACCTCAGATGACAACCATAGATAAGACTAGGATGGCAACTGCAGAAGCTTGGCTTGGTGTTTTGACTCTTCATCAAAAAAAACCAAAACAAAATTAGAGTCCTTGCTTCATTTTTATGCTATAAAATAGGAGAATTATGAATTTCTGTTTTCAGACAAAAGGAAGTTACATTATAAATGAAGGCAGACACTTTCCAGGAAAAAAAAAAAAGAATCTGTTTAATCAAAAATGTATCTTTCTGTCAAAGAAAATGTGTAGAAAGTTTTCAGCCAGCTCACTTCTGTTTCCTACACATTCTCATGGGATTAAAGTTCCTATTTCAAATAAAAGAAAGAGACCTAAAATACCCAAATCGTACATTTCGACTTCCTGTGATCTGTCAGTCAATTTTTCCTTCAGTTTCCTTTTACTGCAGTTGGTTTGTATGTTTCTACTTAGACAATCAAGAATAAGAAATAGCCAGAAATTCACCATCAATCTTTATTCCAGTGCAAAACAGTTTTGAATGGTCTGTAATTCCTCACAGGCACCTCTTTTTTATCAACACTTCAGTATATCCTAAAAAGCAATACCCTGATATGATACCTTCTGATTTCAGTGTTTATTTTTTTCAGTAAAAAGCCCAAACATCCCAAGAAATAAAATGCAGTATCTTCCCAATAGGGGGGAAATATTTTCATTTTATTTCTACAGGAATACTCTGTTATATAACTTTTTCTTCAACTCAATAGAAATGATGAAAACGCAAATATATTGATTATATATTTTTAAGATAACTGTCACCACAACATATTTGTCTGTAGCTTTTGAACTACTGTGGTTTTGTATGTAGTTCTGCTGTGGTTTAATAACTAATGAGAATAGTGGCCATGTACAAACAGGTCTTTATTTTTCCAGTTCACTTTATATTTCATCTGATCTTCTTCCTGTCATTACTCTGTTTTTAACATGTGCAATTCCATTTTGTCAACATTATACAAATGTTTATACTTAAAGAAATTGCTTGTTTCTTTTCTCATAGCTGTAGGTACCAATTTTTGTCTCATAGACCAGAATACTGTGGAATAAAAATTCTTGTCGATCATGGTTGCAGCATAGAGTTATTCTGTATTTTATTAATTCATAAGCTCAATACTTAATGAGTTTTCATGATACCACAACACCATGAAAAGTTTGTACGCAAAATGGATGCAACTGAGGATTTAACTCTTTGCTGCCATTGATCAAGATGTAGCCTGTTCAAGTTCACACCATAACCTTCCCCTCTCTGGGGATGTTCTCCCCTCTCTAGCTGACTGTTTTCATAAAATGAGTACGAAATTACTGTATGTCAGCTGAGCTCTGCCAGCTGAAGTCTGTTCAGCTGAGATTGGCCAACAGGTTCAAATGTTGGTAGGATGAGCTCACTAAAAATTCAACAGGGACAGGTGCAAAGTGCTACATTTAGCAAAGAATAATCAGCTGTCTAAAGACAAGCTAAAGAATAGCCAACTAGGTAGCAAATGAAGAGCTATAGATTATCATTGATAACCATTTATAAACAATGCCTTATTATTAAAAAAAACCAAATAACACACCAGAGTGAATAAACAGGAATACTGCCTGTAAGACAATCTGAAATACTTTCTCCACCTTAAGATAATTATGGAACCTTTGAAGAAAATCCAGAGAAGAGGAAAGAGAAGGATCAGAGTCTTTACAACACAGCCTCCAAGGAAAGACTCAACAGGCAGCGATATCTGAATAAAGAAGAAGGCCCTGAGGGTGGGTATGATGTCTGATGTCAAAAGGGTAAAAAGCAAAGAGGAAAAGAAAATTTTCTGTCAGATCTCAGCGGGACAGGACAGAAAGCAATAGGCTGAAATTGCAGCAAGGAAGGATCAGATTAGGTAGTATGAAATCTTTTTAATACTACAGAAAACAAAGCGCTGCAACAGATTGCTTGGAAAATCTACCATCACAGAAAGTCTTTAAGACAGAGCTTAGACTCAGGTGGATGAGAAATGTTAGAGGGAGAGCTGATCATGCCTTGCAAGAGGAGAATGGTCTACATGAGCTCTAGGGCTCTCTTGCCACCCTCTTTTTCTATTGGCTTGTTAATCTGTTGTTGATGCACAGAATTGGAAACAGTACAGCTGTTGAGCCTCAGCTTGTTAGAGAACCGGGCTAGGAATAAAAGCTAAAGATTTGAAGAGTGTGTCATCTTCTCTACTGCTCAGATCTGCTCCTCCTTTACAGTCTGATGTCAAGCGAATGATTAAAATCAGATTGTTGAGGAGTTTGGTGTTTGAACTATGGAAGGCTTTTATCCAGAAACATGAATGAAACAACAAATACAGATGGTAAACAATACAAAAAGTGATTCTGGATATCTTTGTGCTCTAATGTAAGGAATTTTGTCTTGTAGTTATTAAGGGAATTGTAATTTGCTGCTAAAGGTTAAAAATTTCTCAGCCATGCTGTTCCTGGAACATGTACTAGTTAAAACACAAATAATTTCTAGTCTGATTTTTTTTTTAATGAAATTGCACTGTTAGTGTCCAGTTATTATTTATTGTTGTCACGGTCCATTTGGTGATGGACTCGTGATGGTTCGTTTACCTTGATCTCGAGGTGCAAATTAAGGCAACCAAAATGCCAAGGGGTTATAATTCAATCAAGCAGTGTTGCTTTATTAATTTGCCCGTAAAGCAGCACGCGATAGAGGAAAAGGAAAGGTAAAAAGAAAAGGCGGAAATGAGGTTTGGTTTACAACTGAACGAGCTCTAAAGGTGTCCCTCTGGTCTCGGGTCCCATGAGAAGAGTCCT
Source organism: Caloenas nicobarica (assembly GCF_036013445.1). Classification (NCBI taxonomy): domain Eukaryota; kingdom Metazoa; phylum Chordata; class Aves; order Columbiformes; family Columbidae; genus Caloenas; species Caloenas nicobarica. Next base: position 126,249,331 of record NC_088246.1, on the reverse strand, counting down.
GCCGGTCCTCCATCACGGTCCAGGATCCTTCGGTGGGGAGATCTCGACGATGTCCCATCGAGAATTGTCTTTTATGCTTCTTCACCTCCGCTCCACTCCCATAGATCGAGGCCAATCTCCGCCTTTGTTGCGCAATCCAGGCTTAACTGCGCAGGCCCAAAAAGTCCTCGCTTCGCTTGCCAGAACCCGTCTAAGTCTGCATGGCCTCGGTTCAGGGATCTCTTGCTGGTCCCTTGGGTGACCTCAAGACCCTTGGCGAGCCTCTGCGCATGCTCTCCTTCGTAGGCCTTTGTTACGGGGAGGAGGTGGGGGGCAAGTCTGGCTCAAGCAACAGGTGAAAATCCATCTTCTGGACAGCAATTATTGTCCCCAGGTCGGAGAGGCCTTCGTAACACAATTCCTCTCAGGTGGTGGAGGCGAGTTTGGCTCAGGCGACAGGTAGAGTCCATACAGCAGCCACTGTTACCCGTAGCTACAGGTCAGAGAGACCTGCACAACACGATTCCTTGCTTCAGGCCTCTCTCCAAATCATTGTCCAATTCTTTCTATCAGTCCATCTGTTCTCCAAGTCCCTGATGGTGATGTTCAGGCAGAAACTGTTCTTCGGACCGACTCTTACAATTGTCTTGCCAGACATCCAGTTAGGAATCAGGAATCATACAATGTGGTTCATATGACTACACCACATGCCATGAACAATAGCTAGTGAACAGCAAATAGCTGAAGCAATTATTTGCATGTATCGTCTAGACTGAAATGTGTATATATGTTTGAAAATAATAAAGGCAACTACAAACACAGGAATAAATTTACAAGTCATTCACAAACAGAAAAACTATAAGGCTTTTAAGTTAATTTATGTCTAATTAATCAGTGAGCCAATCCTAATCATGACCAAATTACTCAAAAAAAATTGCTGAGGCAGTATGTAAACCCTTAAGTCTGCTTTTTGTATGTTCTATCAGCTCAGTGGAACAAGAGGGAGCACAGTCAGCGTTAAAAGCATAGTGGAGAGAGGAAGACAATGTCTTCACCTATCCTGATTTGAATGTGACTGCTGCTTTGGTTTTCAACCTTCAATTATCAGAAATGATCACACAGAAACTAAGAGCTGATGGAACATCTCTAAGCCAGGTGTTGCTGCTTATCAGCTCTAGTATCTACTTTTTGCTCCCACACTAATGAAAAATGATTTCAAAAGAAATGAAGATCCTGTTTCAATAAGATTGGGGAAAAGATGTAACCTAAAAGCTGTCTACAGACTCAGGAATAAGTGAAATGTTTTGACAGGGAAAAATATGTGTTGGCAACATTGCTCGACTCAGATTTCAAAAGTAAAATTGAAACCATACTTCTACGGGGTGTAGATGCTGACAACTGGAAGCCTGTTCTGCAATATATAGTAGTTCAGAATATGTCAGCCAGCTCCTCCTCTCCCAACTTTCTTTCATGTACAGGACAAATACATTTCAGGGAAAAAAACAGTCTTACTTGATAAGTTCTTGAAAACAAACAAACAAACAAAATCCAAATCTGACTCTCATGTGACTGCAAAGAGTTCAGAGAATACACAGAGCATCTGTATGTAACTATATAAAACTGCAAGGAAAATGACATTCTTCAGACTTCTGTGGTCAATCCAGGCTAAACCTGGGCTGAGCCCGTGGCTGTGCAGTGTCAGCCTGTGTAAGTGCAAAACTGAAGCCACGAAAGAGACAGATCTGAAGAATCCAGACTTCAGTTTTAAGAAGGGTATTTTAAAATATGCTTTTGAAGATGGGTTTTGTCAATTCATTAGATCAATTTGAGCAACAGTTATGGAATGTGAAGTTCCAGGATTCATATGGCCAGTGTTCTAATTTCTTCATCATGGTCCCTACAATATAGCCATGCACTGGATCATTAAAAACAAACCAAACCAAACCAAACAAAAACAACAGCGACGAACACCTGAAAGGAAGGCATATATTTCTCTCTCAGCCTCCCTCTGTTTTGTTCATATGAGGAGATCTAGAGATAAAGTGAAGATTCCCTTTCTTGAAACCTATTTCAAACAAAAACACTGAATAAATCTAGAATATTGATTTTTCTCTTTCGTTTGGACAGATATTAGCTGTTTCAATGTCTTTTCCTTGATTTTTTTCATTTTCCTCCTTCAGCATTATACAAGCTCATATAAGGTCAAACTCCTTAAGGAATTTGTTCTACAACCTTCCTCTAAGGTTTCCCAACTCTATATATTAAGTTTCTGCTGACATCTGAAGCTTTGTTTCTCAGGGCACTTAGCAGAGGCGGGAGCATATGTCTGAGACTTTTTTCAAAGAATCCATTCTGCAGATTCTGTTACCAAAGAATATTTGTAAGAGATATTTCAACACTTCTTGATTTGGTTCACAACACAGATACTGTTATACTGTATCTCCCATCTACATTTTTTGGTGCTGCAGTACACAGGGAGTTGGTATGTATATATGACTCTTCCCAAAGTATAAACTTGACTTGGGAATTGAAATGATGTGGGTCTGTGTGCAGGTCTGATTAGAGACAGGCTTCCTCAGTAACCCTTGGGTGATGCTCCTCCTTATCTCATATGAAGACAGGGCAGTGCAGAGCACCCTCCTGTCTGCTCCACTCATATCCAGACAGCTCCTAGAGGAGCAGGCATGCAACAGCTCTGGCTTTGCCTCCTGCAAAGGGGGCAAAATGAGCAACATCAAGAAAACCCTTTAGTGTGACCCCAGGGACAAAGCGGTGCCGTAGAGCAGCACCCTGAAATGCTGAGAGATCAGTTTGTGGGTGCGGTGATGGATGTGCTTAAGAAATGCACTCATGTGAAACTGCAGCCTAAGGGGTAACTGGGCTGAAATATTTCCCACACCCTCTCTCCTGCTTTAATTTCTCCCATGGCTTTGTGGAGTTGAGGTAGATACAGAGCATCCTGCTTTCATTCTTACACTCTGAATTCAGCTTAGCTTAAGAAAGTGAATTTCAAGTGCATTATAAGCCTTACATTAGTTAACCACCAAAAATGAAAATGAAAAGTGTAGGGGAACTGGCAGAAGAGAAGGATGTAAAAATAAGGAGAAGAAAATGAAAAAACACGGAGCAAATGGAAAGCAGGGCAGAGTCAGAAATGAATGAGAATTTTCTTCTTCTCATTTTAAAGGTCATTTCCTCCCTCTGGCTGACTTCTGTAACAATAGTAATATATACCACCAACACAAACACTTCAGGGGTTATTTTTTAACCTATTGAAAGGATGGGAACATTTTTGGCTGAAAATATTAAAACATTTCAGGTAAAAAGCAAAACCAAAAAAAACCCCTCAACAACAAAAACCAACAAACATTGAAAATCATCAACTCGTTGTAACGGTCTCTCTCTTTCACTTTCTCACACTTAACATTCAGGACTTCTGTGGCTGAATAGGTCCCTGGATAATAAGCAGGCATGTGGATGTGTGAGGGATGTTTAAGAAAACTAAAAGCAGGGATAGAGGGAAGAAAAAAGTACGAAGGAAGAATAATAGAAAAGATGGAAACACAGAAAGTGAATAGGGATAAAAAAGAATAAGAGATAAATGGGAAAGAACTTGGCTTTCACTTGCACTGACTCCTTTGTACAAAACTGACAGTGAAAAGTTGCTCTTACTGTTTTTTACCTCTATTCCAATAAATCTAAATTGCAGATAGACCATTCCGATTCAGACCTACAAGGAAAGAGAAGGAAGAAAAAATAGTGTTAGGAAGAAGAAGGAGAAAAAGATAACCAGGGCTAAAATAAGGGAAAAAAACCCCAAAACCTGGAAAAGTTCTTAGGAACTTCAGGCTTTTCCTTTTCAATTGTTACTTACAGCTTTTGATAGTTTTCTAAATTTCCGAGTGATTCAATTAATATTTTGAAATTTTTTCCCCAAAAATGAACAACTGGAAAATTTCACCGATGTTGCTAACTTTCAGTCATTTCTATCTTAAATATAAAAATGAAAATGTAATTTAACAGGAGGGAGTATGATTTAAATAAGTATCAAGTTTTAGAAAACAGAAGAGGAAGGAGAACAGTGAAAAGCAAGTGACGTTACACTGGAAAAACCCTACATCATAGTAATAATAACAATACTACTGTTACTAATGATGGCTACTAATCACCGAATTCAACATTTTAAAAACAGCATGGCAACTTATGACAAAATTAAAAGCTTACAGTTCACTAGGGGAAAAATCTTGAGTGCTTTTTACAGAAAATATGAGAAATGGGCCAGAAAAGATATTTTTAAAATGATGTTACAGTGAAAGCTATGAAAATAATTGCATATTTTCCAGTTCTCTGGCTGAAATTAGGACAATATTTTGGATCAAAATAAACATTTTGTCTAAAACCAAATGAAATGGTTTTTTCCTCTTTGATGTCCTTTGTTTACTTGCAAATAGTTCTGATGTAAATTTAGATGATTTTTTAAGCACAGCACTTTAAAAAGTTTTTAAAATGTCAAAATAAACCACTTAGAGTGTTTTGCAACTCTTTTCCAGGGTTATTTTTTCCTCATGTTAATCAGCTTCAGAAATTTAACCCTATTTACAAATAGTTACAGACACTCTTGTTTTGCATCTCCTGCCTTGTAAAACAGATGACCTTTTCTGACAGGCACTGTGTGCAGAGATTTCTTTTAGATTTAATTTTTTAGCTTTTTATTTATTTTATTTTTCATCATCTTTATTCAGCAATCTCCTGGAAGCATCTGGAAGCCCAAAAGCTTTCCAGATTTCACCTTTTTGTTCAAGATGCCTCCCAAACCCCAGCACTTTCTCCTCGGAGCAGCCCAACATAGCCCAGGTGCAGTGGCACATCCTGATCTCGGAGGAGATCAGCACCCTCTGCTCTGAAGGTGTCTGCACGATTTTGTGCCCTGACTGGATGTTAGCTGGATCTGAAATAGCCCTGACAAAGGTTTATTCGATCTGGGTGAGGGCAGCACTAATCTTTCCTCAGATTGACTTTTGGAAGTGGCTGGACCACATCTGCTCCGTGAAGCACCAAAGATAGGTTGCAGTTGCCTGCAGAGGATCAGGTGAACATATTTTCCTAATCCCTCCTCTGGTGAATGAGGGTGAGAGAGCAGGTACTATTAGTAAACCAGGTTTTATTCTACTTCTTAGACAGAGGAAAACATCCTCTGAACAGGCATAAGCAGCAGATGTGGTGATCGTGAGTGCCTTGGGATCCAGAGAGATTTTCTGCCTTACTAGAAGCCTGTGTTTCTTGGGGAGCTGGCTCTGCTCCACTGTCCAACTGATATAACTGGTAAACTGTATTGATATAAATCCCTCTGCTCTTTGTCACTAGGTATCAAAGCTGTTAACAGGATCAGTGTCTTCGTTTTAGCTTCACGGAGACAAAGCCTCTGACAGGGAAAGCGACCTTCTGGTACTATTTTGATAGAACTGAAAACTGAGCTTGCGAGTCCCATTATGGTGCCCTAAGTCATCCCTTTCTAACTTTGCCACAGACTACTGTGGTATTATTATTGCCACACTCAGTTATGGTCATATAAAGGATATTTTGTGACATAACGAATGGTTTGAATGCATCTATCAGTTTTCAGGTTTCAGAGCAGTAGCTGCTTTAAAATGAAGAACATATTTCAGGTTTGTAAGCAGGATAGACTCAAGTTTGATTTCCTGCCAGCTTTATGCCAACTTGCATTGACTTTTGTAAAGTAACTCATGATTTACTACAGAGACAATGGGAGCAGGATCAAATCTACTGGGTGAATGGTTTTTAAATTGCTTGTTTTCCCTTCCTTGTCTTTCAGTTTCTATTTTGTTAACCTCATGTTTTAAAGTAACTGTATGTTATATTTTCTGAAATCCACTATGGGATATATTCTACTCTGAATGTATACACATAGCTTTTCCTAGTACCAGTGGAAGTCATGAACATGTACTGAATAATACAATGCAGTGTACATAAATCCTATGGGGAATCCATGTCCTGTCTGCAAGAAAAAGAAATCACAGTATTTCAAAATGCCAATTGTAACACTGCAATGAGTTCCAGGCACATGTTTGCCAATAATGAATGGAGGGGTGCAGATACAATATTGGAGCTGTCTCCTGCAGAGTGGTATTATATATAATCATACATACTGTCAGCTTGCTTGATTATGTTCAGGATTGCAACCGGCTCACTCAAAAACAGAAGAGAATTTCTAATGTCCCCCAAATTTAATTTTCTTGAGAGATGTATGGAGGAATTTAATCGGTGGTTACAGCAAGGGAACAAAAGCTCCCATATCTATATTTGCATAATAAACACCTTCGTGAATTCTTTTTAGAAAGGTAATCACACATTCAGATATATTCACTTCCTTAACTTAGAAAGAAACATTTACAGTGTTAAATCTTTATCATTTTAATTCATCGCCACAGTGTTTCATTTAATGTACAGAAGCAGCCTATATTACTAATTATCTTAATTTTGTAAAATCCACAATCACGATTCAATCATTAATCAATATATCAGAACATCACTCCATTAGCTGTTTTTTGTAACAGGGCATCTCCATTGATTAGGCTGTAGATTTTTTATGGGTCTTGTTTTATAAATTGAACCTAGTCAAGTAAACATAACATTTGGTAATAGTCTTCATAGCAACTGTCAAAATGACTTATTGTTTTTCCAGTCCTGCATTCCTTCAGAATTAATAATACCTTTGTGCCCTTTATAACACTTATTATTAAAGCTATAAAAGTTCTCTATGTTTAATGAGTGGATGTTTCATTATGTGTATGGTTTGCTTGACAGATCGAAAATTTTTCTAATCTGTTTCTCTTTTCCTCTTGATTGAAGTATTGTAAATATTCAATTAGCAGCTGGAGTAGAAGTAAAAGCAGAAAATGTCAACTGTCAAGTAGCTCCATTGGAAGACACATGATGCTTCAACCTAAGACAGAAAGACAAAAGCATCTACCAACAAGGATGAAGGCTGCAAAATCTCTGTTTAAACATTCCATTAATCTCTTCCATGAAGTAAATAAAGTCAATACATCCAGGAATGAGGAATCCACTATCAAAACTGCAGTTTGCTTTCGTGATAAAGCTCTGTGTGGCAACGCTATACTCCATTGCCAGCAGACTTTCTGGATTCCATTTTTGTTATTGTCCATTTATGTAGCCCTTTACGTAGCATATGGCTGTCCATATCGCAGTAACGTTATCCATTTCCCAAGAATATACATGAGTAAATAGTACAATGCATCTTTATACTTTCGAGTATATTTATCTTCTAGAACAAAATTTCTCCTTCCAAATGTTAGATTTCTTTTAAGTTCTCTGTATGAAAACCTCAATATGCCTCGCCTCTCACATACTTTGGCTGACTGTACTTTAGTCCAGTACTGTGGGAGAGGAACACTGAAAGGGAGCAAGAGGGACACATAGAGATATTTGTTTTCATTGACAAGCCAAGAAAAACTGTTTGCTGCAACGTGTTATATTTTAAAGACCTATAAAAACTCTAAATAATTACAGGAGACTGAATTCTCTAGATGCTTCTGGTTACCCATATCAGTAGGAAAGGTTCATTGTGAGAAACAATGAACAGAATAAGGCTGGTTTTAATGGACAAAATTAAAGACTTTGCCAAGCCAAGCTAGGCAGAGGTATGAACTCTTGCCTGAACAGTTGTTAGACTGCCATATTAGCCTGGGATTAACCTTCACGTGTTTTCTCAGAAGCAGCTACCATAGAGGTCTTCAGGGTTTAATGCTGTGAAACAAATGGTTGTTCAGCATGTGGCTGAATAATAAGAGGTTGTGGGAATAATCTGCCTACCAATAATTACAAAAGATTTTGGTGACTTTCTGGCCAAGACTCTAGCAATTCAATCCCTTTCTTCTTAATTTATTTTCTTATAACTTTTAAAAAAGTAAATAAGTGCTTCTATTATCTCACATAGCGGATTTCCACATTTTACTGGTCATACATATTCAAGTTTATTCCAAGTTTTCACTGTTCTCAGCATCTTGGTTTTGCCTGTCATATACTAGCTAACATGTCTGTTATGCTTTAGGTATATAATCTTAAAATGGCATGTATGTTCTGTCATCCGACAGGACGACACCTAGAGAAATATCTCAAAAAGCATCTGTACCATGTTAGGCAGTTCTGGTATTGATCAAAACAGAAACAGGCCCACTGATGGTGTTCCCATTTCATTAAAAATAAAATTTAATCCTGGAAATCCCACTGATGATTCTTTGGTGATTCAGCTGTTTTGCATGGGTAGAACAGATGAAACTGCTGGGCAGACTCGTGTGCTGCAGCCTCCCTGAGGTGCATCTGCATGAAGCAGAAGCATGCTGCCACAGATCTGTGCTCCAGCTATGTTCTGTTCCCAAGGTGCTTCACCAGCTTGATCACAGCTTCTGACAGAGCTCCACGGTATATAGATCTGTTGGCTTACAGTCTACTTCTTTTTGGAGCATGTGATAGCTGACACAACAGAGAATGGACTTCGCAAAATTAGTTCTTTTTAAAAAAACCCAAAACCCAGAGCAATTAAAAGTTTCTTGACCTATGTAAAATTCAAAATGCCTGTCAGAAAGTGTCTTATGTTTTCCCATACTTATTTCTCGTATACTACTCAACCTCCAAGCAGCAGGAGTCTGGTTGGATGTACTAGTACCACGAATCAAAACACAGTCTTAAGGTTAATAGTATGACACACAATAAAGAAATAAAATGGGACAGAATTGTAATCTGCTTGGCTCCAAATTATCTGTGGAAAACCTTTAGAAGAGAATGAAGCAGGAACACATTGTCAGGGGCTGGCCAGGGACAGCCAGGGCCGGCCATGAGCAGGAGCAAGGTGCTGGAAGCCAAGCGTCATGACAAAGCTGGTTGAGTAATGGCCTCACCAACAGGAACACCATCCCACCACCTCCAGCAGGAAGGTCTGGGGGTGGCAGTCAGGGTACCCTCAGTAGAGACTGGAGTTCACAGCTAGGGCTGGGGTAATCCTGCTTCCTTCACCAGGTGGCCATTGAACCAGAAAAAGGAAAGGCCACTGGCTCCACACCTTGCATGAGCTAACCAGAAATTAACCTGGTTTATATTAAATATTACAATTAACCAAGGCAGGCCTATAAAGGTGGTTCTGGGTTTCAGCAGGGAAAACTTTTGCAAATTGGTTAATAAAGTCTGCTGGACTGAGGAGTCCAGGAATGTGTGTGCAGAGAGAGATCGACATTTCTTTAGGACAAGGTGCTAAATTGTTAGGATTTATACCCAAGCAATGGGGGAAACAGGAGGAATTACCAAGCTGATTTGGTAAATGATCACCTGGGAAGGTTATTAGTAATAAGGAGAAACCATGCAAGATGTGAAAAAGGCCTGAAGCAACGGTCAAAAAATATAGGCCTTTAGTGAGAAATTCCACAAGTTAGGCTGGCTAAAGTAACCTAGATGGCACAATTTCAAATCTGAAAGTGGCACTAATTTCTGTGCTTCAAGGTGTAAGTCTATTGTTAATTGTTAAAGGTTAGGAGGAAATCCGGTGCTGATAGGTAGATTACTCCCCATTTGCATATTGTTTTTGCTGCTTATTGTGGAGTGTCAGACACTGGCTCTTCTTGAAGCCAAAACCAGACATATTTCAAATTAGTGCAGCAAACCTCACATATAATTTAACTACTTTGTTTAGCATTACTTAAACAGACCATTTAAGCATGCAAGGAAAACACTATCCTGTCTGAGAAACAGTAGAAAATGGGGGGGTGTTAGACGTGTGCAGAGTAATTATCTTTGTGGTCTAGGACTTTTATATTTAAAGAAAGATTTTTGTTCCTGATTGGAAGACTGGATTGGAAAGTTACTCAGTTTTCCACAGTTCATATTGCCTGTTTCCTTAAAGAAAAGATAAAAGTCTGCAGAGAAATCCAAGTTCCACCAAATCCTCCGAAGACTGTGTTCTCCATCAATCAGTCTCTTGTACATGACATGTGACTTGGATGAGCTATTCTGGGATTGTTTTAAAACTCCAAGTGAGCAAACAGGAAAGTGGGGCAAAAAGGACAAGAAATAGTCTAAAATTAAACCAGAGAGGATAATATTTTGTCTTTCAATACTGTTTTACTTCTCAGAATCCCAGGGAAGTGGGAGCTGAGTATCTGAGTGGATGTCAGAATCCCAGCCCTGCTGTGTGATCACTGTGCTGAGAGTCGGCAGGCCTAGCAGTGGATCCCTCCCTTCTCCAGATCACCATCTCCTCTGACCGTGCTCCCCCTACGCTACTCAGACTTCTGCACCATGCCCCTCCTTGTCTTCCTTTGCCAGGATGCAGATAAGCAAGGAAGAACTCGTAAGGAAAGGCGTTCAGAAGAAAAGATGTCACTTCCATGCCACAGAGTATTTGTTCAAGAATTAAAGGATTTCAAGGTCAGTTTTCAGAATTCTGGAGCTGTACTCCAGAAGAAGAGATATTGGATTTGGCAAAGAAAATAGGTTGTGATTTCCCCCCCCTCACATAAAAGAACATCCATTTTTTCAATCTGCTGAATTCGTGGCTTGCACCACTTTATCAGTACAATGTAGAGAGGTATAAGAGATAATCCTTCTCTCCACCTCAGAGAAAATACCTCTCCATATTTTTTCCTTTTCATTTCCATTCCTTTTCTTTCCCACCCCACTCCCCCAAAGAGGGAGCCAGTTTTACCCACCTAATCAACCACATTTCAGTGAGTAATTTTAAGGACATTTAATTTGAAACACTATTAGATAATCTTGTTTAAACCAAAGGAAACAAATATACAGAACTGGAAAAAGGACCTAACTGAAACTAGAAAAGGAAAACACTGTGATTATAGGATTACAAAATGCCTGACTACCAAAAATATGAATGTGAAAAAAAATGCCCTTTGTTTGACTCTGCATTGAGTGTTACCTCACACATTGCCAGAACCCCCATTATTATTCATAAACAGAATTATCCAGAACACCATATAACTGTCATACAAGCAATATGGATTGTATTGTGTTACAAACAAATATATATATATATATATTTTTTTTTCCTCTATAACCACTTGGCACAACCTTCCTTTGTCCCTGGCACTGATATCAAGTTGCCTACAAATATATGTGGAGAAAAAACAAAACCAACACCTGTAGCCACTCATATGCTGAGCTTCCACAGCTGCAACACCCATGTGCCAACATCCAGAAAAGGTCTTTCCCAGGAGCGGCTGTGAATTTGGGGCTGACTTATTCTCAACTGCTTCCTTTTTTGTTGGTTAATCCTGTGCTCATGAGACGCCACCATCAAAGGCAAATGCTGCTTATGTATTGATAACCATAGTACTCAACTATCTAAAATCATTAAGCTGTATACTTTGTAAGGGGAAGAAAGGAAAGTCATTATTTAACTATTAAAAAATGACTTAAATCAGTTCCTGCCCACCTTTCTGAAAAGACTTCAAAAGCTTCAGGAAACGGATGAGAGTCGGTGACAAGACCAAAACCATGCGAATCTTCTGTCTGACACTTACTGAAGTGATGACAGCCCAAGCCAGATGAAGTTGTATTATATTTAATGCAGATGTGTCTTTCACTTTAAAAGAAACAGCTGCTTTTAATTTAAATTTAATTTACAATGGAGTCAGAGATTATCAAATGCAATTCCCCATTCACATCCAGCCCCCATAGGAAGCAGTATTAGATAAAACCCATGTGAGGTGGTATTCTTTGCTAATGCTGGCTACATATGGGGAAATGTAAGGAAAAGTGAGAATGGTAGACAAGGAATCGGGACACAGTGAGAACAGACTATATTTGAAGATATGTTGTCATAGGAAGATAATCAAAGACTATGCAAGCTCATAGAGCACAAGATCAAAGGTCTACCTAGCCTAGCAGAGGGCCAGATACTATGAAATGACAGTAAAAATCGGAGTTTGTGAGGAGGGACTACTCTCCTTTCCAGTTTGCAAGACTTTTCATTTATGGTCTTGTTGAGCCAAAGAACCATCCAGGCCATCGTGTTTAATCCTGTCACTAACTGATGGTAGAAATACTGTAGGAGTTGTTGTATGACAAAGCACTCAGATCTACAGTCTACAATTTTAAGCTTTCTTTATATCTTGGGGTTTTTCCCTGTGACCTGCAACTCTAGGCCTTTCCACAAAGAGCTGTTAAAAATAAGGCAATAAGAACAACATCTACACATCATTACCCTGTATATTACCCCAGAAATGTAGCTGATTTCTACTCCGTCATGGTGTTGTCTTCTTTTCCCTGAGTATTGTTTACTTAGATTACAAATGCTTAGCACCAAAGATGTTTTATTTTCTCTTATATCTCTAATCCACTTCTGTTAATATAAATAAAATAATATCTGAAAAGAACAAGGAGCCCAAATTCCAGTGCAGTTCCTTGTTCAAAGATTAATAAGAAATCAGTTTTAAACCATGGCTTATCTCTGTGATATACTAAAGCAGAGATGTCTGAATTTGGAGTTTTAATTCTAAATCATTTCATCTAGTTACTTTTTCCTATGATTCAGGATGCAGTCTCATTCTGATTTATATTTACACGTTGGAAAATATTACAGTTAAATACTTGTTGAAGTAATGCTTGATGTTTATGGAGCATGTTGTATCTAGGCAGTCTTGAAAATAAGCGCTGAACTTTTTTGATTGATGATGTATGCTAAATAAATGAAACTTTGCTCATCTGAGTGAATAAAGGAGAAATGCTATTTTTTTTTTAATAGTAAGTGTTGAGAGCAACAATATACATAGTCCATCAAAAAGGAAAACAAAACCATTTGGTTTTACCAGTAATAGAATGCAGGCATTGTAGCAAAATCATTGAAACTGAATAAATTCACTCACTGCTTCCTACTAATGAACACTGAAAAAAATGAACATAAAGTTACATAAATAGTATAATTGTAAACACTTTGCTGTATGACAAAATTGCAAGAATCTAGGAAAAATATTTTGCTTTTAATCTTTGCTGTTCCTGTGTTCACCTTATGTGGTAAAACTGATGATAAAAGGATCAGTGCTACTGAGAGAATGGAAAAATATTTTCAGTTCACTGCTAGCAAGAGTGATGAAAGTAGAACTGTCAATAAAGACTAGAACCTTTAGGCTTAAACATTTCAGGGAAGCCTAATAGTCTTTGGCCTATGCAACTAATTTCGGTTGAATTTCAGTGGAAGCTGTGCACTTTTTAAAGTCACAGTTTCGGATTGGCAGAATATTTCATTTTTTTCTGATAGAAGCTTTTTCTACTGTTAAAATGATGATGCTTCTGAATGCAAATCTTTGAGTAGAGAAGTTAACTTTTATATTTGCCTCAAAACTTGTGTTTTCTCAGAGAAGTTGTTACATTTTACTTTGGAAAAAACCTAGAAAATACTTGCCAAAACCATTAGAAACTGTATATAAATATTTGCAGAGTAAAAAGAAGTTATTGTCATAGTAACTTGGGCTCCAAATTTGCAGACCTACTTATACTGATATAACCCAGAGACACTCCATTCTCTGCCAGGTAATCCACAACACCAGTGAAACGCAAGATCAGAATTTAGCCCAGGGACCTCGAGTTCATTTTTAATCCTTTAAAAATCTCATGCAGAGGAGAAGTACAGCTGCACAGAATTTACATTTCACATTTCATACAAACTTACCTTAAACAAATCAGAATGAATAATATATCTGTTGAATAAGTTATTTTAAATTTTGGTACATCTTAAAACTGACTAATATGCAGGGAAGAGGTTTTGGCACTTTGGTGAAAGCTTATTCGTTATATAAGATGAGCAGTATTCAAGTGCAGAATACTCTATTCATCTATTGTACTCTCAAACCCAGGAAGTAGTTGCTGATAATGATTTTAGATGAGGCTTTATCAGCCTCATTTTATAACAGTTCTTCATTCATAAACAACGGCCACAGATTGAACAACAGTGAAAGCTGGAAGAAAAGAAAATATTGCTGAATCCTCATATTCTCTAATGTTTGGAAGGGGAAAAAAATTGAAAAAGTGGTTCTGCCTTGACAGCACTAGAATAATTTCTTTTGAAAAGAGCAAACCCCTTCAGAAATAATAAAAACAAACCCACAAACAAAGCACAGGTTCTTTGTGACCTGATTACGAAACAGTCCTGTACTTACCTGCACTCCAGCTTTCACAGAGATAAGAGTTTCAGCCTTCGTGGACTGACAGAGACTGATGGTCCAGAAAGGAGCCTTAACAAGTCGTACAGAGAATCTGGAATGCAGCAAGTTTAACATTAGTAAAATGAAATACTTTTCACTGAATATACAATTGGCCCTCTGAACTCATTGTTGCATATTTTTAGCAAGGCCTGCTAACACCCACGTCAGGCTGAGCATGTAAAAACCTTGTAGGAGTAGTCAGCTACCAGAGCCAAGATTTAAAAAGACAAAGTTATCCAAACCCTCAATCATTCACTGAGGATTAATTAAGAGACTCTCCTTGCTATCTAATTATTTCCCAACACTTTAGTTCAGGATTTCTAGTCTTTATGAATCACTTGAAGAATCTAATATGGTTACTGCTGGAAAGAGGAAATAGTATAGATGGGCTAGTGATATGTTTCTGTGCGGCAGCCCCTGTACTTTTGGGTTCTTTCATGTCTGAGAAGCATTCATGATGCAGTCAATACAGGCTCTTCACTTGGGAGCTTTGAATGACCATCTGGAGCCTCTGTAGACTCAAATCAAATTTCTAGAGCTGCGCATTGCTCTGCATATTTGCCTTAAAACTTCTGTATTTCATGCTGAAAAAAGGAAATGGGCATGCTTTTTTTTTTCTTTCTTTTTTCCTGAAGTATTTAATTTCTGAAGTGAAAATAAAGAAGATAAAGCTGACTAGTTTCCTGCCTTGCTTTCTGGTGAGAAAATTTTGGATCAGGCTGAAAGTGAGACATAAAGTTTAAATTAGACACAGAGACACCAGAGCTAGAAAAATCCAGTAACTACAGTCATGATTTGACTTGATATAATGTGTTTTCAAGTTTACAGCCATGGGATTTCCACTTCAAAATAATGAGAAAGGAAGTGGATGCAAAGAAATTTGACTGTAGAAAGCTGCCAGAAGAGCTACAGTTTGATGGTGTTTTCCCCAGAGAGAGTGCTCATATCATAGTGAAAATAAAGAGCAGCAGTCCTGTAAATGTCAGCAAGGCCAGATAACATTAGAGATTTATACTGAGAGACAAAGCCGTTTTCCATTTAATTCGAAATTGAATTCAAAAGCAGCCAATTTAGATCTTTGATGTGAAGTGTTCTTTCAATGTCAAATCCCATTAGAAAATTAAGACCTGATTCTCATTTGTATGAGAATATAAATGAGAATGTACAACATTTGCAAAGGAGACACTATATCTATGACAACACCAAGGTGTGGGATTTTTTTTTTTTTTTTTAACTATTTTAGAGCAATCTGAACTGGTCTTCACAGAGATGAGAGTCATACCCCTGAAAAGCCTGAAACCTCCAGGAGCAGGAGCATAGACAGACACATACTATGGAGTTAAAGCAAACTGAGCTGAGAGATGGAGTTAAGCTGTTACCTCAGGCTGTGCTAGAAACAAGTACTAGGTATGAACATTCAAGCATGTCTCGCATATTCTCTTAAGAAAACTCCTCTCAGATGAGTCAGATCTCCAGCAGCAACCATAAGGGACACTATTTTGTGAGGAACCTCAGCTATACAGGCTCCCCCGGGAGGTGTCACGGCCCCAAGCCTGACAGTGTTCAAGAAGAGACTGGACCGCACCTCAGACACATGGTGTGAACTGTGGCATTGTCATATGCAGGGACGGGAGTCGGACTCGATGATCCTTGTGGGTCCCTTCCAACTCAGGACATTCTATGATTCTATGATTCTATATTCCTACAAAATCTATGGAGATGAACCTGAAGATGGGTCAAAATGATACGGGGCAGGGGGGGTGATGTTGGTCGGTTTTTTTTTAAATTCAGTGATAAAATGTGGACAGCTGTGATTTGCTCTATAATAATTGCATCCAGGTTTGAAGAAACCTTTTGAAGCTAGTACACACAGTAGTGTGCTTTCTCCATAGCAAATGTGACTAACAGACCAGTAAAGCTTCTCAGTGGTACAAGCAACAAGAATCATCAACCTGAACAGGCCGCATGCAAACTGACTGAGGGGCTGACCCTGGTTTGGAAGTATTTTCTCATATTACAAAGAAGAAGGTGGTGGGACCGAGGAGTGGGATTTAAAAGGGGAGAAACACTGCAGAAGAATGCAAAGTGGTCAACAGGAAGCCTCACAGACACTTGCAGCAGAAACCCAAGGAACAGCTAAGAGTGAAAGAGCTTCTGGCCAGAAACTTGTTCAAAAGGAGGCTTGGAATGAGGAAGAAATAAATTGGCTCCCCTTGCTTCATCCCTGCTGTCTGCAGAGAACTTGAACCTGAATAAACAGATGGCACCACAGAAATGCAGGTCCTAATGTGAAGTGGAAGCAAATTGCAAACCTCTTACTTCCCTCCCCAATCCCAGTGGGTCGAAAAGGGTATCAATGATGAAGACAAAGAGAAATCTAATTCTGTTAAAAATTTCTGCTCTGCTAGTGCTGTATTAGTTGGTTTGGGTGGCATTTATCCCTTTTTGAAATTTTCTGTATCTTTCGGCAGTTAGTGTTTCAGCGGAAGTTTAATTTCCCACTCAAATTATGTCACACATACACATGAAGTACAGCAGTGGGGAAATACAAAAAGTATACTGTCTCTGGTAGCTGGTACTATGTGTATAATTATTTACAATGAATAAGCAATTTCCTTCAGGTCAGACATGCAGAAAGCTTCTTACATTTGTGAAGATAAAGGCAGTGATCTTTGTTACTAGTATGAGGAGTAGCTTTTACCTAAAGTAAAAAATAACACGAGCAGTGGAGAACTAAACAGAATTAGATGAAGGAATAAATTATGTATTAATATTTTTCTAGGCTTTTTAGAAGTGAGAAATGCAACCTATTTTTTATGTATGATTTCTTGTGTCTCTGCTTATGCATTTGGTGAATAAAGAGTTCCAGCAGTTATCTTTTTATGGGAAACATCAGTTAGTGATTAGTTTAAAACTACTTTCTTAGGACCGGGAGATCCATGATGGGGTACCTCTGCAGAACTGGGCTTTGTGATTTGCTTTTTGCTTATAGCAGGCCAAACTGTAATCATGAATCTGAGACCTCTCAAACACCTAGAAAACTGTTCTGAGGGTTGAAAACACTATCAGAGAAAGCTCTCTGCATCTAAGAGCCAAATTCATCCCTGTTCCAACTTGGTTGGGTCACTCAGTTGCAGCTGATCGTACAAAACAGATAGTGTAGCTGAATGAGATTTAAGGGCATAGAGAACAGCTGGAGAAGCTCTTTGTTTCTGGAGGTTAGTTTCTCCTCAAGAAAAAAAACCAAACCCATAAATATTATACTATATACCCAAGTCAATACTGTCGAGTATTTTACTTCATTTCAACACAAAACTGAATGTATTGGCTAAAAGGACAGTATTACAAAGCTAAACTATATTCTGTGTGTCTGATGCTGCCCCAGCCTTCTCACTTGTGATTCCTCCATCTATCTTTTAAGAGCTTTTTGAGTTCATAGTCATCAAAAGAACATGATGAAAGGTGGTAGAACCGTTTTGCAGGGTTATGACACAACCAGTTTATTAGGAGCTATTATGCTCTACGTTCAAAAGAAACCCCAACGTTTTTTAGTCCTCAGAGGATCTAATTTATGTCTTCACAAATTGTGTTGCAACCACAGTAAGATGCAGGGGGAAATTCTGACCTCATTGAGGCATAGGGGGAATTCCAAAGAATTTGAGGGAGTCATGACTTCATGTGCCGTGGCTCTCTGCACTATACAAAGCTAGGCCACTAGAGTAAGACTGCCTCAGACTTTGTAACTTCTTGTGCCTCAGTTTACCAATGGATCTATACAGAAACATTCATGTTACTGTAAAGACTATCTTGTGTGTTTGTTGTAGAAGGATGCTGTGAACAGGACCTCAAATCAGACTATGAGTGTGTGAAGTCAGCTAACACAGAAAGAAGCTAATAATATATATCCGTTATCAGAGTGGTAGCAAATGTTTTATACTTATAAATTTTAAGTGTACCAAGCAAACTCCTTTACAGCAATGCAGTGCTATATGGCTGCTGCTCCTCAACAATGTTCTGCTCTGAAGGATCTGTCCTTTGAATCAGGACGGATCTCAAGAACAGGTGAAATTGCAGGCAGAAGAAAATAATTTATACTGGTATGAAGCAATATTCCATTTTGCCATAGCAAGTACTATGCACTTCATGCTAACAGGAAATATGTTAAGAGAAAGACAAACAATAAAAATGCTTCTAATGCATTTATTATAGTAAACATACATGCATTATATTCAAACACTCAGTATAACTTACTTACTGCCACAGGCCAATTAGATCATCTCCAATTGCATGTGGAAAGAACTCAAGCTAATCTAATTTGCCCAAGAATGCTCCATTTATTTCTGGGTTTCTGATGTTTTTATACCATTACAAAATGATCACCAAACATGCCTCCCAGTATGGAGCCTCTGTGCACTCAGAAATACAAGTTCAGAGGACCATCCTTCTAGCGGAACAGTGATAACTGACTGTACTTCTAAATTACGCTGCTTGATGGTCAATAAACATCTGATATTAAACAGGAAACGCTTGGCTTTACACCTGCAAAGATTGCTGCTTACATTCAAATGCAGGTAAAGTCAACTGCTTACTTTTTCTCAGAGGAAACAAACAAATAAACAAACAAATAAACAAACAAAACACAACCAAACAAACAAAACCCACCACCACCACCACCAACCAAAAGCAACAACAGATCTAATTTTCTTAGTTCTGTGGCTTTTGATCCATGGCAGCACTGATCTTCTTCGTAGTGGATTGGATGACTCAGGAATTTTAGTTCTCAGGATCTTTTGGTTCTGTTATTTGTTATGCATTCAAACTCCTAACTGTATGAGGCTATAATATTGTAAAACTTAATGCAAAAAAAGAAGAGACAACCAGAAAACAATGGATGAATAAAAGTCTGCAGCAATATTTGGTGTCTTCGATTATTTTGTTACAAGATGGGTTGGCTCCATAGTGAAAATGGCAATGGAGAAGACGTTAGTGCCATGTAAGTATATTGTCCTTAAATTCATGGATATTTTATAGTTGAAAATTTTGTTGTACTTTATGAAAAATCTGGAGAGTACTCACTATTTGACAGACACATCTAATTCATAGGCAAGGGGTACATATCACTATGTAACAAGTTGAAGGTCTGGGTCTTATGGCAGGAAACTCTTCATGTTTCAGATGGGTTACATTATCTCATTATTTCCATCTAGCGGCATCAGAGTTTATCATATGGGTCAAGTTAGCCCTAATAGTCTGTTTTTCCTCCTTGTCATCTTCGCTAGAAGCATTCAATCAGTACAGTCACACAGTCTGAACCACCGACTTAAAGCTGGGTTCTTGTTTTCTTTCCATTGCATTTCTCTTAACTTAATGCATGTAATAGGTTGTATTTCACTGTCATTGGGGAGTACCATAAACATCTAGAAGACTCCTACACAAGTTTATCTAAATATTTTATTGGTAAAACCAAGACTGGGACTGTATCCATCAAAAATCAGCAATATTCACTGCCATGTGAGCCTCATTCAAGCAGTGTTCTGCAGCTGTAAGTGCATTAAATGTCTTCAATAAAAATGTACTTTTCCCTGGAGTGATTGAAGTAAAACATAATATTTCAGCTATATACTGTATCTCACATGAAAAGTAATGATCTGAACTTACAGTATGTTAAAACCCTTCGTCATAGCGCAAATTGAACAGTAGGCAAGGTCTAGAGTTTGTTGCAGGACATTAAAATGAGCATTCGACCAAAAAAAAATCATAAGCACACTCTGCCATAAATCTTGTACACTCCTGGTGCCTATTAAAATTCCACCAAAATTCATATGCTAACGATGTGATTTGAATCAATCCAATTCATCAACCTTGTGGGCTGATTAAAGCTATCATATCATTATGATTAACTCATTGCTCGTGGAAGTAGGATTCTGCAAAGTGCAACACAAAGTGGAAGCTTTGGCTTCCTTGACACTGAGAAGTTAATAAGGAACTATAAACTTTAAGAAAAATGTTAGGCCAGTTCATAAAAATCTGTTTAGTAAGGACTGATCCTTCTTTCTCTACATTCTCAAGCAGCCAAATAATTTATACTGTAACCATTTCCAAACATCATTCATATACACTCTTTAGAACTAGGAATTTCTTATACATCCCTCTCCCACTTCTGCTTCGGACTTCAGTCTCCTCTTTAACAAAGCAGGGAGTGTCCATTTACAGACAGGGGGAAACAGCTCCATTAATCACAGAAAAGGATTCTTTATGTAGAAGAAAAGCATGCTCCACACTTTTTCCACATAAAGATGTGATATTCATGGGGAAATGGCCTGAATTATTTTTTTATGAATAGGGCCCTTGGTGACTAATTCTTTTCTGGGGAGGGTAACAGGCAAATGTTATCCAGATGCATTCCTCTGGAATTATTCCCAGTTTCTGGAAGTGAAAACTACTGTACCTGTAGTACAATACAGGGCAGTCAGTGAAACTTGATATCGGCATAAATAATGCAACAGTGTTCCCTTCACTTCTCACCATGGCTATAAAAATCTGATCTGTTGTAAACATCTACCAAATGACCTTTCAGTAATTCAGTAATACCTGTACCTATTCACACACATATCTGTGTATAGGAGGGAAAAGTAACTCTGGAAGATTGTAATTCACCTCAAAACCTGAGTCAAACAAAGCTCTTCCAGCTTTGAAAACCTTCTGGCTCTGCCCAACAAAGGGAAAGATGATGAAATTAATGTTTACTTGTTCTATTTAGAGTGAATTTTGGGATGAAATTGCTATATCAATCCTACTTAGGTGAGTGCAGTAATTTAGGAGTCCAACGCTACGAATAATGACAACAAAACTAAAGCAAATGCTCCTGCAAAATCCTTTTTACATTTTATGCACTGAGTACTACCTTTCAGACATAAAGATCAAAATACTTTAAAGAAACAGTGACCGCTTTTATGTTCAAGGCATGGACATGGGGCAAGAGGATGTGAAGTGACTTGCACAAGCCATTCAGCAAACATCTTCAGTGGCAGCTTCAAGGATTAACAAAGTTCAGAGTTACTAAATCCTTAACAAAGAGTTCTAAGTAAAGACCAGCCTCTCATTTTGTCTCCAGTATGGAGATAAGTGGCTTCTCGTAACTGCTGGAACAGTTTGAAAATACTCTTTCAGAACTGAGAACAAACACTGTGGTTGAAATGCACTGTCTAGCTATTTGCCAAATGAAAAAAAGAAAAAAAAAATCACATTCACGGTATAACAAAGCATATTTTTAACCCTACAAGGTTTATTTGTTCCTGTGTGTTTTGATGCATCTTTGTAACTACAAGAGAAGACACTGTGTATGTGTTTTATATCCTCTCAGTCCAATGGAGACTGTGCTACCATACTATGTTTGGTGGTCTACATGATATACACTGCAATATTATGTAAGATACAAAGGTAAAGGTAGAGTAGGTTCAGTATTAGTTACTGGTAAACATAGTAAGATTTTTGCATTGTTTCTTCTCTGAAACATGATCATGGCTAGAAACCAATTATGAACATTTCAGTGTTCAGCTGGGAAGAGGGTCGGATTTTGATCCCTGTTGGGTCATTTCTGACTGCTGTGATATTAAGTATTTCTAAGCATTTGGAAAAGAGTATTGACTAGTGCTACTCAGCCACCCAATATCTCTAGATTGAAAAAAGTCACCACTTAACCATGAAATATAGGTTAAAATAGCATTGACAGATTCAAACCGTTATATTAATGAGTGAAGAGACCTGTGCTAACATTAACTCCTGTGGATTTCTGCAATAAATGATTGGAAAAGTGGACAAAGCAAAAGGAGGTATTACCAGTGCAGGGATAATTCCAGTACTTGAGTATCCATGCATTATATTCTTTCTATTTTTCTAACAGAATGCAGTGCTGCGCTGAGAACAGTCCTATTATAGGTGACCTGCACCAGTACTGAGAAATTAATAGGCAATCTGTAGAGTACAGTATTCTGGTGTTTTCTATGATCTCCATTCTTATCACTATGAGGCAGGTATTAATATGACTATTTTAAGATGTCTAGCTGCATTTATTACTACCTGCAGGCATCCTCTCATGCCTTCACTAAACACACTCATCACCCTCTGCAAGAAAGAATACTTTTATCTTTCAATGTTATCCAAACTGCAAAGCGGCTATTAAACACTCACTGTTACATATATATGCTTCACCAGAGAACTGTCTTTTTGCTGTACTCCCAAGCGTAGGTTTTCCTTCACAAAATATAATTAGGTTCAGACCCATCGTTAGTACTATTAAGCCATGTATTTCTGCCATATTTAAGGCCCCACAACATACCCATTACAATCAGACACCTTTAGAAAGCTGTTACCTCTACATTTTTAACAGCTCATAATTGCTTCCCAGTAATTTGGGAGATGATGGATTGCAATTTCTACTCGTGAGTAGTTATTTGGGTTAAAAAACTCTTTTAGGAACTTTTTAAAAGTTTTTAAAACGTATCGGTAGCTCTCCTAATTGCAACCATTAAAAATCCTTGCCTGTCTCCATAACCAGGAGAGGTATAGGCATTTCCAGGGGCTGTCTCACTAGATTTCAGACAGGTGTATCTAACACAAACCTTTTTTTTTTTTTTTTTTTTTTTTAATTATTGTGCTTTCTCCACTGCCCATAGAAAGAACCTAGGCAGCTACATTATAGTGGAGGCTTACCTTTAAGATGGCTGCAGTTTGGAGAAACTCACCGTTAGGAGCCACCTTGCTCTGTCTGACTTCTTTCCGAGTCACATAGAAGGGACACACATGTTTAACTGACTCACAGTCACAAAATAAGGTATTCATACACATTCAATAACGCTAAGACGTTTAAAAAATCTAGGATGCATGTCAATAGCTCCAGAAGAAGTTTCCACATAAGTTTCTCATCAGGAAATGCTTGAGAAGTGCTGTATTTGTGGTAGCCTGATGAGATACAGAGTATATTTGCACTTCTCTGGGAAAAGCTACACAATTCTGACTCCCAATCACACCAGCACTGAACAGGATAGAACCATCAGATATTTGTAATAGATCACCATTCTCTGAATGCTGAATATTCCAAAGTGTATCAGCAAATCTCATCTGCCGTGGAATATGTATTCTGATTTGGAAAGATTCGCTCTACCCTCTTCATAGATAGGCATCTACTCAGGCTATGTAATTTGGGTAAATATGTAAATATATCTGATTTGAAAAATAAATCACAACAAAATACCTTTACTTCTTCTCTGCCAAGTACTCCTTGACTAAAAATTACTTTCAGACATTCATAATTTTAGTGTTCTTCTCTAATACAATAATAGTTGTTTCTTGAACAAAGAGCAGTGCAGGATAGTGGTCAGAGCTCCTGGAAAATAAACTGAAAGAATGATTTAAAAGCTTCACATTATATCAGCTTCTCTGGAAGCTATTTGATCTAATGAATTTAAGCACAAACCAATTTATTATGCAGGTTCCAAAAGCTTCCTTCTTTAACAAGCCAAATAGTTGGTCGTCTGCTAATACACAAACTGAACGTATTTCACAGCCCATATGAGAAATAGCTGTTGTATTCAAGCACTCTTAAATGGACTTTTTTTTTTGGTGCAATATAAAAAGTGGGGATTGATCTACATACCATATTTTGGTTCACCACTGCAAATAGATGTTCTGTATTTTGCAGGGGAAGTATTAAGTATTATGGTGAAAATAGTGTATATACAAAGATGGCTAATCCTGCAAAACACTTAAAAAGAAGTGTGGTTTTAATCTCGAAATTCCTGTTTATCATGTGCTTAAGTATTTGCAAAAGTTAGAACTTCACATAGCAAAGGCTGAATTTTCAGTACTTAACAAATGTGGGAACCCACACTTGTATGTTTTTTGAAATCTGAAGCCCAGTTCCCACAAATACTGTTTCCTACTATTGGATCAAGGCACTAAGGCAGGACATTTTTCCATATGTTCTTATTTGCTGGAGTACTGAACAAAGTCTCAATGCTAAATGCCACACTGGACATTTTGTAAGGTGTCACAACTTTCATGATACTAACAGAAAAACAGTCTTAATACCTTGTGCTGACTGGGGGAAAAACTTTTTGCTGATTTTTTCTTCAGCTCCCTTTCTCTTTTGCCTTGTTCATTGGCTTTGTTTATTCTGTTTTTAAGAACTAGAAAACAGTGGACTTGTGATACCATAATGCTCCTGCAGCCATAGTCATCTGGGCTGGAGAAAATCAGCTGTCACACATGCTGTGCAATGAAGCAAGGGTTTTAAAAAGGCCTTATAAATAGATCCACTCCTCACTAACATTGAAATGGATTCCTCCCCTTCTCTG
Organism: Caloenas nicobarica; assembly: GCF_036013445.1. Taxonomy (NCBI): domain Eukaryota; kingdom Metazoa; phylum Chordata; class Aves; order Columbiformes; family Columbidae; genus Caloenas; species Caloenas nicobarica. The sequence continues at coordinate 126,224,751 of NC_088246.1, read as the reverse complement.
ACTTATTATAACCTGAATTTGACCTGCAGGGCATATTGCAAGGCTCATCTTTTTTCACTCTATTTGAAAACGGGAGTATACAATAGGTATTGTAAAAGCAGACGATTGAGCAGGGAGGGGGGATCAGTATGGGAAAAGATGCTTCTTAAATTGCTGTTTCAAGAGGTATTTACAGATTACATCAATGGCATTTAGACCATATGGGGAAGTTACTTTTTCACATTTGCAGGAATCTAAATAAATAAATAACCCCGTTACTTGAGCTACAAGCTACGAGTATTATTTTTTTGTGCTGCCTTTACAATCCTCCTCCAATAGTTAAGATTTCTCGGGTCAGGCAGTGATCCTGACAGGGCAGGTAAAATGCTCAGTTTGCCAAGGAATATAAATAGGACTAATTTACCAGGATAATGCCCTTGCTTACAACCAAATTTATTTCTGCTTTTTCTTTTTGAGCTGTCAGAGAGCATATCCACCTACAACAGTGAGTTTCTCTTCACCATGCAATACACACCTCTTATGAACGTTATTTGCATGGCTCTGCCTGCTGAGCAGGTCAGGCAAAGCTCTCACTGTCCACCCTGGTACTGGCAGTGGCATCGCATTAGCATCCTAGCAATTCTACCTTGTAGCATCACCCCTGTTATTTTATTCTTGCAAAACAATCATGATAAGCTGCTAATTAATGAGGAGCTGATGTTGATCATGTAGTCAGCATGAATCAGAGTGCCATGCACAAGGTTTAGTAATACCTGGGCCATAAGTCGCTCTGTCATATCCCACGAGCAAATCTGCCAGCTCTTTTCCCTCAGAAAACAAGATGTTTCATCAGTTGCATTGAGCTGAACAATGAATGCTCAGGTGCTGCGTGTGCCAGTAACAGCACTAATCACTCTCATTTCAATGTTGGTATTAAAGACTTTATTCATGCCCAAAGGAGTGTTATGCAGCTGCTCAGGGCTTTCTTTTAGAACATGCATGTGGGAGGTAGGTTGCATAATGAGACAGAGCCCTATATTATGTCCTCATCTGTATGTAGGAGGGTTTGAGCAAGCAGAAGCACATCTCAGTTTAAAAAAGGCCTTGAAGAAACACCTCTTTTGGCTCATGAAACGGATCACATGATTGCTTCAAGATGTTTCTACACTACCTCCAGAACAGCAAAACCCTCGATTTTCTTTCTAACAAAGTGGAAGAAAGTTGCTCCCTGGAATTCTGTGCCCCTGAAGCAGAGGTCTTACTGGTGACACATGCTGCTGCTGCTTAACAAGGGCCACCTGTCATCTGGGCTTGTACTAATAATTTACCAATTATTTTGGTGAGATCAGCACTTATAGGGGAAATACTGGGCCTAGTTTCTGTAAGAGTATATCTGCTGGCTCCAAACTGTAAAGCAACACTTTCCAGACCAAATATGTGTGCTTCAGCATCTCCTTAATATGTCAAAGAATGAAGCAAAATAAGATATCTGTGGGCATCATTTTTTAATAGAAATCAATTCTTATGGTGGACCAAATGCACAAAAGCTGCTCTCTCATTCTTTGCAAAGTGCCTTTTTGTGTATTTTGTTCCTAGTAGTCTCTTGGGCAGTACCTGTGCCAGAATTGTACAGTTTCATTACATTTGCTTTTTTTTCCTCAGATTCCTTCTTTTTCCCGCAGTTCGTCAGGTCTTTTTCCCTTCTGGGACTCAGAAATCTAACAGCTCTTTTCTAGAGTTCTTTCAACTTTATGCTAAGTACCAAGCACCATGCTTAAAGCAGCTCTTGCAGGGTGATCACCTCATAAGTCCAGGGTTAGAATATACCAACCTTTTGCTCACTGTCACTGTTGTGCTAGCTCTTGCCTTGTTCTCAAAAATTGCCAGCAAAATTTCATAAAAACAGGAGAGAACTTTTTAAAGCATTTCATTAAACTTTTAATTACTCTTCCTTACAATACTTCTATTCTTATTTTCTCAGTCCAGGTATTTTTGTGGGATGTACAGCTGGCATATTAGGTATGTCATAAGAGGATTTTTGAAAATGTAAGTAATTAAATTTTTAAACAATGAGACCACCAAATAGCTTAATTAAATAAAAACAAAAAAAGAAAAAGTAGAGTGTCTCCCCTAACATTAGGAGAAGAAATAGGCTGAAACCATTTCCGATTTTGATAAATGTATTTCCACTGAGTTTAATATGGTGTCTCTTATTTACTTTAGGACCAGATTTGTATCTCATATTTTCTGAGAGTTTTCCATAGCAATGGTGGAGGCTTTTTGTAAACAAAAGTGAATTTTCAGAAAAATTGAAGTTTCTGAATGCAAATTTTTATTTCTCTGAAAATTATTATTTTCACCTCGAGAAAAAATTAAGCTTTTTTACATACTGAAGTTGATTAACTTTATGACCTAGGTAAAAAATACACTAAGTGATCTAGTTAAAAACATTCAGCCTGAGTATTTTAATGATATATCCCTTGTTGCCGTGCCCCAAGAAATTTGGGAATTTTAGAAAAGGGTGCTGCTCAGAAGGAGGAAGAAAAAGGAGAAACTGATGATATCTAAGAGGTTTCAATGCCTTCTTTATTCTTCTCAGATACATACTAAGCACAGGATTTGGACACACAAAAACTGCCACCTTCGTGATTTTGGGTGAAAATTTCGGTTACTTCCTTCTCATTAGTTTCCTCAAGACCATCATACTGTCCCAAGAAATGCCTTTCCGTATGGACTGAACATCTCCATGTTCCCTCACACAAAACATTCTGCCATGTGCCCATCACCTTGGCAGTGGGCACAAAAATACATTGTGCTTCGAGGTCCCGTGATGAAGGACATGATTCTTGTCTACAAAATATGGATCCAGGGCCAAGGCAGAGCCATGAGGGCAACACCACACATCTGTGTGCAACTTCAGAGCCACAGTCTGTGACTGAGGAGTTTGTTAAGTACATAAAAAACACTCAGTGTGTATATAGCTCTATTATCTGTTTTTTATAACATCTGTCAATTTCCAATTTAGTAAAAATGTCCACAGTATTTATATATTTTTCATGTTGATACTTTTACATCTAGTTGGCATAGACTGGCTAGACAACATTAATTATTGCTATTTAATATCTAACAGGGTTGTTGATCCAATATACCTATGCCATTAGTATAAGCTTATTTAAATAACATCGTCTGGTTTTGCGGGCATTCATAAAATTGGAAAATGATCCACCCTGAAGAGCATAACCTCTCTGCTCTCACATTATCAATACATTGAGTTCTTTATGAATAATTTTCTATTTATCTCTTCTAGAAGTAATCAGAAAGGAGTCACTTTAAATAGACTTCTCAGATGATTGATTGATTATAGAAAATGTAATTTCCTATCCTTTCCAAGGATCTAGTTTCTTATGTAACTAAACATTTAACTATATTGGAAGCAAGTTGATTTTACTTTTCTCATGACAGAAAGGTTAAATCAATGACTTACAGCTGAACACTGAATCCTCTCTTACTTCAGGTGGAGTTCCCTTTGCAAGGACTGAGCAGAAAAGAAACCATCTGAATTCATGGCAGTTTCAGTCAAAAATATTTGAATCGAGAAAGTGTGCAAGTATGTGCGTATATGTGTCTTTACATGCAAGGATTCATTATGCCATTTCTAGCCCAAAGCAATAAAATGTTGCACAACAACAAAGTATGCTTATACTGGGTATAATGTGCTCTCAGCTACCCTGGTACAACCCATGGAAAAAAGTGAGGCAGCACCTAAGAAGTTAAACAAAGTGTGGCCCATTGCTGCTCACTCCTTAGGAAGAAAACACGTGGATATTCAGCAGTTTTCAACTTGCAAAATAAGGGAAAGATGCAGAGATGCCCCTGAGCTGGAGGGGCTGACCAGCAGTGGAGACCCCAGGGGTGCAGCTGGCCGCTCCTCCTTGTCCCTGCTCCCTGCACCATCCCCAAAGTGGGACGTGCGGGCCCGGAGCAGCCAGCCATGGACACCCCGCAGATGGTGGGCTGGACAGTCACCGCAGCCATGGGGACAGCACGTCTTATCCGGGCTTGTCTGGCCTTGTTGTGGTTTTCCTGCTGGGACACCAGAGAGCTTGCCCTGCATCCCTTTCACTGACCCGCACACAGTGCTCCCTCCTGGTTTTTAAATATTTCTTGGGTTGCGGAACAGTCAAACAATTTTACAAGTGTTGTGGTCATATCTTGATCATTGTCAAGTGTGCTGAGGCATAACTTCATCTCACAGTCTAAAATGGTTATGACTGCACGTTTCTATCCGCAGAAGTTTTCTTGCCAAAACTGAGTAGATTGTAGCTCAGGCCTTGGGAGAAGGGGAGGGATGAGCCATGCCATGTGATGAAATAGCCTTTCTTTGTCAAACATAGTTGGTTTCAGTTATGACTCAATATGAAAAGACAGGTTCCTGAAGAAAGTTTCCACATTTTAGTGCCATTCATAAATATTTTAACTTGCTTTTACTTAATGCACGAAGGAAAAACCATAAAGGGGATTTGACCTTAAACCCTTAATTGACAAAGACTGGTTTAAATCCTCTGCAATAGCCGACTAATGCAGTACCATTATGAATCATAAGGAATCTTAGCATGATGCATTCCCATTGTCACTGAACTAGTTAAAGCCAGTGAAGCGTGACTAAATTGTTGTGACATTTTCCCAGCCCTACTATTACCTGTCAGATGGGAAAAAATCAAGGCGTCAGGACAAGCTTCCATATTGATGTGCTTGCTGTTGATATTAATTGATGTAAATGGATAAGCTTGTCCATCAACAGTAACAAGCACATCTGCTTATTGTAAAAAAAAAATCTTCTTAACCTTCTGTTCTTTTCAGACTCTTTTGAAAAAATACTCAGTTCTATGCTCAGCAAATATGATGTCTACTGTGTTTGTTTTTATATTTTTTTTGAATTTGCTGACAAAATGAAATATGAACTATTCTGGTATTTCATGTTTTTGCTCACAATGGATTGAGTTATATAAAGTAGGACATGGACAAATTACAAAAGCCAGAACAAGCAGGGTACCTAATAGTCTTATATAACTGCAAACAGTCTGCATCTGCTTTAATCCATCATCTTTCTTACTGCTCTTTGAAAAAAAAAAAAAAAAAGTAAAATTCTTTTTTTTTCCTCTGTCTTTCTTCATTTTAAGTACCAAGAAGTTTTCCACGGACTAAAAAAACGAAACTTTTCCTGAGACATACTACAAAGATCTATAGCAAAGAATCCTTTGGCTTCTTTCTTGGATGATTTTACTAATTCCTGAGGAATACTACATGTGGTGGCATAGACAGAGCTCTCCTAAAGATCTTATTGTCAGTAGAGTACTTGTGACAACAAAGCCTGCTCATAGAGAGAATACATTTTTACAAATGTCATCCTCTGCCCTATGATTATTTTTTCTTCTGCCTGGTAAAAGAAAAGTAATAAGAATTAAAGGTACGATATAAATAATCATGCTGAATTCCATGTATTTTCATTCAGTTATGATTTGAGTTTAATTAGAAATATGATGTCTCCTAGCAGAAATAAAGTATGCACTGAGCATCGTGTTTGTTGTTTTGAAATCATATTAATGAAGGCAGCCACTGCTGCAAACTATATTTAGCATTTCTGTTGATAGAAACAGAGAATAATTCAGAAATATCTTCATGTTGGAGAAATATTTACCGGAAAATAAAACCAAACATACTGAGAGAAAGGTAAATGGAAATGTAATCAAGGTAAACAGAAATTCTTTCAACGCAGTACATAAGAAAATTGAGATATCTTGACGAGAAGGAAACGTAGATGTTTTTGAACACCTAAATATCGACATCATCTGATATAACTCTTTTTCTTATTTTCTTATATTTTACCTAACATAGCTACACTGTGAAGTTTGACTAATCTGAAAGTAATGCTGATGTCTGAAACAGGCATGAATACCAATTAAGTGTATAAAGATGCCAAATTAAACCTCAATTCATGTCTTCTTTGTTGTAAACTATGTTGGCATATGTCTTTTTTTTTTTTTTTTTTTTTTTTTTTCCAGGAAGGTCTTCCAGTCCTTCTGAGGCTGTGCTTACAACTCCAGACTGTATGCAACTCCTGGGAAAATTTTAGACAAAGAGAACCAGTTAGTCTATTGTTAAATTATCTTGGTTTTTCTTTGCAGCTTCGTATGAACACTACTCCCACACCATTCCTCAGCAAATGAAATATTGCTCAGAAGTCTGAGAGTTCCAGTTAGTCGCTATTTATAGCATTCACACTCAAGGGAAAATGTAGAGGATTCAGTATGGTTCAGATTACAGCCTGGCAAGCTATTGTCTTCCAAGCACAGCTGATACAAGTAAGTTTCTAGAAGGCTCTTTTCAGTTGTTTAAGAGTTATTTAAAATAGCCAGGAAAATGTCAGCTAACACAAACACATCACAATGCTTGAAGCAATACTCATCTTCATTTGAATCATTCTTCCACTTCAGAACAGAAAAAAACAAAAATATTTTGAAAATTCGTTTCAGTGTGATATGTCTTTTGAACATTCATTTCACCTGGATTCTATGGGAGTAATTATTTGTGAGGCCAAAATTTTCTGCTGATGTGAACAAATGAAGATCATTGAGGAACTTCATTGAGCTGTAGGCATTTACCAGACTATGACCCAAAGACTTTATAAGGTAGAAATTTCATTTTCTACTATTAAACTGTTATATTTTAAACAAGTATGATTGAAATAAAACTATCTTTACATCAAACCCAACATAACATTCACTGCAGATGTACAATTCACACTGAACACAAATAAATACTGTTAGTTCTATTTTATCTTTCTAATGGCTTTAAAGGATAAAAAATTTTCCCTATAAATTAAAACTGCATTGGTCTGTAATCTTTCTCAATATTTGATTTAAAGCAAGTTTGGAAACAGTGAAAATAAATATAATTGATAGGAAAAAATGGGGGAAAAAAGTGTAACAGGAAAGGAACAGAAAGAATAAATAGTTTTTACAACCAGAAGAGGAAATAACACTTTTTATTCTCTGTATTTACATTTTGTACAGAGACAAAGGAAGGTATTTGTTATGACTCGTGTAGGATGTTAAATACCACTTGGCCAAATTTCAAGAATTAGCAGCAATTGCATTCAATCCCCCCCAGACACTAAATAACAGATATGATCTAATCAGAAATTATTCCTCTCAGGATTTGATTTTACCCAAATATAAATCAGATAAATTAAGAAATATAGGAGGAAATAGCAGGTTCAAGCTCAGTAATGATTTTTAGTAATTACCGATCTCAATCGTATTTTAACTTAAAACCTGAAATTGAATGCTACCTCATTTCCCTCGCTGTCCAAACAACTCTTTAAAAATAGAAATAACATTATGAAATTGTTCAATTTCTATCATGGAAGCTATAGCATGCAATAGTACAGACAACATTGCGATAAACATTGCAGTAATTATAAAGATGTTGAACACTCAATAGGTCATACCATGATTTATCACAGCTTTCTCAATAACTATCAGCACAGTGGTCTAAACCTTTTATCATTTTGATTCTGAAGTAACTCAATTTAATTTAGAATAATTATTAAGTTCTAAACTATTGTAACTCAGAGCAGAAATTGTCCCTCTCTTTGTGTATGTGCAAGTGTTTATGAATGTAAACATTACTTTTCACTGAAGTCAGATTTACTCTTAACACAACTGAATGGTTCAAGTCTTTGAGATTTATGATAGCTATATATGTTAAATGTCAAACAAATTAAAAGACAAAAACTGGGGTAGCAAAGCCTGCTTACTTTCTTAGACCAGAGAAATGAGAAAAAACCTATGAGGGGAGCTATAACTTTCTTTTAACTAAAGTCCATATTTGAGATGATGAAACAATTCACAAATTCATGTATAATTTATCATTTCCCAGTAAAAACATTTTAAAAAGTCAAAACACTTCACTCTGACATTTTGGAGTGGAATGTTTTGATTTTTTTCACTTCAAAACAAGTTTTCATTTAGAAAAATGTACCACTTTTTAAGATGATCCCCTGAATATTTAATTTTTTGGTCAATCAGAAAATAAAGTCTCAGATCTCTTTTCTTTGGGGATATTAAAAATGTTCACATTATTTTTTCCAATTGATTATTCTTTATCCACTTGATCATAAAATTCAGTTATTCGTATGGCTCTCCTCTAGCACAACTGTAAGACTATGATGGGCTCATTAGCCATTTCAGCTCCATTAAATGCACCCGAGTGATGTGTTTAAGCTTCCATCGGTGTTACTGTTCTGAAAAGGTTAATGTAGCTTTGGCCAAGAAAAGATGCCCTATCTGAGGAGGAACGCTACATCAGCAATGGCGGTGGATGGAAGCAATAGACTACTGCTGATAGAATTCATGCTTCTGACATCTCTCCTTTTGCTAAAAGCTTAAAAGGAGGGGAAAAAAAAAAAAAGAAAAAAATATCTGCATAACAGTAAAAAAAAGCTCTTGTATGGATGTGGTCTATATGTATGTACTGATTATTATTCCTGTTCTAAGGGACTGGGATTTCACGGCTATCATGATATGACTAGCACCCACAGTCCGTAGTCAACAGGTTGTTCTCTTCCCTCTCTGCTAGCATGCAGATTTCTTGGCACAACATTCCGAGATATAGTGGAAAAATCAATCTGAATGTGAAATTTAAAAAAAAAAAAAAAGACAAGCTGGATTTTGAATTAATAATATCTAGATAACAAATATTATCTTGACTGTCGTCTTGTCTGTTTGGTTCCACATCCCGCAAAAGAGATCAACTTTGTATTTTAAGAGTGATATGGAAGCGGAGCTGAATTTGCTCAGGGAGCAACCAAACTGACACTTTCATGAGGATTCAGATGGACCTTGGATTTAGAGCTTATGCAAGGGTAAATTTAATATCTACTGGGTGGATAGGTAGTGACATTGAAAATGTGTAAGTTGGCACTGCAAGATGTAATTATTTGGTCTTATTTTTTTTTTAGAGTGTATGCTGAAAGAAATTGGAAAAGCAGACCCCACAAATTTCAGCTAGCTGTAAATGCAAGTCACTGAACTAGGTAAGTCTGTTGCCATTCTCCAAGGAGCTGGAAAGTTCAACATCAAAGAAACCAGCAGGCTTGGTCTTGTTACAGCTGAACCTGAAGCACCATGTGTGTCATGGCGTGAACTAGGTGGTTGTCCACTATGAAACAACTCTGTGGAGAAGGGCATCCCTCCTGGCTTGGGCCTGGGGTCAAAAAGCTAAGAAGCAGCTCTGTGCATTAGCAGTATCCCTGTATTTTAAACACTCTCCAGATTTCCACACGCACACACTTGGTTTTCTGTTAAAACTGCTATAAAGTGTAAAAAGCAGAAGGCAGAGACTTTTGCAGAGGGGAGAGCTACAAGAAACAATGGGTTAAATCTTGACCAAGAGAATCAAATGTACAGGGAATCATCCACCTGCACAGGCTAGAAATAAGATCATTTCAGAGCTTATAAGTGAACTTGGTGCTGTCCTTTAATGTGCCACTAAACAATTCATAAAGTTCATGGTTGTAGTTGACCCCTGTTACTGTGCTGTTTCTTGGCAGTGTTTCTAGGAAAAAGCTATTGCACAGCTGCAGGAAGCTCAGCATAGGAGAACAGAGGTTTATTTGAAACAAACCAAGGATTATCATGATCATGTCCCCACAGACATGCTGTGAGCCCAACAATATATTACATATCAAACTGTACAGACCTGAGATCTTTTAGACTGAGGGATCTTCAGATTTCTATATTCCCTATAATTAGATTCCCTACATGATTACTTTTTTAGTTTGTTATGTAAAAGGTTTTAAAATTACTTGAAATTATACTCACTGTAGCAATTACAGCTATGAGTTTGTCTGTAATTTATCCTAGTGTTTTGAAACCAGGTTTATTTTGTGCCAGGGAATATCTTGCTATAATATAGGTGCTAGAGCAGTTAAGAATTACCAGATTTAGTTATCAGTCTGCCTTTTAATGTTGTTTATGCAGATCCCACTTGCTTATCAATTATATTTTATTTGATAACTGGGATGCTTTCAGTTGTTAAGGAAAATGTATAAGACACACTTTCATGATGTCCAGAATACTCCACCATACAACAAATAGCAGAGCTCCTAAAGTACCATTAGGTGCCTAAGCATACTGAAAAACACAACATCAATCAGGAGAATACTCTCTCTATTACACTTGTTGAAGTACTTATGCTACGCTAATGAATAAACAGGAGTAATTTCAGTGGCCATTCCTGAACTTAATGGTTTGAATGATAAAGATATTTGCCTAGTGCACTCAGCCAGGACAGTATCTGCCAATACAAAAACTGAAATCAGATTTTTAACCGAAGAAGCAACATACTTACATGTACCAAAATCTTCATTCTAACTTGCTACTCTGGTCTGGGAGAAATGGGCTATTTGAAAGGGACAAATAGTGTGACAATCCATGTTCCTTTGTCAAGGTTTGCTTCTAAGACTGCCTGGTTTTAGGCATTGAACTGATGTGACTCTTCAAAATGAGAATTTAAACCTTCTAGACTCTATAGAGCAGCTGGAAGGGGAAGGTTTCTATGAAGAGTGATTCATTTAAAGATCTCAGGACACTGGAGTCAGGCAAGGTTAGTCAGTCTGAATACGCTCCCAAGGAACTGCACTTTAATTAGCCCTATTAGATCTTTAAAATAATACTTTCTTAAACAAAGTGCCAAACGTCCTGTTTTCATCTGCACTTTGAAACGTGCACACATATTCCCATCCTTTTTTTAAAGAGTTTTCCTACCTTAGAAAGTAGAATCCTTTCATAATAGTTTATAAGAATCAAACATCATAAGAATGAAACAATAAACAGCAACAAACATCACTAAGGTCATCGTCAGGACCAATGAAAATGGCTAAACACAAACCGGTAATTTCTGAATTCAAAGAGCACATAGTATCTGGAACTTTTCTCATCACTTCTGTGCGAGGCAGGATTATCTGTTTTAAATTAACTTGTCTCTATAACCGTGAAAATGCATTTCTGTTTTGTCATATAGACAAAACAAGCTCTTCAGGATAGAAATAACTGAAGTTACCAGAGGCCATTAGCTACATATAAAATTCCTTTTTCAATATAACCATATGCGGTAGTGCACTGTACCCACACTGCTTGGCAATATTGTGGGATTCAGTGGTGTTATTGCAAGCAGACATGTTCAGTGAAGCCCAATGTGGAATGATCTGCTGGAGAAAAAATCAATCCAGAAACTTTCCTAAGATATATTTCACCTTGCCCATTTACTTGATGAAGAACAGAACCTTCTGTAGTATTAACAAAGACAAGTAAAACTAAACTGGTTGTGCCAGCAGCTCTCTGCCCTGCTCTGCAGCGAGCGGTTGCTGCTGGATGGACACAGGGCACACGGCTGCTGGAAGTTCTGTGCCACAGGGCCAGGTCTGGGCTGGGAATGTCACTGCAGCTCCAGCCGCACCAGTCTCTCCTGGCACAGTCAGCATCATTTGAGAGCCAGATTCCAAGGCAAAAATATCTCTAGCACTTTTCAAAGGAACACTATCTTCTCTTCTCTTCTCTTCTCTTCTCTTCTCTTCTCTTCTCTTCTCTTCTCTTCTCTTCTCTTCTCTTCTCTTCTCTTCTCTTCTCTTCTCTTCTCTTCTCTTCTCTTCTCTTCTCTTCTCTTCTCTTCTCTTCTCTTCTCTTCTCTTCTCTTCTCTTCTCTTCTTCCTGCTAGCTGATCTGATTTTTTTCTTCTCATTTTCTTTTTTTTTTTTTACCTTTGTTCATACAGGAGTGGCACAGTAGCAATATCAATGGTGATGCTGCAGCTGTTACAAAATGTGCTGCAAGCCTGTGCATTTTTAGCTTGACTTCAAATGTTCGATCTGTTCTTTTCTGGATATGCGATGACTTTTCCAACTTCTGCAGAATGCTCGTCCACTCAGTTTTAGGCACTACCTCAACTCAGCTGTCGGCACCCTAGATGGTCAATGGCCAAATAAGCACCTCCAAGATATGATTTAGATTTGATGTGTCTGAATTGTTCTCTATGTGAGCTTCTCTCATCTTATTGAATACTGAAGAAGCCTATGAGAGGTATTCTTGCAGCTTAGTTGCCTTGGGTACATTGGATCACTTCAGGATTATGGGACAAACACTCAGCTGAGAGCAAATTACCCAGTACATAATTTTCACTGAATGTATGGCAATAATACAGAATAGCAAACTGCTTGAGCTATGGAATATTACTGTTACATTTTGTTTAAATATAATAAAATTTGCATATATTTGTTTATTTTTATGTAATTAGTGGTATAATTCACCATCTTGTAGGGAAATAACATGTCATGGGCAAACAGTAAAGGTCTGCACCCTAAACTACAGAGATACTCTATTAGGCCATGATAAGGTGACTGAATTTGAAATGTAATGCAAATAGTGAAAATGTAGCCATACATAATCTATTTTCCATCCTCTCACATTCAATGCATTTTAGTACTAGACATTTCAGCTGCTAACTGATCTTTTTTGCTCTTCTAGAGATGGAGTTTTAAAGTAGGTTAGTATTATTTAGCTAAAGCTTTTTCTGATGCCTGGACTAAAGAGAATTTTAGCTCCAGCTGTCTACTTCCAGCAGCCAATAACAAACCTATTTACTTGGAAATTTTGCCAATTTTCATTAACCATTATGCATACTAGTATGTGCAAGCACTGCACTTAACTAGTGCTATGTCTGAGTATGTGTTCTTTACTTTAAAAGGTCAGTGCAGTCCTTTGCTTTTATAACTGAAGATAGAAAATAAAGCTGTTGGTATTCCACAACTCCCCTCCCCCATCCCCCGCCCAGTTTTCCAATATCTCAAGATTTGTTTACTTGCTTGCTTTTCCCGAACATGCATATACTTGGGAAGATACCTGCTTGAGTCTGAAAAAGCTTTTTGCCAACTTACTTGCAATGTTAATCTACTATTGTTACTTTATGTTTGTGTATGTGTGAGTATATATACATGTTCACACATATGGCTGAACATATGCTTAGAACAATTAAAAGACAATATCAAGCAAAAACGAAAATCAAGACGCCTCTCCTTTTTTATGTTTATTTTAACATGTACCTTTGATTTGAGAGGGAGTAGTTTAAGTGCATTTTGCAGGTGAGATAACCAACTTTCCAGTGAGGTAGATGTCTTTGTCATGACATTTTAATTACTTATGTCAATTCATTTGTGAATAGTTAACACTTACAAAGCCATAAAGGTCAAGGAACATAAGTTTATAAAAGCTTGAACACTTTACCTTTAGAGCCTATTCAGGTTAGTATTTCCACTCTGTTGTTGCCCATTCTTTATTTTTTTATGGGAAGTTGGCAGTAGGCAACTTACCTGTGTGTCTTAACCCTGACCTATGTGAAACACATCAGAATAATGGTGGGTATTTCTAATCACACTATAGGAAACATCTCTCTGAAAGTGACTGTCACAGCATGTCACTTTGTTGTTTTTACAGGCACAGAGGTATTCGAAGCACCCCAACTTATCTGCAAGTAATTGGCATGATGATTCCAATCCGTTGCTAGCTATGAATTAAATATCTAAACAGTTTTGGTTAATGAACTAATTATCCTAGTGGAAAATTGTATCTTCAGTTTATTCAGTGAGCTGGAAATAGAACAGAGGCTAGACATTGCTGTTCCCAGAGTAACTATGATTTTTGATGTGAAAGGAGAAGGCGAACAAGTTAAGATATATCTTACTGGTGTTCATCGTAGATGTTTTAAGACCCCTCACCTAATCGGAGTCTGTCAAAAGAATCTATGCATTCAGTAAGTAGCTTGTAGCAAGAGGGGCGTAGTACTGAATAAAGAGGACAGTAAGAAGAGTCTTGACACTTGAAAGGTCTTTGACAGCCTGTGGCCGACTGCTGATAGTGTTTGCAACAGACTTATTATCAGCCTTGGTGTATCTTATCAGAATGAATAGGGTTGTTTGAAAATTAAACATTGTGAAAAAAAAAAAGTCTCACCCTCAGTATTTTTAATACTTTTGCACTAAAATATGCATTTCTAAAAAATGAGGAAAAAAAGATTCTTCTAATGTGTTTTTTTTGAATTTTTCTGCATAGAATAGGCACAATCAAACCACAGTATTAAGTGCATTGTTATAGTACTATTTAAGCTTATACTTGTAAAAAACAGAATAAAGTATTTTTATTTTAAATGAGGAGTTTTGTAAATGGAAAAAAACCCCGCAAACATCTTTTTTTAACTTCCTTTTGTTTGTTCCTTTGTTAATATCTTGCTCTGCTAGGTTTACAAATCCTAAATAAATAGAAATTAGTGCTCCTTACTTTGCAGTCCATTTGCTTTAGATGTTTGCCTTGAGGGACATTTGTGTATTCTACTAATGGCTGCAGCAGAGTGCTGTCTCATTTTCATTCTGGCAAAAAAAGGCCGTTTCCATGGTTACAGTTTCATTTGCTAGAGAGAAACTGATGGCTGTTAGTGATCCCATCATAAGCAACTTCTGTCAGATTTCTTATCAAGTAGACATATTTTGACAAAGTGAAAGATAACACCATAATAAGAGAACTAAGTTGCTACTCTATGTAATGAACCATTTAGCATTAAATGAAATGTGAAACCACATTCTTAAGACTGAAGGTGGAGAGGAAAAAGTAATATTTATAATTTACAGAAATAAAAATATTCAGTGCTGGAATAATGATAGCCTGCTTGCTTTCTGTTGTCAAGGTAAATCTAGTAGCATAACATTGATTTACATTTTAGGGTTAGATACAAACCTTCGCCATCATCTGTTTCACAGAAAGGCTGCATGGAGCTATAATAAGTTTTAGATTTTCCTGTGGTAGCCCATTTGGCTAGGTGTGGTCCAAGGCTGAGTTAAGGGCTAAATGCATGGCTTATAGATCAACTCCCCACCCAGTTCCAGCTCAGCATATAAGACTTAGTCTAGCAATTTGCCCCACAAAATACATCTTCTCTATTCAGAAGAAATACTACAGACTGGAAGAAACTGATCCGACTCTTTGTTCCTGTGCGATGGGCAGAATGCCAGACCACAGGCAAGATTTGCCCCAACAAGGCTCAACATGACCTGACAATGTGTGCCCAGAAAGCCAACCGTATCTCGGGCTGCATCAAAAGGAGTGTGGCCAGCAGGTTGAGGGAGGTGATTCTGACCCTCCACTCCACTCTCATGAGACCCAACCTGCAGTGCTGTGTCCAGCTCTGGGGCCCCCAACATAAGAAGGACATGGACCTGATCAAGCTAGTCCAGAGGAGGACTACAAAAATGATCAGAGAGATGGAACACCTCTCCTGTGAGGAAAGGCTGAGAGAGTTGCAGTTGTTCAGCCTGGAGAAGGCTCCGGGGACACATTATTGCAGCCTTGCAGTACCTTAAAGGGGCTTATAAGAAAGCTGGAAAGAGACTTTCTACAAGGGCATATAGAGATAGGATGAGGGGTAATGGCTTTAAACTGAAAAATGGTAGATTTAGATTAGATCAAAGGAAGAAATTCTTCACCATGAGGGTGATGAGGTGCTGGAACAGGTTGCCCAGAGTTGTGGATGCCCTATCCCTGAAAGTGGTCAAGGCCAGGTTGGATGAGGCTTTAAGCAACCTGGTCTAGTGGAAGGTGTCCCTGCCCATGGCAGGGGGTTGGAACTAAATGACGTTTAAGGTCCCTTCCAAAGCAAACCATTCTATGATTCTATGATAATACATTCTGTTGTGGAGAATGCACTTACTGGAGCCCTATGTAACCTGAAGACTGAAGTTAAATATGGTTATTGAAAGGAAAAGAAGACAGTATACTGCTTCATTTTAGAGGGTTGCCTTTGTTTCAAGTCTTGAAGGTATCACACAGAGACTTCATCAGCAAGTCTACAGGCTTTCTTGGTTCGTTATCTCATAGAAGTCTAAAAAACCCTCCAAAAACTAACCAACAGAAAAGGAGAAGAATGGAGACAAAACAATAAAAACAAAGCAGCATGAAAAATATATCCCAAGAGCTTGTGGAAGAGGTCTGAAATAACAAAGAAAGGAATAGTCAGGTAAAATTAAATACAAATACACTGTATGTAAGGTGGATACCCTGGGGTTAAGCTGAAGATTTGTAGAGTATACTTGTATTAATGCGTATCTAGCTTTTTCTCCTTAGACTCCTCTATAAATCTCCATCTATACACAGATATTTGTTTAAAATTTAATCTCACTTGAAGGAGAGTATCAGTTCATTATTGCCCTTCACTTTCTGTAGTCATTCAGCTTTGCAAGTGATGTGAAATGCTATCAAACGAAAATGATAGTGCCTGATTCTAATCTAAATTAAATTTTTTTTATATTTCTCCAGCACATTTGGAAATGCGATGTAACTCTTTAATCACTTTTGAGTAATTCTTTTTTACCTTGCTTTGGAAAGGCACTTTAGAATAGCTAAGAGAGGCCAGTAGTGGTGTAAATCTACTTTGCACTCAAGATGCACTCTGGGATCAGGGCTATATGTGAATTTGAATTACCTCCAAAAAGCCTACGATCCCCCAAAGGCTTTTGTGAGATACAAAAGCAGTTGATGTCCTGTAGATTGATCTTTAATTCTTTGTTATTATAAATGCTGCATACTCCATGGAGGTTTGTACGTGTTCACTTGCCTGCCCTGACTTGTGTTATGCTTTAGCAGAATGTTAGCTTCAAGGTACCCATTCAGAACTTACAACCACAGAGTGTAATATTGTCTGGAAACATAAGCATTAGA
Source organism: Caloenas nicobarica (assembly GCF_036013445.1). Lineage (NCBI taxonomy): Eukaryota > Metazoa > Chordata > Aves > Columbiformes > Columbidae > Caloenas > Caloenas nicobarica. The sequence goes on along the minus strand of NC_088246.1, from coordinate 126,207,952 downwards.
ACTCAAAATGCATGGCACTGAGCTCATTCTTACAACCTTCTTCAAATCCTGCAGTGGGATTTTTAATGTGCCAACGCGTATGTTCCTGGAAGCTGAATTGAGGAGCCTATGTCAACATTTCTGAAGGCATGGCTGAAGCCAAAGTCATTCTCTGAAGTCCTATTGCTGAGGTCCTGTTTCTTTCACAAGAGCCAGCCATTAGTTTCTTTCACATCCAAAGATCCCATTGACTTGAATCTAGAAGGAGTCCCTCTGTCATCTTTCTTTCAATAAGCATAAAGGATTGGATCTTCTACCACAGCTGGTGCTGCCCTACTTCAGGTTCCATTGAAGTTAATGATAAAACTCTCTCTGGTTTGTACGTGAGCAGAGTTAGGTCCATGGTACACACATTTGAAAAATCCCACTCCATATGGTTTCTAGAGTTAGTGATGAACAAAAGGCACTGAAGTAATCTGTACCTTTCAGATGGGATTTCTAACATACGTATAATAACATCAGTGACACAGGAATTGAATGCGTGGCACTCTATTAAATTCCATGAGCTGTAATAGTGCATTTTGAAAGCTGTGGGAATGTTAATATATACGTTTGCACTGCAGCTGTGCTTTGCCACAACCTTGGGAATCTACCTGTTTATGAACTGGAGTTAGACAGAGGCAGGGCAAATAGGGGTTGAGTGAGAAAAGATAAGGGTCCTGCATAACTTCAGGCTGTAACTTCAACAGGCAGTGCTCCTCAAAAGAGATACAGCTTTCTTGAAGCCTCTTATTAATCTAAATAGGTCAGAGAAAGAGGCAACAGATAAGTTATCATAGTTACTCCAGAAAGACCTCCTTAGACCATCAAGTCTCGGAAATTCTTTCTTCCTTTATCTTTTTCCTTAAACACAAACTTCAGATGATCGTGCTTGTTGTCAAGTCCTAGGAACAGGCAGGTCTAACATTTAAATGCCTAACAATTTTACATGTTTGACTTTCAGTGGGACTTGAGAACTTAATTCCCATAGCTCCTTCTTAAACTCAGAGATGAGGAATTTAACCATTACTCATTCTTTTAAAGAAGAAAAATATTTGTGTAGATACACTTATTTGTTAGTGCCACAGTGAAAGATGCCATGTCACCTTCTGGTGCCAAGGATCTGCTTGGGCAAACGGATAAGTGTGAGCAACAACTAAATCCTCCAACTTCATAACCTTGTGAAGCATTGGTGAAAAAAGGCTGTTCATTCTGTCTGTGGTGCATAAAGGGCTTTTCATGTCCCAGTATCCAGGATGCTGCTCTGTGGGAAGAGGAAAGCTCCTGACTCGAGTTGCTTCCTGTTCAAATATGAAATAGTAAAAGCAAATCTGGTAGCATTAGCAGTACCTTAACAAACCCTGAGTCTGACATGTGTGAGTCATGAAAACAAAGCAGAGAAGCTTTTTCAAGTTGTATGGTAAGTAACAAGGTACTATTTGGTGGCAGAGTATATCACAGATAGGTCTCTCTCTCATCATATATAAAAGAAGAAAATAAATTTTCTGAAATCCATGTTTAAGTCACTCTTGGTGCATTGATGTAACAAATTTCCAAAGGTATTTGTCATCCAGCAAAGGCAGTAACACCAATTTTCATAGGACATCTCTCAGCATTCTTGTGACAAAAGGAAGGGGAGAGCAAATGCAGCAAAATTAATCATTTCCAATAAAGCTAAGCTCAAATGGATCTTATGTAAAGTATTCTACTGATAGGGCATTCTTGATTTCATGATATCACCTGAATTTTCAAGGTACAAATTTAATTTTTCCATTCCAAACTGATCCCAGAACGGTTGTCTTCAGAAATATTAAGAATGGATAACAAAAAAAATAGACAGACAAACTGATATCTATCAGAGCATACTGTTTTATTAACGTTAAGATGAAAGGCAACACATACTTTGTCCAGAAGGATTCACAGATCTGTTAATGCTACATGAACCAGAAGTTGCAAATGTTTCCCAACAGTAGAGAAAAGATTAGGCCAAAATCCAGCAGCATGAAAGATTTCAAAAGGTTCCTGCAAAAGAGGGGAAGTAAGGTATGTTTCCTTTCTGTTTAGTATACAGAAAGCAACATTTTGGAGCAAAAAGCCTTTCCCAAATCTTTTTTTATTGAAAACACCATATGTAACATTTCCACATTGCACAAAGAAATAATGAACTGTTTTTTGTTTGTTTGTTTTTTTGTTTGTTTTCTAGGCAGGAGCTTCAACAAAACTGATCTTTCCTTCAAGGAAACTGCAAGCTTAGAATTTTCCAGTGAGAAAATGAAATTTCCTAGGCAGCTTTCATGTTTGTTTGGTTCGTTGGTTGGTTTTTTTTTCCTTCTACTTCAATCATTCCTGGAGTGGAAAGAAAGCATTTAATAACGTAAAGCAATACTACACAATAGCTCAGCGACAAGAAGTGAAAAATAATGTATCTGGTGGGGAAATTACCCAGTTATCTAATTAGACAGGATATTGTGACATATAATTAGTTTATGTTTGCTGAGTACTTAAAAAAATGCAAAGCTCTTTATAAATGCTAACCATTAATATTTAACCTAGGTATATATAATTAACAAAAGCATGTTCTAGGCAAAGCATTACAGCTAATTAACAACCCTATTTCATGAGAAGTACTATCATATTCTACATTTTTCTAAGATGCTAGGACCTTGCTTTGAAGAATGTGCTCTTAAATATTAAAATAGAAATTCGATTTGTTGGTTTTGTTTGTTTGGTTTTTTAAAAAAACATATCCCACAGAATATCATATAGGTACTCTTTTCGTAAGCACTTGTGGGTTTTTTTGAAGGATTCCACCTAACCAAGTCTTACTTGACTTCTGGAAATGTATGAGATAAGGTTGCAGAAGAGTTTGGCAGCAGACTGAGCAGCCATCATTCCCATTTCACTGTCACAGGTAGAAGTTGGAAGTAATTCCACAATGTCAGCGTGGTGACATGAACCGTGGCAAATGAGAATTGAACCAGGCCTATGATATCCAAGGGAAAGGTGAAATTTGGGATCTGAATTAGGCAGAGAAATGTGAAAGGAGTTAGTAACAATCTTTGCTGATTGTGAGGAAAGTCCATTTTCTTTTTGCATTCAAACGACTAGTGTTCAACTCAAAAGGCCAGAAAAAACGAAATCCTCAATTGCAAAAATGAAGTAGCAAATGTTTGATACATAGAGGCCCTATCTTTAAGCTAAAACAAACTTTTATGACATATGGTGTTTATATAAAGAATAATAACTTCTGTTATTTCCATCCAGCTACTCTATGTAGCTTTGTACCACTGTAAATTTTGCTTGTTATGTGAACTACAGCACCATATTTTAAAAATAAAGATGTTCCGCACTGAAATTTTTGGTTTGCTTCAGTTCTTCAAGCAAAGTTTATTTTTTTTTTTTTCTGTGAAGGAAATAGAATCTGATGTTCAAATACAAAGCACTAGTCATAATGAAACTTTAATTTTGTGGTCTGTATGGCGTTAATTTTCCTCAAATAGAAAGGTGTTATTCTGCTGGCCAAAATGTCCCTTAATCCACATAAGATGAGCAATACCTGCATAATTATTAAATACTGAACTGATGAAAAAATTAGTTATAAAAGTCTTCCTAATCAACAGGATTATAAGAGAGACAGTCTCTAAGGATTTACTAGCATGTTATTTTACTAAGAGATTGCACAAACCATGCTCAAAATGGGACAGAAACAGAAGGAAAAACATAGGGTGAGTAGCAAAAAAATCTAACCATGACACATATTAGTGCAATGTGAGAAAATAAAAAAGCAATAAACAAAAATAGATATTGAATGAAATCAGTGCCTGGAAAGCTAAGGGAACAAAATGTGCCTAATGAGTGTCCTGTGAACCTTTACTTAGGCAAATGTTCTGTGCTCATGCAAACAGCTCTATTTTTGTTAGCTGGACTGTCCATGTAAGGATAAAATTTTGCAGCTGAGTTTCAAAAAGACTTAAGTATCTTATTTGTTTGCTTATGTCTCATTAATATAATGTAGTCTGCTATCTCCAGTTTCTCCTCCTGGGAGACTCAAGTAAATCTTAACATTAATTTCTAAGATCCATCAGCACAATATATTTAGTATGTATACACAGAGACAGACTCCTCACCTTATTTTGAATGAGTACTTCTCCAGTGGTCTTTTTTTGACTGAAAGCTAGTAATTGAGGACATACCATTTGAATTTCTACCCATTTGGTCTAAGAATCAGAGTAATATTATAAATCATTTCACAAAAAGAATCCAGCTAATGTAAAAGAAACCCCTAATATATTCATAGTTCTGGCTTGATCTCTACAAGTTTTCTACCCTGAGCCCTGAGGATTACATACCAATGTTATTTTTCAAATTACTGTTTCAGTTTTCTGGACTCATGGTAACTTTAGATAAATGCATACTTTCCAGCTGATACACGATCTTCCTTTATTCTGAAACTAAATTCATTATAAACTATAGAAATATGCAGCAAATGGAGACACAGACCAAGTGATCTTAACAGATGTGATCTCATCAGGGTTCCATTTGTTAAAGGAAATCATTGAATATTAACTAAAAGTTAATTAGACCTAATTGCCAATTAGAAATAAAAAGTAATTCGAAACTACGCACTGCCAGTGTGTTATTATTACCTTTAAGAAGCCTATATTTTGAAAAGGGTCCTTAAGTATGTTACCTTTCCATATATCAGTTCTAGTATACTAAGTCCATTACTAAATTCTGGTTCATTAAAGGAAGCCTCATGACCCCAAAAGACCTGAAGGAAAAGACAAACAACTTGTCCTGAAATACTGAAGCACTCACAAACTTGGTCTTTTTAGAAAAGCATATATTTTTCTTTTGTTTTGTTTTCCAAAGATTATCATTTTGAAAAATATAGGTGAAGGGACACAAGATGCAGAGATTATGCTCAAAGTGGAGGCATTTGCATCTGTCCAAATGATGTACACTTGGTAAGAACAGAGTGGATCAGAATGTGTAACACACTTCCATCAACCTTTCCAGCCCAGATCATTAGCTGTACAGTCAAGATGACATCTACCCATAGCTAAAAAAACCATGGGAATTCAGTGTACATTTTCTAGTGAGTATATCACAGAATCACAGAATCACAGAATGTTAGGGATTGGAAGGGACTTCCAAAGATCTTCTAGTCCAATCCCCCTGCCAGAGCAGGAACACCTAGGTGAGGTTACACAGCAAGGCGTCCAGGCGGGTTTTGAATGTCTCCAGAGAAGGAGACTCCACAACCTCCCTGGGCAGCCTGTTCCAGTATTCCGTCACACTCACTGAGAAGAAGTTTCTTCTCAAATTTAAGTGGAACCTCTTGTGTTCCAGCTTGAACCCATTACCCCTTGTCTTACTGTCGGTTGTCACCGAGAAGAGCCTGGCTCCATCCTCGTGACACCCACCCTTCATATATTTATAAACATTGATGAGGTCACCCCTCAGTCTCCTCTGCTCCAAGCTAAAGAGACGCAGCTTCCTCAGCCTTTCCTCATAAGGGAGATGCTCCACTCCCTTAATCATCTTCGTGACCCTGCGTTGGACTCTCTCCAGCAGTTCCCTGTCCTTCTGGAACTGAGGGGCCCAGAACTGGACACAATATTCCAGATGAGGTCTCACCAGGGCAGAGTAGAGGGGAAGGAGAACCTCTCTCAACCTGCTAACCACCCCCCTTCTAATACACCCCAGGATGCCATTGGCCTTCTTGGCCACAAGGGCACAGTGCTGGCTCATGGTCATCCTGCTGTCCACCAGGACCCCCAGGTCCCTTTGCCCTACACTGCTCTCTAATAGGTCATTCCCCAACCTATACTGGAACCTGGGGTTGTTCCTGCCCAGATGCAAGACTCTACATTTTCCCTTGTTATATTTCATTAAATTTTTCCCTGCCCAACTCTCCAGCCTGTCCAGATCCCGCTGGATGGCAGCACAGCCTTCTGGCATGACAGCCACTCCTCCCAGCTTGGTGTCATCAGCAAACTTGCTGATAGTACACTCAATTCCCTCATCCAAGTTGTTGATGAATATATTGAATAATACCGATCCCAGTACTGACCCTTGAGGGACTCCACTAGATACAGGCCTCCAACCAGACTCCGTCCCACTGACCACGACTCTCTGGCTTCTTTCCTTCAGCCAGTTTGCGGTCCACCTCACTACCCGATCGTCCAGACCACACTTCCTCAGTTTAGCCGTGAGGATGCTGTGGGAGACGGTGTCAAACGCTTTACTGAAGTCAAGGTAGACCACATCCACCGCTCTGCCATCATCAATCCACCTTGTTACATCTTCATAAAAGGCTATGAGGTTGGTCAAACACGACTTCCCCTTGGTGAAGCCATGCTGACTGCCCCTGATGACCCTCTTATCCTTGATATGTCTTAAGATGGCACCAAGGATAAGGTGTTCCATCACTTTCCCAGGGATGGAGGTGAGGCTGACCAGTCTATAGTTGCCCATGTCCTCCTTCTTGCCCTTTTTGAAGACTGGAGTGACATTTGCTTTCCTCCAGTCCTCAGGCACCTCTCCCATTTCCCAAGACTTGGCAAAGATGACGGAGAGCGGTCCAGCAATGACTTCAGCCAGCTCCCTCAATACCTGCGGGTGCATCCCATCTGGACCCATGGATTTATGGATGTCCAGATTGCTTAACTGGTCCCTAACCCAGTCCTCATCAACTGAGGCAAACTCCTCCATTGCCCTGCCTTCCTCTGGGGCCTCAGGGGTACAGGGCTCCTCAGGACAGCCTCTGGCAGAGTAGACAGAGACAAAGAAGGCATTCAGTAATTCTGCCTTCTCTGTATCTTCAGTCACCAGGGCACCCACCCCATTCATCAGTGGGCCTACATTGCCTCTGGTGTTAGTTTTATCTGCCATGTATTTGAAGAAGCTCTTTCTGTTGTCCTTGACCCCTCTCGCCAAGTTTAACTCTAAGGAGGCCTTAGCTTTCCTAGTTGCCTCCCTACATCCTCTGACAACAGCCTTATATTCTTCCCAAGTGGCCAGCCCCTCCTTCCATGGTTTGTAAACCCTCCTCTTCCACTTGAGTTTGCCCAGCAGTTCCCTGTTTAACCACGCAGGTCTCCTGGCTCCCTTCCTTGACTTCCTGCACGTTGGGATGCACTGATCTTGAGCTTGGTAAGATAAAGATATCAGTAAGATAAAGGCCTGGAGAGACAAGAACTGGAGGGTCATACTGTTTGAATATATGTAGGAAAATAAAAGAATACTATGACGTCCACTGTAGATGAGAAAAAAGGAAGAGATAGATGGCTGACAAGAATGTGAGTGAAGGTCATACGATCCTGAAGTCAATCAGTGCCCATCTTCTGCATCGAGCTGTTCTTATCCCTCTTTGAAAACTGAAATATGCAATGGTGTGAAAGAGTTGCAGAAATACTTCCATGTACCTCCTCAACCTCTCTTTTCCCTCATCTCAAAGGAAACTCAAGACATGGGGTAAACGACACAGTCACAGGAAAGATAGTGCAAAATGTTAGATTTAGAAACTTACCTCAGGGCCTGTTTTTTTAATATTTTGGCTCTAAGTTTTTTTACATAAAATATTATTTTTATGAGAAGTAACTCTATAGATAGCACAAGAAACTGCAACTTAGCTTTGAACCCAGCTCATAAGAAACCAGCATCTGTGCCTTCCAATTCTTAAAGGAATGCCATTATTGTTAATTAACCAGGTTGCTTCAGCTGACCTCTAAAATGTCAGAGATAGGCAACATATCCAACAAATCAAGTACTTAGGAGGATAATGCTGCAATAAAGGCAGGGCAAGTGGAACTAGATGACTTTTAAGATCCCTCCCAACCCAAATCATTCTATGATTCGATTCTATCAATTCTTGGTGTAGACTTCTTCAATAAAGGTTCCCTGTCACACACAAAAAATATCCTATAATAATTACAGTCTTGCTGCTTGACACCAAAGAAATGCCCAACACATTAATAACTTGAGCATTTCTGCTTGAGATTTTCTGTTGCCTTACAGGTATTATAAAGTACAAGTTTTGCTGGAGTTTCTCAATTTGAAGGGACCTGCTGTGAGTTAATAAGAACTGCACTTTATTTTAGAATTAAAATTTATATGTCAACTTCTACCTGTGAGTTGTCATACATAGCTACTCAGCAGAGTCTACCGACACCTTTTGCTGCAAAAATCCACATCATCAACTGGATCCTCTTTTCCAAAACCAGTCCCAACACAGCAAATTTGTCACCACTTCAGTGAAACATAGCTTGTTATCCCAAACCACCGGGCTGGTTTTGAAGATCTTTAAATAAGATAACATTACACTGTCTGAAGTAAGAATTGATGGATGTCTCCAGGCACCTTTCACTAAGTTTATGTTTTGGATTCACATTACAGAGTGCACTTTTATTAAAGGAATTATTAGATCCAGCCTTAAGGCTGCTATGGGAAAGGTTTGAAAGAAGGAAGAGAAATTCATATCTCAGGTCTCATTGTGAAAAGAAAGACCTACTGAGACAAAGGTGACATGTAAGGTCTTTTCCATACTTCTACACATTAATAGTATTTCTGTATTAAGGATTCGAGGGAGTATTTAATATTGATTTTTAGGATCACAAATGATTTTTTTTTCAGATCTCTTCTAAAACTGTCTGCCTATAATCTGGATCTTTTCCAGTTCCACAATGAGCTTTTTGTAGCATAATGTTTCTTCTTAAAGGATAATTATTGTCAGAGGCCTGTGCAATTCCTTTGCAACCACAAAGACATTCTGTGGCAAAGAATCTAGTCACTTCTGTATTTGTTTATAGCTTCTGAGTATGAACACAAACAAAACAGCAAAGAATCAGTAAGAATGAAAGCAACAGCAAAAATAATACTTAGTGAAATTGCAGGAGAAAAGTAGGGGCAGCAAGAATTCGTCTATCAATACATTGCAGGAGATTGCCTTGCTGAATCTGTCTGGTTTCATAAATGCCAGAAATACAGAGACATATTTGTTTTCTTCTTTTCTACTTTTGTTTCATGCTCTATGCCCTCCGTCAGCACATATTTATTTAGCTTAGATTGAGCAGTTACATTGTTCCATTGGTCAAAAAATATTTCAAGAAATCATAAAGCATATGCTGATAAAACCTTGTTGTATTATGAAAGTATCTTCCTATTTATTTATTTATTTATTTATTTATTTTTCAGATGACGCATACATTGACTAAAAGGTTGGGATGGAAAATGAGAAGCAAGGGTACATCTGCTTTATAACAGTAATTTTCATTGCAGAATAAAAACTTACTTTTTGTCTCTTGTCTCCAGGAAAGCAAGTAACAAATTTTATTGTTTAACAGAATTGCACAGAATATTGTATTTAGAGCACAGAAAGTATAGCTAAGTACTTATAAGAGAAATCCTAACAGAGAGCAAGAAAAGTCACCTACCAAATGACCTTATGTGGAACTCTGCAGCTTGTCTATACTGTCAATATTAAATTTTTGTTTGTATTGTGCACATAAAACTTCACAGGTATTTTCCAATCTCAAAAGCCATAAGGAAATTCTTAACCACCTGAAATTTCACAAATACTGTTTTGTCTCACTTGATGGGAAAAACAGACCTTTTTGTTGTCACTGTACAAATCTCTCCTTTGTCAGCAAACAAAAATCCTTTATCTACTAGTAATATAGGACTTATGGCACAGAGACCAGACTATTACTGACCCTTGTCTCTTGGACTTTCATCCAGCCAGGTCAAGCTTAAAATTCAGTTGTTAAATTCTTCTGCACAAGGACCACATCTTTTTTGTGTGTGTGTGTGTAAATAGTCATTACAAGTTGGTTAGGACAAATTATATATAATAGTAGAGGAGGCAGGAGAAGGCAGATATAAAATATTAATTAATCAATTAATTAATTTTGTTCCTTCTGGCTAAATATCTGTTAGCAGAGATTGCATGTTCACCTGGAATTTGTTATGTTATTTAGCAGTGGATGTTAGGCTTCCCACTCTGCCAGTGGCTCATACAAAGCAAAGCAAATGCTTAAGAAATGCCCCCCTCATCAGTTATTTTGTTTCTCAGGCTATTGTTAATCCATAAATTAAAATCATAACATTTGCATTCGTTATGTTCATGTTTCCAGTCTGTGAGGCCAAAACTGATCTCATAGGCAAGTGTACCAGCAGGAGAGAGGAATGAGAGTTTTTGTGTTCGCAGACCGCCACAGCCATCACGTGGAGCTGGAGACCACAGCCAGGCTGTGCCGTCTGCCCCATGGATTGGGACGCTACACACCGGCTGTCACTGATGAAAGATGTAATAGGTTCGGACAGTGGTAATCTCATTTGGAGGCTCCACCTGAAGTCACAGCTACTGAGATAAGCAGTCAAAAGGGACCAAAGGACACCAGGCAGAGTTGTTAGGTCTAAGGCATGGGCAGTAGCACCCTGAATGAACCTCTAGTCAGAGGAAATTTAGAACTTCCTATCTGGAAGTATTCAGAAACCTTAGATGACATTAACAAATGGGAAGGCTCTGGGGTTCCCCAAACTAAAAGACCAACATCCATAACTTAAAGAACCTTACTGTTGGCAATAAACATGAAGATGTTCCACTGAGAAAGTTAATGTAGAAATTAATAAAAGCAAATGACAGAACCTTATTCAAGTCTGGCATGGAAACCTGAAGGCAGTCATCAGAAAAAAAGATATTTCACTTGAAGATCATTATGTGTTTTTCCCTCCTACTTTGTCCCAATGACTCATAAGACAGTAAGTTCAATAGGGGCAGAAATTCAGTACAGGATGAACGCTGAGCAATATTTTATTTCTTTGGGATCTGACCCATTTTTTCTGTTTCAGTGACCGAGTAGCCTGTGGCTTTTGTGCTTTAAAGCCTGATATTTGCATTTGGTACATCTGGTGGACAATTTCAAATTGCTACATTTATTTGTACAGTGGGTACATTTTTCTGTGGCTAGTTTTCCTTTTATTTTATTTATTTTTTAATTATTGTGGGGTTTTTTGTTTAATTATTTTATTTGGTTTCTTTTCTGTATGGTAATGGCAGCAAGATTCTTTCTTGGGTAAGTTGGACATAAGTGGCTTTTCATTTTTCTGGAGAAAGGAGCTGCTAAATTAAAAGTAGCAGGATGTTTCTCACAAAAGTTCAAATTTTCTACCCAGCCTGAGTTGTGGCTCAACTTCAGTAATTTTGTGGGAGAAATCATGCTCCCTATTAGGAAATAATTGCGAGTGGCTCAGCACATTCCCAGTGAACGTGTAATCTTAGTGCGGTTTCCCTAAACCTTAATTCCACACCTAATAGAGTCACCATGGAGTTGCAAGAGGATTCACGGAAGAGGGAAGGTCCCAGTCATTCCAATGAGAATGCTTTTTGGGTCAATAGTTCATGATTTCTCCCTCAAACAAGAATGATCTTTTAGGTAAGGCCTCAATGAAAATTTGGGTTTCATTGCAGGGTATTTTGTGACATCATGTGTGGCCATGAATAAGGCTCCTTATTTCCCCGTGTCTCGGTTACCTATCAGCAATACTTCCTTCTCTCATAGGAGAGTTCTGAAGAGTTCATTAATATTTGTGAAGTATTTAAATTAAGAACCTACTGAAGTAGAAATAATTCAGGGCTGGGCACCTGGGTGCACACTATTATTCGCAGCACAAAACAAAACAAAACAAATCCGTAATTGATTTGGAGTGTTAAGGAAATGTTTTTCCATGTTCCCCAGACGGCAAAAAATCTCAATGTATACAAAATATCAATAGGACAAGCAATCGTGCTTGAAGCAGAAACTTTGATGCTGTGCCTCAACTTAACTAGAACCATCTGCTCGTGCATGAACAGTAAGAAAAGCCCTGAAAAAAACACAAAGTAGAGTGCATACACAGACCCAGGTGATGAGTATCAGAAGAGTTCACTTCTTCACAAAGCCATGAGAGCAACTTTATCAGACATACTCAAGAATAGGCAAACAGGTCCAATTAAAAAAGAAATCCTCAGGAAGTCTGACCCTGCAATTGATCACGATAGCTTACTGAAGTAACAATTAACTACAGCTTAAATGACAGTCTGAAGAGCAAGTGACTTTCTGGGAGACAAAATGCATGATTTGGGAAACAAGAATTCTGAATTTGATAATTTGTACCTGCAGTTGGTACATAGTAAGATAGTATTCCTACTGTATTACAGAACGAACATGGCTGGCCCAATTATCAGGGTGGACTGAAATCCCTTTGAAAATCTGGTTTACAGTCAGTTTGAAAAGATGCACAGTACATTACCAGAGGGAAAATCAAGACACTTGAATTTTAAAGTAATGCTCAAAATTTTGATATGTTTATTACTATTTTCCCTTAGATTGTCTTCAGTATTTTAAATCTTCAGCCTTGAATTCATACACACACACACAAAAGTATATGTGGAGGTGAGGGAGCAGTCAATGAATATAACAGAAAAAGTATTTTAAGTTTTAGGTGGATACTCTTGAGATGTAAGTGGCAAGCGGGCTTGAATGAAATGAATACAGAATTTGAATCACATACAATTTACCTCAAGATTCTAGCAATATTGTCAGTGTTCTCTGGTACATTTGATTTCAAGTAATATGTTTTATATTTCATTGTTATATCACATTAGAACAGTTACTCTACAATTAATAAGAACTGATTACTTTCTCTAATGAGTCATTGTTTACCATTGTCAACTATTAGTTTAGCTTAGGGTCTTGAGCCTAAAAGCACATTTTTTGCAAAACACTTGAGGCAATCATAAGTCCATAGAAGCCTTCTGTATAACCTATTTTACTGACAAACAATTACATTTTAGATTGAAGAGGTGAAATGATTAAGAATATTTGACTTAGTTGCCATGACAGCATGCATTTTTCATCAGGCAGAGTGTAATTACTACAATTTCAATGATGTAAAATCAAGAAAGATGATAACAAACAGCAGAACCATGGAGATATTGCCATTGCAACCGGGTTGCCATGGCAACAGTGATAATAATCTCAGTGATAGATGTTTTCTCTTGCTCTTTCCATTTTGTACGGTTATAACATTCAGAGCCAGTTTTTACCACAGCTTTTTATAGTTTATTAGACTGTCAAAATAGTTTATGAGATGTTGTTGCAAAGGAAATGACTGAGTTCCGCAGCCTAATAAAAATGCCAAATACTCTGTTTACATACTGCTCCAGCATTTAACAAACATTAAAAAATTGTATGAAAAATGATTTGATATTGTATCTGTATTAATCAATTTGCAAGGCATAAGCTCTGTCACTGAAGGTCAAATGAATACCTTCCAAGCATTACTTTTAGAGAGCCCTTTTAAAGTTTATTCTTGACACCATGCTGCCAACTCCTTTTACCTGAGCTGTTGCGAAACATGAAGCTCACAGAAATACTTCATAAGACTATTAGATAGTTAGCTAGAAAAATCATGTGAATAAATTAAGTAATGTAGGAACATTTAATAACTTAACATGAAACATCAACATGGGAAATGAAGATTAAAGAATGCTTTATTTACTGTAAGGCATAGCATAGCATCAAAAAATGTCAGATAATGTGTACATATTTTTAATTTATGTATATGTACACGTATACACAAACTATTGTATGCCTACACTATTTTATGCAGTATATTTGTATTGTATATTTGAAGACAGAGAATAAATAATGCCTTCACGGTTACCTCTTATGTTATGGAGGTATCAGAAGGCATTTATTAGTAGAGGAAGCATTGAGATTTACTTCTGAAGAAGAAATAAACCCCCTTTCTTATAGTTTTGAAGACTGACATTCTAAATCTGAAACAATAACTCTTTAGGGAGCAATGTAATTTTAATGGGAATTTTTAGACTTTTTGCAAAGGAAATATTTAAATATCCTTTTCTATTTTTCCCTATCTTTTTCTCCCTAAGCTTAGCAACAGTCAGCATCCATCTTAAAATAAAATTATACTCTGAGAAAGAAACACATTTAAAATCTGAATATTGAATACAACAAATTATTTTTTGTCATTGAAGTTGCCTCAAATTTATGTACATAACTAATTGCTAGAACTACAGCTTTTCCTACCATCCAGTTTGGCCAGCTGCCTTATGCATTTGCTCAGCACTGAGACCTTCAGTAGACAACAAAACCCAGAGGGAGAACAGGAAGGACTCCTGAAATGTCGTGGTTAAACAGGTGGGTAATGGGGCAGGAAGATACAGAAAGAGTGTGAATGATTATGCACTGCTTTGTGGTGTTAATGTGGATTTGAGGACCAATCTGGGAGATCATTGATGTAATACCAAGACGGTGGTGACTGATGGTTACTGTTTCAGTCATGCTGCTCCTCAAAACAGTTGTGTCAAGGAGCAAAGCTCCTTCATCATGTGGACCTGCCTCTGCTCATCCCATAACACACGGAGACAAAGGTACATACTGTCATTCCTCCATGAAAATGAATAAATTTCCAGTTTAAAGAATGGTTAACAGATCTTAAAGTTTTTCTTAAGTGTTGTAGGCAACTGAGACCCACAGTTACCAGTCACTCTTCAATCTAGGTTATCTTTCTTGAAAATAAAATAAAACAAAAGTACTGAAAAAAGCCAAATGTTTAGCTTGTTAATAGAACACTACTGAGTGCTACTGACAGTTTATTCCTTCTGTGTTTATACTTCTGATAAACTAGAGGTTTTTAAATTTTAACTCATGCTTGGGGAAAAAATAAATTAATAGATACCTATCTATCCCAGATCAAAAAAGAATTTAAATGTATAAGCCTGAGTACAGTTAATGGATAACATACATTTACATTGTCTATGCTGCTTAGAAAACTTTGTTGCATATGTTAAATGTGTATGTGTGGGTGATAGAGAGGAAGAGAAGGAAGTTTGGTCTCTGAGAAGATCCACTGTAAATGTTGACAAATTATATGCAGCAGCCAAGATTACTTAATCATAGACAAAATCAGAGATGTTTTAAGACCTAATAACTTTGATAATATTACAGAACTGATCCTAACAGTACATTCAGTAAAATTTCTTTAGTTTAATTTCATCAGATTCTGAGAGTGGAGCACTTATTTTTTTATATCAAAATGGCTTGTGCTGTAAGAATGGAGTCCTGGTATTCAAATGAAATTTCCTTCTCTTAGTTTCACGTAACTACCCTTAATTATGCTTTCTTACAATTGAATAAGTTGGTATAAAGTCTTGTTGTTAGGGATCAAATATTTGTAGTTCAATTTGCATTTTTATTTACAGTTTAACTAAACTATATGTACTAAGAGACACCGTCAGTTTAATAGAAACAGGATTTTCCCTGAATGGTCTTTTGCTTTGTATTCTTATTCATACTATATATAAATTCTACAAAAAACGTAACTGAAAGAAAGTAAAAGAAAAAAGAATCTGATTGGCAAGGGTAATCAAGGGAAAAGACTAAGAGTACTTTAAGCTACTTTAATTCTTTATTTGAATCTAAGCAGTTTTCAGGATAGTGGCATCTCTTTAAATAAGCTTTTCTTCCCAAGGATATCCATACCTCCAGCCAACTCATCATTTCTATTGCTGTTCTTTAAAACTCTTCCCAGATTCATAGTATTTTTTTTAATTATTATGTGCAGCCAAAAAAAAAAACAAAACAAAAAACAACCCACTGTGCAATAGTCTAACTAGGATGACACAGGAGCTATAGAGATACTGTTACTTGCCTCCTCCACCATGTTCTGTCTTTGTGCATGCAGCCTAAAATTGCACTGCCCTTTTTCTGGCAGCTGTTACACATTGCAAATTGATGAATACTTTGTTGTCCACAGTTAATCCCATGTGTTTCTTGCACCGTTATTACTTCCCAGGTTTGTCTCCTTCATCAAATGAACATCCTTGCATTATGTCTGCCAAATATTATTATACATTACACCAAATTTAATTTTTCTTTTTTGTTTATACAGTTACAAAACACAGTCCTTCTCATCTGTTTCTCCTTGGCCTCTGTGGTGTTTAAACTTCTTCCGGTCTTTGAATTTCACTAATAGACCTGACTACTAATGACTTAAAAAAAATTATAAATCACTTCCACCGACCATCAATCCTGCTTGCACTTCACTAGGCTTTCTCCAACTCAATGCGTTCCATTTATCATTACTTTATTGTTTTTTTGGTCACTTTCAGATCTCAGATCAGTCTTTCTTTTCCATCTTAACTACATTCTCAATTCTTATTTATATCAAATGCTGGGTACAAATGCTAGCTATCACTCATCCACCAATTTTGCAATTTGAAGGAAAGAAAAGGAACAACAAACCCACAACATAAAAAGTAGTTATTCATCTGGAAAGCCATATGCTTGAGACTTGCCTAGTTTCTAAAGTCTAATTTCTTATGCATTGGTGTTATGTTGGAAATTCTCATATCTTTTGTTTGGAATATACATAAAATTTCCAATAATTGCAATGTACATTACTGATGGCCTTCAAGGGTCCATTCCTGCTTTCTGACATGGCATTCAGCACATACTGCCTATCATTCTATAGACAGCCTCTTGCAAGGGATGTCCTTGGAAATTTTAAATGGTGAGGGGGCCTTTTGCCGTTTTTACATATGACACACGAATTGCACTAACATGTGAATAAACAGAAGGATATTTAAATACAGAAAGAGAAATTACAGCTTTGCAACTTTATTTTGTGCACTTAATTGAAAATCCAGAGACATCCTGTAAGCTCTAAGAGCTTCTGAGTGCACAGATATTAAATTGGATTCACAGCCTACAAAAGAACCTGCAAGAGATTTATCAAGAATGACCCAACCCTCTCTCCCCGCCCCCCAGTTCTTGGTGCTGATTGTGAGTTTTGGAGTAGAGCTGAAACAATTCCCTTTGCTGGGTGTCTAAGCACATGCTACTTTCAAATGGAATTGCTTTATAGAGTATGGGATTATCACTTCCAACTTCCCTTGAAAAGTGGGGGACAGAATCAGAAGCACTGAGTCTCAAGAAGCAGTTCCCTTCTTCAAACAGAGAAAATGCAGGTGCCTGAAAAATTAGCATAAACCACTGAAAAAGAGTTGTATCCACACCAAAATGCCGATACCAATTTGGAAGCCTGCGCTCTGCTCTGAGCTGCTAATACCCTGGAAGAGTATGTCCTTGCCCGTCAAAGCCCTTCAGAAATGCTGATGTCATTTTACAGAATATCCCCCTCCTACATAACACTGTGAAGGAGAGAAGCTGTTTCATCCAGGACAGTAAGTGATCCCCTGGACTTGGTCCCATACTGACAACTGATATACCTTGAGACATTTTAATCTGCTGGCTCTGTGACAACTTTTCCTATCTAAATGCAGGACACATCTGCTTCTGGGTGGGTATGTGGCAAAAACCTGAGTCGCAGTAATTGAGTAAGATAGTGTTGCTAAAGAGCTTATAATGGAATTTCTTCTTAGAGAGAATTTCATCAATAATTAAAATTCCCACCTGTCCACTGTCCCTTCTTTTAATTATACCTGAAGTCTCTTGTCCCACAAAACTTTGATATATAGAACCACTGCTTGTCTCTTAATTTCAATATTAATTAATTGTTGCCATTGTGTGCCATCTCCTTAGGAACACTAGAAAAAAAATCATAACGAAGTGTGGACAGGAATTCTAAAATGTTATTGGTGAAGTTCTCAGCTGATGTTGAGCACAGCATTATTCAGCAAAGCATCGTTGATGTCACCTATTACAACAGCAATAATTACTTTGGAACTATATGCAGACGAAGTACATTCAGAAATAAGGATCCAGCATGTTGTAATGTGTTTCAAAGCCTGAGCAGATGCTTTGCTATCATTTTCCTAGATTAAATTCTTCTTCCCACCTTTCTTTTCCTGCACCACTTAAAACACGTGAAGGGTGGATGTTGGCATGAACGATAGAAAGACCTCGTGATGACCTTCTGCACCTGAGAGAATTTTCCTCCAAACAATATTTGGATGATTTTTAAAACAGATGTGCAAGCCTTAAAACCCTCATCCCAATTGCCTGAGATATAGAAGAAAAACGAATTAAAATATAGATTGAAAACATCTTTTGATATTAAAAATCATTTTCTGAGGAACATTTTAGAGCAATTTTCTGTCTTATGCATTTTATCTTGCCACTTTTCCCATTGACTATTATTTCCCTTGCTCTCATGTGGATATATCCTGAATAACATTCTGGAGGATATTAAGCCATGTAACAGTAAGAAAGAGCTCAAGGAAACTAGTGCAGCTTAGTCTGCCTCTCATTCTACTTTAGAATTACATGGCAATGGTATTTAATATTTAGGGATCCTAGCTCAAATTTCTTCTTCCAACTTATACGAACTTGCTGTGCTTTTCATCCAGTAACCTATATAAAATCAGGCATACCATTGCTAGTTGCCAGCATTTTTTCCAGACACCCTGTCTTTACTTGTTAATGTTTCTGGATTTTTTTTATTTTTTGCCCTTTGCCTTTCTACCAGAGAAAGGGAAATGCATTTAATGATACAGCTGACAGAAGGTCCTCTGCTTTAGGATTAAAAGCAGTCTGTTCCATTTTGTGATCCTAAAAACCTTAAATGCTTGATCAGATCTTTCAGTTATGCAATATACACATTTTTTGTAATGTTAAAAATCCAAATCCTAAATTCAAACAGATCTAGCTGCACTATTCTTTTAAAATACCCCAAATTATTAAAACTTCTTGCTGTTCATTTTTATAGGAAGGTTTTAAATTTTCCATTACTGGTTTTGCAAATGATATATCTCTTAAAACTCTATAACTTAGCATGATAGCTTTGGTATGATTTGATGTGTTTTTCACTATTACAGGTTACCTAGGAGAACATACATATTGCAACGTCTAAATTACTTTTATTTCAAATGATGGAAAACAACAAAGAAAGAACAAATGGATATCACACAGGACAGAGCAATCAGCCTTTTAGTGGCACTGCATGAGTCACGTTTGAATTTATTTCAGTGGCTGTTTTTTCTGTTGCTGCTATACATACATTTAGAGATTACTTGTGCTTGTGCCAGTAGACCATGGGCATAAGTATGCCAAGGGCATCCAGGGAGTAATTTTCAGCAATCATCTACCCTTTGCTCTATTTTAGCAACCTGAGATTTTGATGACGTCTTGTATTCTCATCCTGGATGCTTCTGTGGGGAAAAGTGAGCACTTCTGTATTTCCTAACTAGGATCCACAGCTGACTGGACAGTCATCTCTGTCCAGTTTCTCTTGGAAGCTTCAGGGCAGGTACACTGAAGAAAAGGAAAAAAATGAACAATAGATGAGAAGAAAAAGAGATGAGAAGAAAGAAAAGAAAAAAAAAAGCGTGTGCCTTTCTGATAAAGTCATTTGCAATATAGCACACACTACAGAAATGCTATAGTAGTAATCAGTTGTCCATGCAACCTCTGAATTGCAGGGATGCAAATTGCTGTGACTGTAGCTGGTCTCTGGCTATTTGTGGAAGACAAAACATTTCCGAAATGCTTCTGGACATTTCTTCTGCCTCTTAGACACTCCAAATTCTGTACTCATCCAACCGAATTGTACATGCTGAAGCACTCAAATCAGTATTTTCCTACCGTTAGGCTACCGCTACAGAAAATGGAGTGAGATGGATATATCCAGGAAGCAATTCAGCTCACCTCAGACTTAAACTGTCATTTTAAAGGTCTTCATCTTTAGATACGAGGTTGGATGAAACCATACTAGGTTGTTTGGATGTCTGGTTTTTGCTTGGTTTAGGGGGTTGTTTGTATTGGGTTTTGTATTTGGTTTTTTTGTCGTTGTTTTTTGGGGGGAGGGGGTTTTGTCTTTTTTCTTTTTTTCTTTTATTGGCTGTCTGCAGTCTGGATAAACACTGTTACTGATGAAACAGATATTTTCACAACTTAAAGTCTCAGACAATTGATAGGCACAGAGAAGTTAAAATATCAGCGCTGCCTAAGGAGCAAACAATTGCAATATAACGGAGAAAGTCTAGAAAGGAACTGTTCATCAAAGGAGCTTCTATTAGCAACAAGCCTTGCAAAACAATACTATATGTAAACATTTTGCCTTGCAGTCATATCTCGTTACCCAAGTTTGCTGGATAAGAAACTGTAGTTCCTTATCACGGTCACGGCATCTTTATTTTCTCACAACCTGTTCCTTTGTCATTCACGCTTCCTAGTGCAAGCTGTCTCTTAAATTGTGCTTAAGATTTTACCCACAATGATCCTAAATTATTTGACCTGGAGAAGGATCAGCTGTCTTCAAAACTGGTAATGATTTTGTAAACACTTCTATGTTATTTGCTTGAAGGTGGAACTATCTGACTTCAGCTTTAAAGCCATTCACTCCTGGTAAATTAAAATAATGCACCTAAAGGGCCTCTTCATTAAAGCAATGGAGAGTAAAATCTCCATTTAAGTGACATGTTTGATTCTCCCCCTCTTTTAAAACTTCTATTTGTTGCTGAACTCCTCCCAACTCCCACTGTTTATTCTACTAAATATGATATCGAGATAAAACCATATTCCACTCTATAGGCTTTTTCCAAGGTTTCTACATACAGCAGGAGGTAAACAGAAGAGTCAGATAAAAAGAATTACAATAGGATGTTATTTATGCATTAGAATATGTGGAAGAACAGGGGAACAAGAAGAATACACTTAAAAGAAATGAAAATTGAGCTTGACAAGAAGTACATAATTCTTTAAATGCTTTCGCCAATCTAAATGTTGTAGATAAGCTCCCCTTTCAAAGAAAAATGATACTTAGAAAC
This sequence comes from Caloenas nicobarica, assembly GCF_036013445.1. Lineage (NCBI taxonomy): Eukaryota > Metazoa > Chordata > Aves > Columbiformes > Columbidae > Caloenas > Caloenas nicobarica. Next base: position 126,187,137 of record NC_088246.1, on the reverse strand, counting down.
ATTTTTCTTTCAAAATAAAATAAAATAACCTGTGGCAGGTGAAAAGTTGTTGTGGAAAAGCATAACTCAGAGTTTGTGAGACGCTATCCTACTCAGGTGAGGAAGAAGGAAACCTTTTATCAGACACTAGGTGGGTGGAAGCATGTGGAAGCTTCATCAGGCAAATATCACAGAATCGTAGAATGGTTTGGGTTGGAAGGGGCTTTTAAAGGTCATCTAGTCCAAATTTTGCAGTTTCCCTAATGACATTCCACAGCTTTCAGGATTCCATGCAAAATGCTTCTGTCCTCTTGTCCACATTATGTCTTTACAATACAGTTTGCCAGCCTAAGACACTAGAAGGTATAAAATAGTATATTCAAAAATGAACAGCAGAAAAGTGTTTCTTCATTTTATGTTCTCTTACTTTTATTTTGCTTTATTCAATTATAATCCCTCAGACTTGCCCAGTTAGCCAAATGCTCTCCACGGGTTCAAGGAGGGCCTTTTCCTGCCACCCCAAGTTACTTATAACTGTTTTCATCTTTTCTAAGACACTCAGTATCAAGATGAAAACTAGTCAATGTTGTCTTGTTTTTGCAAAACTGTGTTCAAAAAGTCCTATACAAAACACATTTTATTAGCAAATGAACAGTTTCTGAAAGTTCTACATTGCAAAATTTTTCTAAGTATTATAAATTGTTCCATTTGCAGCAATAAAGTGCTCAGATCCTGGAAAAGGGGTACTCAAGTCAGTAAAACCCACAGTCTGACAACAATGGAACTGTTTTTCCAACAGAACAATATAAGATCCTACAGTTCAAGTAGGGGTATGCACAGCTACAAAGGCTTTAAGAAAAAGTTCCACCTATTTACATCTCTAAATGAGTTTGAAAACCTAATTGCATACTATAGGAGAAGAGGGACTTGATCTTAGATGGCTTGACTCCTTCTCCAGTATCCCACTCACTAGAATACAGCTCTTCTGTATTAGCTCAGTAACATCTCTGAGGAGACCTTAAATCTTCAGGTCTTACATCCAGTACAACTTTCTTCTGGTTAGGTATTGTTACGTATTGTTTTACACTGTTATTATTCCTGTTAAATGGCTTTGGTGCTCTGTTGTCCTGACTTCAACATTCCTGCTGTTCACTAGCACAGTTGCACAGACAGCATGGAACAATTAATGTTTAAGTAATGTCTACTGAAATTAATTATCACACAATTTAAAATTATTTTTGTATATTGATCCATTTTATATATGTGTTGAAACATAAGAATAGAGATGAGGTTTACAATTAAAATTCAGCCACATTAAGAATCAGAGATTCTTGTCTTGTGAAACTTCTAGAGAATCACTTTTTAAAACACAAGGCTGTTCTGCTTCCTGCCCCCTTTTTTAAAATTTATTTAGCAGACATGAGATTTTTCGAAGTCAGATATGTATCTGATTTTGATACCTTCATGCCTTTCTTGAATCTAATACTCTGTTGTAGGAATCCTGGTCTCTGTGAGGCCAATGGGGAAAAATGCGTTCATTTTACTTGCAGTTCAGATTTCATATGATGCCTTCTGCCATGATGCAGCTTTTTAATATAAACAAGTAAACGCCTTGTTAGTAAATGAAGGAGAAGCTAACCAATTATAAAATAGTCAATTACCAGCATTAACAACTAAAAAAAATATTTCAGTATTAGATTACGTATGAGAAGCTTATTAGAAGAACATTACATTTGCAAAGCCCAATTTCTGACAAGTTGCTCAGTGCCAGGACGAGGGCTGCATAAACAGTTTCAGCCATAAGTAATACTACATTTTAATGCTGCATTAACTGAGAAATGTTTATAACTCAGAATTTCAAGTCCAGTACAATCTTGTTTTATGCAGGCCTATTTGTCTATAGAGGCAAATTTAAAATCTCAAGAACTATTAAAGTATTTACTGTTTCTAGCCTGAATTTAAATACTATCCTAGAGTGATGGCTATGCCTCAGGTCCTTGACAAAAAAATGATAAAGTCTTTTTTTACTGTAATTTTCCTTTCTTTCGTAAGTGGTTTATTGAAATTGCAAATTGTGTGGCAAGGACAGCACGTTGTTGGGTAGGTGCAGACAGTCTATTAAAGGCACTCATAATTTGGGAGACAATTCTAGGTACAGCTGCTATATAGATGAATAAATAAAGAGTAACTTGTTACAGCAACACAATTTTTCAAGATAAGAAAAATATCAAGAATTTTCAAGAACTGTGCTTCAATTCATACAGCTATGTGGCACATATTTAAGGATCTCATGACTTTTTAATGACTTTCCTAGAAGTCACTAGGTACACAACAAACCTGAAGGTCTACTGTACTACATTAATGAACGAGAGTGTCATCAACATTTGCTGTCAACAGTATTATGAAGTCTGTTTCTGTGTGAAATCTCATAAGCCAGAGACTTATTCAAAACAAGTGTACTAAACAGCTATTCATTTTTTTAATTTAGTAAGAAATATCTCAGAAGCCAGTGATGATAGTGTACATACTTTTTTATGCTAAAATAAATTGTTGGACATTTTGCTGTATTTCTCTGTATCTACTTTTGTTAAAAATAGGATTTCCATGTAAAGCTTAAAAAATAAATTAAAATCCAGAACAGATTCAATGAGCAATTTAATTATCAATGCTATGTTCAACTAATTGTCTCATGGAGACAACGTGCTTGATAAGAGGAGACTGCAAACAAATAAGTACACAGCTAGCAGAGTAAATACATTCTACCTGATCAGTACCTTGTCTAGGTGTTTGGCAGTTGACTCAGATTTACTCAGAATGGATCCCTCTGCAAAATCTAAGAACCAGAATTAGGTCAGAAACACATCTCTGAAAATTCAGGAAGGGAAATGTTTGTGTTTAATAGGCATTTTTTACTTTTTTTTTTTAAAAATAAAAACCATGATTTATTCTAGAACAGTCCAGAGGAAGAAGACAATGACCTGTGAGCTGGTCTAGGAATAGGGTCTTTTAAGTTAATTTCTCTTTGCACACTGTCTGAACAAGGATGTGAAGCATCTGAATGGGTCAGGTCCTTGGTCCTTTCTGGGCACTTGCCTGCGGACCCATCTCCTGGCTGTTCTGAGCAGATAAGCAAGCAAACAAGGAGGGTGCTCAAGAGTTAAAATGTCTTTCCTGAGCTGCTCTGTATCTGACAAAATACAGAGTTCGACAAAACCTGTTTGGGGGCATTAGCAGATGGGAGCCTATAAGCCATCACAGGAACTGCTTGACCTAATTCTGCCACCAGATGAAAGAACCAAACAAAAGAAGAAACTTCCTCCGAGATTCTCCATTGAAAGCACCGGAGAGATATGAAGGATACACTTCTTGGGGAGAACAGGAGGCCTGATAAGGCTAGAAGGACCTGTGTGACAGAGAAGGAATCCTTCAGTATTTTTATAACATGAGAAGTGCTGATTTCTTAAAAGTAGCATCTCCCGAGAAAGACTTGTCAGTAACCAATTTTCTGCTTGGTAAAAAGAACAGGGAAAGTTTGAAACTGTCAAAATATCCCATTTGAATTATTTATAAAGTTTTAGTTTTGTTGTTGTTAAAAAACAAGCTTTAATTCACACTTAAGGCAACTCAAAGGAGAAAGAAAAAAGATAAAAATCCAAATGATTTTTTTTTACATACACAAGAAAACACTTTCACTGATATGACTCAGTAGGGTGGGGTTTATTTTGCTTTCGTTCCTCAGAACTATTGAGTATTCTTCTTTATTTTATCCCTAATGAGCTTGGGAAAACATTTGGCATCATGAATTCTCACAGGATCAGACAATTCCTTGTCCTAGAAACCTGCAGATTAGAAGACAGGCAGGCTGAGGATGCTCTGTGAGAGGAGGCAGTGATATTTTTCAGTGTCAGAGTTTATTTGTAACAAGGCAGTAGGTATGATAACAGTTGTATTTATTGGGCTTTCAGACAGAGAGATAGAAGTAGATAGATACAGGTAGTTATCACACTATTTTCCAACTTTTACAAAAATGGGATGTATTTTATACAGCTTACTTTACAAATAGCACAGAGAAAATATGGTTCACACCCTGAAGATTTGGGACTTTCATTTCAAAACACACTGAACATGAAATTTTTACATAAAGTAGCTCCAAAAGTTCAATCTCAAAGCAGTCTTGAGTGTTTTTGTTTGCTGGTTTGCACGTATTATTGGAAGGGAGGTTTTCTTCATCATCTTCTTTCTTAGGCAGACAGTCACTGACAAAGCTTCAGAGAAAGGTTTGTAAGGGGAGATTTGCCTCACAGGGATGCGTGCTGCTAAGAAAACAAGGGAATGAGTACATACGGGGTTGCACAGCCCTAATCCCTCAATCTTAAAACTGAAAAAAAAGGACTGAAACAGATTATTTTTCTAGAAAAACGAGAGAAGAGAAGAAGGCAGGACGTGGGGCACACTGCACAGGTGCTAACAGAGGATGCTGTTTAGGAACCAGAAACCTATTTTTATTCCTCTGCTCCTCCCCCACTCTTTACTGGAGCAGCTTTTCATGCAACCATTTCCTTGAACTATAAAATCCCATACTCTTCTTATCCTCAAGAACATTATTTAATCAACTCTTTACAGCAACAAACACATACATTCCTTCAGTATAATTCAAACAGACATTTTGTAATCCAAAACACATCAGAAATAACACTGTCTGTTCCCTTGCATTCAGGAGTCATCTTTTGTGTAATTATGAAAAAAAACTGCTAGAAACAAATTGAAAAATGTAATAACCAGTTTGCTGCCCATGATTTACCTGAAAGGTACCCTGAGAGCACAACAGCATCACTAATTATGATGATCCAAATCAAATTCCCTTTGAGGCCGGTCTCCATCTCACTGCACCTAACTGTAAGAGAGATATCTAAGAAAATCACCTATTACTTGTCACTTCAGAGCAACTGCAGCCAGCATCCTACATTGGGCTAGTGCTGTCTCTCTGACAACCTCCCAGACTACATAAATTGTTGGTGAGCACAGTGTTAACTCAGCCTGTCATCAGCTCTCCATTCTGCCACTGTAATTCAAAAATATGGAGTACCTGCAATCTCTTACAAGAAAACACTACTCTGGGAAAACTTCTCTCCAGGTAGATGTTACAAACTACCATGCAGTCTCCCTTCTAGATCTGCTGTAATTGACAGGTGCTGCGGTGAGCATGGGGGAGCCCTCCTGGCTCCAGTAAAACTGAATCTCTGTACCAGTGCATACACTTGAAACATGGCAGCAAATCTTGGGCTGGCCTGGGGAAGCAGTTCAAACCACATCAGGTGTTTTGTCAAGGCAGGGAGAGCAGAGACTGCAGACTTCAGCTCCCAGCTCTGACATTGTCTCTCAAGACAATTTGCTCCTGAGATTTCTTACTCCAGCTCGTCCTCTCCGGAGTGCTGCAGAACATATCCTCTTATCCACTGTCCCTTAACATATGCATGTGAGGCTCCATACTCAAGCTTTTGTTTAGGAATACTATACACAGAAGACTTTTTGTTTTTTAAAAGTAAATGTTCCAATTTATTGGAACCCATTGGGGTTCCAATTGGTTCCCATTTGGGCCCATGATGTTTGTTTCTGATCTTGGAGATTGCTAAGGACACACAGTGCTGCAAACACATTTGCCAGCAGACAAATCATGGACTCAGGGTATGCTCATGTCAAAGTAACACAACATTACCATTATTCTAGAAGATGACTTATTTTTTCCCAGGTTATTTCTTATCCATACATTTGTTCATTTCTTTGCAATGCAAAGAAACAGGATGACTAGCATTTGAGGAAAAATACACTGTTTTCAGATCAGATACCAGCTGTCAAGTTAGATAGAGAATACTGCATCAGAAATTTTACAGTCCAGTTCACAAAAATTTTATGTGTCTGTAATTCATGTTTTTGTGTGAAATAGTTGTTTGAATGTGCCGTGAACAGCGTGACCAATAAGTACATGCATAAAGACCAGTCAAGGATTGTCTTGGGTCAGAGAATGGTCAAAAGCGTTCTAAAAATAAGAACTACATGATGGTAAAATGTCTATTATTACACTGTTGAAAATCTGTATGCAAGTTCTCAAATTGAATTTAACTGAATTTCTTTTATTAAAAAAGCAAGATGCACACAAACACATAAACACACTTTTTTTTTTTCCCCATTGAATGCCTCAGAGAGAAGCGAACTGGAACAACTGACAGAAAAGTTAATCAATTTTAAGACTTTCAGATTTTAGGACCAGATCTTTTGTTTCTCTTGTGTTGTCTCTGGGACTCTCCAGGTCAAAGACCTTCACCTAACCATCGTCTCCATTAAGCCCCAAACACAGTCTAAACTCTGTGAAAAATTTTAGGAAGCTGTTGTTTAAGGTAGTGCATAGCTGTTTCTCAGCAAAACTGATAGCTGATAAAGAAGTGTCTGTCACAAAAAAAAAAAAAAGAAAAAAAAAGATGCCTCAGTCACTTTCCATTTTTTTTGGTGAAAAGACATTCACATTATAACATACAAGTATGCAACAGGCTCTGATTCAGGAAATTATATATTGCTTCCGCTGACTTCCAAGGTTAGATCAGTACTTGAATTCACATCACAAATGGGTTGAACTTAATATCACAAAGACGTTCTGAATGTCGTGGACAGGAAGTAAATTAATAATAGAGTTTTTATGCTGAATGTGATCTTTTTACTATAACTGTAGCATACACTCGGAGCTACAATAAAAATGCTGTACCAACCTATTTTTTTCATTTGCAACTGAATAATATTAATCTCATCTAAAAAGCAATGCTTCTAACAAAACTGACTACAGTGCAAGCAGTCAGCACTTTCAAGTCTAGCAGTTCCCAGATGCACCATATTTTGGAGGCAGTCTTTGTAAAATAAGATAAAAAGTGCAGAGATATCTTTTGAGTTCTCATAAAGATAGGGTTAACAGATTTTGTGGGTCATGATCACCTACCAGCTCAGCTTCACAGAACAGAAAACTGTAAACTTGCATTCAAGCAAACTTGAAACTGACATCTCAAAGAGCCAGTCAGCTTCTTAGGCACCAAAATACCTAAGTGTATTTTAATTTCAGTCCCTCCAACATGTAAATACTGGTTTACTAGACCTGTTCAAGTCTCCATGTCACTGCCCTGAGCCAGTCTTTGTCCCCCAGGAACATTGCTTTTGGTTCAATACCCTTGAGTTTTCAGTCAGCTGCTCAGAAAAATCAACACCATTCAATTTTCAGTTATGCAATTAAGAAGCATCAGCATGATTTGAGAATATTGTATGAAAGACTAAAGGAAACTGATTTCTGGGAACGGAAAATATATACTCTTTATTGTAATGTTAAGGTTGCATACTGATAATGAAATTTTTGCTCTCTTTAAGGTTTATTTTTAATTTCAGTAGCTGAACAAGACAAAATGAGACAACTGGCAATTTATTAACTTATTCTTGATAGAGATAACTCAGCTTACATAGCCACAATATGTAAATAGAGGCAGCCACATGCTCAACCTGTTAAGCACTAAGATTTGTGGGTCTGGTCCAGTAAAACACAATGTTTCATACTGGAAGAGGAGGCTTACTGACTACTTGGAGAACATGTATGTGTTTAAAGTGCTTTCCTGGAGAGCAGCCATAGTGCTTAGCATCTTATGAGACTAGCATGTTCTTCTCTTCAAGAAGAGAATGACAGAAAAAAGCTTCTTGATATGAATCTGAACATTAGGTGGTGTCAAATCTGAGCAGCCCCACTGATATGAACAGAGCTGTCCTGATCTTTTTTTACCAGCTGAAGAACTAGCTTATTGCATCAGCCCAATTGATGCTAAAAATCTACCCATCTCTAAGCTCAATTAATTGAATGCAGAATACTCCATACATTTTCTTTCTCTTCCTTTTTTATTTCTTTTTTTTTTTTTTTTTGTCAAAGTGCCCTTATTATTTTGTATCCTAAAGCATCAGAGGCTAATAAAGAGAGCAAATGGAGAAGGAGATGGAAAAGGTGTTTGTTAGTACTTCACTCTCCGTTGGCCCATTATGTTTAAATCCATTATGTAGTTTACCTGATGCTGTGTTCAGAGGAACTGAATGCTGTAGCTCTTTGTAATACTGACATTTTCTTAACTCAATTTAAATTTAAACTCTTTATTAGCCCAGAGAAGGCTGAGCACGAAACAATAGTAGCTCTGGGAGAGTAATTATTTCTGTTCCATTGTCTGGGATGTTAGAGCTTTTGATTAGTTACACTATACAGTACTTAACAGCTAACCAGCCTCACCATGGCTAACAATACATGAGATTTTCCCTGTCTCAGCAGCACTCCAAGTACTCCTGAAATGTTGGCTCTGTCTTTAATCTTGTTATTCACAAATACCTCTAATTTTCTGGGGCGTGTGTGAAAACTACTGTACTGCCAGCAGCATAGAACACCATGCAGCAGGCTCTGTTGGGAAGGGATCTCTGTAAAATGGATGCATGAATCTGTGGGTTGTAAGCCATTAAGCTTTCTCAGTATGCTTCTAATGAGCTTATGATAGCCTCACAAAATGACTGTTTTTACTGCAACCTAGTAAATTACAGTATGTACAAATTAAATCAGTGGGACCCAACACAAGCTGTTCCTCATCAGGTTCAACACTTCTTTTAAGAAGTGAAAAATTATGACATACTAGAACAGCTATATGTTTCAGTCATGTCATATACTGGAAGTGTAGAGTACTTAGCTAATTTATACACTTATCTGTATAACACTTCTCATTGTGTCCTGCAGAAACCAAGTACTTCCTCTCTTGTGCTATTCCTTCATATTTCAAAATTGGTGTTGTAACGCATGTCAGTAATAAATTTGTCTCAGCTGTTAAATGTTAAACGCCAACAAAATAGCTCACTGAGGCCTTGATCCTTCTTCCATGGAGGCCAGTGGCAAAATCCCAACCGATTTTTTTGGATCACTTGTAACCTTCTGCGTTACATTAAAACCACTTTTCATATATTACCTCCTTAGCAGTCACAAGGCACCATTAAAAATGCTCATAGATGTTATTTCTACATCTTCACATATTGCCTCAATTCTTTCTTCAACCAGTTTTATTTCAGTGTGACCTGAGTGGATTAGCTCCTGGTGTTCATCACTCCAAGTGACACCACTATGAAAGAAACATTTTTGGGAACTGGTATATATATTACATGGAAACATATCTCTCTCTCTCCAGCTTTCTCTCTACTTCACTTTTAATACTATGGCATCTGAACAATATTAATTACAGTTTGCTAAACAGTCTGAACTGTTTTAAAAGCACTACTTAAGCACCACTGGAACTGGAATTGACTTGGCTGTGCTGAACCAAGTAGGGTCATGCCAATTTACCTCACCTGAAGACAGCTTTGTGTATATTTTTAACTGAGCAGTCCACATCATTAAGATGTAAATTCCTCAGAAAGTGTCTTAAGGTAAGTGGTGACATTAATACTCTAATAAACATGATGTACAGTTGCTAAGACTGTGCAGAAAGCATTCCGCAAGATGTCTTTTACGACAGGGGCTTGAGGCTGGGCAATAACCACCAGACGTCCTGCAGCAGGTGGTGCAGTGCAGACATGCTGGTGATTCAGAAAAGTTTCCCAAAGGGTGGCCCTCAGAAGCATTTCCCAGGCCCTGGGGCTGGATCTGTGCTTCATTTCTGTCCCGGTGTACTCAGGGAGGCAGCCTGGCTGCAGGGCTTCTCGCTGTTTCCCGCTTCGCCACCACACTTCGGCTTCAGAGGGGTCTTCCAGACCCCTACAAAGATGATTAAGGGAGTGGAGCATCTCCCTTATGAGGAAAGGCTGAGGGAGCTGGGTCTCTTTAGCTTGGAGAAGAGGAGACTGAGGGGCGACCTCATCAATGTTTATAAATATATAAAGAGTGGGTGTCACGAGGATGGAGCCAGGCTCTTCTCAGTGACAACCAATGATAGGAGAAGGGGCAATGGGTTCAAGCTGGAACACAAGAGGTTCCACTTAAATTTGAGAAGAAACTTCTTCTCAGTGAGGGTGATGGAACACTGGAACAGGCTGCCCAGGGAGGTTGTGGATTCTCCTTCTCTGGAGACATTCAAACCCACCTGGACGCCTTCCTGTGTAACCTCACCTAGGTGTTCCTGCTCTAGCAGGGGGATTGGACTAGATGATCTTTTGAGGTCCCTTCCAATCCCTAACATTTTGTGATTCTGTGATTCTGTGATTCCATCTGGTCACTCCTTGGCACTCCCAGCTCTGCTGACGTTTAGCTGGATGGCTGTGAATGGACAGGGTGGAGGGTAAGTAAGTGAATTTCTAAGAGAAGCCTCATCTTCAGGAGTGCTGTGTGTGCACCTGGATTCATATTGAATGTCATAAAAATCAGCAAATATCCCCAAAGCAAAAAGTTCTATGGGAACTGATGACCATTTTTAATGACAGCATGAAGTGATGAGGTTGTGGAACAAGGGTGGCATTAGCAACTTTGAGTACCTGACAGGCAGTAACAAATCCTTTTGCCAACCTGAAGTTATGAAATTTCAACACTTATAAAGAGAATAATGCTTTTTGTCTTCTAGTCTTCCCATTTTCAAGCTTTCCCTAAAATCTCCAGTTAGAACTCGCCTGTAAAAAGCTCACGTATTCCTATTCAAGCATCAAGAAAAAAGAAACAACACAAACATCACAAGTTACATGAATTGTCCTTAAACCTGTCTGAAATGAAAATCAAAAGATGTTGGAAAGAGAGAGCAACTAGACTGTGAATACTTGATTAAAGCAATATTGACTGCAATGAAAGAGAAAAATAAAATGAAAATGGTTGCTATATTGCCATGTCTCTGCAACACTCAAATTTAAAACACGCATGCCAAGCTAGAAACCTGTTAAGAAAAACATTTAATTCTGTAAACAAAACCCCCTAAACTAATTCTAAGAATATATGAAAGCTAAATTAACTACTGAAATGAAGATGGACTTCAGGTAATTTCATGAGCAGTTAGGAAAACTTGGCATAATATCACTTCCTCCTCCTATTGAAACACTTTTGAACAACTATTGCAGATGGTAACAGTTTTTGGAGCAGCCTTCTAGCATCCACAGTATTAAGACAGTAGAATATATTATGTTTGTTCATTTTTCATTTACATATTCATCTGGATACAAGTAACAATATTGGCATATTAACTACTGCATGACTATTTTATGTATTTATGCAGATACTCACACATACACACTTATATGCAGAAAATAAGGTAGCTTCTTTCCTCATTTTGTTCATGTATATGTTCATCTCGCCACTACTGGGCTGTCCCTGCCATTAATTGACCCGTGAGAGATCCTGTCCACAACCACATATAATAGGAGGTTATGTATAAATGTCTATGTATAAATAGGTAATTCAGCTCATCCTCCTGCCTTCCTACCTTTTCCTTCCTTTCTTTATTCTTACTTTACATCTCTCCTTCCTTCCTCCTTTCCTTCCTCTGCTGTGTTTTAAAACCTGGCATCATATTCCATGCATATGTGAAACATCAGAGATGATTAGTACAGACAGGACATCGGAAAACCATGAAGCAATTTTGAAACCCTGATAGGAAGTGACTCTTCCTCGTTGTTGATTTATTGATGCTGACAACATTAGGGGTTTTTTTTTCATTTTAAAAAAACTGAAAGTACCTCGGTACTTGGGAAAATACTGGAGCCAAGTAAATAATGGGAAAAAAACCAAACCAAACCAAACCAAAAAAACAACCCTCTGTATGATTGAACGTCTCTGCTCCTGAAAGAACCTGCATGTGTAGCTAAAAAAAAAAAAAAAAAAAAAAAAAGAAAAAAGAGAAAAAAAGAAAAAAAGAAAAAAGAAAAGGTTAAACATGAAAGGCTTTCAGAGATGCTTCTTTACAAGCATCCAATATAATTTTCAGATGCTTACAAAGATCCAGCCCAGAAGCTATTTTGTTTCTTTAGAACTAGAGCCAGTATTATTCAACCTCTGTCAAGTCAAGGTCTAGGAATAACACCACATTTTCAAAAGTTGTCTTCCAATAGCCATACACCGATAAATTGACTAATGAGGGCATTTGACTTTAAAGTGTCTAGAGAAGGCTGAACACATGAAGTAGCAATTTTAAAGGTGAAAGTTTCTTAGATATTTTCTTTGAAATGGCATAAGATAATTGCCTTTTTTTAACTAGCCCTTTAAAAATCACTTGCAGACCTGTTTCAAGTCCTCTCAACACACAAAAAGATGCAACTAATGTGTCAGTGGATTGTGAAAGCCATCAAGAAATCTGAAGATTTCCACACCCTCAGTTTACTGTGGGAACCAACTGAATCTATGATAACAACAAACAAAGAAAAATTACGTTATTTTAGCCTACAAAAAGACTAAGAATGAATCTTGTGGATTAAAGGATTAAAGAAAAAAAAATCTAATAAAATGGACCCCCCAAACCTTCATAGTATTTAAGCCACACATACAATTTTTGAGCACTTAAACCTGTTCACAAATAGAAAAGCATACATGTTTTCAAAGGAATTTTCTCTGGCTTCACGTTGGTGACCATACATGCTTTCAACTCTGGTGAGCTTCAAGCCCCAGGCTTTGACTACACCAACAAATTAAGGAGTTCCTGAGAACTGGAGTGCAGCGAATATTGCTGGGTTTCTAGAATTCTGGCACTGCTCTGGCCCTGGTCAACTGAGCAGTCCCTCTAAAGCTTCTCAGGACCATCATTGAAGTTATTATGTTCAGGGCAGCTTGCGTGTACCCTGCTCTGGGATGGGAAGCAATTTGTGGTGTGGCAATAAGCCTTTGAATAGGCAGGCCATTGAACAGTACAAACGCAGCCAGATGGCTTCCTTGAGAAAAAAAAAAAAAGAATGGATTTAGTAGCTCAGACACTGTGGATAGTTGCCACATACTCAGGCTTGACTCATGCATTACCAGTTCCCCAGCTCTTTGGATCTCTGTGTCACAGAATCACACAGAATCACAGAATCACAGAATGTTAGGGATTGGAAGGGACCTCCAAAGATCATCCAGTCCAATCCCCCTGCCGGAGCAGGAACACTTGGATGAGGTTACACAGGCAGGCATCCAGGCGGATTTTGAATATCTCCAGAGAAGGAGAATCCAGAACCTCCCTGGGCAGCCTGTTCCAGTGTTCCGTCACCCTCACTGAGAAGAAGTTTCTTCTCAAATTTAAGTGGAACCTCTTGTGTTCCAGCTTGAACCCATTACCCCTTGTCTTACTGTTGGTTGTCACCAACAAGAGCCTGGCTCCATCCTCGTGACACCCACCCTTTATATATTTATAAACATTAATGAGGTCGCCCCTCAGTCTCCTCTGCTCCAAGCTAAAGAGACGCAGCTCCCTCAGCCTTTCCTCATAAGGGAGATGCTCCACTCCATTAATCATCTTCGTGGCCCTGCGCTGGACTCTCTCCAGCAGTTCCCTGTCCTTCTTGAACTGAGGGGCCCAGAACTGGACACAATATTCCAGATGAGGTCTCCCCAGGGCAGAGTAGAGGGGGAGGAGAACCTCTCTCGACCTACTAACCACCCCCCTTCTAATACACCCGAGGATGCCATTGGCCTTCTTGGCCACAAGGGCACAGTGCTGGCTCATGGTCATCCTGCTGTCCACCAGGACCCCCAGGTGTCTTTCCCCTGCACTGCTCTCTAATAGGTCATTCCCCAACCTATACTGGAACCTGGGGTTGTTCCTGCCCAGATGCAAGACTCTACATTTTCCCTTGTTATATTTCATTAAATTTTTCCCCGCCCAACTCTCCAGCCTGTCCAGATCCCGCTGGATGGCAGCACAGCCTTCTGGCATGTCAGCCACTCCTCCCAGCTTGGTGTCATCAGCAAACTTGCTGATAGTACACTCAATTCCCTCATCCAAGTTGTTGATGAATATATTGAATAATACCGATCCCAGTACTGACCCTTGAGGGACTCCACTAGATACAGGCCTCCAACCAGACTCTGCCCCATTGACCACGACTCTCTGGCTTCTCTCCTTCAGCCAGTTTGCGGTCCACCACACTACCCGATCGTCCAGACCACACTTCCTCAGTTTAGCCGTGAGGATGCTGTGGGAGACGGTGTCAAACGCTTTACTGAAGTCAAGGTAGACCACATCCACCGCTCTGCCATCATCAGTCCACCTTCTTATGTCTTCATAAAAGGCTATGAGGTTGGTCAAACACGACTTCCCCTTGGTGAAGCCATGTTGGCTGCCTCTGATGACTCTCTTATCCTCGATATGCCTTAAGATGGCACCAAGGATAAGGTGTTCCATCACTTTCCCAGGGATGAAGGTGAGGCTGACCGGTCTATAGTTGCCCAGGTCCTCCTTCTTGCCCTTTTTGAAGACCGGAGTGACATTTGCTTTCCTCCAGTCCTCAGGTACCTCTCCCATTTCCCAAAACGGTGTCTGATAGGTAGAAGACCTGTAAGAGACATCATAGTGAAGTATATCATGTCCAGGTTTCTATGATACTCTCCATAAGGCATTTCTAATGGTAATAAACATTTTGCATTTTCCTGTTCAGGTGTCTGATGAGCATGGCCAGATATTTACCACAGCTGAGGGACCCAGCCAAGGTCATGTTTATTCAAGCACGTAAATATTTTTTATGTAGTTAGTGTACTATAGCCTGATTCTGCAGACAGCTAGAGCAGCAAAGGTCTACAGTTCTCCTGATTATTCCAAAATATCTTCCCTAAGGTGAAAGCCAAGAAAAATTTCTAGTTTGTTTTCTACCTTACTGCTAAAGAATCCAGAAAAAATTCCAGTGATATCAGTGGCTGAATTCCAGTTGTCTCCATCAGATCGATGATTTTGCACACACAGCCAAAGCCACTGAAAGAACCAAACCCTCAGCTGGTGCCCATTGACTTTCATGGAGATAGGCCAGGTCACATCAGCTGGGGATTTTGCCAGAGATGTTGACAAAAGGCACAGACAAAAAGAGTCAGCTGTGCAAGGCTCATAGTTAACTTGGCACATCTAAAAGCAGCTGAAGAACCACTACCAGGGATATATTTACTGCAAAGTACAACAGGGAAAGAAAGTATATTCAGAAGATCAATGGCTCTAACCCTCTTAGAAAGCATAGCCATATGTCAGGCTGAGATCTTCCCATATGGAAACCATGGCTACGATGGCTTAATTCTGTCCTAAAGGGCTGTCTTTAAATTGCCCCCTTTCTTTCTACTCTGAGATTAACAACCATAGCAGCCAAACCAGGCAAACCATACACTGTTTAAGACAAGTCATATTCTCAACAGCACAATAGGCCACTTCAGTGAAAAGAACTTCATGTGCCAAATCATAGAATCATTTCAGTTGGAAGAGACCCTCAGGATCATCGAGTCCAACCATAATCTAACTCTAGCACTAAACCTTGTCCCTAAGAACCTCATCTAAATGCCTTTTAAACACCTGCAGGGATGGTGCCTCCATCACTTCCCTGGGCAGCCTGTTCCACTGCTTCACCGCCCTCTCCAGGAAGAAATTTTTCCAAATATCAAATCTAAACCTCCTCTGGTGCAACTTGAGGCCATTTCCTCTTGTCCTATCACTTGCTACTTGGGAGAAGAGACCAACACCCTCCACGCTACAAGCTCCTTTCAGGTAGCTGTAGAGAGCAATAAGGTCTCCCCTCAGCCTCCTTTTCTCCAGGCTAAACAGCCCCAGTTCCCTCAGCTGCTCTATGTCAGACTTGTGCTCCAGACTCCTCACCAACTTTGTTGCCCTTCTCTGAACTCTCTCTAGTACCTCAATGTCTTACTTATGATGAGGGACGCAAAACTGGACACAGTATTCAAGGTGGGGCCTCACCAGTGCCAAGTACAGTGGCACAATCAATTGTCCAGTCCTGCTGGCCACACTATTCCTGATACAAGCCAGGATGTTGTTGGCCTTTTTGGGTTATAGCCCTTTAGGGGTTATGACTTCTTGTTGGCTGATGGGGAGAAAGGGAGGGCCCTGGGGCTCCCTGCTCACCTTTGTCCTCAGAGCTCCAGCTGTAGAGCTCTCACATATACCATTTATCGCTGCTCAGCCCAACAAAGGAAGGCTTGAAATTAAGTAAGACAAAACCTACGGATCAAATAGGTAATAGGTGGTCAGGTGAATATCCAGGTGAACTGTTCATGTAGGCTTGAATCATTTGCCTTCATCTTGACTCTGATCCCTCATTGGTTTTGCCTGTAACATGCATAGTGATGCTATCATGAGACCTAATCCTTCAGCTGTTTTGTATCAGCTACTTACTCTTTTCCCTCTAAAATAACTGCTCTACAAAACATATCAACAATTATCAGAGAAGATCTGATAGACTGTAATGAATTGTATCCAGGGAAAAAAAATAATATTTTTGAGAGAAAAAAAAATTACATTAGGTTATAAATTGGGTAAAAAGTACACTAAGATTTTATATTGAAAGTAGATATGAACCTGACTGTGGTATAAAATTTCTTAAACCATAAACATACATGTATCTCCTGATTTTGCACTGCTGCTTTTCAAATGAAAACACACTGAAACTGGCACAGAATAAACCCACTCATATTACAGAGCGTATGACAGCCTCTGTGTTGGGAGTGTGAAGGGAACTTCTGTGAAAGTAACAACGGACTGTGGCATAGTTTCTGGAAGTTTCTGGTGAGACAGCTTGTACTGACAACTGCTGGAAACACAATACTGGAGAGAATGGCTATTGGTCTCATCCAATGTGGTACGCACCTTGGTCTTGAGAAGCTTAATGTAAAGAAAAAGTATATGTTGCACTGCTTTGTCTTTTATCAGTGAAATGGTGGTTGTTAATAACCTAGTTATTTAACATACTTTTCTATTTATTACTGCATGTTTAATGAAACATAAATCATTAAAATTATCCGTCAGTGAAAGAAGAGAGGAGGAACTTACAAATACTGTGCCATGTGGTCTGTGGGACTGGGCTGAGGCATTTACTCCCCTCTCCTTTCCCACTCGTTATCTATCTGATGCTGCTTACAGATTAAGTGGAGTTCCTGCTGTAAACAAATGTAAGTTATATGTAAAGGTTATTGTGCCTCTGCCACAAGTTACAGTTGGAGACAGACTAGTCCTGTTAAAAATACAAGTAGCTCTTTATTATGTTGACTCTTCGACATCCTCAAAGAGCTAATAAATAGAATATTAGTCCTAACTCTTTTTAAACTCCTCCTGCTCCCTTCATGCCCTGTGAGCTATGGTGTGCTACTTAGGCTTTAATGCAGGGCTTTCACAGAAATTTTCCCCTTTGTGTCTGCTCTTCCCAAACTTGCGTTAAAACTGTGTCATTATGAACCATATGACAGTTCATGGTACATGAAATTGATCTGCTGCTTCTCCTCACCAGGCAGCCAAAGAAGGAATCAGGAGCCACAAGCATATATTTGGAGTGTAGCTTTGGATAACGGTTCAGGATCATTCTTGAACTTAGCATCCTGTAACTATTCAACACTTTTGAAAGTCTGTATTCATCATTTTAATCATGTAGATTAATGTGTTCGGTTTAAGGACATATATTTTGTTCATGGCTACATCAGCAATTGGTGCTATTACATATATTAAGGTAAATATATAATATTATATATTATGCTACAATAGTATGTACCAGAAGTCAAAACAACAACTACCTTGACGTCAAAGATTTTAACATGGGCTACATAGATTTCATCTGTGTGTATGTTTTCTCTCTGAAGATACTTGTATAAATCTCCACAGTGGTTTGTACAGATTAGTCTCTGTGTATAATGTTTGTGATGGATCCACTCCCCCACCTAGTTCAGCCTGACTTTAGTTATAAGCTCTCTCCATTGTGCTGTTGACTTAATTTGAAAACCAATTAATTTTTAAAATAGTGAATATCAAACCTCACTAGAACAGAATGTCACTCCCCAAAAAACATCAGTCTCCACTACCACTGAATGAATGTCTTTGCAAAATATGCTGTTGTGATTTCTCTTAGTTTGACAGTGATCACATAGCAGCGACCTTCAATCAAAGCTTAAAGAATAAACAGAAAGTTGATTGTTTTTTTAACATTATTATTATTACTGATGAAAAATTTAGTCTGTATTTTAAATATGCTGTGAAATAAGCAAGCCACCCATAGTCCGTGATACACATATAGCTTGTGAGCATTCTTAGTAATGCTTTATAATTTCTGAGAAACATGTAAGTAAAAACACAGGCTGATGTGAACTACTGAGATCATAACATTATTGCGGAACAACAGTCTCTCTTAACTGCAATTAAATGCTGTGCTGCCAAACTCAAAACCTTCAATATTTTAATGGCAAGACAATGCTTTGTGATGGTCCAAATATCAGGCTAAGAAGCAGGAATCACTAACTTTTCTGGATAGCTTTGAAGTTCTTTCCTTTAACAAAGTACTTAGCCCCTTCATAAGATTTTCCCCATATCTGATACCAATTTCATGTTGATTTCCCAGCAGTGTAATTCCATTCACTTCAGTAGAAGGTTTTATGATTTACACTAGCATAAATGAAAATACAATCAGGTTTCTCATTTTAAAGATGGAAATGGTAGTTATCATTCTCCCTTTGGGTAATGTAAGGATTAATTAGTATTAGTCTGTGCTCCTAAAGTGTTTTAAAGAAAAATAGTAGTAACTATGATAAATATTTTTCCTTTTGTGCTGAAAGTTCATGCTGACTAGCAAAAATGTTTCTAACTTAGGTCAATGTAGCAGAAATTTGAGAACGTGAAGGTCTAACTTCTTGATAATGGAGATTTACAACCTAGTCATATTTTCCAACCTTGAAATAGTATTAATTATAATAATTAATTCTTTACATCATACACATTACTTCTTCCTCTTTAAAGAGTTAATAATAAATCTATTTTAAACATTTGAAATACATCTGAATAAGAAATAACTGTACATTTTAAGGTAACCTTGTCTTCCTGAATTCAAAGACCTTTTTTTTTTTTTCCATTCTGGCAAATCATAGAGGCCTAAAAATTTGAATTATTAATGCCTGCATCCATTTTAAAGTCTCTTTAGAAAAGAGATGAAAGAGGCATTGTTGCAAATGACAATTAGATCTACCATCTACATAAGATCATAACACTATCAAGGAGCAGTAATCTTACAGAGGAGAAAGAAAGAAATTAACAATTTTGAGAAGAAATAGTTAAAATAAACGCAGATGTTATAAATGAATTTGCTAAATTCCTTTAAAGAAAGAATTTTCTGTGTATATAAATTTGAAGCTGGGCTGAGTTGAGAACATGAAAACCTACCAGGATTGCACCGAAAATACTGAAAATAAGGACATTTACTGTGTGGGATCTTTATAAGTATTTTAAACCTGACTATCCCAATGTAACACAAATCTTCCATACCACAAGTTAATATTAGAAATCATGAAAGACAGGACTCAGCAAACTTGGTGGTGTTCAACCAAGATTGCAAACAAGCCATAAACACTTGCAGATTACCTGCTCAAAATGAAACTCAGCCCAGTACACATCATTCATCTGCACGCTTTAATTAACTAGTTCCTAAACTAAACTAATCAGAGAAGCACTATGCAACTGTGCATGAGAAACATGCTAGAAACAATGGATATTTTAATATAAAGCCTTGTGGGAGTCAGATAAACAGAAATAACAGTTTTGGGTAAAGACTCTGGAAACTATAGGACATGTTTGTAAAAAATCCAGTTCTGATATGCTCCCTTTTTTCAGTTTGGACCCTGTTATGTCCCATATGTCTGCGAAAGCCACCCCTTTCTTTCATAATCAAAATATACATCTGAAAGAAATAAACTGAACTTTGATATTGTTTAGACCAATACACAAAGTTTGTATTCAGTTGTCTGGCTTTTGTCCAGCAAAATGTCACCTGATGATCAGATGGTGCTATTTTTTCAAGTCTACCCTAATGAAGCGGGAACCTCACATACCACCACAGCTTTATATTCGTAAGAATTTTGCATATGTCTCATGGAGATTTGTATCTACAAATGGATCTCAAGCCAGAAGTTGTGCTCCGAGCTACGTCCTGCAAAGTTCCCAAGTTGTGAGTCATTCATTGTGTGTTGCTGGGGAGCTAGAAAGGCAAATTCTGAATCCTTTCGTAGTTGCTGTGTCACTGAAAGAAACTAGAGCACACCCATAGAGTTTTGCTTATTTCTCAGGTGAATAAAGATAGAAAGCTGGACCTAGATTTTATAGCATTTAAACTGGTTTACATATCAGTCAAACATTCATGTTAAGTTCTTATTTTTGCAACATTTTAGTTTAAAAGGTCTTGTAGATTTTTTATATGCTTCATTACCTAAGGTACGTTTTAGAAAAATTTATTTTTAATATTCCAGATATGCTTACAAAACATAATATTGATGCATAAACATGCTTCATCTATAAATGAAATTGATTCCCTCAAGCAACACGTATAGGTCTGTTGCGCATGAGTGGGATTAAAGTTGGATTGGGATACTTTTATTTCGCATAGACTGACAAGCGTGGGTACTGATGCAGTCTGAACATTCAATGGAGTGCACGGACAATGAAAAGATGTGCAAGCCAGTTACTGTGTGATGACTGAACCTTGATCCAGTTAATCCAAGAAACTCCCTCTCTGTTTGCATTCTGCCAGTAAGAAACAAACAAATAACTCCATTAATACAGTACAGCATCATGAGATCAAACATCATCCCTTGCACTGCAGGAACAGATCTATAGAAGAAAGGCTCATGAAAGAAAGAAGAAAAATTCTACTAACACTCATAAAAGTGAATGCGGTTAATGACTCCACTGAGGATAAGCACAGGTTTTGCATTTTTTATGCCAATTTCATGGAGTATTTCTGTTACAAAGCTGATTTTTCCCCCTGCACATTTAAAACCAAATATATATGATAAAAATAAAATGGTATGTCTACATTTTGTTATCTACATTTTTTAGTAGGAAATGTTTAGTTGAAAAAGCCATTTTAATTAAAAAATATTATCACAGAACCCCATGAGGAAGGTAATTCAGAAGTTGAACACTTTCATTTTCTTCCATGGCCAAGTTCATCAGCTGGACTATATCTCCCATGAGCCACTTTTTAAGGTTGTGAATGGAACAGCGTGGGCATCAGAACTTGTAACTGCAAGTTACCTGTAGCCACTAAAATCAAGCACCTGAGATGCTGCAGTAGAAAGAAATCTTAAATCCCAGACTCTCCAGAGATACAACTGTATGTCAGCAGGGAGTTTTTACTCTTAGATTCTAGGTCTATATACCTGTATTAACAAACTACATGGATATTTTGGAAGCTATCAACAGATCCTGTGCTGTTCTGCCCTGTACTGTTGCCAGGGCTCTGCTTGTTGCTGGGAAGGCACTGACATGACTAGGTAACTGTACGTTCTTCTTTCAGAATAGTCACATATCGATTTCATTGTATAAGAGAGCAAACTGAACACCAACTATGGCTGACAGGACAGGTAAGACAGAAGTTGGGCAAGAGAGAATGGCAGATCTATGAAACAAGAAAATTTCAGTAGAATATTGTGTCAAAAAATAAAAAATATATATGTTTATATATATTATATATATATTTTTATATATAAGAATGGGCCATAAACCTCTTCCAAGTTACTGAATGCAATTATTCTTTAATGTTGGTATTATTATCACTTACCCTATTCTTAAGATGTTAGAAATTTACTAAATGGTAGTTAAATCTTTATTAGTAGGTCTTTAATTAAGTTAATAGAATTATTACACACATTTTTGTTATTAATAGTTGGCCTGCATCAGGTAGCTATAAGGAAAAGGTAGATCTAACATATGACTCTTTAGATTTAAATGTCAGTAATAGAAGCATACAGCATTACAACACACAGCAGTTTTCCTGTTAACTTCGATATTGAACTCTACCCTAGCCCATAAATAAAACAGGAGTTATCTCAATACGTAAGAATTGAGTTGAACAGTACCATCAAAACAAGTCAGGGTAAAAACTAATCAGGAAAGAAAAAGAAGAAATAGCAAACAAATTAAAAAAACACGATACACTGATTTATGTGACATGTTAATCATCTATTATTTATCCTAAGTGCTTTTGGAGTTCTCATCTAATTTCACTATAGCATCACAGATAGACTGTAGTCACCTTTTCCTGAATGTTAATAATTGATAAGCAATATTTAGCTTGCAAATAGGAAGTTGATGCATAGTCTTTGGAAAGGCATGCATTGCAATGGCTTCTCCCCCTGGGTGAAATCCACTCCATCTGCATAAAATCATTCTATGAAGCTTTGAGGGCTTTGGGAAGCAGAATCCACTCCTTCCAACCAATATCGACAGTACTCGCAGCTGATCCTTATATTGTGTTCCTGGCTTACCTTCTTTCTAGTTTTCGACACCCACTTACAGAAAGTCTTTTTTCTGTGTGCGTTGCTGTTGTGGCTCATTGTTTCTGCTTCCAACACCTCAGCCAGGCACTGAAAACTGCAAAGCAGAGTGTGCTGGATGTTTACACAGGATAAATTTCACTGCAAGTCTTTGTAAAAAAGAATGCCCATAGCACTGTCTATTATTCTGGGAATCACACTGGCAATTTCTGATGAGGATTCTGGAATATCTAATGAGGAGAACTTGGAGTCGACAAAGAGATGGTACAGATTTACATCAGCTGAGAGTGCACTCAGGGAGACTAGGGAATGCAGGGTGAATATTCACATGGTGTAGACATGAGAAGTGTGTTTTATGCTTACATTTGTCTGTACAAAGTCACAGTTCCTTGATTGAACAACAAGGATTCAGTACATTGTAACTTCTGTGTTTCTGAGACAAATTTTCACACTTTTGATAAACTAGATTTCATTAATTTTCACCTTTCCACTCAGAGGTGGGGTTTTTTTGTTTTCTTTGCTATCATATTCTGGATATCAAGGAGAGTATAATTGCAAACATCTTTATAATAATTTGTCATGGTTACCTGCTGCTAAAGTTCTAGATAATTATATGGCTAGTTCTGTCCTGGCTCTATTTCAACAACTATATGGACAAAAATCACCCTCGGGAATAAAATTAATAATGCATCAAAACTTTCTGAGTTCACAGCTGAGATATAATGATCTATGCTACAGAATCCCATTTCTGGTACATATATGCTAGTAAATTTTTGTGCTTGAATTCCATTTGCCATATATGAAAATGACTACTTAGCTTTATACTTTCACTCTTTTCTTCTAAGTCTTTTAATTCACCTGGCTTTTTGGCAAAAATATATACAGATTTTGTTTATATGTCTCAGTGAAAAATGAACTCTTGATTATGAATTTTTTTTTCTCTGTGTTTAGATTTGCCTTTAGAGCTTTCTATGCTGCCTGAGTTTTACTTGAGTCATACATCCACTGTCATTAACTGGCATACTGGTAATACATAGATTAGCTGGCAAGTATATTAATACTATATATTTTTTAAAAAGAGGGAGAGTAGTTCCTTAATTCTAAAGTGGTTGCCTCAATTTGGGAAGCTTATTTTGATATTTTACTGACACCACTAGGTTGTCTTTCAATTAGTCTTTCATCACTGTTGCTCTCACTAAAGAGTCAGCATATTTAGTAATCATGTGTCCAGACCATTTGATTCAAAATTTTCATTGTTGCCTCCAAATATGAAAATAACGTAATTTCCCAACACTTGAACTGCTATCATAATGGACCAAAACCAGCTTAATTTAGTTGTATAAGTATTCCCATTCAAATAATTTTATCAGTAACGGTTACAAATGAGCCACGATATTTAGCTGTTTTCTAGTCAAGCATAATCTAGTGGAATATCTCATGTAGCTTTAGATCTTGATATAGAATTTTCTGATCCAGTTTGTTAAGTCGATTCAGAATATACATTCTAACCTGACAAAAAGATTTGGAGTTGATTCTCATTAATACAGCTTAAAATTAGGACAGAAAATGTAACCCAGCTCTGTGGAGACTGAGAATGCTTACCAGAGGACTTAAATGGTTTCCTTTTTCTACACAGACTCTTACAAAGTTAATTTTATAGAAGAATCAATTCAGAAAGTTGAAAGGTAATGGTGAGAAATAATAGAGTATTTTAAGCCACATCACATTCTAATGAATATTTCTGAGCAAAAAGTTAGTAAAAGTGGTTTGTTCTTCCTCTAAATTTTATGGAGCTTACTAATTCATTGATCATGTATTTTTGGTCTCATTTATATATCAAAATACAATATCTGCTGTTTACAAGTTTATGCATACCAGCAATTACTACACATTATAACAATCAAAATACCATAATATGTACAATTTGATTATACAAATTAGATTAATTCTCATAAACAGATGGATGGTCGAGGTGGAGAAGCCAGAAGTAGTCACTGTCAAAATGACAATATAACTTGAATCAATCTCTTCAAGAGGTATTAACTTGTAATATTAAAAGAAGTTACATTAACATTATTTTTATGGTCTACCATGAGTTGCTTTTTTATTAGTGTCATAATGGATTATTAACAGACAAACTCTGCATGAGGAAAACCAGCCCTCTTCATGTCATCTATATATTTCCGATATTTTACACAAAACCTCTGTTAAAAAAAGTTTACCAAGGTTTTAAGTCACGCCTCTTTATATTAAGAAATGCCACAGTTACAGTGGCCTAGAGAGCATCAGTTTAGTTCTTGGCATTATTAGTTGTCTTTATTAACATATCTCATATTTCGTTCCATGACCAACCACTATCTGAGCTTTCCACAAGACCCTTGCCCCTTCTGTACACAGGCAGGACAGTGCTCATTTAATGAGTAGGAATTCAATATTTCTTTATTTGTCTGTTTGTTTCTCACTTTTCACCATATGGCCCTAGGCTTTGTATATACTGAACAAAACAAGCACTAAGAAATAATTATCCTTTCCCTTGGGAGCATTACTATAGCAATCCTTCCTGTAACATTAAAATACCTCACAAATACAAATCCATTTATCTGTACAAAAGCCCTATTCAGAAGAGAGAGGTTATGGAACAAGCAGTTTACAGATGGGAATTTGAGGCACACAAGGTTAATGTCAACAGTTTGACTTAAATTTTGACTAATTTTTAAATGACCTGTTTTTCATAACACGTAAGAATGCGCAACACCGTACACAGCTGGTCACAGCTCCTGTCAGCTTCATTCATGGTGTGAGTATAACATAGTCCTTGATGCAAATATTTTCCTTGCAGAGGTCAGATTTCTGGCATCCACATGCAGCTCCTGAGATTTCAGAAAGACTGGTCTGAATGGAGGTTTATAGGGGGGGCAGATGATTCTCGCTTCTTGGGAGGGTGGCTGAGCAAGGGAAAGAAGCAAGACCCTAGTGGAAGGTCTCCAAATGTCAGGGAGGGCTCAGCTCACCAAAGCAGTGATCAACATGAAAACTGCCACGACAGGGCAAAGAACATGGTTACATTACTGCAAATCATAAATGAGATGGAGGCAAGCATAATAAACGACTCGGGACACATATCCCTAAAAAAGCAGATGAAAAACACGATACGTGTGAAAAACAGAATGACAGTCCCAACACTGCAGCTACTCAAGATGGAAAAGGAATAAACATGCATGTGCTTGTAGGAGAACTTTTGATCCAAGTCTTCATTTACATACCAGGGCCCCCGGCCCCACACCTCTGGGGTTCACGCACCATACAGAACGCTGGCCAGCTCAGCGCCACAGTACGGTCTCGAACTCCTGGACTCAAGTGATTCGACGGACTCTAACTCCCGACATAGCTGGGACAAGAGGCATGCGCCACCGCACCCTCTACTCTGCCCTGGTGAGACCTCATCTGAAATATTGTGTCCAGTTCTGGGCCTCTCAGTTCCAGAAGGACAGGGAACTGCTGGAGAGAGTCCAGCGCAGGGCCACAAAGATGATTAAGGGAGTGGAGCATCTCCCTTATGAGGAAAGGCTGAGGGAGCTGGGGCTCTTTAGCTTGGAGAAGAGGAGACTGAGGGGTGACCTCATCAATGTTTATAAATATATAAAGGGTGGGTGTCACGAGGATGGAGCCAGGCTCTTCTCGGTGACAACCAACAGTAAGACAAGGGGTAATGGGTTCAAGCTGGAACACAAGAGGTTCCACTTAAATTTGAGAAGAAACTTCTTCTCAGTGAGGGTGACGAAACACTGGAACAGGCTGCCCAGGGAGGTTGTGGATTCTCCTTCTCTGGAGACATTCAAAATCTGCCTGGCCACATTCCTTTGTAGCCTCACCTAGGTGTTCCTGCTCTGGCAGGGGGATTGGACTAGATGTTCTTTGGAGGTCCCTTCCAATCCCTAACATTCTGTGATTCTGTGATTCTGTGAACTTTACAGCACAGAGGAGAAAGGCTACCGTATGACTTTAGGTGATCCAGGCTCTCAAGACAGAAATTTCAGAAAAGCACCAGGCAATCATGTTATTTCAATTTAATTTAAGCATTTTATATTGCAACAGATGGGTAGAGCTGTCTCATTTATGTATTTATACTACATTGTGTTTAAAAGGTCATGCAGGGGGATCAGGAAAGTGTTATGTTTACCTTGTCTTAGCTACTACATTTTGTGAAATATTATTTTCTCCTGGAAAGCAGGAGAACGAGAAAGATTACTCCCACAGTAGCCCAAATGAGCATGATTCGTTCTGGAAAACTTCCTGGAGTGTAGAGTGGAACAGGTAGTGACAGAGAGAAAATGGGAGACTCTGAAAAAGTAAGGGAAGAAGTCCCAAATTAGGCCTTAGGAGTGTCAGATAAGAGACTTTCCAGAAAAGTCAGAAGGAAAGTCTATAGAGAGAGAGACTGGAGTTTTCCTTGAACTAAAAAGATGCTGAAGTTTAGATTTGCAACACAATATGGAAAAAACATGTAAACACTGCAAAGGCACAGTGGTTAGGATCTAATTTGTTTCCAAACATCTTGTTTAATCTGCCTCACCCAGCGCTTCTGAGGCTTCTCCTATTTAGTGAGTTATCTTACTGTAGTTTGATTAGTTTTATTCTCTAAATAAAACATTAGCTTTAGAGACTGGATGTCATTACTGTCTTTTGGCATGCTCCCATCAAAAATGAGAAGAGGAGAAGTGGTTTCATTCAGTCAAAGATGGTCCCCTGGAGCCAGCCACAATGTGATCCTCCCCAGCCTAATGTGAGCAACAGCAGGCTAGAAAACTCTCCTGAAGTGCACGGTGAAGCTGTGGCAAATGCACCTTTCAAATAAGAAAGCTACAAAACAACAGATAGTTCAGCTCACCCTTCATGGTAACACCCTGGAGGCCGGGTCATGGCTGCAGAGCAGTCCGATTTGGGAATTTATTTTTTGCTGAATGTCATATTCTGGTATTCTAGCAGAGTTTAATGTCACATAAGGAGACGGGCTAAGGAAAGGTAAACAGGGTTTATCTTTTAATAGAGTTTATTAGGCACAATACAGATTCCCAGACATCAAGCCAGTAACTGGTTATGGTTTTAAAGTACAAGAAGGAGAAACAAAAGAGAATACAACCGGAAACAACATAAAATTGTGATGACTCCTTGGTACCAGTAAGATGGCAAACAAGCTAAGACTGAAGAGGTCTGCTGGGTATTTGAGGACTTTAGATGGGCTACAGCCAGACAAATAAATTGAGAACCAGTAAGACCATGGAGTCTAGTAATTTTTATTAAGGGCTGACTATCTTAGCAAATGTGCATATCTATTAGAAACTTGCAAACACCAAATGATGAGGCTTGAGGAAAGAGGGAATTCTAAGAATGGACTTCGGAAAAGGAGAGCTAATCATAGGCAAGGCAACAATCCCGAGATCTTAAGATGGGGCAGAATCAAAACTAGTAGATCAAAGTGGACACTGACTGATATTGACATTGAAGAGACTGTATTCAGATGGGCTGTATTGAGCAAGTAAGTGGATCAGAAAGTTTGTCCTTCGCTGCTCCAAGCCTGCGTGTGCACAATTTCTCTGCAGGCCACCATAAGCCATTGCTCTGTAAGCTAACAAACACCTCCCGACAATAAATGAAATAATCTTTATTACATTCAAAGCCTTTATCTGACTTTCCTACCACCTGAATACTTGTCAGGGCAGAGAGGCTTCCCAATAGAGCAGAAGTGGGAACAGCAGAGACCAGTATTTGCTTGTTTTCTTTTAGTTATATGAAACAGTCATTGAACCAAGTACCACACCAGTATGACATAAAAAGTGCTACTATCATTTCACAGCCCTTTCTCTAGATAACAACTTTTCTTCAAGAAGTGGCTCTATTTAGAGAACTGTCTGGGAAAATATTCTTATTATTTCCAAAAGCCCTCTCAGAAATTACCTCAAACCCCACCCTCCAAAACCAGCCCTCAAACCCCTGAACAATGCAGCATTTCCTCACAGTCAATATGATTTTCACACAAAAAAAAGAGTTAGATGACTATGTATAATGATGCCATACAGTAATGATTGCTTTAAAAACATATTTCCAGCAGAGACACAACTTCTAAAGCAAAGACAATTTAGTCACATATCTCAGACTGAATATACATTTTTTTTCTTATACACAGTCTTCTATTTCTATCTTTATTTTGAAGGTAGTAAGTTGATTTAATCTGAACAAGATTAATAAATATTTTGTAGAATTTCACAAATCTTGAGAATAATCAGACGAGGTTTTCTGGTGTTTGAATAGTTTATTACTTCACTGCAAGCTCCAGTCTTCTTACCAACAAACCTCTGAAAGAGTCCATTCTTTCTGTGTTTATAGGATTTTAGTACTCAGGTTTGGATATGGAGCACTTGCTTATCTTGAATGGCAGGCTTTTGTGATTGTTGCCCTATGTCAGCATTACCTGATTTGACTAGCATAATCTTTATCTTGGAATCTCAACACTATTGTCAGGTTTCAGAGGAGCTCAGATTTGGTCCTTTGGACTATGTGATGAGGCTTTTTTATTATGCTTCAAAATCTAATTGAACAAGTTTTGAACAAAGAGCATCACGTTGTCCAATTCTGCACCTTCTTTTCCAGCAAGAGTACAATGGCTTCTGTTTTCTAATTTTCCTGCTTTGTTCAACATAAAAAATCAACACTGTGTCTCAGTTCATAGATCTCTTTGTTTCAGCTTCCCTTTCTTCAGTGTTGCTTATTCCTCCCTCTGTTGCATGCACACGTTTGGTTAATTTATCTGATTTAGCATCCATTGCATCTCCCTTTCATCTAAATCTCTCCCATGCTGTGAAGAATGACTGTCCAGGTCCATTTTATTTCTCTAAATATTGCTGCAATATCTGCAGGAGTTTCTTTTTCCCTAAAGGGCACTAAGACAGATGCTGTGTTTTCCATAACGTCTGTGAATTCTCTTAAGCAGCCTTCACTGGGTGTCTGCACACTACATGACACTTCTAACTGTTGTTGCTTTTAATGATCTGTTGCTCTACAGTGATCTTTTGCCCATCTTTCTCTAATGTTGACAAAAAAAGTTAAGACCCAGAGAGAAAGGACTAAAAATTTGAATATTTGACCAATTTACAATTGGCCTAAAGCAATGGAGGACAGGCTTCTGGAAGTATTTTGGCATCTACCTCCAATGCAATTCACAACCAAGCCTACAGGGGTAGTGTATTGAATTTAGTGGGCACCTAGCCCTTGAGAGGACATTAAAAACAAGACACGTTTTTCAGAGGCAAGGTGAATCAGTTATTCTTTTGTCAAGTCTCATCAAGCAGAAATCACATCAGTGTCCTGCTCCTTCCTTTTGCCAGGCAGCCAAGCACTGTATGCTGTATTTACAGCTGACTGGATAAGGGGGCAGGGGGATGTCTCCCAAATTCCTTTGGAGAGGCAGGATAGGACAATGGCAAAGTCTAGATCAAATTTACTAGTAGTGCATGTCTGGATTGGAATTTGCCCTTTTAGCAGCCTTCCTTTAAAGCATGCTTAGCGTATCCCTATACCTAATATTGATACTGACAGAACGGATAACAATATCTTATTTTATTTTAGGTTTGTGAACCCAAACCAGAAAGAATTGAGAATTTTCATAATCAAGATTTCTTTTCCATCAGCATCTTAAATTAAAAATACTTTAAAAGCGTCTATCCCAGGCAATGGTAGTAGTTGAATATTTTTGTCAGCTTGTCTTTAAGAAGTTCTGGTCCATTTCCCAGTGGGTCAGCTTCCACTTCAAATATGATGGCTTTGCTGCAATTGCAGAAGAAAGTCAGAAGATGATTAAATATGCAGAGCTGCAGATAGTAATGGTCAAGGCTGAATCTGCAAAAGAGAGGAAAAAGTGAAATAGCAATACATGTCCTCAATCTGTTTTTATTACTGATGATTTGGGATTTTAGGGCATTTATCTGCCACCTTTCAAGTACCAAATTCTCTTCAGGAAATATATATCATTTACTTTACATACTATTTTTTTTTAAATATTCCACTGCTTATTTCTTGGACTTGTGGCTTGACCTTGAACTGAGATGTCAGCAAAATAAGGAGATTACTATCAGGATTAAAAAACAAATGGTACACTATGCTGGGCATACACGTTTCAGGATGCCCATTCTAAGACTTCTGAAGAAATGAGGTGAATTTTTAACATCTTACAAAAACTGAGACACACAAAATCATTGGATACTTATAAATTTTGACCATATATGCATGTGTGCATTCATCTGCGTGTATGAGTATATTACTGTAAAAGTTTTAATTTTCTCTAGCTTCCCTAAATAATTTGCTGGAAAGCCTTCTCTTGTCACATACAGTAATATGGACTTACCAGGTAATTAAACATAGGGTGACATATTTAGTTATAGAAAATATTGTTTGTCAAATAACACATCTACTGAGTTTAAATAAATTTTTACTATATGCCTAGGTATATAATTAAATATGCACTAAATTTCATTAGAGGGATTTTTAAAACAATTATTTTTTTTTTTTCTAAAACCTGACCACTTTTAACACTTTTAAATTAAATCCTATTTCAGTGACTATATTTAAAGTGTGACTTGAATTCCCTGTAGTTCACCTCAGAGGTTTTTTATTTTTACTCCTGGCTAATAAACTAAGAGGCATACCAGTCATACCAGTAAAACCCCAAGCAAGCTGCCCTGTATCATACTTCACACTTCATCAAGATTCTTCCATGTGTAGTAATACTATTCATAGGGTTTTACATTTGTTTGTTTTGTTTCTATGGTTATTTTTCCACTTACCTTAGGAAGTGTGATTGGTTTTTCTCAGCTTCAAATCTCCACTACAACATTTTAAGTTGTCCAGAAAATCACTTAAAGCTCTTACTGGTCAAACAGAGCTGAGTGAACAGACACGTGATTTATCTACGTTTGCCTGAATGAGGTGAAAACAGTCTTTCACACACAGAGAGAAAAATACAGAAATGTTTCACCTCCTAAAACTTTAAAAAAAAAAAAATCTAGCATTGTAGGCACTACAACCGTCCTTAACAATATATTATCTTGTCTCATTTTCTAGAAAATAACTATACAGAAAATCTCAAATTTAAGAAGTAAATCATTCTTTCTCACCCATCCCATGTCCCAATTCAAGCTATACTTTTTAGGAAAAACCTACAAAGCCAGAGGGGTCTTGCAGCACTTTAGGACTCTGACAAATAAGCAGCAAATTGAGTTCCAAAAACATGAACTCAGCACGCTGGTTGAGAAAATGCCTCTACAGCTGTGTCCCCTTCATAGCTTCACAGGGAGACTAGAAACTCGAACTATTCCATGGCATAATCTCTGTCACGCAAGGATCATGACAATTACTTAGGTAACAAGGATTTGTTAAGGATCTGAATGACAAGACAATTGAATCTTGCCTCTTAGAATTTAACGAGGAATTCATGTGCCTCACAGGCAAGCTGGAACTTTCCTCTTCAGTATGCCACCAAATAAGGCCTATATCCATAAATACAACATGGTGAAGGCTGTTCAGTTGCAGTGAAGCAGTGGACACCATTTCAGCCACCGTCTCACAGTTTTCCCAAGTGTTTAATTGTTAGCATACCTCCCGACATGCTTTTGGTCTGTACCAGTTTCTAATCCCCAAGAGGGTGTTTTGTGCAATGCCACAGGTCTGTGCTCTGTCTTGGCAGCTGTGCAGTCTCTTTGGATGAGTCTGTCCTGTTTGGGAAGGAAAACAACTAAGCATGAAGAAGCGTGTGATGCCGCACCACATGGCTGCAAAACAAGGGAGCGGTCATTGCCTATACTATTGGCAACAGCTATGAAGTCATGCTACCAAAGTTTTCTCTTGGTTTCTCCAAGAGTCACGTTTGTTTTATTTTTCATTGATGAGGAGTCAAATCCTTATTAAAAAATTAATTAAAATCTTCCTACGAATTAGAGATGAAATATACTTTGAGACTGCCACCACATGGACAATCAGAATGACACAGAGAAGTTAACAAGCTCCTCAGGAAGTAAAGAGGATGCAGATAGACAAGTTTCTTCAAATCGTTGGAGAGACATGTCTTCTGATTTCACCACCTACCAGCTTATCAAGCCCATCTTAGGCATGAGTAGAATATGTTTCAGGTAGTTCACCTAAACCCAAATCCTCCATCCTTTTCACTAAGGGTGAAAACAAATCTAGCTGTAGCACCTAGATCTGAGGCAATGCTAGTAGAGGTGGTCACATTCAACATGACAGATCCTAGATCTGAAGTTGTCTCTCTGACTCCTCTAGTGGCCTCCTCTATATCCTGAACATATAAGGAACAGCTGCCAGGATGTTAAAGCCACTAAAAGTTCAGTCCTGTGTTTCAGGTGTTGAATTACTCAAGCCCATGGAAACCTATTTTTGTTCTGATTTTAGACATGTTGACTAAGTAAATCTCATGCTGACAAGACCAAGACCAAATTTGAAGGTAATTTGTTGCTGCCTGATGTCAGGAACAACATAACTTGCCCGCTGATGTCACACAAAGGACTTTATTCCTAAATAAAGCACTTTGATAAAAAGCCATCTTCCTCATGTAATTAGGAAATACAAAGGGCAAAGTGAGAATTCGAGTTTTAATAGTGAAAGATAATAAATCCTGTTTACAACCCTTACAACAAAAGGCTTACTATAATGCAAAAGAGATGGAGAATTCAATTTCAGAAGTATTCTGAAAGCATGCCATCTCAAAGCTACAAATAATGAATTGTTTGTATATGCTAGGAAAGTAAAAAAATGACAACATAGTTTCACAATTTCAAACAATGTGCAAGCCATTATCCTTCACTGAAAATAATCATAATCTACTACCAGAACATGTTTCAACTGCAGAAAATCCCAGAGTGGTGTCTTTAAATAAAAGAACTTTATTTCTTGGGTTAAAATCTTTAAACAGGTGATAGACTGTCCTTGGCCTCGGCACAGGGAAGCACTTACATTTCTACCTCTCTGTAAGTGTGGAAGTCATCATTTTTGTGTAGAGCTGAGTAACAGTTGGCACTATGGCCAGTATGGAATCTCTTAATGGGGTTTACAACAGGTATGAGATCGGGTATTAATTGCAGAAAATTTCAATTACCCAAATAGTGATTGGGTCAATGCCTCATTAGGATGAGATGTAGAGATAACATTTTTGAATGTAGTTAGTGGCTACTCCCAAGCAATATGTCTTAGAATCCAAGAAAAGATGCTGTTCTCAATTTGGTCACCAGTAGTGTGTGCAAAGTAGTTCAAAAAGTACTAGTGGGATAGCGTTTCTGTAACAGCAACCACAACACGATTAGCTT
This sequence comes from Caloenas nicobarica, assembly GCF_036013445.1. Lineage (NCBI taxonomy): Eukaryota > Metazoa > Chordata > Aves > Columbiformes > Columbidae > Caloenas > Caloenas nicobarica. The sequence goes on along the minus strand of NC_088246.1, from coordinate 126,153,351 downwards.
TAACATTGTAGGGTAGAGAACAGGCTAAATAAATCCAGCATGTGGCTACGAGACTTCAAGAAAGAAGATTATGTAAAAAAAAGGAGAATATTATTTAGAAAAACCCAAAGACACACACACACACACAAACAAATTAAAAAACAAATCCCAAAAATCCAAAAAGGAACATTCCAAAAAGCAAGAAGCTTAAACCAGCCTGGAGTCTCTTAAAAACACTATAGTGGAAAAAAGGGTAAAAAGCATGGCACTGCTCAAAAAGAAAGAAAAGCAGCTCCAAAAAAACTGCCCTTAGATCAATGGGAAAGCTTAGAAGGCTATCACAAGGAAAAGCTTAGCATTTAGAAAATGGAAAGCTTGCCAAAATGAGATGAACTCCATAAGAAAATGATAGGTTAAATATAAGTAAGAAAATAAGACGTCTAAAAATAATTTTAAGTACGCCTCGCTTGCAAAGTATATTCAAACTGATAACAAAAAGTTCTTTAAATACTTCAGATGCTGTGGAATTGGTGGGAATATTGATGACAAGTGTGTAAAAGCAGAAGTCAGGGCCTAAGCACTCCTGGGAACTCAGATGTTGTGACAATGCCAAGAAATTCTAGAAGGACCTCGTAAAAGTGAGAGAGTAAGCAAAACCATGGCAGATGACCTTCAATTTAGATAAAAACACCTGGGCAAAATAATCCAAACCATTCCTATAACAATGCAGTGCCCAGAACTGCAAACTGGGAAAGAGATCTCATAGTCATCACCAACAGGTCTCTAAAATCATTGGCTTAATGGACAGGAGTGGCTAAAGGAACAACAGTGTTTAGCATCCTCCAGAAGGGTCTTGAGAAGAGATAACATAACTTTGCTACTGTGTAAAAATTTGATAAGCTCATATCCTGAGTTCAGTATGCGCTTCTGGTTCTTACCATCTCTCATGGGAAGCAGCCTTCAAGAAGGCAGACAAGGCAGCAACTAAAATGACGAAGAGGGTGGAGCAACTTCCCTTGTGAGCAGGGCTCTTCAGTTGGAGATGGCGGGATATGAATGAGGTTTACAAAATTGTGAAAGCAGTGGATAAACCAAACGTGGAACTATTGCTCTTGAAGCTCTGCACTAGAAGAACAAGAGAACATGATTAAACTAGCAGAAGATCTATTTAAAGCAGTCTGTAAAAGAGCTTTCTAACACAGGAGGAGCGGAATTTACTACTAGAGAATGTTGTGGAAACAGAAATTGTCAGCAGGATCAAAAGGGGATTGGGAAAAGTAACAGACAACAGCTTCAGGACTTGTTGGAGTATGCTGTGGCATGAGGACAAGGAGGAGGGAGCAATGCTGTGCACCTATGTTCCTTTTCAACATGAAATCAAAATACTGCCAGCGTCCACGATCACATGCATATATGCACACCTGGGAACAAGAAAATGGTCCCAGCTTCCCTTCCCTACAGGGAGCTTAAGTAACTTTCTCTTCAATGTTGAGGAGCCTTGCAGCAGATTTTAAGAAAAAAGTCTCCTGTATGTGAACACATGAAGGCTTGCTTAAATCAGTTATCCACCAGGGACTTTTAAGCTTGGGCCATGCCTACATTTTCCCTGTCTTGAGAAAGGAACAAAGTTCATTCTGAAAGAAACTCTTTACTAGAGTTGTTTTTATGCAAGTGTCAGGCAGTATAATCTTAAGTATAAATATTATTGCACAGAGTACGTTTCCATTACTGTTGAGCAGTACTTTTACTGATCGTTATTCATTCATTGACTAATAGCATTTCCAACATGCCAGCCATTGCATCAAGAGGACATTTTTAATAAACTTTCCATTCTTTCCCCATAAGCAAATTTTAAAAATTGTATTAAACCAAGAATTATGGCTACTTTGGTGTTTATGTGAAACTCAGAATTTCCATAGATCTTTGATGGTGCCCAAAATAAAACCAAATTATAATGGCCACAAGGGAGTCAGAGATCAAACAGTCTGTGACTCTGACAACTCTGTACAATGTACCTATTTCATGTATCAAATTCCTTTCAAGTTCCTTTAACACTGGTGTTTTATGAAACCATCCCTAACTCTTCTATATTCAAACAAAATGGGAAAGTGCCTCTATATCCAGTACTATTTTCAAGACTTTTTCAGTCTAAAAGCAGGTGTTTTGCTAGAGGTAAGAGAAAGTAGAAAATAAAGCACCACAGAGAGGGCCTGTGAGGCTCATGTTCAGTTTGAGCTTGCAGTGATGTTTGTTCTCTCTTCAGATGCTACCCACATAGTTAGCACTGTTGACTCTTCCTGTGGAAGACTTTGGAATGGAGTGACAGAGCATGAACTTTGGAGAACCATATTTATATATTCAACCTCATCAAAAGCCTCCTTGTTGCACTGGTTGATTTTTTTTTCTGTTTTTGTTTTGTTTTGTTTTGTTTTGTTTGGGTTGTTTTGCTGAAAAGTTTATGTTCTTAGTTAGAATGATGACTTTCATACATTCTTTATGGTGATCGATGATAATGATAATTATTACTGTCTAACAAACCTAGAGGGAACTGAGTGCTCCAGTGTGCTCAGTGATGTACAAACAAACACAGTATAGCCCATGCCTTGAAGAATTAGGTCATGTAGAACAGGTGGGTAAAATAATTTATGCTACCCAAAATTACCTAAAACAAACAAATAAAAAAAAGATAAGTACATGCTGTAAAAATCAATGTCTCCTACATATAAGTACATCCATTGACAGAACAGAACGGGCTAGCAGAGGCTCCAGAATTTCTTTGATAGCAAGTTGGCATTCATGGACTCATCAGTAGACATTCATGGGTAAGCAAGAGGAGCTCACCTTGAGTTTCCTGCATTGGAAAACTATGATATAAGAAGTTACACCGAAGTAAAGGCAATCTGCAGCTGTCTTCTGTTTGCTGCTAACCCCAGGCTGCTACAGGTCTGCTGTAAACCATTCCAGGTTCAACAGAGCATCTGTTATTGTTATGATGATGCGGAGTGACAAAGCAAGCCAACTCCACTATGTCTTACCTTCCAGACAGCAGCGTACTTGGTGGTGGGCATTTTCCACTTTGTTTGACTGATCTGGATTGAACTGTGTTGCAACAGTGGTACACATGTAAATGATGTTATATGCTGACAAAGATTATGAAGCAAAAAATAACTTTTTGCTATTCAGTGAGTGAACGTATGACAACAAGAAACACAACAGAAGACCCTGGTAGATCTATTTTTGCTTCCTTCATAGTGCAAAACTCAGAAAAGACTTTTCATGTTATTTATCCAAGCACTCCAACAAATTCAGTGCCTACTCACAAGACATTAGCAGTGGGAAATGCTGAGAGTTAAGCTAGAGTGGAGTGTACTCATGCCCTGAGTGTACTTCATCTGGGACAACACATTACCTGTAAACATGCAAGCTTTAAGTTACACCGCCCTGCCAACTTCTTTACATGTCTTTGAGCGAGACAGTGAGAACCACAGCAAAATGTCTAGCCCTCAAAATTGCACTGCTATTTCTTCATCTGCATGTTCACAAATGTTTGCTGCTTGGCAGAAAGCTCATTCTTTAAGGAATAGCTTGAAGCAACATCTGTCAATACACTGTAGCTGATTACACTGTTATGCTTTGTTGCTATATGTCTCTGTTATAGCTTCATTTTCTCTAGAATCACAGAATCATTTAGGTTGGAAAAGATCCTTAAGATCATTGAGTCCAACTGTTAACCTAACACTGCCAAGCCCGCCACTAAACCATGTCCCTAAGAACCTCATCTACACATCTTTTGTATTTAAAACACCACCAGGGATGGTGACTTAAGCACTTTCCTGAGCAGCCTGTTCCAATGCTTGACAGTTCTGCTAGTTCACTTGGGATGATTTAAATCACATATGGTATCGACAGGCATATGTGGCCTTTTGTCAGAAGATGTGGATATATTCAATGGACGACACTGGGCCAATACAGTGATGAGAATTAAATGGTTTTGGTTTGATGTAGTTTAAAGGACACATGTTGGCCTTTAAACAGGCATCATGCTGTTTGTTTTAGAACTATAGACAACAACAACAAACATGGAATATAACCAGATATAGAATTGGTGATGTTCTAGAATGACTGATATTTCATAGTTATACTATTTTTTTTGTCTTCAGAAAAACTTTTTGTTCATATATAATTGTCTTCTTGAACACCAGAAATGCCAGCTAAGAAAAACACTTTTCTGAAACTAATTCATTTTGCACATACAGTAGTGCGAGCAGATGGAAAGTGCTTTCCTTCCTGGTGAACATTCATATTATAGCCTTGAGCAAACAGGGATAGTTTTCTTTTCAACTTCTTTTTTTGGCACAATGTCTTCACTTAACCAAACTGCACTAGACTTGCAGTCTTATAAATCTTGACTACCTCTCTGAACTACACACAAGCTTATTGTACATGTATTTCAGACTCTGTGCCTAGTGCAGTTCAAGACGATCATAATTAAAGTAATTTTCTGCCATCTTTTCTTCTATTATATCTGATAAATGGAAGATATTTTGCACATTCCTAGGGAGCAAACTTTTTACTTGGAACTTAAAATCTTTAGAAAATTGAGGAACAATGAAGAAAAAATAACAGCTAACCAGGATGAGGGAAAATAATTGAAACGCTAAACATCGGCTTTCTCAAAAAATAGATATGTTACAACTAGAAACAACTTCAGACATCTTATGATAATTACTATGAAAATCTAAACAGAAAAAGTCAGTGGAGTCAACTTTTCTGGCAACTTCAAACACACTTTGAAGAAAGTCTCTTTTCAGCCTTGATCTGAGCCAAAGCAAAATCTAGTAATTGAGTTGAAGATTAGAAATGAACATTACATTTTAAAATGTTTAAATGTGTAAATTGTCTCTGGGTGATGTAACTTGTTTAGTAATGTAAAATGAGATTTTTTTTCTTTTAATATGGTATTGTCCTTCAACCTAGTCCATAATGATTACTCAGTGTGCCCACAAGGAATTTTTGTGTCACCATTCATCGTTTAGCAACAAAAAAAAATCAAGTTAAAGTTTTTCCCCCTGAAAGTTGAGCAATAACATTTGTAGCTGATCAGAAGTCCTTCCCTCTCTGAGTTCTTTTTCCAGAATGAAGCACATAGGTTGTAGCCATCTTAACCACTTCAAGAACTGTCTTGCCAACTCACTCAAAAAAGAAGGCTTCCTCATAATTCATCTTTCTATAACACAAACTGTATTTTTTTCCCTGAGAATTATAGATGTAAAATCCTTTTTGCTGACATACAAAATTCCAGAATATGGAACTAACTTGATAGAAAACTGCTGATTGATATAAAGTTTCAATCTAAAACTAGGATGAATTATCCATCTCACAAAATATACATACGCATCCCGGCAAGGCCAGCTGTCTATCAGCAACATGTGGAAGCAAATGGAGTTAATGCACGGGTAGTAAACCACTAATGTTATGGGGGGGGGCGGGGAAAAAGGCAGAGACGAAAACAAAGAGAGAAAAACTGAGAAAAAAATCCAACAAGATCCCACATCTTCACTTAACAGGAGAGTTCCTGGGCAGTGATTTGTTTGATTTGGGTGTGTCATCAGGAAATTTAGTGGGTTGGAATGACTTCAAGAATGCACCCGTGCCACTCGGAGACACGTAATTGAAAATGTGTTTACTTAGCAGGACAAGTAGAGCAGATAGAGGGTGATTTTTACAGTACATACATGCCACATACCACATAAACCAGGGCTTCAACCCCTCCGCCCAGTTTAGACCAGCACAGCACAGACCCATGGGAGCAGAATCCTCTCCCCACCTGGTCAACATGTCAGGGCCATGGGCTGCTGTTTGGTTTATATGTGTGCTGGTGTCTCCTCTTCTCTCATTTCCATATGGTCTTGGATATCCATGTATGGCATTGCCCCAACAAGGGACATTTTTTTAACTGTTTGTTTCTTTCTAAATTAGACTGTTGTCATAGGCCACCAATGGCCTTGCTAATCAACTTGTTGCACCAATGTCTATAACTTTCTCCATACGTGAGGCCAAGCAGCAGCTGCCACTGTCCTTTCTCTCACCCTCTGGCCTCCTGCCCCAAATGCGATGCAAAAGCTGTGAACTCAGCAACAGTTGCTGAGTCAAATTTTATCTTCTGCTACTGTATTTCCAACTCATCTTGCATTAATCCAGTTGATTGGATCTGGACAAGAGTAGTCAAGGTCATGTATCTGGGGGTACCAATTTCAGGGTAGGCTGCCCCCCATGACAGGGTGATTCAGTGAGCAGGTGTAGTAGTCACTGGTGTAAGGTCCTACAACACTAAAGGCCGCCTATGCTTGCTATATCTGTGTGCTACATATGCACTTAGAAAAGAGTCTCAGTGTCCTTGCCTCCAACCTCCACAGTCACCTTGAGGTCTCATAATAAAATTATTTCTGTTTTAACTGAAATTATCTCTACAGTGTGGGAGAACTTCTTGTACTGGAGGGAAACTCTTCTTAAGGTGTTTTGGATCTGTGGGAGTTGTATGTTTACCATTTATTTGCTCAGTACTTCAAAATGCTAGTCATAATGTAGAAAGAGATAAATAACACAGCAAGAAGTAACAATGACCATTAACTCAGTTCAAAGATTTTCTTAGTATATTGCATTGAATTAACAGCATTCTGAGAATGTTAGCATACTTTCTAATTCTAAAAAGAAGAAGGATATGGCCATAGCAAGGTGTAAATTAGCCACATTACAGATACTCTTTTCCTACCTATCTGCAATATAGAAAACTAGCGGAATTTAGAAAGACTTCTCAGATATTTATAGACAATGAAGGAGACTGAGGATAATCTCTAGTTTTAGTACTACCAATCTGTTATGCTTCTTTCTCCTTTCTTCTCCTTTCTTCTCTTTGGATTACCAATATGGCACATCTGACTAGTTATGTGCATTACAAGTATTTCTATTTACTTTTATGTACACAAATACTTCTATGTCCATGCTCTCCTCATATGTCCCGATTCGTTCCCCTAAAGACTTTTCTTGCTTTAAAACCCAAAACAGTCCTTATCTCAGCACTTTCAGAAATTTATATTGTATCTGAGAAAAATGTACATATCTAATATATAGCATTAAAGTATTATAATAGGCAGCATTGCTTTAGAAGTAATTACAAGTAGAACCCAGCCAGAGCTAATGCTGCATGGAGTTGGCACTAACGAGAAACTGAGTAAGAGCCAGTGCATGCTCTTAGGATGTTAGGGATTAAACGATCACAGAATCACAGAATCACACAGAATCACAGAATGTTAGGGATTGGAAGGGACCTCAAAAGATCATCTAGTCCAATACCCCTGCCGGAGCAGGAACACTTAGATGAGGCTACAAAGGAATGTCTCCAGGCAGATTTTGAATGTCTCCAGAGAAGGAGACTCCACAGCCTCCCTGAGCAGCCTGTTCCAGTGCTCTGGCACCCTCACTGTGAAGAAGTTTCTTCTCAAATTTAAGTGGAACCTCTTGTGTTCCAGTTTGCACCCATTACCCCTTTTCTTATCATTGGTTGTCACTAAGAAGAGCCTGGCTCCATGCTCGTGACACTCACTCTTTACATATTTATAAACATTGATGAGGTCACCCCTCAGTCTCCTCTTCTCCAAACTAAAGAGACCCAGCTCCCTCAGCCTTTCCTCATAAGGGAGATGCTCCACTCCCTTCATCATCTTCGTGGCCCTGCGCTGGACTCTCTCCAGCAGTTCCCCGTCCTTCTTGAACTGAGGAGCCCAGAACTGGACACAATATTCCAGATGAGGTCTCCCCAGGGCAGAGTAGAGGGGAATGAGAACCTCTCTCGATCTACTAACCACCCCCCTTCTAATACGTCCCAGGCCTTCTTGGCCGCAAGGGCACAGTGCTGGCTCATGGTCATCCTGCTGTCCACCAGGACCCCCAGGTGCCTTTCCCCTACATTGCTCTCTAATAGGTCATTCCCCAACCTATACTGGAACCTGGGGTTGTTCCTGCCCAGATGTAAGACTCTACACTTGCCCTTGTTATATTTCATTAAATTTTTCCCCGCCCAACTCTCCAGCCTGTCCAGATCTCGCTGGATGGCAGCACAGCCTTCTGGCATGTCAGCCACTCCTCCCAGCTTGGTGTCATCAGCAAACTTGCTGATAGTACACTCAATTCCCTCATCCAAGTCATTGATTATTATATTGAATAATACTGGTCCCAGTAGTGACCCTTGAGGCACTCCACTAGATATAGATGATGCCACACATAAAATATTTGATAGCAAGGATGCCAATGAACAACTTCTGCCTAAACCTTGAAGTTTCTATTCACAGATAAACTGAAAATCTCAGATCCTTATGAACATGTTTCTTTCCAGTCCGTAAAACTTTTGAACTTGAACTTGAATGTCTCACAGCTATCATAGTCATTTAGTTTGATGCATCCTCCTTTGGGACAGCATCTAAACCACTACAAACATATCATAGTGTTTGAGAACACAAAGACCTCTTCACACAGACAAAATTTACTGTACCTTCTTATCATCTTCATTAGGCTGCAGAAATTGTCTCATTGCCCATGCTGTTGTATACAACATACTATCAGCTAGTACTTACATGCTAGTACAAATGATAGGTTTTGTTGGTTTTTTTGCAAATTACTGAGACCTGTACCACTGTGACTCAAACTTTTCAACACAACTTCATAAACCACAATGAAGGTCCAACTGCTTTATGCTGGAGACTTTCCACAAGATCTCAAAGCAAGTAGCATTAACCGTTCAGTTTAAGAACAAAAACCCCCACCTACAGACAAAAAAGTTGCCTGAGTGAATTAACTAGAAATCCCAGTAGCAGGCAAAAATATCTGAATGTGATTTATAGACACAGAGACCTCCATTTAGCACCTGCTAGTCATCAAATCACTGGCAATAATAAACCACAAGTCCCATAAACTGGAGATGTACTGCAAGACATACAGTTTAAATGTCTTTCTGCTCTTTAAAGAAGAATTGTTCTTGGTACAAAAAGGGTAAAAAAATTGCTATACTGCAATAAATTTTGTCTCTGTACAGCTGACTAGTTCATAACTGAGTTAAGTGTAGGAAAGGTTGACAGGCTCTTTTCTTGCACTGGTCTTCAAAGGACTGAAGAACCTCCCAAAAAGCACCTTCTGAAGGTGACCTCTGTGTGTCCCTGTCCCTCCTCATTGTTCCTTAGCACTCCAGCGACCCTTGCCCTACAGGTGGGAAAGCGAGGCTCTTTCCTAGAAATATTAGAGGTTTGCTTTTCAAGGCTGAACTGATCATTTTGGCCCTTTGTTTTCTGTCTCAGACCACATCACACTCATCGTCACAGGAGGAAAAGGAGACAGTCAAAAAAGAGCATTGTCTGGGCATTTAGCTTTGCATTCCTCCTCTGGTCCATTCAAGTTGTCTGTTTCAGAAAAGTTTTGAAATGCTTCGCACGTGTGAAACCTATTCAGGATGAGATTACAGCATAGTCTGGTCTCCTTCTCAGTATTATCCCTTGATCTCAGCCCCTGTATTACCTCCTGCTTTGGAACAGTGTAATTCTTTGCTCACATTTTTGTATCATTTTTAGAGATTTTTAGAACCTGTGTGTTCATTGTCTGTACAGAAAAAAAAAGGAGAATGTTGGCTCTGCAATGGGGAAAATGTCAAAAAGGCAAGTTATTTGTGAATTTGTCAGGGTTTTCTGGTCAGGATGCTGTGTCTTGGGTGAATAGCCCCCTGTAAACCTTTTGCTCAGAAGATGGAAGACAAAGCACTTGCAAACAGAATGGATTTGGAGTTTTTAGAAATATAAAAAACGCAGGATTTTTACTGTTCTATTTGGTACTATTTTCAAAGGCTTAGTTCTATTGAAAAGGAACAATATCTCTCTTGTGCAAATTTCCATGCATAGTAAGATTATTAATACAGGGTGCTTAATATATTAGGAATCTGCTGAAGACAGTATTCTATTGATTTATGTTGTGTGGGCTAAACATACATTAGAAAAACGCAGTGAAGTTTTTATGTGAGATTTTGTGATCAAATTGCATCATGTACACATGTAGTAAAGGTATCTTAAACAGAAGTTTGCTATGAATCATTTATGGTCAAAAATAAAAAAGTAAATAAGATAATATATATGTCATATTATGCAAAATGAAGTAAAACCAAATTCAGTTTCTATCTTTCAGCTCAGTACTTTGCCATATGTTGTCTGAAGCCTGTTGAGATTTGAGATTTGAGTGCTACAAGTCATATGAAGAGAACATTAATTCACCAGAGACATTGACAAGAGAGTTTGGCCTTGCCCTGCTGATCTACATTATCTGTCCCTCCCAAACTCTCCAGGAAACTATGGGTGCTCCAAAATACTAGAAAGAACTCATCGACTTCAGTGAATAATCTCTTTCTACTAACAACAAGCACAAAATACTTGTGTTAGATGCACATTAGCTATTCGAAAATCCTGCCTTTATTCATTGTGAACACAAAAAAATGTTTTAATATGGACATGCGTCAACATTTCACGCTGTCAGATTGTTCAGGATTCAAAGCATTTAGAATAACATCTCATCTAAGTTTTTCATTTACTGCACTCAAGATGTAATACATTTTATTTTTAATGAATTCATAAAGCCAGACTAGCATACAATATTTGAAGTCCAGTGTACAGAAACAATAAGCTGTAATACAAAACCTGTGATGTTCATAAATATTTGAAGGAACCAATAGGTCCACAATATATGGACTGGCTGAAGCCTGTCCCCTTAGCTTTAACCAGTCATTATTTCTCAGTAGCAATTACTCAACATGTCATTCTATACTGAATGAATTCCAATCAATTACAAGTGATTGCATATCACTCTGCATCAATCAGAGGATAATTCTTGATTCGATGAGTTGCAATGGGAGATGCCAATTACACTTTGTTGATGCTCTTTGATTGCATATTCTTTTGAAAATACTATAGCACCTGAATTGTACCACACTGACTAACCTGACAATTCTGCATTTCACAGGTTATGTTTGAAGTCATTAACATGAACAGAAATGGTAAAATATAGCCTATACAGTGCATAAACCTCATAATATCAGTGCATAGTATCACAGATTGCATTGTGACATAGAGGGATAAAAGGATCACCTGGGACATAGCCTGGGGGAAAATAAGGAGATATCACTTCTGCCTTTTTTTTTTTTTTTTCTCCCCTTCTTTTTCGTTTTCTTTAAACTTGAGGTATAAGCCAGCTTCTTGGGTTCTTTTTTGGTGTCATCTGGTTGTATAGTCACATGCAGGCATCAAGTTTGTACAAGTCTATCCTTAAGGTATGTGTCTTCATTGAAGCCTCATATGTACACTTCATATCTACATCTGATACACTTAATGCTGTGACGTTCATCAGATGCTCTTGTGCCAGGAAAGGTTAGGCTCAAGCTATGCCAGTCTTGTGGGAAGAGCCCAAGCTTATTACCCACAGTTCCTGACAAGGCAAGCCCTAAGCGAAGGACCTGTTGTAGTCTTCTCTCCCTCAGCAACAGACTGAAGGGTGCTTGAGCTAAGTGAAGGTTACTTACAAAGCCAAGGAGTAGTACTACAATGTGGTACGTGCACAGATGTTTTTTCTTTATTTATTTTCTTATCTCCATTCTATGTATTTTAGGGACAAAGAATCATAAGCTTAACCTAGAGAATTACTTCGGGCTTGCTCTAAGTAGCTTCTTTTGCCTGGATGAACAGGAATGACAGACATCATACCCTGTTATGGGTTTACTTGTTCAATATAACTCATGAGAAACAGAATTGCAATCCAGAAACACAGTCAAAGAGAAGAGTGATTATGTACATTCATCCAGAGAGAAGTGAAGATAATCTGTGTGCTTGAATAGCAGCCATAGCAGCCTAAATTACTACCGTCTTTCTAATCATAACTGAGGGATAGAACCAATGCATAGAACCCAGTGAGATCTACTTCAGTGCTTATTCAAAGAAAAACAGCCTTGAATTGGTGGTGTACACTGAGAGAGCACTCTGATAACCAAACTGTAGGGCTACCACCAAGTAATGCTCAAATTAATGTAACTTTCTTCTCATAGTAGGATTTACTCAGAAATTATTCTTTTTAGTGGGTTAATTTTGTGGGTTTTTTCCCATTTGAGAAAAAAATAGTCACTACACAGAGAAAAGCCAGACCAAGTAGATTTTAAAATGAGGGGAAAAGAGAGGCATACATAAAAGACTGACATATCAAATTCTGGCATAAAATCTGTGTCTTTATATAGATTAAACATTCTGTAAAGAGACAGTAAATTATAAAATGAAATGGAAGATGAGGATGATCAGCAGATGTAAAGGCTTAAGCCCAGGGTGTTCCTAGAAACACAAAACTGACACCTTCTTGCCAGCACAGTTGGTACAGTTTGTACTTCTGTCATTCTGGGACAGGGGAACATCACCATAGGCCTTTCCAGACGACTGAAACAAAAACAGATTATCTAACATAGTGATGTAATATTAACACGATGTAAAGGATAATGCAAGCAAAGAGAAGACTTCTTCAGATGACTCTGGTTTCCAAAAAATAATATCCTGCTGAACAATGAGAGACAACTCTAGGAGTCACACTGATGTTCTTACTCTTGCTTCCATTGTGGAGGGATATAATGAACCTTCAGTACCAAGGAGAAAATTTAAGACGGGTCCCACAAACCTATAAGCGCAAAATATTTCCAGCTACCGGGAGACCTCCAGTATTTAAGCCTCTAACCAATAGCCTCTGTGATGCTCAAAAAGTAGGAAATCAAAATAGTGAAAACGTACTGAAATTTCTCACACAAGAAGCTCTGAACCAGTTTGTACAACTGTGCCTAATTGACCTTGATGTCCTGGAATAAACAACACTGGGAGATCCACTGCAACACAGCTGAGCGTAGAGTGAGTTAAGTGAAAGAAAACCAGGCCTCTTCTTAACTATCTTTTTGGAGCTGACACTTTTGGCATGTAGAAATGTTAATTTTTTTCTGCCAGAAATCATCCATGTAACAGATTAGAATCTCTGTAGGAGCAGAGTCAGAACTGAGGAAAAGTTTTTGAGGGTCATTGTGGAACGTGTGCTGAAAGTAGGAGGATGAAGCACACAAAAGCAGCCAACTATCTGTTGAACCAGCTCTATCCTGCAACGTCTGAGGACTCTTAACTAAATAGCTTGTCACTCTCTAAATCTATTGCTTTTTCCACTGGTGAATTATGCAATATCTAAAAGGAAAATGAGAAACTGAGACCTGCAAACAGTGAAAGTCTTTTGTGCCTGTGGACAACCAGCCTCAAGCTTTTGATCTGGATCAGGTGGGTCTTGTCCTGTATGTCTCATGACTTATAGGATAGTTTGGTGCAGCTTAGTCCCCTTTCCCTACATTTGGCATTTTTGAAAATATCTTCATGTTTTTTTCCTCATTTCAAGCCTTATGATAGATCTTTGAGCAGGAAACAGCTATGAAAGATGATTTAACAGCCTTTTAAATACCACTATGTATCATGTTTGGCCATGGAGTATGCCTGTAGACTGTGCTGATTATGGCCTCTGCAAAAGGTCTAAGGAGTACGATCTGCGAAATGGAATTAGTTCTTCTGTTCTCTAGCACAGTTCTTATCAGATCTGAATCACTTGCTTTTTTGGCATTGAAAGGATGGAGAGTCCCTAGATAGAAGTGAAAGTTATTGTTATAAAATGGATAAGAAAAATCTAGCAACTGCTTGGTTTATCTCCATGTTATTAAGAGACTAAAACAGCAGGCAGGAAAGTTTTCCTTATTTGCCAGTAGCCAAACTGTGGCCAATTTGGATTCTCTTCTTCTCTGATGGAATCTCTGCAGCCACGTTTCAGGCTTAAAAATCACTTAATTTTTGTTTTGTAAATGCTTATTTGTGCCTTAAATGTGCTAAATGAAGCATTTTAAAACTAAAGAGAAGATTTATAAGCCTTAGAGATGATCACAATGACTGCTGCCTTGCCCAGGAGAGCTGGCAATTTAAATGAGTTATTGGAAACATCAGTTATTGGACATGACCAAAGAGAGCAAAGCAGACGGAGTGGCTCCAAATCCTGTTGCATAATGGAAAATTTTGTACAGCCAATTCCAACTATGAAAAGGGTAAAATAAAAAGCCAGACTAGGCTTACAAGCATGTTAAAACCAACCTGCTTACTTTGAGTTTTGTGTTTCAGAAATGAAAGGCTGACTTGTTGACTATAATAACAATTAGAAGGTAAAAATCACCATGTTCCTTTGAAAATAGCTCAGACTTTTTATGTGTATTTGATCCAGGGTGAAACTCCTCTATGTTTGTATAAAGACATGAGTACTGTTTTCTCTGGAAAACGGAGAGCAATTTTAAAATAGATTTTCTCCAGAAGAAAATGTCTCACATTTAAAAGGCAAAGTATGCGATGCCTGTCATTCATATAAAAATTAAGTAAATCAAAATCATTAACAAAACATGTCAAATTTTGCATTTTCAAGGCAATATGATTTTCCACAGTTCTCTTAGCAGTATATTAAATGTATCATTTGTGCCTACCAGCCTCATATGTTAGATGATGTAGTAACTGGTTTAAGCATCTTGAACATTTTGCATTTAGAGTACGAGAAGCACATAATTAAACAAGTGCCTATGTCAGCAGGGAAATCTCCATTGAAGTGAGGATCTGATCACACTAGCAGTTAATTTTGCAACTGTTTTCATGAATAGAAATGCTTATGGTTATGCAAGCCTCAAAGCTGCTTCTATTCAAGTCACTAGGACTATTGGAATCAACGAGACTTCAGCAGAAATAGAATCTAAGTCATTATTATTTGAGCCGCCAGCAATTTTTGAAATACTAGTAACTTTTTCTTTTCTGTAAAATGAAATTTTTGGAAGAGTGCAAAGTAAGTCATTTGGACACACAAATCGGACAAAGTTTTTTGTAATACAAGGAGCTGTCCTAATGGGATTTCATGCCCTTGCTGACCCACAGAGATATAGCAGACAGTATATTTATTTGTTCAAAAAGAACATTGATTTTAAGAAGGCGGTACATGATTTTACCAAACATTCACAGAGGACATTCTCTTTACTTTATGAGGATCAGTTGGCCTGAGATTGTAATGCAAGTGCAAATGTTGATCTCAAATGGAAAACAACAATAGTTTAAAAAGGCTGAGGTAGTTTTTGATGGGGTACCGATGAGTTGAAAAAGCAGACTAATAATGCTCCCCCGCTCATTTCATCCTGGGCAAGTGAGCTAAATTTAGCAAATAAGCTGGATACAAGGTTCTCCATGCTTGTCAAAATATGATGGCTGTTAAAGTGGCATCTATTCTGTACCTCATTTTTTTAAGGAATATATTTTTCAAGGCTTTGACAGTTAAAAACTATTTAGATTATTTATGACATTTCCAATGAGTTAGTAACATTTTTTTTTATTGCATTGCATTTTGCATAATGTAATTTGTCACTACTTCTTTATTAAGCTTGTTTTATATTCATAGTTGTCCCACAACACTATATTTTCGTCTTTGTCAGCTCAGAACTTCATTATGAAGGATGAGGTTTTATCGTTTCCTAGTGATGCAAATGTCTACAGTGAATAAGTGTCATTATGTAGGAACAGGAGTTTAGTTTTCCTCCATTAAGCAGCCAAGCTAATGACTCAACAAGTTTATAGCCCACCACAAAATTTGATAGCTTGGTGTGAGATAAACAAATGATGGTTACATATTTATATGAAAATGAAAGTGGGTTTTTTTGGGTCTGGATGTTATACTTCTCTCATTTAAAGCCTAGACTTCCATTTTTTAATTTAAGGAAGGGACATTCTCATTTATACCTTAAGATGAGCAAGCTTGCTATTTCTATATGCCTGACATGACTCCTATATGACAACACCATTGCAGGGAAACAAAAACACATATATAATATTTCATGACCAACTCTCAAATCCCATTGACACTCATGGAAACATCCTCATTTAATGGCTTTGAATTCTCACTATTTTTCATTATATGCCGAAAAAAGGCTATTCAGAATAAACATTAGATCCAGGTGAAGATGATGTATGCCATGTTCTCAGCAACGGAACGTTTCAATCTGGGTACCAACTCAACAGTGTTTCAGGGCCAGTGGACAACTATATAGGCAAAAACACTGCAAAGCTCTTCCTTTTCTTTATATAGTCATTTTAAAGTAATTAAAAGAACGTGACAAAAAGACCTATTTGACTGTCTAATGCATCTCCCCTCCAGTACAAAGTTGTCCCTGTGGTATATTTTTTCCAAATGCTTTGCCTAATCAAATTCCAAACACGTCCAGGCTTAAAGCTCTCAGCATTTCCCTTGGGAGACGGTTTCTTAATTTGAGGGATCATGCTGTCAGGATTCTTATTCAGATATTTAGCTAAAGTTTAATTTTTTTTTTCCTTAATTTCAGTCTATTTCTCCTGGGGACAGATTCCAAGCTGTCATAAACTGTCTTCCCTAATTTCCTTTGGGTTAGGACAATGTACATTAGCTGAGAATCTGGTCAGGGTTTTCGCTTCCTACTATGCCAACAATTCTTCTCTCTGATACATTATACTATTAATCATTACGCTCACACTTAGTCATTGCATTCTGTATTTAATAACGTTTTCAGATCCTGCTTTCTAATATTGTATTGCTTGCTGTGTCAATCATTGCATCCCATAATTCACTTATTAATCCATACTTCATGTAGAGATTAAAATCAGCTCCTGAACTAGATGAAACTTCTCCATAGTGATGGTAGGACAGCTGCCATGATCATAAAAGAGGATTGTACTGGGGGCAATGAAGTAAGATCCTACTTTCGATTAACTTTGTGTTTAACATTTCTGTTTACAGATGAAGGCAAACAGAACCAATAATATATGTTTTTGCGGAGAATTTTCTTTAAAAAGGATAAAAATTCCTCTGCTTCGCATCTTAGTATTCGTGAAGGAAAGCTGACTGTTTCAGAACAACTCCATATTTCCAGTGGTGCTTCCTACCTATTAGCTGCTGTGTGGCCCCAACACAGGCTCATATTACTTGCTGATATAAAATTAAGACCTCTCCACTAGCTTATAAATCCACTAGTTCCACAATTGATGGATATTTTTAAAATAGCATGGCAATACTATGACTGAACTGTCCCGAGCTCATCACTCACATTTTCTTCTTTTGTAGGGACTTAATTTCTGGACTAGTGTGTCACTGCAGCAAGCTCCAGAAGACCAAACCAAACCAAACCAAACCAATCTTTTCCATTGGCAGAATTCCCTGGTAATGAGGTTCTGTTTAAGAGATATTTTAAAAACAGACAATGTTTCCTATTTTAATTGAAATCTCAGCTCTCCTGTGCCTTTAGACATGATAAACTGAGCTGAAACCAACACTTCTTGGTATTTCCCAAGCCAAAACAAAACAGCAACCAGACTTTAATCAGCTACATTTTGCTCCACCAGTTCTCAGCCCATTGAGACAAGTAAACAAAGGCTTTTTCCTTTTCTTTGCAACATTTCTTAGACAGTGAGAAAACAAGAAAGCTTTTGAGTATTGTTCAGCATATATTAACTTTTGGCAGTTTATTGTTCAGATCACTTAACGTTCTGCCATGACCCAGGCCTGCCTGATCTGTTATTGCTCATGAAATCTATTACGTTTTACAGTGGGGACTTAAGAAGATGGCACCTATTTATGTAGGAGTGTCTATGAGGCTGTCTTACTGAAGAGACCTTCTACTGCGCTGCTAAGTGCCCACTCTCAAATTGTGACTCATACAAGAGTCTTGAGCCCAACATTTCAGGCACTAGTAATCTGCTGAAGCCTGGCAAAGTGGGATTGCTGTTGCCACACGGTCAACCTCTTTGGAAAGTCAGAGGTAGATTCGCTTTTTGAACAAAGCACTGGTGCATCACAGAACAACCTGTGATGGACTTTTCTGTGTGTCCTAAGTAAAGTTATCACTAGCAGGAACTTTGTGGCTACATTACTTATTAGAAATACTCCAAAACCAATGTCTATAAATGATAACGCTGTACAACTCAATGGTCCTTGAGTGCCTTGACCTTGCTCATCTCTAACCTCATACTTACAGAGGTTCATCTATAACAGGAGTTATTGTGACATTATCAAGGCACTACACATTTTTGAGCAATGTTCACAGTAAGTGAAAGTTTCTCTTTCATTCTTTGAACTTTTTCAGCCATCTACCATTAGTGCTCAGATACCAAACAGTAATTCAAGGGCCTGACAAATGTGCCCTTAACACACATGCATGCCATTGAGAAGCACACTACATAAAATTTCAAACTATTGCTTTGCTAGCTTCTTGTGAGCAGTAGATCATTTGATCATGTTCCAGACTGTAGGCGTAGATTGGTGGTGTTCTTTTTGCTACGGTAGAAATAAATCTCCCAGGTAGAATGCATAATGTTAGTTTTTATAGAAAGAAAAAAAGCACGAACTAGTTCACAAGTTGGCTTTCAGTTAGTTCTACATATTAGCAGTCACAAAAATGAGGTTTGTGGCCTCAGGCACTGAATGTAATCACTTCATCTTTCCAAGTAGCAACCTTATTTTTGCTTCCCTCCAGGCACAAACTCACAGGGCAATCATGTTGAATTCTCAATTCAAGTATGAACGGTTAGCTAAGCTTTTCTCTCAACAAACCACATTATAGAAAATTTAGGGAAAATCAGGCAGTTATAGAAAATCACAAAAGCTAGATTTTGGTAATGTGATAGCTCTAGGGTTTCAAATGAGAAAATTAAACTGTTGATCAAGACTAAACCATGATACAGAAGTCATGCTTGATACTATCTTCCAATAGATGTTACAGACCCTGAGTGAAGTCATACAACAGTCCCAAATCTATAGCTAGAGGTCAGGGGTAAATGCAATTAGACTTGTTTTAGCAGATAGATGATGGATGTGCTAGAACTGATGATCTGGAGATGGTACCTCCAATTCACATTGTAATATTAGTGAAACATTCCCACCAATGATACTGTTCTGGGCTGGCAAAGATTTCAGTGTCTTTTTTCAGAGAGTTGGATTTGTTTTTCATAAGAATAAAAGACAAATATTGATATGTTATTTTGTATCACAGAGAGTTATCACCTATTGTTGATGCAAAATAGAAAATAAATGATACTGTCATGTTGTGTGTCAAACAAGTAGGTAGGAACAGCTTGTTCTGAGCCCCCTAAAAAATTCCAGCAAGGACCAAAAAAAAAATACCCTCAGCAGTTTTTGGGCCTGGGCCAGATTCACTTGAACAGCAATGTAATTCTTTTGATTTTCTAGTATTTCATTTAATTACAGTATGTCGTAAGGTAAGAATAATCGTAAACCAAATCCTTTGTTTAATAATGTGAGAACAAAATATAACCTTAATAACACATTCTGTATGTGTTGTTAGTTAACTTCTGTGACTTTTTTTTGTATTACAGAATTATTGCTTCCCTTTTATTGATTGAGAAATCAAGGCCCAGAAAAAACATCTGATATTTTTCAGACATGCAGAGATTCTCCATCTGAGTAAATTGTTGTCGGTCCTGTTCCCATAGGTCAAGTGCTCAACTCATTAAAATGTTCCACCATCACAATTCAATGACCTTGTGGGCAATCCTTGCAGAGGCTAATGACTTGTTTAACATTGACATTGATCTGCCAGGTATGATCTCTTTGAGTTAGAAGATCTATAAATATGGCTTAATCATTCAAAGGGCTTAATTAGCTACTGCATTACTACAGTTTTATGTTGTTGTAACATTATTTGGTTTGTTTGAGTTTACTGAAGAATCACACTGTGATTTAATATTTACTAGCTACTCTTTCAGGCATCTCAGGCTCATCAGACCCTACTTTCAGAGGTGCTGCTATCTAGTGCCCATGGCCCGCATGAACATCACCTTGGGCTGGTGGTGAGTCAGAATTTCTGTATCTTGGCATGTTGTTGTGAAGACTGCATGCACAACAGGTCTACACCAGCATATATGTACATAGATACTAATGCACAAAAACAAATCCACATACAAACCTTGGTATTTGCACATGTACACACATGTCTGGAAAACTGACCTACAGATATGGCATTTCTTTTCAAAATCTACAGTCAAGGATAAGTATTTTAGGGAGATTGCTGTTCTTTTCCTTAAAGACTGCTGTCTTCTATGTGAAGAGCCAGAAAAACATTTTCCCATCTACCTTTGGCAAAACTAAAAATATGCAATTGTGTTCATAATCCTTATACTTCAATTATATTTCATGGTAATATTTGCTACTTAAGTATTATGCAAGCTGTTCCTAGTTTAATGACTGTTTGCTCCTGTTCACGAAATTTCAAGGTTAGTGCAAGGTCAAGCTGCACTTTGCTGAAGAAGACAGTTATAAATTTCACTAATGTATTTCATAATGTGATGTTTTTCTGATCATACTGGTGATTGTTCTGGGGCAGTGAAAGGTTAGCTGAGCACACATGATACATTGATTACTTCTGAATTCACTGTCTTCATAGATATAATATAGAAAATGTTACTCCTGCATCTCTCTTTCCTACTGCTGTATTTGAACTAAAAACTGAGCTGATGCTTAAACATCATGAAATTGCTTTAGCCTGATGGCAATTTAATAAAATAGGTTTCCTTGTGAGAATTTTAGTTGCTTCTGGTAGTTTCTAGGGACAGCTGGAGTGAACATCTTCTGTTAGCTATTTGCTAATTGATGGGTTCTTGATTATTAGCTCTTCCTGGTAGTCTGCTTCTTGAAGGTAGCTGAGTGGCAGACACTTGGTTATTTAGTAAGTGGACATACAGCAAACTGAGACTTTGTGAGTTTGCGTGGAGCAGGGCAGAAATGGCTCCAGATAATGTGGGAGCAGCACTGGTGGTTATGAGTCACCAAACTTAGTCCCCAGCCTTGACTGGATAAATCATCCCTGGAAAAACAGAAACCATGACCCAGATGGAGCTCTGGAGGGAAGCTGCTACTGCACAGGTCTCAGGCAGCATCAGTCTCATGTATCTTTAGATCTCTGTTATGAAAACTGAAAAAAACTGAATGCACTTCATAGCATGGAGAGTATCAAATAAAAACAAAACAAAACAAAAAACACACACGAAAAACCCCCAAACACAACACTTGAACCAACAACAAACAAGCAAAAAAACCCAGCCCCTAAAAAGAGCAAAGGGTGAGCAGACAAAGATGAATCTGTTAACTCTATCTTCATATACAGAGAAGCTCTTCCAGGCCTTGCATTTTTTGTCTGAAATGTCATTCTTCTCCATCGCTGTGCCAAGCCAAAAGAAGTACAACATTGCGAAGTACAGTATGCTGTCATGCTTGCATCTTGTGAAGCTAATTCTGAACTCACGGTTGCTCATGCCCTCACCTATACATGATGAGGACAGAACAGAGGGAGGTGGCCAAGATAAGAAGGGGCAGACATTTTGTGAGTGACTGAGCATGGACAGACAGACTTTTCTGTTAGATTCTAACATTTGCACTTATTTCAGGGAGTCCAGTCCCTGTGAGAAGCAGGAAACATTAATTCACTAAGTGTCCCTTTGCCTTGCCAGTTTTCCGTCTCTGATTGTTGTTCAATGGTTCAGGACCAAATTAATTATTTTAGACAAATGATTACTTTTATGCATGGTAAAATAGTTTAAAACATTCTGCAGGCATTTTTGGATGCTAATGATCATTCATTTTCCCACTAGCAATGGTGATTCAACTGACCATAGTGATGATAAAGGGCCAAAATAGTTGATTAAGTTAATAATACACAGGTTGAAGTACTTCTAAGTAGTGCTCACAAAATAATAGATGTCACATTATGACCTGTCTGGTGAATTGCCCATGGATTATGAAGAATTCTAATAAGCCTTGATAGGGTAGGCTGTACACACCAACACAAGCAGCAATGTGACAATTGGCTTTATGATCATATCCATAGCATAAGAAATGAGCCAAGTGTGAGTAGAAGTGTTCAAAGTTATTAATTATATTCCCGTCTTTTAAACATTTACCTGAAATGCTGCCTCCATTTTCACAAAAGGGTTTCCAGGATCTTTGCCTTTATAATTTGTATTAGACATTCCAGCAGTAGGAAGATAAAGTTGTTTAGGAAAACGAAATGAGCATGTAAAGTTTTAAAAAGCAGCAGTGCCTTCCAGGAAGACACATGCTAGAAGTAGTCAGGTGTGAGGCCAGATCAGCAATCCACCAGAAGTGATGCTGGAACAGCAGCGTATGCTTACATACTCACTGCCACAGCTCTATGCAGCAGGTACCTGTTTATATAACAAAATTTCTAATCCCAATGTTCACTGAAAGAGCTCTTTGAATTTCTTCCCCAGTCACATGTGATGTACGCTCATGGTCAAATGGTATGCAATTGGCCTTGCACCTGCCTGTGAACTGGTGGAGTCAGGTTGCGAGAAGATCCCCTTAGAACATCTCACTGACAAGAGCTTGCACTGCCTCAAGCAGAAAATCACTTGCTGAACTACTGGCTCTCTGTCATCATCGCTAAGCAAGCCCTGAGAGAATATTTTAAGTTCGTGGTTAAGAAAAAAAGATGTTAGCCTTGATGTGAAATCTTGAGCTGTATTCTCTGAACCAGAGAGTACTGTTGATCCACTAGAAAAAAAAAAAATCTCAAGGTTGTAAACCCCAGTAGATTACAATTAGATATTGTATTCTAAATAACTTCATCTGGAAACCCCTATATATAAGAACAGAATTAGCTGAAGTATTGCTCATAGGCAGGTTGTAACCTGTGCTAGCTCCTCTCAGATTAATAGCACCTTCATCTCTGAAAGAATATTCATCATCATTAATGCGTTGGATTCCAGGCTTCTGCCATCATTGCATTTCTGACTATTGAGGACTCATAGAGATATACACTGTGAATAATCAAACTAACTAGGTTTCAGCCAAAGTTACTAAGATCTGAAGTTGCAGACTTGGGTGGTCTGCACAAGCCTCATTTACCTAAGATTTGAATGGATGATTTCATTTTTTTATACCTTGAACTTCATTTACAACAGAAATCAGTACACAGTAAAATATATTAAAAAATTATGTATGTTATGGAGTATATATATGTATTAACTAGTCATGAAGACTTCAGTGTGGTTTTTTACTTTGCAGTGCAAGGCCTCCTGCAAGTGGACAGCTAGAAGAAGAGAAGTTCACAAGTTGTATTTCTCTGTACATCACGATAACTTTAGCTAAATAAATAGTTATTTGTACCAAGATTTTGTTTAACCAACTCCATAGGGGATTCAGTTGTGAAATTTAGATTAGGCTTCAAAGCAAACTTTAACTCATCTCCAGGCAGAGTAATTTACTCTAGTGCTCTAGGCTCCATCTATATGCAGTTAGAAGTATCTAATAACTATTGTGTTTCTTAGCCATGTAAACATAGCCCTTTTTAATACAAAACAAGATAAGCTTATGGGAATTGACTGTTTGTATTTCCTTTCCTATTACCTGAGAACTGCAAGTCTTTAGTGACTTTCAAAAGTAAGTCGTTAAATTTCTCTTAAGTCTAAAATAAATAAGAATTTACTGTCTTCAGTATACGCATTTTAAAGAATTAATTAAGGTTTAATGAATTAATTGCATGTGCCATTCACATAAAAATGTGCTATATATTACTCATAGCTATGTTAAAAAACACTTTTGAAAGTAAAGTAGTTAAAGCTGTAAGTTAGCTGAATACAAAGCTTTCACTTAGCTCCCTTGTGTACACGACATAGTATTTAATTACAGGATCAGAATAGTAATTGCACAGAATAGTAATACTGTCTGATTAAGGAGCTATTCAGCTCTGTTTGCCTTTTTTCAGTACGTGGCTCTGTTGCCATCCCCAGCAATGTTCTAAGCTCTCCGTTGCCAGAGAAAGCCTTGACAGCAGTGGAAAGCAATGTGTTTTCCCCAGTCACAGCTTCAGAAACGGAACAGTTGTTTTGGCTGTAGTTTAAGAAAAACACAGAAGGGGCTGATACCTGTCATGAAGAATATTAACCAGAATGCATAAAAGTTGGCAAATAAATATACAACAAGGTCTTACAAATATATCCAACACTTTAACAACAAACAGGACTACAAGTTGTGACTGCAGTCTATTCTCTGTACACAAATTTTTGGCTCAGAATTAGAAAGGCCTGTGGTGAGGATGTGGTTTTCTAACTTCAGAGCAGGAAGCCAGGACATGGCTGAGATAATTAAGGGAAGCTCCTGAGTGAGGTAGTAGACCAAATTAAAGCACAGGGTCTTTACCTTACTCTAGTACAAGTATTCTTTCTGGTAGAGAAAAAAGCTGAACCCTAAGTTTTTCCATAGAGCATGCACTGGTCAATGTTCAAGTGGGATCTGGAGCACTAAGCAGCCTGCACCTTTGAAAGACTGTTGGAAACTGCATCTGGTTCTGAGCTATGGGAGGAACACCAGCCACCTACCAGGGGAATCTTCCCTGTTTGCCTTCAAGGGTATTGCTACTCAAGTGGCATGAAAAGTGTGCAGAGCAAAATGCTCATCAAATGAAGGGCCTTACTGTTGTAGCTCAGTCAGTTAGAAGTGCTGTTTCCTGGAGAAGAACCAGTTTTTCTTCTGATAGAGCGTTCTTACAAAAGAACTAGAAGCAATGTCAATATCATAAAGACTGGGAAGCTATAAACAAAACTCTTGTGTCAAAAATGAATCAGAAAGGAAGGGAGGAAGGGAAGAAGGAAGGAAGGAAAGCAGGTATTTTTTTACGTCCCAAATACAGCACAAATGGGCAAGTTGCTGTGTTCTGCTTGAACATGGGAGACCTGGATCTTAGGTGATATTTGTCATCATGGCATCATCATTTTCACATAAAGGTACGTATGAACCATGTATTTCCCAAGGAAAAAGCAAGAAGATTGTGTTTCCTTGGGGTTTGGGGAGGAAAAAGAAAAGAAAAGAAAAGAAAAGAAAAGAAAAGAAAAGAAAAGAAAAGAAAAGAAAAGAAAAGAAAAGAAAAGAAAAGAAAAGAAAAGAAAAGAAAAGAAAAGAAAAGAAAAGAAAAGAAAAGAAAAGAAGAGAAGAGAAGAGAAGAGAAGAGAAGAGAAGAGAAGAGAAAAGAAAAGAAAAGAAAAGAAAAGAAAAGAAAAGAAAAGAAAAGAAAAGAAAAGAAAAGAAAAGAAAGAAGAAAAGGAGAGAAAGAGAAGAGAAGAGAAGAGAAGAGAAGAGAAGAGAAGAGAAGAGAAGAGAAGAGAAGAGAAGAGAAGAGAAGAGAAGAGAAGAGAAGAGAAGAGAAGAGAAGAGAAGAGAAGAGAAGAGAGAAAAGGGGAAAGGAAAGGAAAGGAAAGGACAAAAATAGAAATGGGAAAAGTAATCAGGCAATCACCAAGACAGAATGAAGATGGAAGTTTGGCCAATGCTGCTGAGTATTACCAGCAAATCAGTCAGTAGGCCACTTGGCTTTTTAAAATGATAAGTGAGGGTCATGAGCCATGGCAACAGCAATTTACAAGCACTGCATGAGGAACGTGCCTGGTGCCTCCTAGCCCCAGCTTCAGGGTGCACATGCAGGTAGGCCAAGACGCATTCAAGTGTTCCACAGATGGAAGCAGGCTTAGGTCAGATGAAATGTCCCAACAGACTTGAACCTAGGCCAAAGGCCAAAATGTACAAATTAGGTAGTTAAAAGGTGAAATTCTTGGAAAAACATGGTAGGGGTGAGGGATTGGGAAGAAACAGTGGAACAAGGAGGCAAAAAGTACTTACAATCTTAATTGAAAGAAGAAAAAAAAGGTAGAGGTTAAACCTTATTTTGGTCTATATTTCTAAGCAGTTTAACTTTCCCATGGTCGCAGAGCAAATCGTATATTTTCACTGTTCTATATGCACAGAATAACTCCCTCCCTTTCCTTGTCTACATTTTGCCTCCCCACTTACAAAAATTACCCAAAGAAATGTATTTCCTGTGCCAATCCTCCCTTTTTCTCTTTTCATTCTGACAATCTTTTGTAGATTTTACAGGTTATGGCTATTTTTGTCTATATTTGTCATTTGTCTCAAAGCTTCAACATTACAGACCCTAAGTTCACCTCATAATATCAAATTCAGTCATGCTGCTTTTCAGCAAAGAGAACTCTAATGATCTCATATGCCTTTGTGCTCAACTATCATCATCACTGAGAGCTTTTCTGGTCTCCATGGCTGTCTGTTTGAGCAAAGAAAATATCCAGGCTGTGTATTTGATCTTTTACTTAACTCTTTATATCAGTCTTCACAAAAAATGTTTTATTAGACAACATTGGGATAATGCAATCTGTCCTGAACTAACTTGCAAGAGCTTTTGATGATCTTGAATTTGCCAAGTGATTATTGAGGTAATGCAACTGTGGCTGTCAATATATAAAAAAATTACTAATACCTGTATAATCTATTTTTGAAAATCCCATACCATCTAAGTACATGCAAGAACATAAAAGGGTTCCCTCCAAAACTGGCTTTGCTTGTCTTCAGCAAAGTCAGTTCAAATATGTATGAATTACTCTGGAGATTTAAAATTCCAGCACAAGCCTTGAATAGGTACTCTTGAAAACCCCATAATATTTCCACAAAATGTTGAAAAATTGGCTGACAGTCTAAGAAGGAGTGAAATAAGGTGTTAATCTTGTGATTCCTCTGTCAGCTATAGCGTTAATCTGGTAATAGCAACATGTCAAGTTTTGCTCAGAATAACCCCCCAAAAACTGTTGCATATGATTTCCAGTTCACATATCAAGTTTTGCAGACTTTTCACTTCTGCATCACCAGTTTTCCTTGAATTATTCAGTTCCTTCAGTTAATGGCTATGAGCATGTTGTACATGCAAGAGAGTATGTGTTATAGCTTCATTTACTTCATGACATGTCTTAGTCATTTTTAAATTTAGATTTTTTTCTAAATGCTTTTCTAAATTTGTGTTGATGCCTGGTAAACAAGCTGTGAAGGATCAGTCACCATTAACACAATCTGTCTATCCTGCACCAGAGAGCCCTTGAAGGGAATTTCCAGCATGACACTGCTGGATGTCTTGTCTTTTTGGAGCGCTACAAAGCAAATTGTAAACAGTATTCACTATGCCAGCACAAGCAACAGCTTTGGTACCACTTTCTGCTGAATGTACTTCTCAAAAATTCAAAGAATGATGGTTGTTTAGGAATAGTAGGCACTGTTTACCTTCTTGCTTTATCACACTGGTTTTCCCAAAAACTTATATAACATATTAGCTCTATTAATTGCATTATTCTGTTTTACAGTTTATGATAAGAATAATTCCAAAAATCATCAGGTTGGTTTTAACTCTTGTCTTTCTGTTCCAGCTTCCATAGTTTGGAGAATGTTCCTAAGCAGCATGCCTTTTCTAGGTAACAATGATTCATCATCACCCTCAAGGGCGTCAAGCTTTATGTCTGATCCACTTTCATACAAATATGGTTTACCATAATTCTGGTGAATTCTGCCTTGGCACGCTTTCTGTTCAGGAGCTGGCACTGATGACTCAACCTCACAGTCACTTCTTGGCTTCACAGATAATAATCTTATCCACCTTCAAGGAAACCGTGTGAACATCTGCATATCTGCTTTTGTATTGTTCTCCTTCACTGCATGTGGTATGTGTCTGTTGTAATGATTCTCAAGGATCAGATGAGTCATGTTTCTGAAGACACTTTTTTCTCTAGATGCTTTCATCAGCCTAAGGACTGGTGGGAAGTTCCTAATTAAAATTGTCATAGTCGTAAGAGGGCTATACACCACAAGGAAGATTGTCTTTTTGACATAGATTTTGTATGGGACAACATGAGACTGTGGCCATTCTATTCCTTCATTTCATCACCATTTGAACAGGATGATTCAATAACTGAAATCTATTGTTTTTCACATGTCATGTTTAAACACAAAATGGCTATGTCTCAGCTGCAGGACCCAGAACTCCTTCCTTATTTTTGGGTTTGCCCATATAAGAGCTTCAGCTCCACTCCTGCTCCATCTTGTGATGGGGACCTAGACAGTCACCACCCTTTCCCTGTGCTTTGATTTTGTGGGGCGGTAAGCTGGGTGTACAGGCAATAGAAGTGTCATGATACAATCCAGTTAACCTCTCAGTCTAGATAACCAAGATGTGGAAAGTGCATGCCCAGCCACCCATCTTCTGCACAGCTTAAACAGAGGCCATGTGCCTTCTTCTGTTGTAGTGCTAGAATATGTCACAATTTAGATAAATCTGAAGTGGGAAGTATTATTGTGCAACAAGAGCACTCTTACCTTCCACAGTATTTAAGTGTTTCCTGCTGAGTTACCAAAACAAGTTCAATACTTAACAAACAATCCTAGAAACATTCTGTCTTTTTTTTTTTTTTTAAACTTTGATCTCTACCTAGTATATTTGTCACAAAAAATCAGTGTCACTTACAAGCTGTAGTGAACTTTTGGAGAAGAAAAGGATGTTTGTGGGATTTTTACATGAATAATTTAGTCTCACTTCATCATTCTCTTTATGAGAGAATGCCTTGTCAAAATATTTGGCAATCTAATTTATTTTATAGTATATTATCACATTGACATTGCAAATGTGTTAACCAATCTCTTCATGCCATCATATTCAGGAATTGTTAATTTCTCTTTACCTCCAGTCTTTTTCAGCCTTTAGAGTTTCAGCTTCCACAGAGGGATGGTGGTTTCAAACTTGCAGTTGATACCTAGTTTTCTAAAGAATCAATTCAAACCCTTAAATGTAGGCACAGCTATTATGTACAAATTCAGAAATGATACATTGGTCCTTTGTCAGAGAGAAAGGGAATGTCTGAAACTTCTGAACAGGGTTTCCCCAAACTGTGGCTCAGTGCCAGAGTTCCAATTTCATTGAGAAAATTTCGATAAAGAATAAGAACAGGATACCAGCAACCCAGCCCAAGCCAAATTATCATCTTCCATCTAAAAAACTCAAAGCAATTAAGAAAATGTGTAATACTAAATATACAGAAGGAATTAATTGTTGAGAATTATTTGCATCTTATTCATGGATAAATCTAGACACAGCTACCTTCAGCAAGCCAATGGCAAAGCTAAGTCTGGACCATTCTGCCCTCCATCCTCTGTTCTAAGTGTGCAATATACATAAACTATGACATTTTGAAGTATGAGAAGCTTCAGACAATGAGGGGAATGCTTTTTGGGAAAAGTGAACTTCATTCTAGTATGCACATGTTTGGCTGACAATAATTTTAACTATAGAACAGTGAACAGTAAACTTATGCTCACATTTTACTAGCATTGGGGTTGTATAGGTTTTATGGTCCTATTATTCAACAGTTAGCCTAATATAAGTTACAAATGCATAGCTTACCTTTGGTTTTGCTTTAAATTAAATATAGGCATTCAATATTTGTTTCTACCTTCTCATTTTTCATTAAATCCATGCAATTCTTTAAAATTTAATAATGTGAGCTTTTTGCAACCATTTGAGAATCTGGGTTATGTAGTTAAAACACTGTGCAAATAATTCATGTGATCAGACCAATATAACTTTAGTGTTACAGTCACTTTAAAAATTTTGAGATTGTAATTCAGCTACCAGGAATTCATATCCAATTGTCTTCACATGGTCCTGGGTGACTATTCCTTATATAATGAATGACTCCAGAAACCTCTTGTTCTCAGAATACATTATAGTGCATAAAATAAATGAAGTTGGAGTTTTACCGGACAATTTTCTTACTACAATGTCTGTTCGAATGTGGATTCTAGGTTATGTTTGTATTACTGCCTGTGTTGTTTACAGTGCAGAGAGAGGACTCAATAGCTCAAGTTATGTGTGAAACATCTTCCTGAGAGATACAAATATATGGAATTTATCTCATTAATGGAGAAGTTACCTCATGAGCTGAGCTGCCCCCAATGGCTAATGTGACCACTACTATCAGGTGAAGATTTACTCTGAGGGCAACATCTTGCCATTGATTTTCAGGCATCATTTATTGATTCCAGAGGATATTTTGTGTAATATCTGATAGTCTTATACAGTCCTTACTTTAATGTACAATTGTCAACTTAGTGCTATTGTAGAAATTACTTTTCTTGTGAGAAAAATAAGTACAGTCCATTCAGTAAAGATTTGGTTATTATCTTTCATAGGAAATTGTACCTTATATTGTCTATTTTAAATACTGTTATATTATTTTATCCATATATACCTTATAAACACAAGCACAGGTGGCACAGAAGTCAAACATGTGCAGTTGTTGCCACATGTACTTACAGACTACAAGTAATTTCTAAGTGACTGAAGAAACTGAGATGATTTGAGCTGCTTAATCTAAAAAAAAAAAAAGACACATCAGAGGGAAAATATTCGATTCAGATAAAACAACAAAAGTTGGTCAGAAGGTCAATGAGGAACTCCTGCTTGCCCTCTAACAATACAAGAACGAAAACATTTGATGAAATAGGAAAGCAATACACTTTTACACAGTTTGTAATTAACCTGTGGAACTGGCTGTCACGAAATATCAGTGCACTCAAGAGTTTAAGAGCCTTTGAAAAAGAGATGACATTTTATTTGAATAATGAGAACATCCACAGATAATTTAGTAAATAAAACAATATTTTGGACAGGAGGCAGACTTTCATACTTTGTAATATTAACCAATTTCCATTTAAAAGAGTGAAATATTTTTTTTTTCTGGAAATATATTTCAAAAATTCTCTGTGCATTTCACAGTTAATTTTGTAGCACCCACAGCCAGATAGAGACCGTGACGACAATTGTGCAGTGTTGCATAGTGACTAGATGGTCCACTGGCAGTGTCCTGGACTCATTGTATCCAGAGATACAAGATTCCCACACTGCATAAGATTATACTCTTTATATTACTGTAAAGAACACAGATTCCTTCTGGAAGACTTTTCAGGCTCTAATTTACTATTGGGTTTACATTTCTATTATTTTCTCGATTTCAAAATTTAATTAGAGTTTTAAATGGTAAAATTAGTCCCTAGAAGCCAGAAGGCTCTATTCTAGAGTCTTCATACATGCAAGATTTTGGTCTGTTTTGTTTGCTGCTTACTACAAAGAAAATAATATTTCACTTTTTCTTATCAATACAATTCCCTATTTTACCTATTTTGTCTCCTACATTTTTTTACATGTCTTTCTCCTGTGACTATTCTTACTCTAAACTTTTTCTTACTGAACACAATGGAAGCTTTATTCAGTCCACTCTCTCTTTCCATGGTGTTTCATTGTCTGGTTGTTTTGTAAAGAATTGTAAATGAGAGAAACTGTTCATTAAAATAATCCTTTCAGTTGCTACATCCTTCAGTGCTGCAGATACACACACACACACACACACACATACAGAGTCATGCATTGTACCTGCAGTTATCCAACTCAAAAATAAACTTTCAGAAGTCTGTTATAACCCTACATAGAGATATTAAGCTTTTTGCATTTTTTTCTTCTTAGTAAAAACTAAGGGTAGACAGGGAAAAAGCAAGGGAAAAAAAAGATTGACTACAAAATTCAAATATTTTTCCTTGTTGAGCAGAAGGGTAAGGATTTCAAAAGTCATTTTGGAAGGTGAAAGGCTTGAACAGCTAGCCAAAATTACGGATGTCACACTGCTTTTCCTTGTTGAAGCCAAAGGCTTGACCCTTAGCCTTTCATTTCCCAAGAAACTGACTTAACTCCAACCTATTGAACTGTTCTGGAAATGGTTGTCTAACAATTTAATCCAGTAAAATAATTTGAATAACTGACTAGGGCACAGAATGGGACTGACCCCTTAAGCGGGGTTAGGATACTTGCCTGTTGCACAGGATGACTGCAGGTTTCTGACTATGACTCCAACTTTGCCTTTTTCTCTGGTTTGTTGGCTATTCTGTTCCTGGGAAAGAGATGCTAAGGTCTTCAAAGAACACATGCCAAGCGATTCTCTGTCCTACCCTTTTTAAAAGTCCATTTCTAACGACATTTTATGGAGAACAGACTCCTAAGACTAAATGTCTGTCTTTGTTGCTGTTTCTCAACATCTCATTTATTCTGAATGTAAATGAGAGTATCTGAGTATTTGATGAAATTATCATTGAAACGACATGTTCTGTAACCCCATTAAATCTGCGTTTTCAGATAAAAATATTCTGTTGGAAAATTCCCAAATGGCTTTTATAGTCAATACATTTTGTTTTCTTGTTTTCTCTTAGAACACCTAAAATAAAAACAAACCGTGCTTTGTATTTTGTAGACTCGAGCTCTATCCCAGCATTCACAATCCCATACATTCATGCCCTTCTCCTTGTAGTTTATGCATTCTGATTAATATTATATAGAATAACCTTCAAACCTAGCATCCAGATAGAAAATACTGTGGTCAGATTCTACCAGAAGTTTTAGTGCATTCATGGTCTTAATACAATTAAGATGCAATGAGCTGCTTGAACAAACTGAGTATGTGTTTATACAAGCAATTACTCAGGACCCAAACTCTTAAAATGTCCAGGCAAATACTGTGTCAATGTGGAAGCTACACAGCTACACAAAGGCATGGGCTGTCTGTGGCATAACACCTCCTCCATATAGGATGTTGTCAACATTCAGTTACACTTTGGACAGTAAGGGAGGTACATCAATTTAGGGTCATAGCAGAAATACCTCTGTCAGCAAGACCTAGTTTTATATTTTGCAGGTTTTTGGCTATCTGTTGTCTCACTATACACAAAATTCAACCGGTTTGCAGGAGTTAAGTACTACTGAATATGAATACAGTGGTAAGGTTATGTCTGCTATGAATTTGCAAAGAAAATAAATAAATGTTTTGTTCTGGGCTCTACCATTTCCTTTGGAAAAAAACTGAGTCTTCATGATCATATGTAGAACTAAGACCACATAACTGGTCAGAAACATCCTTCTTCAGCTTGTCATCAAACTGACCATTGTATAAATGCAACTGGGTACAGGGAGATGGACAAAGATTCTTCCCAGCTCTGCTGCTGCCTCTATGGGGAGTCTATTTAGAGCAAGCTGCTTGGCGATGCTCAATTAGCTTAAAAACATATTGTATAGCTCTTCTCTTTTTGTTGTTGTTTTTGTTTTGTTTTCCAGTCAAAAATCTTCAAAAGCTTTTAAACAACAATGGGGCCAGGAAAGATTGTTGTCTGAATCTAAAAAGCAGAAAAATCAGCAGAGAGTCTCCTGTATACATGATTTCTTTCATTCTCTATTTCCTGCATTAAAGCAATTACTTAATGGACAGAAAGTTATTTTAAAATCCTTCAGAGTGTGAGGTAGATTACAGCAAAATCTCCCTAAGCAATGGAAAACAATGTATAAATAATAAGAACATAATCATTTGCTTTAATGAAAAAACGCTCACAAGGGAGGAAAGATGTGCATGCATATGCACTAAAATTAAGTCATCCTACTTACATGCTCATGTCCCCGTGAAGCATGCTCTTCAAGCACAATTCTGAAGCTTGAATGCTGCTATGTTTCATGATCCAAGACATATGTAGGGGGAAGACAGTGCTGTACTTGTGTCAGCTCATTTTTGGCAGCTCTCCTGACTACAAAAAACAAGAGGAAACTTTATCGTGCCGTTTCTGTTTTGACAAAATCTACAGAAACCAGAAATTTCTCTCTCCCTCCCCTCGCCCCCCCAAACCTAATCAGTCCCAAATCCAGACAAAGAAGACCCAAACCAGCTAAGGAAACCTCATAGTCACATACTTGAGTACAGGTGTAGAGAAGGCTAAAAGAGTTTAATTCTTCTCCAGCAGCCTGCATTTGGATCCTTTGGTATGCAGTCCTCTGCACAATTTAAGGCAGATACAGGCTCTGGATACTCATCTCAGATGTGTAAAGTCCAGCTTTAAAGCCTCTTTCATATCAGATTTAGTAGATCCAAACATTCAGCAGCTTTTCTCCATACAGTATTAGTAATCAGTTTCTGGCTGTAGGTAGAGAGGAACCAATAGACAATACAGACTGTTTATATGCTTACCAAATTACACTTCTGCCTATCTATCATCTATCTATCTATCTATCTATCTATCTATCTATCTATCTATCTATCTATCTATCTATCTATCTATCTATCTTCCTTCTACCTTCTTCTAACCGTATAGTTTCTACTGTTATGAAATATCATTTAATGAAAAAAAAATCCAACATTGGCAAACGAAAGTGACAAAAACTTGGGATGGACATGACAAATGCTAGCTGCTTATCTTCTAGCCAGAAAGTCTGGTTGCCAGTATCAGAAGTTGGTCTGTAATTTGAATTATTTGCTAGAACAGTATGAGGGGGCAAAAAATTATCTTTATGACAGAACACCAACCTAAACCTCCACAAATATTCAGAAAGTAATGCTCGACCTTCTCTCCTTCCCTTCCCCAGAAACTATCCTTTATTTACATACAATTTATAATGACTTTCAGAATATTTCAGTCAATTCTATTTCGCTAACAGTTCTTATAATTCTGCTTATGCTTTCTTGGTGTCCAACAGCAGCAGCTGTTTTCTTGGCAGAGTCATAGGTTATTCGATAACACCTCATTGAGCTGCAGTTCCTTCCTGTGCAGAACGGGCAGGTACTTTCCAAAACAACTTTATGCAGATTGGATAAATTCTGTCCACGTCTTGGTTGATGAAGTGAATGCTTGACAGAAATACCTTCTCAGTTACCATGTTTTGAACCATTTTACGTCTTCCAGGAATGACATCAGTGGGTTGACCTTAACAGTAGAAAAAGCATAACTAGTGAGCCATGGAGTGCAACTAGGGCAGAACGTTTTGGTTTTAACAGGTTTAAACTCATTACAGAATATGTGGGCTTAAACAATTGATCTTTTTACTACAAAAAAGTGAGGACTGCAGCTGGAGTAGGGGGGTTGAAGAGGCAAAACTGGCATCTGTAGGATGAAAGAAGTAGATAGAAAGTAAAATTCTTCAAAAGCATGTTGTCCACGAAAGAGTGGAGGTGTGTGGGAACTGAAGTTCACACTTTAAAAATGTCGATTGTCTGCTTGCCTTAAGTCCTTTCAAGCAAATAAGGGAGTTCTCACTGACATCAGTAAGTTTTTACTCGTATCTTCCTTCTATATTTCTAAAATGTATAATTCCTTAGTGATGAAGATTTAAGGCAAGTAATATTTACCTCAAAACTGTTTTCATTAGGGTATTTTGGGACTATAAAATGAGTGTTTGGGGGGGAAAAAGGACTCAGTTATGCAGTGTAATGATTTCTATGTTCAAAAGACCTGTTGAACGCGCTAGTTTTGTGTTTATTTTGCACAGAATGTCTGGAGGTGTTTTGTTTTTCTCACACTTAATCTATTTGTGCTATATAAGTATATTGCTTCGTCTACCACCCTCTTTTTAAGAATGTGAATACAGCACTTCATTATTAGGTTTGCAACTCTCAGAAATTATTCTTTGTGGAAGAAAGGAGAAACACCCCTAACTAATTAACTAATGTGCTTTTTTTCCCTAAAATCTCCTTTAATAGTTAGTGTGCATAGCTGAAAAGGAGTGAAAGCTGCCATAAGGTTTAGTACATTTACTTGTATGCCCTCTATGAATTTATCACATGATAAAGGAAACTGTCTGAACGCAGCTGTTACAATCGCCTCAGTTGTTATAGTTGCCCAAAACACTGTTTAGCCCATGTTTCCCCTACAGCTAGACTGGCTACTTGTGATATTCTCCTGTCTGTTTGCTTTACTAGCAGGCATCCCACTGTCGGGACTGTATTCCCTGTTTGCTCATTTGATCATGTATAGTGTGTATAACATATGGTATTTGGTTAAGGGAACTTTTTTTTTATTAGAAAAAGCACAATTTCCTTTATCATCCTCTTCCAGATGTATTGACTATAAAGCCATCTAAACCTATGTTTGCAATACATTTAATGAACATTTATGAAGCCTAGATAGGAAAACTGCCTTTTTTTCCGCTGTTGCATCTACTTTACAAAATGATGTTAAGCTAAACAATAAATCAAAGACAGCCCTGACATAATTCTAACTGTTATTTGATTCTCTTGAAGCATTCTCATATGAGCTGAATTTAGAAGATTTCTTCACAGCCCTTTTCAGATGGCTCTAAAAGACAGTTAAGCAGGTGTTTCTACTGAAGAACCAAGGCAAACACAATGTTATTCGGGAATTCACGTGCCCTGTGAAGAGTGGCTCTTCCTGAGTGCTGTTTTGGGTACGAGAACAGGGGTGGAGAGACAGAGAAAGCCAGAGAAGGAAGCCGTTATGAGCTTCAACACCAGATTAGCAGATATCGGTTCACTCCCAACTTTCAGCTGCATGTTTCTGCCCCCACATGCCTCCTCCTTTGTGTCAGATCGACGTTATGAGGCTCTGCAGTGAACCATACCACAGAACTTGTATCTGTTAAAAATATTAATTGCAGGGTATTTTTAACCCGTTTCATGTTCTTGATTAGCTCATCACATGGCCTCCCAGCTATGCTCCCCTAACAGAGCAGGCAGTGCAGGAATGGAAGATGAGAGGCAGGGAACAAAAGTGGGCAGAAAGAGCTTAAGCTGGGGCTGCTCCTGAAGCCTGTGGAAGCTTGTCCTAAGCCAGCCTCAATGAAGATGCTGTTATAACCCTGAACTTGCAGAGGTATTGGCCAGAAGAGCTTTGGATCTTGAATACAAAAACTGAAACAGGATTTCTACTTTGGCAAATGATTCTCATCTGTGTTCATTTTTCTAAAGGAGCACACATACATTGGAGACATTCCTCTCTGCTGTCAATTTCTGCTCATTTTAATAAGTGCAAAACTAGATTGGTGAAAAATGACTGAAAAAGAGTTGAAGTATAAAGATGAGAATCCTGAAACCTTGCTTTGTCCACTTTTATGCTTTCTTCCATAAAGTAACATGAATCACAAAATCACCTCAGCAAACTATGTAATGGCAAACAGCCCTCCCTACACATCTTGTTTGGTAGGGCAGCCCACCATTGTACTTGCTTATGGGAATTCTTCCAGTAGGTTCTTCCAGTACCTAAAGAGGACCTACAAGAATGCTAGAGAGGGACTTTTAACAAGGTCATGTAGTGACAGGACAGGCAGCAATGGCTTCAAACTCAAAGATGGTAGATTTAGATTAGATACAAGGAAGAAATTATTTACCATGAGGGTGGTGAGGCACTGGAACCGGCTATACAGAGAAGTCGTGGATGCCCCATCCCTGGAAGTGTTCAAGGCCAGATTCAATGGGGCTTTGAGCAACCTGGTGTAGCGGAAGATGTCACCGCCCATAGCAGGGGGTTGGAACTAGATGATATTTAAGGTCCCTTCCAACCCAAACCACTCTGATTCTATGATTCCATGATTCATTTAATTATACAGCATATTGGGCAGTTATATTGGCCAGTATTTCAATATTAAATTGTCCAGTTGTCCAGTCCATGTAATAAGTGACATTGGCAGTAGCAACAAAGATACATGCATTGGTAGGTAGTTTCTGATTTATCAACTTTAGATTTTCTTTCTTCTAGAAACAAAATCAAGAGCTTTATTTCAGGTGTCAGACAAAGACATTACTGCAACTTCACACGGGGCTGTGCAGCAGCTGTGTGTTGGCAATTGTTGGTTCAGTTTTGACAAAAAAGTCAAATGCAAAGTGATGTAAGCTATCTTTGCACTATTTAATTACCTGCAAAATAATGTCAAATCATCTGACATTTTTCATGCCCCACCAACAACCTGATCCTGACTTCACTGGGACTCTGAGACCTCTGTATTGATCTGTTCATGACTCCTGCCTGTTAACCCCTTCCTTTTCTGTCAAAATATATCTTGATTTTTCTTCTTTTACACAGCTGTTACATCTATTATACAGCTTAAACAAAGGCGTGCTCTGATTCTACAAACAGTGATGCACATGCTTAGCTTTAAGTTTGCAACTAGGCCATGGAAGTCAAAGTTGTTTCAGTTTAAGAACCCACATAACTATTTAAAGGATTGGGTCCATAGCCAGATAAAGATAAATATCAGAAACACGAAAGAAAATACTTGAGCATATGCATAGCTTACTGTGGCATTACTAAGTAGTTAGCAGTGATTGCTTGTGCCAGCAACCTAATATAAACATTAGATGATTTTGCATCTCCCTGATTGATCATACATTTGTTAGAGATGATGAGATGAAATTCATATTTCCATACAGCCTGAAAAAACTAATAAAATGGAATAGAACAGCACAAAACAGAGAAGACCTTCTTCTGAGTCCCGAAGGTCATTTTTTCTTGAATACAGAAATATACCATCTCTTAGTAAAAATGTACAAACATGTTCTGTAACATCATGATCTGTATTTATATTTTAAACGTTTTAATGAAATATTAAACAGATTCAGTTTGAGATCCTGTTATTAAGCTATAGGAAAGCTCATGACAACAGAGTGACTGCAATAACTACTCTGAATGAAGTAGCTTGTTATTCAGTAACAACATGAAGTTCTAACCCGAAGCTGATATGCAATAACTAAATATTATAAAGCTATAATATTTTTGTTTCTTATTTTTTGTAAAAAAATTTTCCTCCTGGGAGGTGTGGGGTTTTTTTTAAAATGTATGTTCTCAAACTCATCTCTTTCTTACCCTTTCCTTTATTCTTCCTTTCTAGCTCCTGCTTTTCCTCAGCATTCTCACCTCCCCTCAATTCTCTTCAATTTGATCTCATCCATATGTTCTTACACAAATTGGCTGCAAAAGTTCTAGGTAAGGTGAGCAGATGTCCTGTGAAAAAAAGTCATCAGGGTGTCCATTTTTTCCCCATTTCTTCATATTACACTACTCAGTTGCACAGTAGGGGAAAAATAATAAGCAATTTACATAGAGAAATCCTTGGATAAACTGGTGTTAAAATACTGGAAAATAAACTCTTGCAGTAGTTTGTCAAAATTAAACAAAAAAAAAATTTGTTCATTCTTTGCAGTTATGCCAGCAGGTTGTCTAAAACATCTGCTCTTGTAATATGTCACAAGAAATAGCCTGTGCAGGTTAGGCCAGTACATAATAGAAGTAAATGTATTTTTAAATGCCAGGTTTTAAAAGAAGACAGATCTGCTTGGTATCTCATTATAAGGGAAATGGCTTTTCATGTCACCCTATCAGTAGTTGTGCAGCTTTGGGGAAAGTTTCAAAGGTTACGATCCATACCTTTTAACTCTTAACTAGCTTACAATTTTTCCCATGAAGAAACTCTGGATAGTTTTAATTCTCAAATAATAATAAAATTGATTATTTTTTGGCTTTAATAAATGGAAGGGAATTTGCCTTGTATCTGCATATGACAACTATTCTTCCTATTTCTGGACAGGAAAACTCCTTAGGAACATCATGTGGGGCAGATGTGTAGACATTTGCTTCTCTGTATGTTCATGTGCATATACACACATGAATCTCAAAAATCTTTTGGGACTGATTATGACTTAATGGTAGTATAACAATGAAGAAAAATCACTAATTTGCCTAGAAGTGTCTAGTCACGTCAGTGAAATATAAATCCAGCTTTCAGAAAGCTTCAGCTGAAGAATTGACTTGTCTTACATCAAAAATCCTTGCATCAATCTGCATGTTTTGGACCCAAATTCATTAAGTCACTAACACGTGTACTGAATTTAAATATGCTTGCGCATGTTCGCACAATTTGACCAAAAGAGAGATATTTAAGCATGCACTCATGTAATTTACCAAATCATGGTTTATCTGGCAAAGTACAAAAGCCTTTTAGGTGTTGCAATGTTCCTGACTGAATTCAACATTTAAATATATTATTCCTTTGGATCTACTTATGATCTTGCAGTTATACGAGTACTTAAAGATTTTGGTGAGCTAGATCTATATTATTAAGTATACAATACCAATAGGCATTAATTTCCTTTTGCTTACACGCGTTGTGAGCCCATAAAAATACATATATAGAAAATACAGTGGTACAAGTAAGAAGGTTATATCTTTCTGGTGGCACTATGATTATCTCTGAAGTCAAAGTGTTATTAAGTCAAACAGTCAGCCATCAGAAAATACAGAGATATACAGGAGTTTTGACTAAATTTTCACTGGGAAATTAAATGTATATATTTCTGATCAAATGCTTAGAGAAAGCAGGCCCAGATTAGAAGTAACCTGCACAATTTTTCATTTACTACAGAAACGTCCTTGTTCTTCCCATTTTGGAGAAGTGTTTTAAAGATAACCCAGCACGTTCTTACTGACTCTTCTGCAGTGGCTCCAACTTTGGCTTTTCACAGGCAAAAATCTCACATTGCAAAAGCTTTTTAGTCTGTTCCCTTGTGGGTATGTACAAAATTGTGGAAATCAAAATATATTTAAGAATAATGTGTCATTTCTTCCATGCTTGAATCATCTCTTGATTGAAATTGAACAGAAAAAGCTTCCATATCTTTCCTTTGTATAGGCTAATCCTTTATATCTCTTCTTTTTTTTTTTTTTTAAATAAAGTACTATTTCCTATGTTGACAAGTTGAGCATGTTTTAAAACCGCAATTAAGAAGTGTGAGAAATAAGGAAAATGAATGATGAAGCATAAAAATGTGTCAAGAAAAAAAGGACCCGATTATCTGGGGAGGCTTCTGCTTTGCATTGATATTACATAATAGTACTCTGGTCTGAACTACTCTCAATTTCTTAACCAAATTACCCTTTAAATTACCAAGCAAGGGCCATATGCTTCCCTCATTTATGCTGCG
The DNA here is from genome assembly GCF_036013445.1 of Caloenas nicobarica. Taxonomy (NCBI): domain Eukaryota; kingdom Metazoa; phylum Chordata; class Aves; order Columbiformes; family Columbidae; genus Caloenas; species Caloenas nicobarica. The sequence goes on along the minus strand of NC_088246.1, from coordinate 126,112,546 downwards.
CATATCTCAGATTTTTGCTTAATTTAAACAAGAGAGACATGATAAGTGTCTCTTTAGTTTAAAGGAAACCTGTGTGCACTTCTTTTAGTGCAATTTTCTGAAAGTTACCATGATGAGAAATGCTTTTTCACAGAGTCCTCCTGATCTCTGACTCAGTCTAGAAGTTCTTCCCTTTTCACTTTTTACACCATCATCTTTCTGGTCAAGGACTAGTCAAGACTCTTCTTCAGTGCTTCACAATGGTTACTTTATCTTCCTAAAGAGAGTTATAGTAGGATGAATAACATTTGAGACAAGAAAAAGACTAAGATTTAGAAATGAACTTAAATTTGCTCATAAATTTCAATTCTTTCACAACTTGGCAAGTCCACAAATATTAATAAAGTGTCTAAATTATGTACAATGTTTAGGTAACTCACTAAGTCTGGGTTCATTTTCTTGGAAACAGAGTAACTGGACAGGTTTCAGAATGCACAAGTTAAGACTGCTTATGTCCATATGCCCATAATTTGCTTAAATGAGTTTTTTCTTCGTGGACTTGTACCTGCATTGTCGTACTGAAGCATTCGCTCCATTGTTTCATATGGTGCTGAGATTGTTCTCCTAGTGGTGCTGTGTTGTGTGACAAAACCAAAATGGTATAACCTCAAACAGGAACTGAGATCAGACAGTTGCATAAATAATATTAAAGTGTTGAGCAATATTAGGCTTGTTACGCTCCGTTTATTGCCTGCACAATATCATGTCCTACTTGCATTTCCTTAAAAGGTTAAAGGATGTAGTATAAAATGAGCATGAATAGGCTGAATTAGGATTTAGCTGCAATGATTTATGGACAGCTAGAGGCTGATCACAACTAAGCAGACTTCTAGATGAAAAAATTACTGTAAATGTAGGAAGAGGAAACAACAGCATCTACTTCTTGACTTCCAAAATTTCTCATGGAATAATATACAAAACCAGTTAAATCATCCAAAATACTGACATGGAGTACATCTATTTCCATGCCTGTGCCTCCCTTACGCTAGGTCAGAGAAAACAGAAGGCCATTAAATCTTGGCGATTTCCATTTGAATGTGAATGTGGGATGGTCATGTTGTAAGTGAGACCAAATTCTCCAAACCTTTCTGCAGGGAGCTGACCTGAAACTCTCTTATCAGCAGGACTGGATCAATACATACTAATTAATGCTGATTTTATAAGACACGAGGTGTCTACAAATACCTTGAGAGGAAGTCCTCGCAATTTCCTTGCTACCGTGCAAATCCATGACTCATTTGTAGCAGTGTACCAGGTAACTTTCTTGCTCTATAAACACCACATGCAGCTGTGCCCTAGGGTCTGCCAACCAGCTGGACCTGGTGTCGTTCTGTAAGCGTTTCACTCTTGGGAACACACTGCCTGGCAGAAACATTTCAAAGGATTCCTGCCACCCAGACCTTCCCTACTGCTGCGGCCTCCTCCATGGGCAGTGCTGACAGACCCATTTAGTGATGAGGAAACGCAACTCTCGGCTTCTCACACACTGGGAAGGAGAATATTGCGTTTAGGGACAGACAGCGAGAGGACAGAGAGATAGAGAAAGATGCTTTTGAGTTCATTGGGTCTTTCTAATTTGAAGACTAGCCAAACACAAAGAAAACTGCAAAATCAAGAAAGAGACACTGAGATTTGGAAGAGAAAGAGGGATTTGTGTTACAGTTTCTTTTCAGGTTTCTCTGAATCAAAGTAATTTTTCAGTTAGCTAAAACAGAAGGATACTTTGCAATGACACTTTTAAAGCTTCTATGTGCCTGAGTTTTAGCTATCCTTGAGAAACAGAGTGTAACTATGTGAGACTGCCAATAACCCTGATGACATGGGTGACTTTTTTAGGCTTGCGAGGTTTTGTTTATGTATGGTGGGATGAGGGTGGGGTTTTGTGCGTGGTTTTAGCTTCTGGGCTATTAGCACTGCCCTGTGGGCCTGAAGCAGCTGGGTCTCCCATCTTATAACAGATTTCAGGAAGACAGTCTGTGCTTGTAAATATATGGCAGACCTCAAGGAATACCAGTGTTGAATACCACCCAGTAAAAGCCTAAGTAAGTCTTAAGACAACATACAGCATTTTGTTGGCACCTAAACACAATCCATCTGGGGAAGGAGATAAGGGGCTGTACCATATCTGTGTGATGAGCAACTTGAATTGTATTAAAGCTATAGGTAGTGAGGGAAATCAGCAGGAGAAGTCTGTATTTCAATAAATCCAACAACAGGATTTTACACACAATTTCTCTCCGCCACTTTAGCAAATTACCTGTCATTTACTATTTTTCTATCCATTCACAGTATACAGTTGCAGGAATCAATGCTTTGTGTGCATTGTGGAAATCTGATGGTAAAAATATCAGTTCAGTGAAACACCACAAATATACTAGCAAAAATAATCTCGTATTTTATCTTAAATTTTTTGTTCTTGCCCTGGTTTGCCAGATTCAGTTGCCTTGAGCAACACTTTAGTAGATAGCAGAGATCTCCATGCCAAATCTTGAGAGACAGTCAGGTTGTCATTCTCGTTTTCATTCTCAGTAGACCTTCAACCCTCCTCTTCCGTCATCTGTGTTTAGTGAGTACAGCAGGATAACCGTATTAGTGGCAGTTTTTGTGTGGTGATGTGTGTGTGTTTATGCTCTTCCTATGACATCTGTTAAACGTGGCTGTCATAGTTATTTCAAGACAACTCACAAAAATTAGTTCAGCAGTTAACTTTCAGCTTCATGGGCTGCTGGGCCAGAATGGCATTGGGAAGGTTCAAAAAGTGTGAAAGGCAGTTGAAAAGGATTTGTATGCTTTATTTTGTCTAATCTAGGTTTCAACACTTACCAGGTTCATTCAGTGTGGATTTGTGGTACTGCTGTAGCAGCTATGCAAACCACTTGGTCTGTCTTTGGGTCTTTTTACTTTCTTTTCTACCATGACACAACAGTCTTCACCTAATGTACAACAAGCCCTAAGTTTTAGTTTTGCATGTGGTCAAAAGGAGATAGACTCCTTTCGCTCTTCGTGCAAATCAATATTATGGCAGGTAAGAAGTCATTTTGTGGTTATTCTATATTCTGTACAGTATTTGGTATTCTGTATAGTATTTCTATAGTCATTTTTTTTGCTGTCTTCTCACTGTTTCAAGTATAGTATGACATATATAAACCACAGGATGGGGATCTATGAAGCTGCATCACATGCTTGTCACACATGCACAGATGACAGGATTATCAACCTCTGATGGCAGAATTAGTTTTGTTAACCTTATCTGTGGCAGAAGTGGAAAATATGCAGGTGGTGAATAAATAGTATGAAGAGATAATAGAATTACTCAGCCTCATTAAATGGCTACACATTGTGCTATTTAGTAATGCACTCAATAGCCAGGTGTCTTGAAGAGCAGGTACAATAGATTATTAACTGTAGGGGGACTGCACACATAAAGACAGAACTGTTAAGGGGATTCAATGCATTCTGCTCAGCACCATATGCATAGAGACATAAAACAGTTATTATTATGACATTGTCTCAGCTTGTCTAACACAGCTATCCCTATTCTTTTACTCAGTCCTCTTTTCTCTGCTTTCCTCCTTTTTCTTTTTTGCAGACTCTAAATCTATAAAAGAACATAACAAAATCTTTCAAATTGAAATCTCACACCTTTCCCCTCCTCCTTAAGAAAGGAACACATGCTATCAACAGTACACATTAATCAGTTATAAATGAAAGTAATAATAATCTGCCATGCTTTCTGCCTATTATCATAAGTAGCATGAAATGATAATTTAATAGTATGCAGTACTTCACTTCATCAATAAAAGTATCCAAGCAGCAAAGCACAAACACTAACAAGTGTGCAGCACAGTCAATTCTCATTGCATCCCCAGGACCTGATTCATTTTTCATCAGCTGTAACGCCAGCTTGCCAAGTCACAGAAGGGAGGAAGGAAAGCTGCGACTTCAGCCTCACTAATGTGTGAGGGGGAAGAGGCTGCCACTCCCTTAGCACTGTCTGCCTGAAAAGCTGTGATCACCCAGTGGTGATCACCAGCAGGGACCCCACGATCATCTTCTGCTGCAACTGTTGTGGTTTTTTTTCCAGTCCCATACAGCTGCTGAGAACAGCTGGCTTTTCTTTTTCTCATCATCTTATCTCACCTTGGAAATGAAGATTGTCTCACATTTGGCTCTTCAAATGGGAAGTACCAGGACTGCACGGCAGTGCAGGGAGCCGTGGTCAGCAGCTGCCTGACCCCCCAGCACCACTTTGCTGGGACACCATTGGCAGCTGGGTTGTTCCTCCCCCAGGCTCTTACCATGGTTCCCACTCACACACACCTTCCTCCTTACACATACTGAGCTACCAGGTGAAAACTTTCATCTCACTGGAGCTGGTTGGAAATGCTTCATCCAAATGTTCTGTGGAAAATGTAGTCTCCATAACATAAATTTTTACCATGGGAAAATATTTATTTTGCCCAAAGTGAAACAAAATCAAAGTGTTTTCTTACAAGGAAGTTGTGACTTGCATCTCATCCATCTGTCATCTCAGGGAATATTCTGTCCTTTGAGGGTTATTGCTGTCTTTCCTTGGGTTTGACTGACAGTGCCCTTATTGAAGGTACAGCCCAGCTCATGGAGCCACAGAGGTGAAGACTGCGCTTAGTGTACAGCTTCTGTGCGGCATCCTGGCTGCTGCATTAGCACGGCATCAGGTGAATATGTAAATGTTTCCACGTTCCTAACAAGATATCTTTTTTTTAAAAGGTGACAGCCCTGCAAATGACTTTCCAGTGCATTTTCGTTTTTAAGGGTTGTCCATACACTTGAAATAATAATACAGGAAGACAGAAAACACCAGAGTCCTGTGCTTATTTTAACTTTGATGAATAAAACCATGCCAACGTGTCTGCTCCTGTAGCAGTTTACAATTATGCCTATATGACACACAGTTCCTCCACACACAGTAACATTGCAATAACCAACTCAGAAGAACAGTACTGGTGTGAGGATTTTGGCTGCATATAACATTTTTCAAATAAGGCTACACACCGCCTGAAAGTGAGATCATGTCATTTACATGTGCCTGTAATTGAGCCATCTAGGAAATTCTGGGCAGAGATCTTTCTTGTAGTCCTACAAAAGGATTGAATGCCAGATACAATAATGAAAGTAAGAAAAGTTAGGAAGACACACCTGTAACTCAACAAAAGTTACAGGAAGGTGGATGCAAAAATTTAAGAAAATTTCCTTCAGGAGTTCAAAGTTCCTTCTTCCCACAGAACTAAAACAGGCCCATGATAGCTGTCAATCCTATTGTTAATTAAAATTTATGTTTCAGTGGTTAGAAGACACTTTTTCCTCACTAGCTTTTAATGACTAAAAAAAAATTATTAAACAAACGGGAAGTTAAAAAATCTAGATTTTGTCCATTTTTAATTTTCAATAAAAGGACAAAATTTCTCATTAGATATAATAAAGGTATCAGTTCAGATCTGGTAAGACTGAAAGATCTGCTTGAGGGTAGGATGGCTCTACAGAGAGATCTGGACAGAATGAATCAATGGGCTGAGGCCAGTTGTATGAGGTTTAATAAGGCCAAGTGCCAGGTCCTGCACTTGGGTCACAACAACCCCAGGCAGCGCTACAGGCTCTAGGAAGAGTGGCTGGAAAGCTGACTGGGGTAAAATGATCTGAGGGTGTTGGTCGACCTGTGGCTGAACATGAGCCAGCAGTGTGCCCAGGTGGCCAAGAAGGCCAAGAGCATCCTTGCTTGTATCAGAAATTGTGTGGCCAGCAGGACTAGACAAGTGATTGTGCCACTGTACTCGGTGCTGCTGAGGCCCCACCTTAAATCCTGTGTTCAGTTTTGGGCCCCTCACTACAAGAAAGACATTGAGGTGCTAGAGAGAGTGCAGAGAAGGGCAACAAAGCTGGTGAGGGGCCTGGAGCACAAGTCTGATGAGGAGCAGCTGAGGGAACTGGGGCTGTTCAGCCTGGAGAAAAGGAGGCTGAGGGGAGACCTCCTCACTCTCTACAACTATCTGAAAGGAGGTTGTAGCATGGAGGGTGTAGGTCACTTCTTCTAAGTGGCAAGTGGTAGGACCATAGGAAATGGCCTCAAGTTGTGCCAGGCGAGGTTTAGATTGGATACTAGGAAAAATTTCTTTACAGAAAGGGTTGTAAAGCACTGGAACAGGCTGCCCAGGGAAGTGGCTGAGTCACCATCCCTGGCAGTTTAAAAGATGTATAGATGAGGTTCTTAGGGACATGGTCTAATGTTAGAGTTAGGTTAATTGTTGGACTCAATAACCCTGAGGGTCTCTTCCAACCTATGATTCTATGATTTGATGATATCATCCTCTAGACAGGTATTAACAACGTTATATGTTCTCAAGTTACATTAAGAGTCGGACAAGCTACACTGCTTGCATATTCAGTTGAAAGTTGTCATGTAGAAAATTAGACACGGTCTGTGCTATGTTCACAGCAAATCTGTGACATGATTTCTAATTGTGTTGAGTTGTTCCATGCTTGTCTTTTGGTTCCGATGTTCAGCATAGATTTGCAACACCTAGAGCTCAATGACACTTGTTCAAAAACTCTGTTGTCCTCTTCCTGTATGACCACTAATAGCTGTGATTTGTCAAATCACCACGCTACCTAGACATTCATCCAGTAAGTAGAGCTTATTTTATATTCACTTCTTGAAAGGAAATTTCCAGAGGATTTTAGTCTGTGAAAGGCTGGGCAACAGTGCTCAAAAGTATAAGAATTGGTTTAATATGCTCAGAAAAGGGCAGATGTGACTATATTACTCAATTACACATGGAGGAAAACTAAGGCATAAAGATATAAAATTACTTCATAAACCCAGAAATGAGTACTTGGAACATTTCACTTCTTTTTGTTTATCACTCCAACCACTTGGTAATCCCAGCAGCTAACCCAAACTTTTGGGTGGAAAAGGTATTTCATTCTGGAAAGTTATCCTTGCATTACTCGCTCAATATGTAACCAAGTGGTTGTGTCAAGTGGAAAACAGCAATTTTATGACAACTTTTTCTGTATCAGTCTCTCATAGTGCTCCAAACTGTATTATATGTAATGACATATTACTGAAACGCCAAAATGCTTTCAGTAGTCACCACAGTACCTTTTTACTTCCCACTTCTGTCATATAACTCTGATTTTAAAATGAGAATTTACAACAGATACTCCCTTTTTTTCACTATGTCAGTCCTGCCTTGGTGACTTCAAAACAAAGCAATTTTAGGTAATTATATTACCATAATCATAGCTAATACTTAATGTTGTTGTTTCACATAATTTTTAGGTTTCTTTACAAAGAAATTGCTTCAAACTAAAATAGTTACTACTTGCCAAATCCCACTGGGGAGAACAACTGAGTATTTAGGAGGGTTCTGGATGAAGCCCATCTGTGGTTTACTGAAGAAATACCTTGCCAACATCACTGTTATCAGACTATTATGGGAAATTGCACACCAATGCACCAACTATTCTTGGTGTTGTTCTATGACACAATTACTACAAATAACCACTCTAAAGCTGTCCCTTTTCCTGTTAATAACTTGGTGATTAGTCTTAGCTGTTCACATCAAGGAAATTTTCTGCCCAAGTTAAAGCAATTCTTTTTCAAACAGATTTTAGTGGAGAAATCTACCACCGTGTTGCTGACGCCAATATATAACAGTGAGAATTTTCTAACTGTATTGTATGCATACATAGACATAAATAATTTGTAGAGATTTTGATACCAACTGAGGAAGTGGCACAGAAACATAAGTCTGAAATAGCATGTCCATGACACATAGAAAAGTAAATCTAATGATGTGTTAATATTCAGCTAGGATCCACCCTTTTTGTGTGGAATATGTTACTGCTGATAAAAATGACACCTAAACATCACTTTCCTTCTCCAATACATAAAAAAGAAGGCAAAATATACATATGCTGCAAGAGTTGCTACGGAAATTATGTTTATCCTGGTTCCTGCTTTTATGAGCATTGTGCTGTGCCTGTATGTGTTATAAGATACAGAAAGAAAAGAAGTGACCATGTACTCTGACAAAAGGAAAAACTACAGCATACTGCCTTTACTTTTTCCTGCAATTGCCATTGTTATGAGCTAAAGGAATCATTTAAAATAGTAGTAGGTGAATTCCCTGTATGGAAATAAATAGGAAAAAGATTGTGTAAGTCAGTTTATATAGGCCTAAGAATTTGTACAGCATCTGTGGGACCTCCAGTAGTCTTTCTGGATGAATGAAAGTGATTGGTGAAACCTGTGAGAATAAGTAAGGGCATGTGAGCATGTACAAGTGACTGTATTGTTTCAGATTAGATTGTGTTCATGCTAACCATCAAAGCTTTGCTGTTCTGCTTCCACTTCACCATCTTGCTTTGCTCTGAATGTTTGTCTTCTTCCAAGACAATCAGTTGTTTGCCCATGAACACCCATTTTAAAAGTCCATATGCTCACATACACAAGTTACCTGGTGCTTAAACAAAAGTGTTATTTAATGCACATATACCCAGGACAGCTATTGCAAGCCACATAGCTCTTTATCCTGTTTGATGTTTTTAATTCATTTTTATTCTTGCTAGCTCTTCACAATGGAATGTACTTCTTCACGTGTGTGGTTGCAACCACAGAAATAAGTTAATACAAATACTGAAGTAAGTGGATTTGCCCACTGTGAAATACAAAACTGGATGTTTCGACTTCTCACTTGAGTTCCTTATTGCAGATAATCCTGGCTGCTTTGTTAAGCTTTCGGTTTAAGTTTTTAAATGCTGGCCTGAAAAACATCCCATCATTTTCATCCAAACAACACTTTTCAGTAGAAAAGATCCCTCTGTGTCTCTCTGGGTTATTTAGACTACTTCAATTTTCTGCTGCTTTCCTTGTTTTCCTGGAGTACCATCAGGGGATGGCAGTGATAAATGTAATGTCTGGTTCTTTTGTGACATTAACACCATTAAAAATAAGTTCTCACAAGCAACTCATTGCTTTCTCCCAGGGAGCCAAGTGAGTTGTGCCACAATACAGATTCTATCAGCTTGTGAAACAATGATTTTCGGACTGTGCAGAAAGTAGAACCAATAGAAAAAGAAATCAGCAACAAAATATAGACTTAAGGGAAATGTTGGGGGCAAACAGGGACTGTCATTCACAACTGTTCTGGTGTTGTAATGGGGCTTCATTGCAAAGAAAAAAACAGGTCTACAAGTAAACGGAGGGGAGTTCTCTGTAGAGTAACATCTTTTTACTACTCCCAGCTGTCCTCGTTGCACCAAAAAATAAAGATTCTCTGAAGAATGAAAGCTTTACCAAGTTTGGATAGACAGCAGAAACAGGTTCAGTGATAAGGTCACAGTTTCACCCTGCCCTATTCTAGCTGACAGAGCAGCAACAGAAAAAATAGCCACCTCTGTGCTAGACTAATGGGAAGACTGATGGTGTTAAAAATCTGAGCCTGAGTGTGAAAAGATAAATAGCTGTTAGTTTTATAAAATAAAGTCAGTGCTTTATTATTTTTTTCATTGGTCTTGCTTTTGACAGAACTCCTGTCAATAAAACTCTGTGAGCGCTCTGAATAAAAGCTATTTCTTTAAGAATGTTGGTCAAACTTGGTAAATATTATATCTCCAAAGAATAAAAGAAACAGTTTAAGTAATATGATGACACGCTGGCAAACAGTGCAAGGTTCATCATTCCCAAACAAGGTCTGTGCTATTGCTTTTTAGCCTTGATGTCACATTTCTGCTTCTTCGTGACAACGACTCTTTTCTATCACATGTGTACGTACTGAATAGTAGGGTGGTATAAAGATGGTTTTAACCAAGGGCTAGTGCTGCCTTTCATTTTTAAATCTCACATTCAAAGTCATTTACAGGCCACCTGGCTAGCTCGAGTAAGCACCTTTTCTAAGGAACACTGTCTCTAAAGGAGTTCAATCTGCATTGCTGTACACTCCGTTTTACATTTACTCATGTATCTCTGGGCACCTGGTTCTCAGCCCCTTACACAGAGATGCTCAAGAATTTTTAATCAATAAATTCACTGCTGCAAAGGTGTTCCCCTACCATGAGAAACACAGAAAAACCTTTGAGAGGCTACCATTACAGGTGTATTTTTCTACTGTGAGGATCATCAAAGTCAGGGTTAGAATGTAGTTCAGCCATGTGAGAATAAAAGCATTTAAAACAAGTCTAAACACCTATAGCAATTCCCCTGTGTATTTAAAATGGGTCTGGACTTGAAAATCCAATTTGATTTGGATTGACTGGGTAGCATAGACTTAAGTCATAGCTTGTTTTTAACTTGCTAGCTTGCATATGGGTAGCAGGCTAGCCATAATCTGATCACCTGGAACTTAGTATTGTGTAAAATTTTTCCAAGAAGAGTGAAACACGTTGAAAAGCTGCCTCTGCTGAACTCTGGCTATCTCAGCTAGATTGGAGCAAGCATGTTAATTAGTTCTAAGGCTGGAACTAATGTACTTCTATATTACACTTCAATCACTGTGACTTCTGCAGAAAGTATCTTGAGTCAGTACTTGCACCTCTGTTGTTTTATGAGGGAAGTATAGGCAATACAAGATCATTAGCTTCTGACATAAGAAGCCATTTGATTCAACAGTATCTGTATAGTTAGCAACATTCAAAAATCTGTACTCTTGAAATTAGTTCGCTCAGAACCATATTTGCAGAAACAGAAAGAAACAGGAAGAATTACGTGAAAGTATTTATTGGCATGTATTATTAAACATTCATACTTTCAAAATTTTTTCTGCAAATTCATGGATTAAAGAAAATAATCTCCATCTGCTATTGCAGCAGTTAGTTTTGAACCTGTGACTTTGATGGCTTATTTCAGTGACTCTCAGACTCTTTGAACTGTGCATGCTTGCCATCATACTTTTAATTCAAAACTATACAATGTGGCATCGTTCTTCAACCCACTGAAAACGATTTGTGGTTACAGACCACAATTTGGGAACTGATGCTTTATTCTCCTGAAAATAACTTTCTTGTACTAATGTAGTCTGTGGGGAAATGGAATTGATGGCTTTGTTAATGGCTGTTGCCAGATGTTTAGTCTCTGTATTTTCATACATTTTGTTTTAGAGCTAATTACCTACAAGACAGTTCAGTTTTACAAGACTGCTGCCAGCCAGCAAAGAAGAGCATGCAAATGACGGTATGGCAAAAGATGCTACGCTGCTTGGAGCTCAAGGCCAGGCTTTTAATGACTGGAGCACCTGGACTCTTGGAGCAACAGCCCAACACAACTGCTCATTTCCAGAGGCACTCGCCTTCAGTTCAACATAAACTACTCCTCAAAAGTTAAATTTCTAGTAAAATTCATATCCTGTTCTAGAAAAATAGTTCTTCTGGAGATAAATAGCAGAACAATTACTGAGCAAGCAGCAGGAAATATGCTTTTGGTTGTTAGTGCACTTTGTACTTGGAAACCTAAGTTTTGGTTAAGAAAAGAAGGAAATAAACTCTCTTATTCATTGCCTCACCATTTAAAATGAAATGTATAGATAGTTGCACTTTTGATGTGCAACTTACTCTTGTATTAATGCTATGTTTTAAAAGGTTCAAATATAAAGGACTACACATTAATTTCTTTCATCTTCATTATTTATTTTGTAAGCTGCTAAAGCTGTGCTTTATTTATTGCAAGTCATCCATACATAATTCTCTGTAGTTTAGAAAACTGCATCTAACATTTTCACCCCAACTTTATAAATTGCATTGATTTATTTCTGTCTCTGAGGCCTACAACCATTTATTTCAACAACAAAACATCCTCCAATCCTGGTGATCAAGGAACAAAGTCTACTCGTTTACTGTGTAGTGAGAATTGACAGATGGCCAAATGGGGTGATAGATTTGATTTTAATGTGTCTTAAGAGAGTAAATGAACCAAAGGCAATCTTCATCTCATGTGAAAAGTTGGATTTTCGTGTGGCTTTTCTGCAACAGTGAGGTGCAATTCTCACAGCAGTTCATTGATTTTCCAATCAACCATGACCACTCAGATGGCAAAAAGCAGGGTCAAAGTATTTTTATAAAGGGTTTTTTTTTTACTGTTTGTCTAGAACTGCACAAACAAGCCTGAATGAACATAACATAAATTACTTTTTAGTGTTTTGTGGGTTTTTTTTCTCCTGTAAAATCTTTACAGGTTTCACAGGTTATGCATTTTTAATTTTGCATCATATGAAGAGATTTTGTCAAGAGAATCATTTACATCATGAATATAATGAGGATAACATGTCCTCACATCTTACCACCTGTTATTTTAGCATCTATCATTGACAATAAAGCACTTTGCCTTTCTTACTTTAAACTTTGAGTAGGGATAGATTCCCTATTTCAGGATATGAAATAACACATGAGCAACACAATAAGGCCAAAATGCAGTAGATCCCAGTAGTTTTTCCATTCACTAAGCTCAAACAGCAATATATTTGAAGGTCCTTATGCATCATTAGAGCCATACAAAGTACAGTGTGTGTCAAATACTGTTAGTGTGTTAGTTAGACCTCAGTGTGTTTGGGGACTGGTGAAGAGTCACTAAAACAAAGTTGAAAGTTATCATACGGGAGCACAAATGCTTCCAAACACAGGCAGCAATTTCTCAGAACCAATGGATATAACACCAATTTAGGATTTGAGTGTGCAGCAGAAATGAAAATATTTCCAAGCTGCTCTTGAACTAATTGGTCTTTTTGTAACATCATTGCAGATTCAGTGAAACAGGGATGGTGTTCTGTAAGAGGTATTACTTTTCAATTGGATGCCATTTCACATGGTACCTCTGTAGGTGGATAATGCCACCCAAAATAGCAAATCATGAGTAAGTGGGCATGTGCCTACTTTACGCTCTGCCTGAAAACTGAAACCTTCTCTCTTTTCTGTTTTGTACACAGAGCACTTCAAAGTGCCTTCATATCATGCCTTACAGTGTGTCATATACATTCTCTGTTTATTTAGTAATGGTTACTATTTTCTTGTGTTGGGTAAAATCCAGTATTTTGGCATAGCTTGAGCAGCTGCCATAAAATCCTTCCCTTTTGAGTGAGAGAAGTGGGCTAACTACATTTGTCTTGTTCTGTGGAAGGAATCTGGACACCCTCTCACATATGCAAAACTTGATTTTAAAAATTACTTTGCATTTCAAAATTGAGGGTTGGAATTTGAACTTTGGAGATGAGAATTGATACTCAGAAATAAATTTGCCTCCAATTATGCACCTGCAAATCAGGCTAAGACACTTGAAAAACAGTCCTTAATATTTTCTAATTACCAGTCAGGAGACCACAGGTATCAAAGCGACTGTTGGTGAATTAAAATTACTGTACTTTTTCTTCTGATTCTCATTTTTCTATTTCAATATAATAATATAAATTTTAATTAATCTGGATTTTAAAACAAAATTATGTGTGCAAAAAAAAAATCTCTTTGCATTTAACTGTTCAGAAAAATAAATTTTAGAAGAGCTTTGCATGTGGTTGTAAGTGGTTCCAGTGAGAAACTGAAATAAGGCATTAAAAGTTTGAGACTAAAATCCTAAGAAATTCATTACCATTGAAAATAACAGAAAGGAAGTTTGTTCTTTTTCCTAAAACCAGTTTCACTATTGCAAAAGCTATAATCACTCCAAAAATAAACGTTGCTAAAATCTAGTAAGTACTGTTCCTCCTAAAACAAAACTTAAATATTCCAAAGATGTCACATGTCAAAAATATTTCATATATGGATATCTTGAACACGAAGAAATGAAAGTTAGAAGAACAGACAGCTGCTCTGTCTTCATTTCCTGAACCTTTGATGGTACAGATGATGTCTTAGACATAAGTGTGTTCTTGTTTTTTTGCAAATACAATATGCATTGAACATATGAAACTGCCTCATTTACATGGAGTGTTTATTTTATTTTATTGTACTCTAAAACTATTTTTTAAAATAATTAAGGGGTTTTTTAAAATAAAATACATTCTGGCTTTGGAAGGAATCCTCAAACGCATTTCATGGGATCAAAATTCTTGCCTTGACTGCAGTGGGACCATGATCCTCACTAACAGGTGATACCACAAGTTGAGTTGAGAAAAATTACATTGTAATTTTGAAATGGTTTATGATAATATCTCAAATATGCTATCAGTGAAGGTCAATAGCCAAAAAAGCTGTATTTCCTCAATATGAGACACATTCATGTTGTTGAAATACACCATATCTGTTGAGAAAGCTCCTGAGTTATGATAATGAGATATTTACTGTAACATACTGGTTCCTTGAGGACACTGTAAAGCACATATGTCTGTTGGTTGGTTGAGGTTTTGTTGGTTGGTTGGGGTTTTGTTGGTTGGTTGGGGGTTTTTTGGTTGTTGTTTTTTTGTTTTGTTTTGTTTTTGGAAATATCCTGCTTCGCCACTGTAAACGAAACTAAAATTAATAATGGAAGCAAAGAAGAACAGCAAGTAGGGTAGAAGGCAGAAAGGCAGGAAGGTAGGGAGAACGGTTTATGCAGCTTTTGAACTGACTGAAGCTTGTGACAGTATTTTCATTCCCAGCTTCAGAAAACTTGCAGTAAGTCTGGAGGCTATGACAGCAGGACCCACTATGACCCAATTTCAATCTTAAAAGGCACAGAAAAGAAAGATTTCAAAGCTACAGGAATGTAGATATTGCATGTCCAGTTCCCTAATTTTTTGTCACTTTGATCCACCACAGAACATGTACACTGGATACCCATGTATTGTAAATAAATGACTACACTTACTAAACCAGTGATAGGAAGTCTCTCATGGCTACTCTTGAACATCAATGTTCCTGACTAAATTTTTTTTTCTAAAATTTAGTGCCTACATCAGACCCTTCAGATATGGAAGCAGAGTAGCAGCGATGACCTACCAGCCCATGCTTAGAGTTCTCATACAGGATGTAAGTGATCTGCATTGTTTCCTCCAATCTCAGGGAATTTCAGCCCACATGTCCTACAGAAAGTTTGTAGCCATAGCTGTTCAAAGTATTGAATAATAGTAAAAGTAAACAAAGGTGGGATTTTTTCCATATGTCCTACCAGAGCTTCTATTTTGTTTAGAATAACCATTGCTGAGCCAACTGAGTGCCACAAGTGACATTATAACCCAGTTTTCCCCACCTCTGAATTCAACTCTCTGTACTTATGTTTACTTATGTGTAATGAAAAACAAAGAGACAAAAATTAATGGGAGCAGAAACAAGAAGCCAGAGCTTCATTTTCTCAGGCAAACCCCTTGTTTCATCTGTAGGAAAAATTGCATTGAATTTGCCTACCAGATCAGGCACCATAAGCAAGATGGGGCCAGCAAACAGGGCAAGTTTATACAGAATTTGGGCTAGTGTTGGCATGTCAACAATATTAGATGAATAGAAAGAAACTATGACAGGAATCGGAAAGAAGCTGTAGGAGCTTCTAGTCTTCAAGGATCACCTTGCAACTCCTCCTGCCCCAGCTGTGCCTGTTTTGTCACTGGTAAATCAGACTACACCACTCTTTGAAATGAAAAATTGCACAAAACTAGGTGAATTAGATGAAATAATAATGTCTCAAGAAGTCAGCTGGACCATGAGGAAAGATACTCAGGACCAGATTTAGCTGACCAAACATAGACATAACCATAGATGTGGACAGTGTACATACCTTCAAACAGTTTAGTCTTCCAGACTTCTTTTATCAACAGTGGAGAAAAAATAGCCTCCTCTACAGAGTAGTTTATTTCATCTTCAGCTCAGTTTTTCATATAGATGAAACTAATCATGCCCTAAACCAACTTGTCTCTCTCCTAACTGTGAAGCTAGTCTGGGTTCACGAGCTTAGATGTGACATTCGTGGGTTGCCAAGACAGAAACCTGGTCAAATCCAGTGACGACTTCCAGATTATAAGGCCTCAGGTAATTAATTGCACTTACTATATATGTCTAAAGTCGCCTTTGCTTAGATTGTGAGGTTTTACAGTAATTGAACAGGCATTTAATATCTAGTCTTAAGTCTTGCTGTGCTCTAGACATATCAAGAAGCAGAAATTTAATACCACACAACTTACAAAATGTTAATATTTTTGCTGTATCTACTTAGCTATGTCAGATCCATTTCCCAACTTAAAGACTATGCTATAATCATGGTTTGTTGTCATTTTGTGAGATTGCCTTGGAGGAAGGATGATCTAGCATCATGGAGGAAATGTTTCAATTCTGTTCAACTTATATTCAAAATCCTGATGCTTTTCTAAAGGCGTCTTATTATTACTGCCATTAAAACATTCACCAGGTTTTCAGTTAAGGTATGCAAAATTCTCTTTCTCTCCTCCTCAAAAAATTTCTGAGGACCTTCTTATTCTTGAGGCACTGCCACAGTGAAGACAAAACACTGTTTTATTCTGTAGTGTACTGTAGAGTCACCTGCTCACGCCTTTCAATTTGTCTTGGAGCAAGGTTTTGTTATTCGTTTGGCACAATTCACATATTGTTTGGAACGATGCACACTAATGCCATGACATTCAGACTAAACAAATGGCAATAATTTTCAACCTCACTAGTTATTTGGATATATCCAATTATTTGCATGGGCAAATGTGTCTGCGTGTATGTATAATAGTGACTAATAAGCCCTATCCTGTTATTGACCCATCATCTACACTCTGATTGAACTCGAGAGGAAATGTTCGTGAAGAATAATTGTGAAATCAGACTAAGCATACAATTAAAAGATAATCTGTAAAAATTAGAAATTTAAATACAGAAACACATGCACAAGTTATATTTCCTGAAATATCTCTGCTGTTAACAGGAAGAGGAATGTTAGTTCCAGGTTCTTAATTTTGAAAACTCTCATATGTGCCCATCTTCCTCAGGTTTGTGCCTCTGTCTGTTGCTGCTTAGTGCCTTGAATCATATAAAAATAATTTTCAGATCATAGTCTAAGCCATACTGTTCTTCCTAAGAACATAGTTTATGTCACAATGCATTTGCATACCAGGTAAACTTTCCCCAAATATTATTTTGGAGACATTGAGATGGCTGCTGTTAATGTTTGTTTACTCAACAAAAATCTTTACAAATCCTTAACAAGCTGGATGTTACCAGTGTGTAATTTCTAATTTGTTAGTTAATCATCCTGATAAAATGCCTAGCCCAGAGAAGCTCCAATAAATCAGTTATTAGCCACAGTAAATACTGGCTTAGAAGGAAACATCCTGATAATAAATGGAAAATAACACCATGCTGATAAACTGTAAGCAACAAAACGATCCCTATTTTATAAAAAGAGAAAGGAAAAAAAGGAGCAGTCTCACGTGTCTGTGATGCCTGTGTGTTGCATTCAGCAGTTCTCCTGCTACAGGTTTCAAGAGAGAAGAGCCTATAAGGGGGAAACTAAATCAGAGTTACAAAATCATTTTAGGCTGGTGGGCTGTTGCCATTCCTCTGTGGGTTGATTGCAGCCTGTATATTCATATAAAAAGTTTTGGTTTTGCTCAACCCACATCTTCACCAACCCTGTTTCTCTTCAAAGACAAAAAACAACTGAAGAGTTTGCTGCTGCCAGAGATGGAAGAAATTTATGAGCCTTACTTAGAAAAGTGAAAAATTAAGAGGCAGAGGATAACAGGTCTTAAATGACAATGAGAAAATATTATGAACAAAGGAAACAGATTATTCAAATAAGAGCCAAAGGACTGACAGTGGGGAAGAAAAATATTGAATAGGAATTGACAAAGTGTTCTGATGATAAAGCCAGGAAGGGGCACATGTGCTGAAGATTACAACCCTGTTTAGGTAAGTCATTAATGGCCTTACCATAATGAGCCAGCCCTGCAGAATGCAGAGGAGGAATCAGTGTCACATATGCACAAAAGGTCTTTTTTTGCCTCTTTAAGTTGATGGCAATAATTCCCTGATATTCTACAGAAAAAGGAACAGAAAATATAAATGGAAATGTTACTCTATCTACTCTTGTAAAATGGCAATTACCAAGGTTTTTGAGCATGAGCCAATATAAATGAAGCCTACCCATCCAAATCTTCCTTGGGATGCATAAACTGATGAGCGCACCATATTTAAGTACTAGACTCATTATTATACCTTTGCATGGTGGGATTGAGTGCACCCTCATTTGACATGTCTGAGGGACGGGATGCCATCCAGAGGGACCTGAACAAGCTCAAGAAGTGGGCCCAGGTGAACCTCATGAGGTTCAACAAGGCCAACTGCAAGGTCCTGCACCTGGGTCATGGCAACCCCTGGTATCAATACAGGCTGGGGGATGAAGGGGTTGAGAGCAGCCCCGTGGAGAAGACTTGGGGGTACTGGTGGATGAAAGGTTGGACATAAGCTGGCAGTATGCACTCACAGCCCAGAAGACCAGTCGTGTCTTGGGCTGCATCAAAAGGAGTGTGGCCAGCTGGTCAAGGGAGGTGACTGCCCCTCTGCTCCACTCTGGTAAGACCCCACCTGGAGTCCTGCATCCAGCTCTGAAGCCCTCAGCACAGGAAGGACATGGACCTATTGGAGAGGGTCCAGAGTAGGGCCACAAAAATGATCAGAGTGCTGGAATGCCCTGAGAGAATTGGTGCTGAGGAGAGGAGAAAGAGGAGAGGAAGGGAAGGGAAGGCTCCAGAGAGACCTTATTGTAGCCTTTTTGTACTTAAAAGGGACTTATAAGAAAGATGTGGACAGACTTTTTAGAAGGGTGTGTTAGGACAGAACAAGGGGTAATGGTTTTAAACCAAGGGAGGGGAGATTCAGGCCAGACATAAGGAAGAAATTTTTTACAATGAGGTTGTTAAAACACTGGCCCAGGTTGCCCAGAATGGGGGTAGATGCCCTACCCCTGGAGACATTCAAGGTCAGGCTGGATGGGGCTCTGAGCAACCTGAGCTAGTTGAAGATGTCCCTGCTCATGGCAGGGGGGTTGGACTAGATGACCTTGGAAGGTCCCGTCCAACCAAAACTATTGTGTGATTCTATGAGAAGGTGATGTTATACATTTCTTAAACTGCAAGAGTTTGAAAAATTAAGTACAGGTTTAAGTCATAAACTAGCTTTCTATGTACTTCTTTCATTAACAATATTAACTTTGCTGGAATACATAAATATATCTAGAAGGAAAGAGGATGTTTTTAGTAGCTAAATCATCTGAACAGGCATCTGAAAAATGCAGGAATGCATCAGAAACAGAGCAGCTTTTCGTTAATCTTTCCCACAAACACAAATGTATGATACAGTATGCATAAATGCGTAAGAGGACAATTTAAAATTTGCATGTTATTTACTCAGCATAACCACTCCTTTGGAAGCATTAGGAATTCTCTTGTATGTAAGTATTTACATAATTTAAAAAATGTGTATTATTTACCAAATAGACCATAAAGGCCACATGCAGAGCAGTTACAGAGATCCATAACATAATAACGTCTTGGATAAATCTAGTTTGGAGTAATCTGAGTGCATTAGATGATTAAAAAATTACATACACATGCGCATTGGTTTGGTTTTTAAACAGTAATAGGGGAACCCTTCATAGCTACCTCAAAATAACAGAACAGACTTCATGCTATATTATCCCACCATTTGATTATGGGAGTTCTACATGTAGCAAAGGGAAAATGTTATTCTTCATTTACACTGTAGATTAATGCCCCAAAATTTAAAGACCATTTTCAGTTATGGAGAGAAAAAGCCTCTAGAGCAACTGTTTTTCTTTTGGCTCCTGTTATTGCTCACTATCTCTAAGCTCAAATATCTGCATAGCATGCAGCAACAGTTGAAGACTTGATGATTCACTAGGTACTGTTCAAAGGTCCCACAAGATGCAGGACTATCTGTTCTTGACTCAGCTGGGGTGAAAAGTTGCTGCAGATGACTGTTAAGAGAGCTGAATTTCAGCTATTAAATAGTCACAACAAACTGCTTTCTGACAATTAAATGAAGTTGCAAATGTCTGCAGAAATTTGGTAAATAATATGCAGCTACATTACAGTTGGCTCATGCTTTATTCACAAATGAAGAATGAAATAAGAGAAAAAAAAAACCAACCCCAAATATGCAAATAAACCATCAAGATTAATTTTCTCAATTCTGATTAAAGTCACTGAGGTACAAAAAAGCTCATCAATGACTGTATAGTTCTCATGTGATTAATTCATATGATGACTTCCTGTTGGTTTTTGTGGGATTTTTTAGGGCCTTATGTTCTTAAGGCATGAGGTTCAAACAAACTTTTTACTTTAATATTTTGTTAGCCCTTACTTACCACTGCAAAATACCAATGCTAGCAACACAGTGATGTGAGAGCAACTTACTTCTTTCACAGTAAGAAAAAACAGTTCAGAGCACCTTTATAAAAACACAGCTGAGATGTGGGTACCTTATTTAGTAATCTCTGCTGCAGTACATGCAGGTCTACATTCAGAAAATGCATAATGATCTGTGTTCACTGGTGGAAAGATCTTCTCAGCAAACCAGAACAGACCTCATTGTGCCTCTTAAAAATACAAAAAAAAAGACAACAACAATGGAAAAAACCACAGAAATTCAGGAAAACATCAGAAGCATAGCCTTTTGGCAGCATAGCCTTTTGGCAGGATAGCCAGAGAAATGTGAGATTGACCCTTAAGGGAATTCTTATTCTCAAGTGGATGTAAATGTATTCATCAATGCAAAGAAATGCATAGTGTGTTATATACACAATACATTAATAAATAGCCATGCATTAAAAAATAATGAGATTTTCTACAAAACAACATCCTGTGGTGTTTAAGGTCATAAAAAAGACAGTAAAGGAAGGTGGGGGGGAAGATTATGTGCAAAATCTGATTAAAATACTGAAACCCCATCCTATATGTAAGATACAATAAATATTTCATTGCCTAACTGTAAACAAAAGAACTGGTGCAGTAAAATGTAATTAAAAATGTAAAAGTGTAAGGAGTGATTTATTTTACCACGGTGATATTAATATTAGAAATGCTATGTTAATAGATATCAAGGTTCTGCTGAAGAAACAGTGGAAAATGGCTGTTCATTTTCTATAATGAGCTTTCATCTTTTTGACTTTCACTTTAAGTACTTCCAATGATTTGTGAATAATGATGTTCTTAGCCAGTGGAAAGCTCTAGCAAAGCTTCAAATTCTGCTACTTCCTCACAGATATTACAGTTTTTATGCTTTTTTTTTTAAAGCCTGGTCAATAGGTTTAACATAGAGTATTTTGGCAGAAATATAGATTATTTCACGCTTCTGGCTTGTCATGTAAAGAGCATGAGGCTTCCTTGTGGTTTGTGAGCCACAGGCCATGATGTGAGGAGAGAGAGAGGTGTTCTGGCTCAGCAGGAGCTGGCACTCCACAGGCACAACCAGTTTTAAAGTGTAAAGCATGCCGCCACCACATGCACGGCTTCTCTGCTTTCATTTCATCATGCTTAGGTCTATCGAACAATTTGTTAGCGAAGAATCCTCTCCACGTAGCCTTTACCTTTGAAACATGTGGTACTACTGCTAGTGAGACCAAGCTCTGGTTTTGCGGCTGGGCTGGCACTGTTGCGGCAACGAAGTACCCTGGGCCTTTCCTGCCGAGTAACGACAAGCTGGCTTAATGAGTTAGAGAATATAAAAATAATTGCATTTCCGCCAGCCCAAGTGTCAGACTGTAAGTTCCACTTATCTGCAGCTTCGAGTTTAGATAATGCTGCAGAAATTCAGTGCTTGATCCCTCTTTTATGGGATGGTGCAACACAGATCCAGCAGATGTGATATGATGGCAACGAACAAGTGTTATCTGTTTGTTTAGACTCTATAGTTAAACATTATAGTTATACAAATACTGGAAAGGCTTCATAATTCTTATGACTGCTCACATCAGATTTAAGTTAAAAAATATCACAAATAAAGCCTTAAGTATAGAAATGCAATTTCAGTATAACCACCACTGCTGATAACACAGGCAATTTAATACATCGAATTCCTTCTTCTTCCAATAACTTCTTATCCTTTCAGTTCCAACTCATTTTCCAACACACAAGGGAAAAAAAGACTACACAGCATGACCTGGAAGGCTACAAATCTGGGCTATTTTAGAAATGTATTTGATTTGCATGCCAAGGTGGCCTCTGTAAGAAGCTGCTAGGAGGTTCCCCCAAGTCCGATAGAGCCAATGGCAGCTCTCTCCAAGATGGACCTGCTGCTGGCCAAGGCTGAGCCCATCAGCAATAGTGGTAGTACCTCTGATATCACATATTTAAGAAGAGGAAAAAGCTGCTGTGCAACAGCAATTGTAGCTGGAGAGAGGAGTGATAATATGTGAGAGCAACTGCTCTGCAGACAGGAAGGTCGGTGAAGGTGGGGGAGGAGCTGGTCCAGGCACTGGAGCAGAGACTCTCCTGCAGACCGTGGTGCAGACCGTGGTGAGGCCGGCTGTGCCCCTGCAGCCCATGGCTGTCCATGGTGGAGCAGAGATCCACCTGCAGCCCATAGAGGACCCTGTGCTGGAGGAGGTGGATGCCCAAAGGAGGCTATGACCCCATGGGGACCCAGGCTGGAGCGGTCTGTTCCTGAAGGACCGTGCCCTGTGGAAGGGACCCATTGTGGAGCAGTTCAAGAAGAACTGCAGCCCATGGGAAGGACTCACTTTGGAGAAGTTCATGGAGGACTGTCTCCCATGGGAGGGACTCCATGTCAGAAGAGGAGAAGAGTCTGATGAGTCACCTCCCTGAGGAGGAAGAGGTAGACACAACATGTGATGAACTGACTGCCATTCCCCGTCCCCCTGTGCTGCTCAGGGGAGGAGATAGAGAAAACCAGGAGTAAAGTTAAGCCTGGGAAGAATGAAGGTGTGTGGGGAAGACGTTTTTAAGATTTGGTTTTATTTCTCATTATCCTGCTCTGATTTGATTGGTAATAAATTAAAACAATTTCACCAAGTTGAATCTGTTTTGCCCATGACGGTAATTGAATGATCTATTCCTGAGTCTTTCATTATATTTTCTCTCCTCTGTCCAGCTGAGGAGGGGAGCGATGGAGTGGCTTGGTGGGTATCTAGCATCCAGCCAGGGTCAACCCACCACAAGAACAAAGTAAAGTGAGAGGACCAGTACATTTTCTATGAAAATGTATTTTCATTGAAATCAAAGTGCTGGAAGGGAAGAGTATTAATGGGAAATGTCTGAACTAAATAATTTAAGCTTTCTCGCTTCATTATCTAATTCTTTGACATTACTGAAATGAAATAATTCAACACGACAAATATGCATTCCATTGATTCCTGATTGAATCGTTTTAAATTTTGTATTCTGTAAAAGGGAACATAACTTTTCTTCCAAATCATCTTATTTTGCTGTTCTAAATCTCTTCTTCCAGCTACTCCTTTGTTCTTTCAAAATGTTTGTGAATTTTCTGCTCTAGTTTCTCTCTTGATACCATGTTACAAGTTAGTTTTATGTTGCAGTTACTTTCTCAATCCCAAGATAAGACGAGCCAACCATGGTCGTGTCATTCTCTCAGTTGTTGGGAAAGCATTCAGAGTTTGACCTTCAGACTTCAACACATTTACCAGAACTCCCTGGAACTCAAACACAGAGACTTTTCAAGTTTAGTAAGGCTGTACATGAAGGTCATTGGGTCACACTAAGAGTTCACATAATGGACTAGGGCTCTGACAGTCCTAATAAAAGTGTATTTTCTTCCGGTTGGGTAAGAAAATACTGATATTTCAAATCTTTCAAAAGACTCCGACTATCAAACGTCACTTGAACGTTTTCTCTAAAGAACTGGGAACAGCTTATTGGTTTAAATAACTTTATAGGCTTCTCAGCAGAAGTTGGTAATTTCTATGAAAGAGACCTTTTTTGGTGGTTTTGATACTTTTAGTATGAAACATAGTAGTTGCTTTGAAATTTTAAAAATCAAGAAAAAAAGACAAAGAGCAAGAGGAAGGAAAGGAGGGAGGGAAGGAGGGAAGGAAGGAAGGAAGGAAGGAAGGAGGGAAGGAAGGAGGGAAGGAAGGAGGGAGGGAGGGAAGGAAGGAAGGAAGGAAGGAAGGAAGGAAGGAAGGAAGGAAGGAAGGAAGGAAGGAAGGAAGGGGCTAAAAGAAAAATGCTAGTGACATTTAAGATCCAGAGCTTAAATTTCTTTTTCTTTGGCCAGAGAAAGGAAAGAAGTTTGTCCAAGCAATCTCCTGTTTGTTTTTTTTTTTTTAAATAAGTAGCACCAGATAAGTATTTTTCAATGCTTATGCTCCTGTTGAAGACGATAGAGGGTACATTCATGAGTACTAGCATGAGATAGTGTGCATAACTGATCTGGACAGTTTGCAAAAAGTAACAGATATTATGTAAAATCTGTTCAGAATCACAAAAGACCACATTCATAAATGCAAGTATTTGAGTATTTAACTCCCCTCACCTTCCCACAATTGCAAAATTTAGCTGTTTTC
Organism: Caloenas nicobarica; assembly: GCF_036013445.1. Lineage (NCBI taxonomy): Eukaryota > Metazoa > Chordata > Aves > Columbiformes > Columbidae > Caloenas > Caloenas nicobarica. The sequence goes on along the minus strand of NC_088246.1, from coordinate 126,088,014 downwards.
CCAAAACCTACCTACATGAAGAAAAGAGAATGTTATTCTAAATATCTAGCTTGACATGCAGGTCAACTGAGGGAAGACTTTTTATGAGGAAAGACAATGCTTAGTTATTTCAATGTAATTACAAAAATAAATGAATGATTGTTAAAATAGTAAATTCACAACTGAATTTTGTTATTGCTTTGTCTCACCCTGCCCCTACCAAGGCAAGTCTGTTGGATGTCACCAATGCTACTATGTTGTCATGCTAATATGAAAAGAATTAGTGCATTAAGATTGTATTACATAACAAATACCTCCCTAGAGCAGAAAGTCAACATTAAAAATGCTATAGTGTAAACCAGATGTTTTGATATTATATTTCAGAGAAAGGAGGGGGAGAGAGGAGAAAGCAGGGGGAGAGAGAAGAAAGGTCATTCATGATATATTTTCATTAAATTAGACAGAAAGGAAAAACAAATAGAGAAACTCTCTACTACAGAAAAAGTCTTCCAAGTACAATTCATTCAGTCTCTTTACTTATCAGATGGGTGTTTTGATTTGGTACATGGCGTGGCAATGTATTTCAGACTGTTTCCCAGTCATTTTATGGTCGTCTTGTCCAGCATGCAGTATCTTCAGAATCTGTGCTACTGTTCTGTTTAAGAGATTTTGTATATTTGCAGTATTTTAAAATATATCAAACTTTATCATTTGTAGAGATTAATATGGCAGAAAGAAATTGATAACTCTCCATTGAAGAACAAATATAGTTATGAAGAACAGAAACACCAAATGTTCGATCTTTCACATAGTCCTGGAATGACCCTTTTTATGCTTGATATACTTATGCACATGTGTAATTTTTTTGTCATAGAGTCTGAACTCAAGTTTACTTGCAGGGTTGCACTAATGAGCAGCCATAAGTATTTACAGCATCAGAGCTTAGTGATAAGTAGCTGAATTGTTAAGAAATGTCATCTTATTTGCTTTAAAGAGTGCTTCTAGTTGCCTCTACCAGAACCAGAAACTTTCCTTTTTTTTTTTTTTAAAAAGGAGACATAGGGTTTTCCTCCTTGAAAATTCATCAAACAAGGCATTACTCAGTTACCACTCTCCATCAGGATGGAAAAACTGCAAATTCTGAAGTTACTCCAGTCTGACAGATTCTCCAGATAGTTCCATTTCTTTAAAGGAAGAAGAGGTGAAGTGAGTAATTATTTCTGTACTTAAGTCAGTTGCAAATCAAATTTCACATATGGACATATTTTATCATCTCTAGTACACTCTGTTTGACAATGGACTAAGATATCCACCCTAGCTGGGGCTTCCCAAGTGCCTGAATTGTGTACTTCTCATGAGTGAAAAGATATTTGAAAGCAGCAGTGTCCTAGTAGCCATTCTCCTTGTAATTCCTCGTGATTTTGACTGTGATATTCAGCAATGATGCAATTCCCTGTAATTTCTACTGCAATATGCAGTAACTGATGTCACCATTCCTGCATAGCTTTTTATTTGGTCTATATTCTGGGATTATGCTATTAATTATGTAATGTCATGGATTATAAAGTAAAAAAAAAAATCAAAACAAGACGGTGGCCAAGCTACCCAATCAACAGGCAAAATTTTATCAAAGTAGATAAGTCATGGAGAAATACAGCTCAAAACTGTTAAATCTGGACCAGTGTCACAGATGCAGAGCAAGATCTGGAAATTCAAAGACAAGGAAATGAAGTTTGCTTATACAGAAATCATTTTGGCTTCAAAGCTGACATATCTCCGAAGGAAAAGATTTTTTAAAATGTTACAAAAGCATGTACATTTGGAGCACAGAAAACAGAAAACAAGACATTCATGAAGCTGGCAGTATTAGAAAAAAAAATCCTGTAGAAACAATATTTGGATAGCTTTGCTGGACAGGTTCTGCCCTGAAATATGGCATGAAAGAAGCCTCACTGAGCTTATTTTACTAAAGGTAGACAATTTAAAGAGGTGCCTGAGGCTATGGCCATTTTCACTGTTATCATAATCGATCTAATGTCCTCATCTCCTGATACACTTTTAGCTCTGCAACCTTTGACTCAGTAGTCTGGAAATGTGAAAAGTCCCATCCTTGCAGCAAAAGACTGCAATAAATTTCACTACCTTTGCCCTTTACTGTGCTTTGCCATTTGATTATCTGGCATTCTTCAGCGTCCCTGTACAGGTCCAACAACTGTGAGGAAGGAAGAGGAATGCCTACCGGAATGCCTCATTGGTCACATTACTGAGCATATAAAAGGTTAAAGAAGAACAACATTCAACTGTCTTCTACGGGCAATGGTAGCTATTCAAACTTTTATGTTTTGTTCTTGTGACAGAGTCTGCAAGGAGAACATAAAATGCCACAACATGACTCCATTCTCATGAAAGCAGCTGTAACAAAAATGGGAAGTAACACAAACAAACCATTCTAGACTTGCTATTTTTAGATGGTAATCACTTCATCTTTTTTGGATTCTGTAATCAAGAGCTGTCTGGCCTGTTCTCTTAAAAAGAAAGAATTCATGCCCTATCCTTAAAACAAAACAAACATCATGGATACACTGAGGGACACTGATTGGCTTCTTTGACAATATATAGCCTGCTTTTTGAGACCAGCTGATGGCAAACAAAATGTATTTGTGAACCCTTTACTGCAGAATTTTTCTACCCTTCCTGCTTCACTACTGCTGCAGAAAAACTTTTCTTTGACTGACAATATTAATTTCACTCTCTGGTATATCTGAAACCAGTCTTCATGGCTTTATGCAGAGTTCAGTCAAGGAAATAAGTCTGCCCAACAAAATAACTGCACATATAGTATACCCTGGATGACATGCCTTCAGAGCAGCCATACATTTGTAAATATTAAGTGTTTTGCTTGAACTGGACTGTTCTGTTGAAATACTGAGCTTTAAAATATAGCTCAATAAATGTGTACTTTTGAAGTTATTACTTTTATTAAAATTTCTAAGATTTAAAATAAAAATTTTAAAATTCTTTAGTTTTTACAAAAGTGAAATTAATTTGTACACTACTTTTCTTCAAAATATGCTTTATGAAAGAAGAAAGAATCTATAGAAAGGCATATGTTACCTGTGTTCTCACTGATACAACATGTTTTCAGAAAGCAATGCAATATGTGGGAAGAGAGGAAATTGTTATGACACAAAATGCCAGAAAATGTACAAAATAAGCAAAGAGGTATCGTTAAATTATTGATGGATACACAGACTTTAAGGCCAGAAGGTCAATTGTATCAGTAGCTTGACTTCATACATAACATAAGTGATCAGATTTCATACTTACACTAAAGTGAACTCAAAAGTTTGTGTTTGCTGAAGCATTGCTTTCAGAAAGACATTTACTTTTGATTTATAAAGACTTCAGAAGTGTAAGAACTTGCAATTTTTCTTGGTAGTTTGTTCCAATATTTCATTATCTTTACTGGTAAAAATGAGTATCACATTTTTTTATTCAAATTTGAGTATCTTTAAGAGCTACCAATTCATTTTTATTATGCTGGTTCTTTTCTGTCTCACATTGAAGAGCCTTTAGTACCAGCTATTCTTCCTCATGTAGGTACTTACATACCATAATCAAATCACTTCTTGATCTTCTTTCTGATAATCTAAGCAAGTTGAACTTCATAAATATTATATTGCAACACATTATTTTCAACTTGGAATCATTTTAGAAGATCCTCTTGGCAACTGTAGGAACCTTACGTATCACTGGGTAAAAATTCCTGAGCTATTTTACTTTGAATAGGAGAAATAGGATTTGGACAATTCAATCTGTTGACTCAGGACAATTTCAACTATGCAATCTGAAATAGGATAAAAAGGTGTCGTCTTGAATATATTGGCCCAGAATTACATGCCCATTCTGAAAAATATTCTGCATGTATGCTATTAGTATTTTAAATTTCACAAGTCAAACAGGTAAGTCAGAAAATGAAATTACAACCAGACATTTAAAGATAATAAAATTCACAGTGTGATAAAAGAAGAAACAAAGTCAGCCAGAGGAAAAGAAGCCTCTGGCGGCAGGACACTACAGCTGTAAAGTAGTGAAGCACAACAAAATTGTCGCCTTTTGTTTTCTCTCTGTTATTATTTTTCTCCTCTTCATTAATGACAGAGATTGGAAATTTTTCCATCAATCATGAAGATGTCAGAGTGAAGTGCCTCACTGCCTATTCAGCTAAAAGAACACTAACTAGAAAAACTTTTGCTGATGATGTAATCCTGATTTGAGAAGAATCACAATGGATCAAACAAAAAAAAAAAATTAAAAGCAGGTGGAGTTGTGGCAATAAACTGGTGAATCCTCTAAATAATGTAGTCCTGACTTTACACCTGCAGTTGCATTACAGATGTATAAGAGTTTCGAACAAGGAAAATTTCCAAACAAATTGGAGAGGAAAAATTACAAATTAATTGCCCACCATCCATTCACTAGAAGGAAATTATTTCAATTAGGAAACGTAAACTGTGTCTTTCAGTGATTAATCTACATTCTTGCTTTTTTGCTCCTACTTTCTCTTGCAGGATTACTGAACCATAAGCTATTCTTGATACTGAGCTTATAACAGTCTTAAGAACCGGATAATTTTCCCTGTAAAAAACACAAAACCACAAAAACCCCCACACAAACAAAAAACTCTCAAAACTTCCAGTAGGGCATCATAAAGTTAAAATTATTGTGTTAACACCTTTGTGCATCTCTGAACAATGGCTGTTGGATTTTTATTTTGGATTATTTTAAGAGAAATTTTCTAATGAGATATGGAAATTTTAGTGAGATATGGAAATTTTAATTTCTGCTAGAACAGCACAAAGAGTACTCAAAGCACCACAATTCTAGCTGGGCAACACACACAGAGAAAAAAAAAAAAAAAAACAACAGGCTTTATTAAGAGGTTTTAACCTTTATTTTAGCAATTTTGCAAGGAGTGTGTTAAAGTTATTGATGCAACTGTAGCAGAGTTAAAGATCCCCTAGCTTCTATAACAGACATTTTCTAGAAACTGTCTCATGATATATATTATTTTTCTTATACAACTAAATGTACAGTTGCACTGTCTTTTACCTTTGACACTACTTTAATAGCCTGTATATATAACGTAGCATGTTGATCCTTTATAATAATATAGGATACCTTGGCTCTGGCACAACATATATATTACAGTGTTTAAAATTAATCCACTACATATTTCTATATGTTTGGAATATATATATCTACTTCTACACAGCTAAGGCATCTGAATTTCCCTTCCTCTGACAGGAGATGAAGTGTAACCACCAAACTCTGCTCTGAGTTATATCTATGAAAATCCATTAGTTTCAAGGGACATGCATATGTTGGAGCAGAACTTAAACCTAATAGGCTGCCTTCTACTTACATTTTCTGTCATTTTCCCAATTTTTCAAAAATGAACAAAGTCAATAAAAGCCACAGTTAACAAAATGGATTTGGGAGATAATAGCCATTCCATCAACTTACACAATAAATATTTTAACAAAGTTCATTAACTCCAAGAGGAAAGTAACCTATGCTACACATCTTTTACTTAAGGAAGAAAAAAATAATAATAGAAAAGACTGCTATGCCATGACCAATGAAAGCAGCTATTGCAACAGCACTGGTAAGAGGTATTTTCCTCCCCTCACTAAGCACAATCAACAGCAGAGCTTTCTGGATAATCTCTTGGGTTTAGAAAAACAGACTCTTAGTCCATTAATCTACTGTCATTGTTATTGGCAGAAAATTATTTCAGCCACTACTTGAGAGGGGGAGGGAGAGATTACCAAGAAAATATCTCTGCATACAAGTCTTTTTCATATTTTTTTTTAAACTAGAAATATTATTACATTTGAAGTAAATAAATTGTGTACCTTTTAGCTGAAAGGTAACATTTCATGAGCTATATTGATATTTTAGGTTCTTTGGGGCTAGATATTAGACAGTACTTTGGTACCTGGTGGTATTTACAAAGGGTTCCCTTTCTCGTTGAAGGGATGTCTTTTGAGTGAGTTTTTTTCAGAAGCAATTGCACTTGAGTAAGAGTTATCAAGGTGACCAGATCTGAAGTATTAGATGGAAACTTGATTTCTTTTATAAGAAAAACATGGGAACCATGGTGGTTACAGAGTTGCAAGGGTAATTACTGAAAGATAATCTATCTGGACAGGAAACTGCCCAAAACACATATTAAGTGTCATATTCTAGTTCCACTATAATCTGTTTCACAAATAATGAGTCACAGGAGCACACCCAATGTGATTGACCCCAAGGAGACTGCAAATCTCAGCAGGAGTAAGTCAAGTTTCATAAGATATCTTTTTGGATCACTTAGTGGGGAAACAGTAAATAGCTCAGAGAAGAGAAATACAAGTAGAACTGTACATGGGCAACTAGACTCCCTGAAGACACTCAAAAGTCTGTCACCACTAGGTCTTTCTTGCGGCTAACATTGCAGTATGTTATCACTTGTTACTGTCATGACTTGCAATGTGTTTTCTTCACAATAAATTTTTTGTCCCGAGGTGACACCCTAGAATCTAAGAAGCTAATGGAATACCAGAAAAAACACAACAAAGTGGTGAACTCAGTCGATGCAAAGAGTATTTACTATTGTATTTAATGATGTTGTCAAAATATTTCAGGACACAGTAGTGCTTTCATCCAGTTAGTCTAAAAGCGAGAAAAAAACTTCCAAATATCTATAAGCCTATGAAATGAAATGAAATGAAATGAAACAAGAGTTCCTTATATTTCTATGAAGTATTTCAGGATTTACTAAGTAAGTCCTCAAGATATATGTATATAAATGTATATATATAAATATATATATATACTCTTTAGTACAATAAATAGCTTACTTCATGTCTTGAGAAATAAGTGATAGTTTAACACTTCTGTTAGATTCCTCTGAATCCCATAAAAACCTTAGTATTGTTTTTTTCTAGAAAGTTATAATGGCTAGGAAAAGCAGAACTATCCAGCAGATTTTTTTGAAATATAATACTTTTTTTTCTCACAGAAGAAAGTAAAAATGCCTAAGTAAGTCTTAGTGTTAGTATCTCCCCCAAAAATAAAACTACAAACTACAAGCTGGAACAGGGTATATAGAGGATGAACTGCTTTTCTCACCACTAACCTTTACATTTAGGCCATAATTATGCCTATGTTTTTCACAGGACACTTTCAAAGACTTTCACGTGGATGTTGGAATTCTTCACCATTAACACTCAAGGCTACCAGTTCATGTAACTTCAACTTCAACCAACAAATAGAGGAGATCTTAGTAGTAAAGCATACATTAGTCATGGCATCAGTACTAACAGGTACAATTAAAATAGATATGGAAAAGGATAGATATAAGTTCATTTAGTGGGGAAAAAAGATTGGTTTGTACATGCACTTGGTCTGAAATGAAACTCTCCTGAGTTTGTCTTTCTTGATTCTTTTGCATGTCATTCTGAAAAACATAGTTGTAAGAAAAGAAAATTAAAAAATTACAGTGCTAGTAGGCACCAGTAGACTTCCCAAAGCAATAATAGTCATCACTGGAAAACATTTTCTGTGTTTGGGTATCTGATCAGAAATTGCATTGCGGTTTATCCTTATCAATAAATTGGTTTTAAACTGGGAATCATATTCAAAATAATAATTGACACACAGCATGTTTGGCTTAGCTGTGTTCAAAGTACTCAACATGAATAAGTTAGCACTGGAATAACAAAACATGCAGCCAATGTACAAATAGCTCAAATTTCAGGAGTTTTTCATAGCTATGTGTCCGTCTGATCCTCCCCCTGTTCTGCACCTCCCCTTCCCCACTCCCCCATTTGATATTTTCTGAAAAAAACCAAAACCTACTAGAAGAGATTTAAGAGCTAGAGTCCTTTGCCAAACCTATAATTTTTTTTTTTTTCCCACACAGGACTAAGGTGGTGCTGCTATGGAAGATGTTGATGAACACAGAGGCATCAGTACTTGTGCATCAGTCTACAACACACAAATCCCATGACAGTCCCTTAATAGTTATTTCAAGTCATTTACTTCACAAATATCAGCAGATGTTCCCCAAAATGACTGGGAGAATAAACGTAGAAAATGCACTTATATACTTTCTGTACACATAACTGCATGAAAACAAAGTATGTAGAACAAGAAGCAGCATTTTAAGTTTAACTTCATTTTTATTTGATCATACACAAGAAGCATTCTGGGATAAATAGGCTGTCTGTGTGTTGCTGTTGTTGTTGTTTTTCTCCCCCAAAAAAGGTCAAGTGGTCTTTGAACGGAAACAGTGTAGAAATGGTTTTGCATGACTTTCAAGAAGCTTTGGTAAGTATTTTTTCTCAGTTGATCTAAACAAGGTATGGCACCAGCATAAGGTATGTTTTTGCCAAGAAGTTTTCAAGTAGCTTTTCATAGCAGGGCTGTGCAGAACATGAAATGAAACATTAGCAGTGCAAAAAGGCTCTGTTAAGTCTGTAAACTTTTCTATGATGTATTTGTTCTTCTCCCAGAAAATAGCTCATTCACCATTTTTTGTACTTTAGTTGTCTTTTCTACTGTAGATTCAACTGTTTGCAGCCTTCACTTATGCGAATATCTCTGAAGATGTTTTTCACAGCTTGGTATTTGTTTGAAATCGATGGCATCATTACTGCTGCACATAAAAAAACAAAAACAAAAACAAAAAAAAACACTTTCATGAAACGTCCCCACCAGATACTTTTCAATTCTCTGCATAACATTTGTAGATGCCCCTTTGCTCACATCTGCTGAAGTAATTTTTTACCTTTTTCAGCTTAACAGCATTTTCCCACCATTCCTTATTCAAACAGCATTGGCTGGTTTGCGTTCCACATATGCCAGCTTCCAACAGCTAAATTCCTATATTAACAGCTGAGAAACCTGCTGATTTAATTTGTCATGAGCACATGGCACATATTCATTTGTATTGAATACAAATTAAATATATTCTTATGCACATCGGCAATATTACACTTTTAATTCAAAACCGCTGTGACTATCAGAGTAAGACTGTAGGTTTAGTTATAAATAAGTCTCTGTAAAATACATTGGATTTGGCCTTAACTCCTTAACTAATGTATTAACAATTAACAATTATCCAATTAAGTATACTGATGTCTTTACCCAAGCATATATTTTCTTTTAAGTATTCCCAGCTTAGGCTTCCAAATGTCAATTTCCTTTATTGACATAACTTTTTAAAATTCCAAATACAAGGGAGAAAAAATCAAGGGGTATCAGCAATATTATACTTAAAGTTAGTTACTAATCTTGACTTCATAAATTATAACTTCCCAATCTTCCTGAGTTTCATCTAGTATCAGAACTGCTTTAGGAGGTGATTTTACAGCCCTTTTGTACATCTCACTATGACGAAGTGAATGGCAGTCACTTCATCTCCTGATATAAAATACAGCAGCCCTACATTTCTCTTAACTGCTCCAAAGCATTCGTTCACCTAATAAATTACCTTAGCATCCTTGAGTCTCAGAGCGGGTCCTAGTGACTTTGCTTAGAGGTAACTTGCCTAATCAGCTGCACTTTGTCTATGAAAGTTCATTTTAGAAATAATCTGAATGGGAACCACAGCAATGTTTATTTAGGCTTTTTATACTGTGAGTTATGAATATTATACTTTTTAACTTTTTTTTTAATGAAGAGATAAAAGTTAATGTTCATTAAAAGAGGCTACTATGATGTAGGACAGGAACTCTATGTCCAGTACACAAAAATATGAAGAAGTGTAAACCTGGTATTGGCGTGCATCAGATTTGTTGGTGTTTTAGTAGGATAGAAAGCCCAATTTGATTTTACAGGGAACAAAGGATGGTGTAGGAAAAAAATTAGCAAGTCTGTTTCCTCTCTTTGTGAATACATTTAAACCATAAGTCTTCAAACATTCCCTGATCCTTCTGAAAAGTTTTGTGGAAAATCGGCTTGATGCACACTCACTTCATGATATCATCTGCTATAGTCTAGCTCAAAATGTTTCTTTCTAAATATTTAGTGCAATATCTGATATGGAAATCTTAACACAGAGCAGAGCATGTACACATTACAATGTCACATGTAGCAGACGAAGTATTATAGTTTCTCTTTAAAAACAATAGTGAGACTTCAATGTATATCTTCACAGTTGTACACAGCTTTGCAGTGCTTTGTTTCACTTATGTTGGGTAAGAGGGTTGAGTTATTTTTATTTCTTCAGGCTTTCCTACTTTGTACGTAGGCTAGAAATTTTTGCTGTACATCCACCAAAATGTTTCTCATTAGACATGTTGGACGGCTTCTGAAGTCGAAGCTTTCATAATTTTCTTTGAAAAACAGGGTCTAAGCCTTCTGCATAGGTCGTCATTTGTGTTAGTCACACTTGCTAAAAATCAGTATTGTAGAATCACCTTTTTATCTTTCTTCCTGAGAGTTCTTTATTGGCAAGTCACAACAAACTGTAAAATTTGCTACATTTACCATGAACAGCTTGTGAAACATGTCAACTTTCTCTATAATTTTCACAGGGCTTTAATTATGAATCAATGTGATGTTATGAATAGGGGTATTCATAGCTAATGCTTTCAACATGCAGTAAGCAATATTTCTATTACTTAAACATTGCTTATATCCACAGGCACTTCATTCTGGATTACTTCTTTTGTGAATACCCAGGCATATGCATTTTACACAATCTAATGGTCAAGTTAAAAAGGAAATGATGCGTTTTCCATGGAATTTTACATTGCAAATAAGGATGAATTTTCTAACTGGAGAGTTGCAATTCTCTTGCGACTGTTTGTGACTGACACTATATTTTATCTGCACATTGAAACAACACACTTATCAAATGGAAAAGAAGAAGAAAAATTACAAGAGATTTGATCTTCTTTACAGCTTCTAATAGTAAAATACACTGTATGATTAATGAACCTGTCAACTGTAATGGGAAGAATATGTAACAAGTAACTGTGCATTACTTGTTTGTGATTTTTATCTTTTATAAATGCAACCATGTGTAGGATGATAAGATTAACTCTTTGTGCTTTTAAGTGAACATTATATGCAAGAATAATACAACCTTCGCTGTTTCTTGTCTTTCTGTGAGTTCTCAGTCTTAAAAACTGGACTTTTCCCTAATTCCAAAATAACTAGATTATTATTTCATTTGGCATATCTACACATCTACTGCTGGATAAATTATTCACAGTGGTGAAAGACAAAAAAGCTCACATAGCTCACTTGTCTCTTTCCATTTAGTTCCTTATGCTTCTTACTCTGCATCTTCTGTGTCAAACAAACGGTTTTTATCATTTCTTCAGGAAATAAGGCCTACTAGAAGGGAGCCCTGGACATACAATGGAATCTGCATGGCATGAGAGATGTATTTGTCCTGTGGACCTACATTATCTCTGAGATACCCGCTGTGTCATTTTGTATCGTTATGTCCTATACTCTAGGAATAACATTGGGAAAAGCATCTTTCATGTAGTGCTGAATCAAAACTTAAGAAGTTCTATTACCATTTAAATGTCATTGCAGTGGTAGGGCCTTTGATAGGAGCCAAATGAGGGATTTCTGGCATCTTACTCACCAACTATTGGGTGAATAGGAAGGGCAGAGGGTTTGCATCTAAAACTCAGAAACTTCATGTGATAGTAGCTAATACCTCCAAGGAGGACATTAAAAGAAAATGCTTATGAAATTTCCCTGTCATCAGAACATTGGCATTAAATGTCCAGTGGCATTAAAATAAGGGGAGATTATCTATTGTCCTTAATTACATATTTATTTCTTGGCATTCAACTATCTCATTGCCTTTAATTGCATTGGGTAACGTGTGCCACTGAAAGTAATACATGTATGTACCACATGTACAGGCATTCTGAATTAGCAATATGGGGAGTGTTTGCAAGTGGAATAAAATCCCAGTTTGTCAGTTTGTTATTCACAAAAACAAATTTTCTAGTTATCTGATCAGAAAAATAATTTAATAAGGCTTTCATGTACTTGAAAATGGGCACACAATGCATGAAAATAGTCCATTTCCCTTTAGCATTTGAGACCTTCAAGTTTTACCTTTTAAAATAACGTTCTAAACCAAAATACATGGTGAAGTAAGACCTGGGGATGGGGGAAAGCACTTGGTGTGGTGTGGAAACTGGAAAAATTACCTGTGATTAAACTGTATGTTATGAAAATCAATTCATCACAATGTATATCATTTGTTGCAAGGCGTTATTTATTGTAATGCCACTTCATCAAGTTAGCCTAGTGACATTAAAAGTGCAGTTACACCATATTAACTAATTAAAACATTAATATCAGTCTTTATTGTTCTCTCTCTTTACTTTTTCACTGGGGAGAAAAAAAAGGCTTATAAACCAAATGACATGTTCAAGGTACAGCAATACTTATACAGAGAAAAGGTGAAATTTTCCTGCTTCATCAGTACCATGATACCTCCATGATATGTCTTTTGGAAACCTTCAGCAGTGCAAACTAATTGTGATGGTTTTTTGTACAGCTGTCCCATGTCTCTGAATTCAGGCAAAATGTTAAACAGAAGGGAATCACCAAATATTATTTCTATGGGCTCTACTTTCACACAGTATTGCATATCCAAGAAGATTTTATAGTTCTTTAGAGGTCAAAGAAAAACACGGGCAAATTAAGTCCATTACATAATAGAATATCAACCATATGATGCGGTGCAGTCTGAACTATCCAACACCATTTCGCCCAAACAAGAGGTTAAATAAGAAAAGATGCTGAACAAAGTTAGTTTCAACAAGAGAATAAACATCAGGACTAAGAAGAAAAATAGTATGTTAAAAAAAATGTTTAGGGTTAATAAATGTACTCCAGTTTATATTTAGAATACTAAAGAATGACAACAAAAATTTTTAACTATTAGAGATGGAGAAAGAATCCACAGGGAGAGAACTGTGGACAATGAAATAAAGTGCTCATCCTGTAAAGGGAATAAAAGCAGCTTTAGGGTGTTGCACATGAGATAAACTAATGTCTACAGCCATTAGAACATACTATAACCATTGTTGCTGTCATTATTCTTAAACAATCCATCTTTAAGTGTTGAAAGGATAAGCTGACAAGAAACAATCAACACAGATTTTGAGAACATACCATGTCAAGCCTGTATAATTTTCTCCCGTGAAAGAAAAATCATTCTTTTTGTTGGTGGAAAGTAATAGATCTAAATTAGCTTGACATTAGTAAAGTTTTTAAACCTGTCTAAACAATATATTAATAAACAAACTATAGAAAAGATAGCCCAGATGAAATGACTACAAGATAGAAAGTAAAAAAAAAAAAAAAAAAGGACTTATCTGGGAGGACAGCAATCACATCACCTTTTGGAAACAAAAATTAATAAAATATGAACACAGCAATAAAGAACTATAAGAGATTTAGAAAGGATAATGTAAAGAAATATTGAAAAAAAAATACGGCTGCTTATCCTGAAAAGTGGCTTTTCTTGTAATGCATGTCAAAAACACAATGATCAATATTCTCTGTATCCAGTGAGAGTAGGAGAAGTCATTATCTTAATTTGTAACAGGAGACATTTATGCTACCTATTAGGAAAAAAAAAAGTTCCAACTCACGTTAAAATAGCTCACTAGTCTTCAGCAGTGAAACACAGTGACTTTGGGAGACCATTCATTCAATTTTTTTTTTTTTTTTAATAGTATAAGTAAATATCTGTCTGGGATGGTCCAAGTTTGAATCCTCAGCCTGGTAGTAGGAGAAGAAACTAGATGATCTCTTCAAGGCAACTTCCACGCACAGTTTTTTATATTCTCTGTAACTTCAGAGTTATTTTCTAAGGTTAGAGCTTCCAACAGGGTTTACATGGCTTCAAAGCAGAGCAGGGTGATCAGAGAGACTGGAAGTCCACGTGTCAAGAGAGCATATGCCCTTTCTTGATATTGCGTCTTATAAAGCTGCACTTGAAGGATTAGGAGAGTCCTGGACAATCTTGAACAATGGCTGCTCTGTGGTACAGGTACACCAAAGAGGGAAAAGTAGCATAATTCTTCCTAGAACAAAGAGTAGCAATGGAAAATTGTAATTGACCTTTACCAGTCTACTCTTATGCTCACTTCTTAGTTCAAAGCTGTCAAGCACTCATCTGGGTCACCGTTTTTGGTGCAGAGAGTTACATTTATAGAATCACAGAGTCATAGAATAGTTTGGGTTTGAAGAGACCTTCAAAGGTCATGTAGTCCAACTCTCATGTATATACTGTTCCACGCTGACACAGTGGCATCTTATACGGTTCCAACTGCAGTCTGCAGTAAAGGTATTGTGTATACCAGTACCACTAAAAAGAGATCCCAAAGCCTAACATAAGACATGTGTAACTGAATCTGTGCACCATGATCTAGGTCAACAGGCAGCAGCTCCACAGGCTGATCTTACAGCCATCCTCTTCTTTCAGCCAAACATACTGATGCCAGTTGCCTTCACAGGATGTTAAACTCGACAAGACATCACTGACATGATTTGTCTGCTGTAAATGTCCTGTAGCCAAACCATCCTCTGCTATGGAAAGGCTTACTGAAAGAAACATCTTAAACTTTAGACTGAGTGTTGATGTAGAACTTCAAAGGCTGGAGAAATCAGACATTTACCAAGTTGTCTGAGTTGGTAAGTAGCAGTTTATTTTTAGTGCCTTCAGAATTGGCATGAAATGCCTTCTCTGGCTAGCATTACTGCTCTAACTATACGAGCAGTCAGTTAATATGTTAACATATTATACTTGCCAAAATAAAACTCCTAAACCGCACCCAGTGACATTAATGATAGACTGCGGAAAGGTTATTAATAATCTGAGTTCAAGTTTTGCTACCAACTGTCAAATAAAGTGTTATGCTACTGAATTCATAATACAACACTGGAGTGAGGGAGTTCTCTGCATTTAAAAGATTTATTGATGTAACTATATTAGCTTTCCATTGTGTATTTTATGTCAAACAGCATAAAGTTCTATTCTCATTTGTACCATTATTTGCTGTTCTGTCTATTATCCCTGGAGGAAAAAAAAAACCCAAAACACTGTGAACAACACCCAGTTATTCTTTCAGCATTGGCACTTCAATATGTAAAGAATTTTTTTTTCCAAAGTCCTCAATTTACCTGACCATTTTTTAAGATCTAATATGTCTAGAGCTGATTTTCTTTTCTGTGTTCATTCATAATAAAGTTTACCTCTTTAGTCACAAGTAAAGCTGGCTGGGATTTTTTTGATTAATGGTATTTACATAGAAAAAGCAATTTTATAAAAAATTAAGAATTGGTGCAGAAATGTACCAGTTGCCAAACATTTAGACAGGAAATCCTGCAGTGGAATGCTTGACTTCTCAGCTTGGTCACTGAGAGATGAATCTGAATTTTCTGTGTGCATCACTAGTCTTAGACACTAGCTTGTTCTGAAGTTGATAGTTAATTCTTCTCCAACTCTCCTCCACTTTAGATACCATTGGCCAAAGTGATCATCATTACAATTCAGGTGTCACTAAGGCACTGAAAATTTGTTTTTGTAGTTTGGTTTCCTATGCATCAACTCTTCCATCTTTGGGACTAAGCATACAATCACTGCTCTGTTGGGAGCTGGTTATCTTTTCGACAATGTCAGTAAATAGGTTTATTTCTAGTTAGCAAAAGGTTTCAGCATTCCTGTGATGACTTGATATATTCCTCCGGGAATAAAGCATGTTGTTTAAAGAAATAGCAAGCCATTTTGCAAGTTAGAGGAAGGTTACAACAAATATTTTAAGACCCTTGGATTATATTGGTTCGTTCTGTTGCATCAAAACCTTTGTCACCACATTTGTTGTTTCATAGAAGGTGTAGGTTAATTAACTCAGTAAAGGCATCCTTTACATTTTTCTCCACAATTTACAGCTTACGTCTCTGACAAACTCCTTTAAGGAAGTGTCAGTAGACCTTTATTGCAATGGTAAATACTGAGGCTATTCCAAACCATTTTTCTTATAAACACTCTCTGAAAATCCGTCACTGCCTGTCAGAGAGCTGAAGTGCACCAGTTGCAACAATGTTTTGGGTTTGTTTCCTACACGAAACAAATCCAGGCAGCCTATCCCATCTCCACAGTATCTGTGGACCTGCCAGCTAAAAGAAACCTGTGAAGACATTTTTAAAGCAGAACAAAATTAACAGAACATTAGCTCGAACAATGAGGGTTTGAAACACTGTAATTTTGCAAAATTTGTCAGTACTAAATCACTTTCAGTAGTGCAGGCCAGATGCAATAGGTGAAGGAGAAACCACTGCAGGGAAATGAGAAGCTTGGTAGTTTGTAATGAACCACTATTGCAGAAGATAATAATCATTTAAAAGCCTGCCACAGCATTCTTCACCTACTGCACTACAGAAAGTGTTAGTGCTTGTGGATATTGGCAATTGTTACATACAATTACTCATATTACTTTATAAAGTGCTCTGTAACTGCACTCTAGTGATTCTGAGTGTTTCTGTGTCCCTTGGCTGTTTGAGTGTCTCATTGTATAACCTCATGATGTTGTTTTTGGAGTAAAGCTGTAAAACTGCAAAATGCAGCAGCAATGTTCATGTTCTTAAGGTGACTCTGAGGAGTTTGTTTAACTTTCAACATATCCCTCTTAATACAAAACTCAGGTCCCAGCCCTGAATACTCATCCACAGCTGCTAGAAATTAATTTATGCCCCTGCTGATGGTCAAGGCTACAAATCAAAGCATCAGAGAAACAAGTTATTTAATAGTTTTGTAGGCTACTTTTAACACTTCATTGTCATCTTATTTTCATATTTACAAAAACATGGGATAGAGTGGGTGCAACTTCACCATAGACCCATTCAAGAGCAGAACATTTGCATTCAAAGGCCAACAATCATACCATTGGTAATAAATAAACTTATTGTTAATATAGAACAAGTATTGCTTTCACACCTTCGAAGGGATAAAAACATAAAATGTGAATTTGAACAAATGGGCAATAAAACACATCTGAAAAAAAATGTGTGTATAGGCTATATATTGCATATGATGAAGAGATGAGAGAATTCTTGCGGATGAAAATCTCCAGGTGTTTCCTAATTCTCTAAGTGGGCATTTTTGGAGCTTAAGAATTTCACACTTGACAGATGCAACTTCCTGAACCTTCTGGTAACACCGTAGATGTAGTAGGAAACCTCAAGAGGCAATAGTGGCTTTTGTTTTCCTTCTTTGCACTTCATGCAGGGCTCTCAGGTGAGCTGCCTGCCAAGTACCTCCTCCATGCAGCCTACCAGTTCCAATGGTGTGTACATACAAAATATAGAACTTATCTGGGAGTGGAAAACACTGTACAATTGTAAAGGATCATTATTGTTTCAGAGACATCAACTTTGAGCAGCAGGTTTTTGGTACAAAATACTGATTAGTTTAATGTCAATGACTACTGAGAACTGCTACCTAATTAAAACAGCATTATCACAAGTTTTTGCCCTGCGACGAAGATGTACTTTTCTGGAGATTTGATATCCCAACAATGTGTCTCTTTGTAAACATTATTTGAGTAAAAATAAGGATCATCATTGATATGCAGTCTACCGAGTAAAGCTCCTCAAAGTGTCAAGCTGTTCTTTACTCCACCAGTGCTGTTACTCTTTCCTGCAAATGTAAATAGATCATACGTAGAAGAAAAATCTGAAATTTTTTGGACTTCATCTTTGTTGATATAGCAAAAAGACTTGCAGGTTTGCATTTAAATTAGGGTTTATTTTGATCACGAATTTGCCTTTCAGTGGCACAGAAATCAGGAGATAACAGGAGAGTAATTTTGCTGTACTCTTCAGCTGAGAGAATCTATGTTCCCTAATAAAACAGAAACAGAGGCCCTACTCTTCTACCATTGCTTTCTACCTTTGAGGCCAAGATGGGCATGCATTCCAGATTTGTCACTTAAGCACATTCCTTCACCTTTTTTTCTAATTTTATCACCTTCTCCTTTGCTTATATGGATACATTTCCTCTCCTCTAGTCAGTCATTTCAGTTTTGGAGGGGAGGGTTGTGGGTCAGAATTAATTTCGTTTTCAGCTTATTAAACATAGCAGTCTAGGAATCAAGCAGCAAAAAGCATTGAGTTCAGTCATAATTGAACTAAAGTCATAAAAATGTGACCTCTCCAAAACTGTGCTTGGAAATATTGAAAATGCAAACTCTCGGTAGGAGCTATAGCAAACAGAGGGCAGCCCTTTTGTGACTGTCACCCTCATAGCTTTCCACAAAACTGCTTTCTGGCAATAGGACAAACCCAGAAAACTGCTGTCTGAGTACATCAGAAATACAATTGCCTCATACTAGTGCATAAACTATTGATAATTCAAGTGGAAATGGTGGATGAATAACAAAACTTTACACCACACCTTCTTCATTGGGGAAGCAGAGAGTATGCAGTAACATCTCTACCCTTTGTAATGCTGTTGTCTTTTTAATGAAGGCGGGACTATATTCTGAATGAGTCAGCCCCTGTACTTGGCATTTCTTCTCTCTTTCCTATGAACTTTTACTAAGCAAGTGGGTTTTTTGCACTCTTTTTGGAACTGTCCATCCATTTAAAGCAGTGAATACGAGAGGCACAGTTTGACCATATCAGAATCATTGCACTGGGTTATTGCAAGGGCAGTAACCACCTACCGGGGGTGGAATTGTTTCTTCCTTAACAGCATGTCTCCAATTCAGGTTTAACTTTACTTTGCCTTCTGTTTGTTCATCCACATTTCTAAAGATTTAAATAAATGTGCAGTCACATTTGTTCATGGAAAATAACAAATGAATAAAACTGCACTGGACAGATTTGAGTTTCACAATGTATGCCGAAACAGATGTCTTCTTTTGAATGGCTCTGGAAAGAATTATTAATATGGACCTTCCTTGGTTATGAAAGAGACAATTAGGAGCTTTAATCCAATATTTAATATTTCAAAAATGTTATTTTTTATTAGATTTCAGCAGCAAAGAATACCATTAGATAGATCACCAGAGTAATAAGCAACATGATGCTGGGTTCCACCCCATCTGTGATATTTTAAAAACACAGCCTACCAGTGCCAACCTTCAGATTTCTCATGGGAACATTTATAAGAATACAAAGCTCAATAGGCAGCACTGATGCTGTATTAAGGATTTGTGTCATTTTCACTACAGAAAAAACACACCCTATAAAGTGGCATGTAGGATTTTGTTAGTGGAGAACTGAAGTTTGGCTTATATGAAAGATTTGATTCTTTTCAATACAGCACAGAGCTATCATTTTTTCAGAACTTTTCCTGCTGTACCAAGGCAAAAGAGTGGCAAACATCTAAATCTTTTGTTAATGAAACAACTTTTAACCCATGGAGAAATAGCTTTAAATATGGTTTATAACCTGTTCAATGAATTTGATAGCTGGTCCCTACTGGATACTTTTCCATATTTCAAAAACCATTCTGCTTCCCAAATTTGGCACAGCTAGCAATGTTTGGTGATAGGAAGCCAAGAACTGAAATCGTAGGGTGTTGGAGATTGGGTTTACGGACTATTGGAGAAGCTGTGAAGGGGAGAATATACAAGGTCTGTCACAGCCATCTGTCCCCACCCAAACAATTTAAGGAACAGGAATGCTAAGTGATCTGCTCAAAAGGAGGAGACCTATGCAGGCTGCCATATAGAGATGCTAGAACTAATCCTGACCTGAGAACGTGCACTCAGATAATTCAGAGTAGGACCATACTAAAGCATCATTATGCCAGATGAACAAGATTACATACTCATTCTCTCATCAAGAGGTCCAAATGCTTCACAGTCAGCTCTTTATGGGCACGTATCATATAGCTACAGTTAAGCCAAGGGTTAGGGGCTGATTCTAGAGTTGTGGTTCAAGAGTTCTATTGAAGTCTCATTCCTCAAAGTCATAGATCCAACTGTCAGCAGAGTGAAACACTTCAAGACTTTTCTGTGCCTCCTTTGGATCAGTGAGTATTAGAAAATACTATAGTTTGGTCTGTGGTGAGGAGAGTGCCAAATATTATGTGTTGTGTGAACAAATCCTGAGGAATCTTCAATATTAGAATCAGTGCTGCTTCTGATGGGGAATGTCACTGGAGAAGTTCTCTGGCAGAAGCATCACTCATGGGCTAGGATGGAACAAGGACAAGTGTCTGAGAGAGCAGAGATTACAATGACTTTAATTGCTTCCACTGTTACTTTTTAATGGTTGCATCACAGTTCCAAACATGGGACTTAACTAAATTCTAGCGACTCGTAACAGCCCTGGCTCCAGCTCTCATCTTAGTGTCTTGGCTCATGAGTACCAGGAGATAAATCTCTTAAATCTCTTTTTTTTTTTTTTTTTTTTTTTTTTTTTTTTTTTTTTTTTCCCTGAAAGCTGAGTCTAGTACCACTATAGACAATGACCCATACATATCACTAATTTGAATGTAGGTCCTGAGCAAGGGCCACTACCAGTCATGTTTCATGTTCAGAACACCAGACATCAAAGACTTTGGTTTACTGATGGACAGATGGATGGATGGATGGATGGATGGATGGATGGATGGATGGGCTGGGATTGGGGCTGCAGTTTGTTTTCAGAAGGCCAGAGATTAAATATCTGGGTCTACCATTAGGTCTTTAAACAACTAAAAGCTTGAATGGAGGCTAAGACAAAAGGTCTTATTGATGAGTGCTTTGACAGGTGTGGGTGACTCTAGCTTGTTAAGTAGTTAAATTAGGTGACGGTTTGTTGCAAAATGGATTGAAGAACTGAGTTTATAGCTGGGATCTTTCAAAAGAGCTACAAATAGTTGTGATAAGGACTGAGGAAAATCTGTTCATACAATATCTACACCAGGGAGGATTTTCCAGATCAAGGTAGGATTTGATTAAGATGCAAAAAAATACCTTGGTTTTCTAGGGCTCTTGTAGGCTAGGAAGAGAGCTGAGATTGGTAAGGCTGACAGAGCAAGTATCGTGCAATATAAGACTGGGATTAGGTTGGAGTTTAGGCAGGTGCCAAATAGCTCTGAAATGCATCACTGGATCTTGAAAATACCCTACGTTAAGATGACCATTCTTACGGGCAAATGAAGATCAGTAACTCTAAGAGGCATATAGACCACAGGGCTACACTTTTATTTCAGTCAAAGGTTGTATCAGAGTGACTATTTGAGACACCATGTGAAAAGAACTATATTGATAGAAATTGATGCAAACTATGTAGAAATTCATTCAGAAGGAAATGCTTATGAAGAAGTATGAAATATGGTTTCTTAGATCACTGATAATGTACCTTTGACATAACTACCAAATTTGGCATCTCAAGTGGCCTAGACTTAGCCTAGCTGGTCAGAACTGCCCCTTTACTCCTTTTATTGATTGGTCAGTGCTATCTCCACATGTGTACATAAAGAAATTTGATGGCAATATGTACAGTGCCTTCTTGGAACAACGACGACAGCAAAACATTAAATCATCTAATCCAGAAAAACAGTCAGCTGTGGGTTAGATTAGATCTGCCTTTCCCTCCTTACAGGATATTAGGTTATAATCCCCGTTCTGCAAAGGCTATACATCATTAATGTTGAAATAAAATGATGTAAGTTTAACAAAAGTATTCTGCCACCATGCAAAAATATGCAGATATAATAAAAGACAAAATCACTTATCACGGCCTGCTAATTATCCTTGAATACGTCTATTAGGCATGTTTCCATTTTGAAATCCCATTCTATATTTGCAAGCTCTTTTTTTAAGGCACAATAGAAAATTGGCTGTGTGTGCTGGGCTCATAAAGCAACTTTCTACATATTCAGGGCAACTGTAGTTCAAGTTTGCCTGCCTGTTGCTTCTCCTCTTGATTCCATTTAGTCTACAGCCAGATTTATTGTTTTTCTTCACATACAAGTTATAGTGCTTTCTGCACACTGCTGAATGTGTAATGTCCTGCAGGTTGGCTGCCAGAGTAGTGGCATTTCCCTGGAACACGTCTGGCAAAACCATCTGGGGACATTTGTAACAGTAAAGGGTCTAAAGGCCATGGTCAGAACCAGGCTACTGGACTCAGTCCTCTGCAGCTTTGCCCTGTATCCCACACTGCACAGAAATGGAGCTTAATTCTCTTTTCTAAAACCCTTTTTTGTGCAAAATATTACAGATCCAGAAGTACCAGAGTTGGAAGGCCTATAAAATACGAATTTTTGCCATGACTGATCTATGACAAAAATTATTGTTGTGACCCTACCAGTCACACAAATGGACCAGAGCCACATCGTGTATTTAAAACATATCAAAAGTCAAGAGAAGACAGGGAACTACAGATGTAGCAAATTGCCATAAAAAGACAATGACAGCAGTTCCTAAGGAGTTCAGGGCTCCTCTCGAAGTGTCAGTCAAAAGCAGATACAGCAATAGTACCAATATCAGCCTCAGCCTCCCTTGTGCAGGGGGAATTTGTGTTACACACACACCTACACACAGACAGATGTACATCATGTGCACATGATACAGTCCCCGTTTGGGAACTGTACTTGGCCTGGGCTACATGCACTTTATGGAAAGTATCTGTATCTATCAGGGCAGAGCGGTATACAGCAGTGCTTGCTAGAAAACAGAAAACTGGAGGACAGAGTAAAACTCTTTCTCTTTTAAATCTCAATCTAGCAAGGAAACACTGTCCCTGGGCATGGGGAATTATGTGTGACCATGTGCACAGCTGCACAAAAAGTACAGTGAAGAACACAGAAACACACAGAAGCCACTTCTAATCTGGTCTAAAAAGACAGGGTTTTACTACACCAAGAAAGACTTAGATCCTTGGTTACAGCATCCAGCAGGAAAGTGTATGCAAGGACGAAATTGTGGTTTGAAGCTGGGAAGTATGCTGTTGCTTAAAGGGAAGAAGCTTCCTATACCCAAAGTGAAACTTGTCAGGTCCTAATTAAAACTAAACACATTCAGTGAATCGATAACATTAGAAGAAGATTTTGCTCTGTTCTCCATTTCAAACCACATACACCAATAGCATACAGTTTTCATATAGGGAGAATAGGTAGTTTCTGGTCTCTATTTTGCAGTTATTAAATGGTTCTAAGGACATTGATTCATACTGGTATGACAGATGCAGCTCCTGATGAAACTTACACATATCACCCACTAGTGAAGTATTTATTTTAATTATATATTTTAACCTACTCAGATTTATATCTGATTTTTTTTCAGAAGGGTACATTTATAGCTTTATAGCAAAGTTATAGTTCAGTAGACACAACCTTCAATGTGGAGGTAAATATTCAAAAGTAAAGTAAGCTTTCAGAACAGCTTTTCAACAGTTGCAAGCTGTTTCTTGAAAATTTCTAGAATATGTAGCTATGTTTTCTCCTAACTTCCATTTTCCCTTTCCTGATGCTTGACTCAAAAGGGAGTTGTGGGTGTTTGGTGTTCCAGGAAAGATCAGCTGACAGGCTCTTGACTTTTGTAGCAAGAAAAAAAAATTGAACTAACTATTTTGAAACACTTGAATGCTTTTAAAGTGTCAATCTGTAGAAAAAGAAACATATATTACAGGATGTGCATCGTGTTTATTTCAGTACTATGCACACATTTCAGATGACCTTAATAGTCTATCAGTGATTTAAGTTCTTAGGAGTGACTGTCTTCTAAAGAATCAGGCTACTCAAACCTTTCAAATCAGACTGAGTAAAGCAAACAAAGCAGAAAACATGTTAAAGGACATCCCTAGCTTGAAACTTAAGCTGAAGCACTTTCCTGAATAGAATGAACCTAAAGACATGCTTGAGGTCTTTCTTGAAATAGGACTTATATCACACCATGCAATCATGGAATCATGGTAAAAGGATAGAGATACACAAAAAGAGACAGATAAATTTACATTCTTTAAATTAATGCCATAACCATATCAGTGCTTTAAATGCATTGAACATTTCACCATGTTGCACTTTCAGTCCATGAGTTTCATTTCTAAGCATATAATTGCATCTCTTTTCCTCATGCCCATCAGCTTATAAAGATACCGTGACTTTATAATCTTAAAAAAGAAAGCAATGCACTGAAAGGAAGAATGAAAGAAATATGCTACATTCCACACAGAACTTCATGTGTTTTCTGCTATAAAACAAATAAGAATTTAATGGTAAACTGAAAGGAAGAGGAAGTGAGGATACAGTGGAGAAGCTATAGTTGAACCAATGAGAAAAGTGGAGCTGGGCCAGTGATGATGACTGGGGTCAGGAGATCACCAGACAGATCTGCAGTGATGAGGCAGGTCCAAGGTGGAGCTGGGAAGTCATGTCAGCAGGTAGGGGCTGGGGTCAGAGGTCCCTGACCAGGCACAGACACAGCCACTGCACAGCTCAGGTGAGTACCATGGTCCAGGGCTTGAATTTAAATGCAGTTAAATGCAGTTCCTGAGCAAAGTAGTGGAGAGTCCCGAGGAGGTTTCTGAGGGCTGTTTCCCAACAGGCTGTTGCAGGTCACAGAGCCCAGCAGTGGGAACTGGTCCTCACATGGGCAGCCAGACTCCTGCCTGCAGGAGAAGCTGCTGAGCTTGTGGGACACGCAGGTTCCTTGCTGGATAGATAAGGATGGTTTGGTGCCCAGAGATGGGACTCACCTAACTACACCAGATGCCTCATCTAAAGGATTCCAAAGGAAACCTCAGTGAGTGAGTCCAAAATCTTGCAGAGTAGACATCTCTCTGCAGCTCTGAAATAAGACTGCTGTATAAAATTGGCACTCATAGCCAGACTCACGTCTTCTTTTCCTTGAAGGACTCACTTGTGTTACTTTATAACATGGTGGCGGTGGGGCAATCTATCCCACATCAAGTTCTGCTTCACATCCTGATATTTCTAATTTAATCTGCCTAAAACGTGTGCTATATCCCAATGGTGCCTCTATTGCTGCTTTAGCAGCACATTGCCTCTGCAACCTAATTCCAGATTCTTGGACCTTGCAGTTTTGGCAGAAACTTGTCAATCTTGGCTGAAGGTCTTCTGTTTGGACTGAAGGGAGACAGTAGACCATCTTTCCACCTCTGTTGCCTTTCTGATGGCCCAGGAGATAACAGCGTAAGGTTAGAAATCCAGCAGGACACCCTTCCAGGTGAGGAGCAAGGATAAATGAACATTGGCATGCCGCCCCCTGCTAAAGCAAGGGCTGGAACCACAAAGCAGCTGTATAAAAGGTGGTCACCATCACCACAAATTTAGTTCGAAAAAATCAAAAGCAAGCAAATTTGCCTTGTCAAAAGAGGCTGTTCAGTGACAGGAGCTGGGAAATCAAAAGGAACAAAGGCACCTAACTCTGAGCTGCAGGAAATAATTATTCCAGTTGCCAGCTTAGTTGAAAAAGTCCAGGAAAACACAATCAAATGGGTGAATTCCCCAGTGACTTAGATCTTGTGCAGTGTCCCTGACCCAGTGGCTTCCCTTCAAGCATAAATCTTTCACACACCTTTTAGATTATATGTCATTATAAGAACAGCAAAAAATAAACCTCTTTATGTTACAAACACTTGCTAGGGAAAAAGTCACAAACAAATATTTGATAATTAATGATTCATGATGAAGCTGATCTAATGAACCTCTGAGTGTATGGAGAATAAACTGGGACACTAGCAGACAGGCTTTTGTAGGCCACTTAAAAGACAACATGTTCCCGAATGTAGGAGCTCACTGGAGACCATCCAAGATGGGCAAAACTACTGCTATCAAAAGAGCAGAATGAAAGGAGTCAGGCACAGCTGGCGGAAATACACAGTAAATTTTCTTGAGGATAATTTTTAATTATATTTTGATGGTCACAAGAGAGAGGCTGAACTCTTGTCCTGATGGATATTGATTACCCTCCACAAGGTGTCCCTAGGAGAGCCTCCAAACTGAGCCAATGTTTCCAAAAGATAGTCTGGCTCCTAATCATAGCAGGTTAGCAATGTCCTGTCTTTCTAGCTGTGTAAAAGCCAATCTAATCAGGTGTGAAACATTTGACGTATGGAAAAATTAACCAGCATCTAGAGAGAAAACCTGGCACAAAATGAAGAAACCTGGCAGCTGAGACAATAGACCTGGCAAAATTTACAGGGGTTTCATTCCAGTTTTGTTGAAGGTAATTCTTTTCTGCTTTCTATTCTACATAGCGTTTCTTTTCTTTTCATTTTAGGCTATAAATCCAAACAAGCAAGCAAGCCAGTCTACTATGTTCCATGGCACCAATCTGTAAGAGAGCACAAAAAGAACTTTCCATGTATTTCTCTCTAGACACTTTCTTTTAACACATGCTCCCAAAACTAAGCATCTTTTTATGGAATACAAATAACATGAGTTAAAATATCTGAGCATATATGAATTACCAAGTAAAGGCAAAGTAAAGTCACAGAATCACAGAATGGCTGGGGTTCAAAGGGACCTCTGGAGATCACCTAGAGGTTCACCTAGAGCAGATTGCACATGAATGTGTCCAGGCAGGTCTAGAATGTCTCCAGAGAAGGAGACTCCACAACCTCTCTGGGCAGCCTGTTCCAGGGCTCTGCCACCCTCAAAGTAAAGAAGTTTCTCCTCATATTCAGATGGAACCTCTGATGCTTCAGTCTGTGCCCGTTGCCCATTGTCCTATCGTTGGGCAACACTGAAATGATCCTGGTCCCATCCTCTTTACACTCGTCCTTGAGACATTTATAAACATCGATGAGATCCCCTCTCAGCCTTCTCTTCTCCAGGCTGAACAGACCCAGCTTTCTCAGTCTTTCCTCGTAAGAAAGATCCTCCAGACTCCTCATCATCTTCGTAAACTTTCACTGGACTCCCTCCAGCAATTCCTTGTCCTTCTTAAACTGGGGAGCCCAGAACTGGACGCAGCGCTCCAGATGTGGCCTCATCAGGGGAGAGCAGAGGGGGAGGAGAACCTCCCTCCACCTGCTGGTCACACTTTTCCTAATGAACCCCGGATGCCATTGGCCTTCTTGGCCACAAGGCACATTGCTGACTCATGGTCAACTGTTGACAATCAGAACTCCCAAGTCCTTCTCTGCGGTGCTGCTTTCCAGCACATCTGCCTCTAACCTGCACTGGTGCCTGGGGTTATTCCTCCTCAGGTGCAGGACCCTACGCTTGCCCTTGCTCAATTTCATCAGGTTCTTCTCTGCCCAGTCCTCCAGTGTGTAAGTGGTCTCACAAACCAATGGAAAATCATATTATTTTTTAATAAAGCACTTAGCTAAAATCAGTGTCTTGCTGACTGGAGGAGAATTGCTGATGGAGTGTGGCAGCTCTTTCATGTAATTATTTGTCTAGACAGAGAATGTATGCAATGTTTTGTTTCAAAACAAAAACAAAATCAAAACAAGTATCCACATTTAAGATTTTTCTAGCACAGTGTTTCACCCAAATGCTCTCTTAGCACTTTCTGAAGATCACCTGTTTCTGGCCGTCCTTTGATTTCTTCTGCCTTCTTCCTTGAAATGCCTGTTGATTTTTTTTTTCTTTTTTTCTGTCTGCACACAACTCCCTCAGCAAAAATGAAAAGAAATTATACCCATCTCTCCCTCATCCCAAATTCCTCTCAAACATTTCACCTTCCTGCATGTGGCCAGAGTTTTATGAAAAGGTTCCTATTGTTTCATCTACTTTCCCCCTAAAAATAAAACTATATTTTGCCTGACTAGTGGCTGTACCATAGCTCAGCCTTACTGAGATTGTCATATAACTCCTAGAATAACAAGACACATTTAGAAAAAATAAACAACAGTTTCTTCATTGCAAATCTTACCTAGATCAAGGCACTCAGTGTATGAGCAGTTCAGTTTTCCTAACACACAACTGAACATTCACACTGCAGACCAGCTTGATTTGTATCCATGTATTTTCCTCCTAGAACAATGTGGTAACCTGCACTAGTAATTAACATCTTTAGCAGGATGGTTAGAGCTTCACTAGCACCATTTTTCACACTCTGCCGTAGAAGCAGCTGATGTCCTTTCTGCAAAAGCAATAATATCAACTCCAAACTTAATTTGCTCAGGTACTGCTATCAGAGAAAGAGAATTGTGTTGTACTGTATTGATCCTACACTGGCAGTAATTACAGCAGCTGGAGCAGCTGCTCCTAGATGTGGTAGATGTGTGTCCACATGTGCACATCATCAACTTCCATTACAGAGGAAATGTGGTGGCATTTTACATATATATTGAAGATGTACAGTAATATGAAGTAGGATGCTTGTCACTGGGGATATATGTATGATATATGTATGCCACTATCACCGACACTTCTAGTACAAGAATGCCAAGGTATGGATCCAGCACAGGGCAAAAGTGCACAGGAGCATATGAAATATGTGAGAGACAAAAGATGTGGGACTGATGGGAGGATATTCCAGTAGAGACCCTCTAGAAGAAGTGTGGCTCTTGTACAAACTCAGTGCTGAGGAAGCTGAGTATATTGCAATCTCTGTAGTTTCTCTATTCATGAGGTGGGAAAAAGTTGAGGCAGGACAACTAACAGTGTGGTGATATTGCAACATCATTTTGAGTAATAAGCAGTAATAAGAAACGCTTCCAAAACTGCTGTGAGACAATTTTAATGATGTTGTGTGAACAGCTGGCCCTGATCGTCTAGCATACTGGCACACGAATACAGAAGAATATGTGCAGCTACTCACAAGCTAGGGACTACTGACCTCTGGAAGTAAACTCTTCCAAACCACTGCAAGTCAGCAGCTAACAAATTCTACACTGAGAAGCAAACAGTCAGAATTGAGATAACAGAGGTTTGAAGACAGTTGTTGATGTGATTTAGTTATGAATGCTGAATTGAAGTCACTTTCCCCAAACTAAAAAAAAAAAAAAAAATTAGCAAACTTCTCATTGCTGAGGTGAGGATCAAAGGCAGGAAATAAGAACTAAGTGCATTTCCTTTACTGAACTACACAGTCATGGGCATGGAGAGGTGTGGCGTTCTAATGGGGCAAAATGATGCTATGCTCTGTTTCAGTATGCATTGTCATTAGACTTCATGCTTGCAATGATTTGGAGAAGTTCTTTTACAATTTCTACATTGTAATTTACGTCATGGAATTTTGTTTGTTTGCTTGTTTGTTTTTCTGCTCCTCCTGATTCTGATACATAGATATGTGGTCTGAACTTCATCCAAATCACAGAATATTTTTGTGAATCTTTTATTTTTTTCTGTCTGGACCACTATTCCCTTATATTATTGGCTGAGACAGAATGTCCTACCAAAGCTATAGTCATTTTTTCCACAGAAAAAGAAAATTTACTCCTGAAGTTCTTCATCTTGTTAAAAATGTTAAAAAATGTTTAAAAAAATTCATACTTTTTTCCTCTGGTGTGTTTCTACTTCATCCCTGTACTGCAACCATCTCAGATATCACCCTACAAAGAAGCGTGGTAGATGTGTTCTATTTAAAAGAGACTCAGACCTGCTGCATTTGGGAGAGTGGGTGTCAGGTCAATGAGTCTGAGTCTGTTACACAGGTTACAGTGATTTTAGTTATTTGAGGGTTGGGGTGCTTTGTGAAGTGTTAAATAAGCTGGAGAACCCTGATTAGGCCAAAAAGCAATTTCCAAGACCTTTAATGAGAAACTATATGGCCACACTGTGAATGAATGACCAAGGAAGAGGGCTATAGGAACAGTGGCAGAGAGTCTGCAAAAATCTCAGAAATCTTGAATTTAACCTGTAGGAAAATCCTGAGATTTGACAGCCAGGAGAAAAGACATTTTGTGGTGAAAAGAAATAGGGTATCGAACCAGGATATGGGACTAGTGGATAATAACGCCTTCTCTTGCTTGTGCTCTGTATCCTGGACAATGTCATGAAATACAGTTAGTGTGTTACCAACAGAAAGTGCCAAGAGGCCCTGAAGGGATTTTTTCACTTGATATTGCCACTGGGATTTATAAGACAACCCCTTAACCCACCTGCACAAGCAAACAGAAATTCCAAGCGCACATAAGCCCAATTTTAAGGAGCTTGTGCCTGACAGGTAAAATCCAAGGAAGATTCCAAGAGAAGCATGAAAGGAGGTCATAACTGAACAAACCTTCTTTTCTTTCAAATTTCAACTTCAAACACACTCCTTTAAACTATATTTTCTTTGCTTACAAGTTTCTTTACCTGCATCATCCTTTCTACTCCTTCCTTTCCTAAGACTAGACAGGAATCTGTAGCATACCTAAACAAAAAGACAGTAAAATTACATCATACATGAGGCTAGTGCGAAAGTGTTTTAAAACTCTATGCACATCTACAACAGTACTTAATTAACACAAATTATACTTTATTACTGACTACAATGTCTATCCAAAATTTAGTAACAATACCATAATGATATCTTCACAACTGTGTTCCTGTGAAGATCATTGTGTCTTAGGCACAAACAGTGAAGCTCACCAACAAGGGAGGGAGATGTCAATAAATACCTTTCATTAAAGAAGTCAAAAGAAGAAAATGTAAAGGTATAGGGGTGTTTTTTGTTTTGTTTTATTTTGTTTAAATTTTCTGCAGTGTCAGTAGAGGTGGAAACTCCTGGCCTTTGA
Source organism: Caloenas nicobarica (assembly GCF_036013445.1). Classification (NCBI taxonomy): domain Eukaryota; kingdom Metazoa; phylum Chordata; class Aves; order Columbiformes; family Columbidae; genus Caloenas; species Caloenas nicobarica. The sequence continues at coordinate 126,057,357 of NC_088246.1, read as the reverse complement.
AACCTCACTTTCAGAATACTGGGAGTGTTGTTGAGGGAAAATGAAACTGTAGCTCCATGAAGGCCTAAATGTGTCAGTCTGTATAAAGTAAAGCTGAGTATTGCTACACTTTTGGCGGAGAGGACTGCTGAAGAGCACAAGCACTCCCCATTGCTGGGATGGGTGTTACGCACAGCTATATGGGCAGGACATGGGGAGAATAAGAAAGTGGTGCCCTTCCTCTGTTGATTTTTCACCTCGATTGTTGATTTTTCACCTGGATTGTTTCAATCTGAAGGTGTCCCCTTTGCATATTACAGTTTTGATCTTTTTGTCAGGCATCCACAGTTGCTTCAGACACTTGCAGAGCCCCAGAAGACACAAGGGGCGTCTGAGAGCCCCCGTCTTTGCCACGCTCCTGCGACAAGGGTACATCAGGGTGGGCCAAACGGGGGCAAACAGCCCCACAGAGCTGAGGAATTATGTGTACGGAAGCTTGGACTTACACAGTGTTTATACTCTCCAGTCTCCTGCTGTGTGAGCTCCAGAGTGATTTTTAAGGGCTGCTTCATGGGAATTGTGTTGTCATGGCTGGAGTCAAGGTATGCAGCGCTCGTCTGTTTGAAGAAACAACAGGGCAGAAATCTCTAGTAGATGAAGCCCTTGAGAGAGTTTCCTTTGACTCTTTCTAGGCTTTTTAGAACTGAGAAATCAAGCTTAATTGGAATTTAAAGACATTATATGGTAGGAATGACTGATGACACTTGATAGTTGAACCTGAATCAAAAGGACAAAAAAAGTCATTTGTAGGAAATATTTCAAAACGGGGCTTTTAAATATCTTTTAATATTTTCTATAAAATCCCTTGGCTCTTTAGATCATTATTCAGAATTCATAAATAATAGTGTAATGCCCATTTAAAAGACATAAAGACATGAAAAAAGTGTTTTTTCATAGAGTTGTAAAAGCTGATACACTTTTACATCCAAGTACATTCCTAGAATTAATCAAATGTTGCAAAAAATGTCCTTTAATTGCATGTACAAGCATATAGACAAAAAGACTAAACAACTGTGTTTATTATCTTTTTCTTCATTATCTTCATCATGGCAGCTGTGGGCAAAAAGACCATATGAGGCTAAAGGGAGCCTGACTTCCTTGATCCTTACTAGTTTATTTTCCCATGTATAAACTGTCTTTTAAACTATAAACAAGTAACTTAATAATACTACTTTTTTTTTTTCAAGCCAGCTAAGCAATTTCTGGCAAGTAGTTTAAACGCAGAAAACTGTTCTGTAAACTCAGAAAGAGCCACGTTAACATCAGACTTCAGTTGACAAAACTCACTTTCAAAAGGCCTAAACAATCATTACAACCTCTATGAGGTACAGACAAAAAGGTAAATAATAATAATAATAAAAAAACCATCTCCACTGTGGATTACTTCATAAATTCTGTCAGTCCACTACGTATTGTATATTCTTTGCAGATTATGACTGATCCATGACAGTCCTGAGACAGGCCATTGCAGTTTAAATGTAATATTGGACATCACCATGAGAAAAGAATACCCCCAGGAGCCGAGGACAGGAGATAATACAGTGGCTCTTTCAGTGGTATGTGAGACGTGGCAAAGTGCTGCATAGCTGAACAGTTCCCCTTTGTTCTCTGTTCAGCTATGGATCCGATTTCTCTGAATTGGGCTTATTACAATAAATATAGATGCACAACATGATTATTTATGGGAAGAAAACAGACAAAAGAGGTTGAGTTGCTGGTACCTAAAACCTCATTTTCTGAGCTTCTCCCCTTGAGGCCCTTTTCATTTGTTGCACCATTGTATTCTCATTGTTGTTCAATGATACAAGCCTAAGCTGTTCATCAATTTACCCACTCCCCCAATCTCTTTCTCTCTCATGTGCGCTTCCTCTCTCTTCCCATGTTAATAGTTCCCCTGAAATCCTATCACTTTGCTGGAGGATTGATGTAAGTCTCCAGCAATTAACATAATTACAAGCCTGATTATCTTCTAATTGCATTATGAGTATTTGGTTATTCACTACACAAATTAGAGAAAATTAAAGAGGAGCAAGATCCTGTGGTGTGGGCGGTATGCTTTCTAAACTGTTATAAGCATCTGAATGCTGTGAGATAACAAGAAGGTGAAGACGTTTTATATTCCTATTGGCTCACAGTTGTTCTTGTCATTGTAAATATTTTTTTCTTCTTTCAACTGTGTTTCATGTCACTGAAAGATGCAGTTTCCTTTGTTCGTGCAAGTTGACTGACAACCTACCATAAACTAAAGTAAATGCCATATTTTTTTATTTAGATTGAGTAGAGTAAAATGATAGTTAGGAATTTGAACAAAAGGCACCTAGAGGATAGGCTTCTGCACTACTCAGAAACATCAATAATTCAAATACATAACTAAGGGATACTGTTCATGTGACAGGGGAACGCAACAGTAAACAAAAATCAAGAATTACAAGTCCTTGCCTGTCTCTTTCTAGTATTTTTGAGGTTACTGCATTACTACTTAAATAAGCAGGGATAAGTTTAAATAGAGGGCAGTTTTAAACCTGAGTAGCAGGGGGGCATAAGCAAGGTAGGACAGGAGTCACTTTACTGGCAGAAATGCCAGCAATGAAAAGGAGTGCTTGAAACGTACAAAATGGAAATTCGTGGAAAGAAAATTAAGTAACCGGATACAGTTGAATATTATATTTTGTAAAGGAAATATATGGAGTTTGCCCAAAATATGGAGAGAAAAACTCACAACAGGGAACAGGAGCGAAGACTTAGAAAAAGGATTGTAGCTTCTGCTGTTGTTGGGGTTGGAGAGTGTGACTGCTGCTGGAAAACCAGCCATTTCATGCAGGACTAACCATCCTGTTACACACATCAGGAAGCCAGTGAGGTAGGAGGTGGGGAGGTCTGTTCAAACCAAACCAGCTGAACTCCCCTGAGCAGCCCTGTGAGCACCCTTTGCTGACTTCCACCCTAAGTAACTGCTGACTCTTCTTGAGTTTTGGGATAACTCAGTACCTGTCTTGTTCTGAGCCAAATCCTGCTTCTGTTCTTCATAGGACCCTTTTTCATCTTATAGACATATTTTCAATAGAAGTTAACCTGCCAACACTCGAAACTGGTGTGCCTGAATGAATCTACAGGATATAGCAACAATCTAATATCAGCGAATATAACTTTGGCTTCTGTACCAACGGACCTCTGGTCCCCTTCTGGTCTCAAGATTTCCAGTTAGTGCCACTGGCACCCAGGCACAAGGGAATAAATTGGTGACATTTGCTTACTTAGAAATGGTCAGCAAATAGCCTTCGGTAGGGAATTTTCCCTTTTGATCTAGGAATTGCATAGTGTGGAATTCAAATGTGTGACACAAGGCTTTGCAGCTTGAAGCATCCACCATGGAAAACCATTTCCATTCACATAATTTCCTTGTACCTGCCTGGTGCATTCAACTGTGTTCCCCTCCAGGTTTGTTTGGAGGCTTAGGAGGCAATGAATATAACTTTCTTAAGCAAGCAAAATGCTTACTGCAAAACTCACTGCTATTTGCATGCAAAAGGAAGGAATAGCTGTGATCTCCTCCCTGCATCTCCTTATGTATCACCACATGATTTGCTGTCCAAAGTATTCCCAAAGACCTTCCATGAAGAAATTCTCTAATAACAGTTCCTGTCTCCAAACATCTCCTATTGCCTGAGCCGGTAGTTGCAAAAGCAGAAGTGTGGATCCTAAATAGGGCCACAATCCCACAAGTAGGTCTCATCTAAAAAGGTTTACTTTTGGTGTGTGAGGTATCCACTCTGAATGTCCCAGGGGCATCCATGGGAACAGGCTCTACACTCAAAGTGATGATACCAAAATATAGTAATTTTCTTTTCTGCTCTTTTCAATATTGCATCTCTTATTTAGCAATCTAGTCCTAATTGTAAAGGAGGCTGCAATATCTCAAAGAGTTTTTGATTCACCTCATATCTTAGAGCTACGTGAATTTCAAGCTGTAGATACTTCAGTTGAGTTCTCTAACCTCATCTCCCATTCAATACTGTAATTCGCAACTGAAGAAACATGCTACTTCTTATTAGAGAGGACAAAAAGGAGTACCATTATTCTACACAAAGAACACAACAGCACACATTTTGAAACTATGGCAGCAAATCTGGATTTTACAGGCCATAGGACACGTTCCTGGCTTCCTGTTGGACAAGGTACTGCAAACTAAAGCAAGGCAATATTCAGTCAAATATCAAAGTCTCCTATGCAGAATTCAATTGTCCTTGTTACTACGCACATGCCCCAAATTTTATCTTAAAACAAAATCAGACCTGTCTTAACTGAACTTCTCTACTCCTCCTTGAGTAGGTAGGGAAGGAATGCCTTTTTTTTTTCCACGTCTTCTAGGACATAAAGGTATGTCTTGCTGAGTGTAGCTCTCAAGGTCCATGACTGCTGAAAATTTACTCATGAAAGAAGTTGGCCACTATTAAAAAAACAATTTAATACACATTTAAAGGGGAAAGGTGAGAACAATCTTAATTAAATATCATTCTGGCATACCCATAACACAACCCCTCATCAACAGAGGAATTTTCTTAAATAGAAATGAACCACGTATACATATTTTCATTTGTTGCTGCCAAAAGTGTGTATAAAACTACCTAGGAACCCATCACCACGTGCTTCAACTGATCCATATAGACAAAAAATGAAGAGAGAAGCCATACAACATATGCCTACTCAACAGATAATTGAAAAGTATTTTTGAAGTGGCTTTAAAATAGATTCAATACGAAATTGAATTTTTGCAAGTAGGTAAAATTTCATGTAATTTTAAAAAGCTGTATAAGTTTAACAGCTGTAGAAAATGGGCCAAATTCAGCTTCAAAGTAAAACACACTGAATTTAATGAAAAGCTTCATTGAATTGACTGGCAATTTGCCCAGTTGCCACAGGATTCAGTTCTGCACAGTCTTTCACTTTCCTCCCCCTGCTTCTGAAAACTGTCAGATATACAGATTATAGAAGTTTTCAGAAGTCCAGGACTGGTAGTGCAAGTGGATTTAATAGCCTAATATCGAAGAAGCCCTAAAGAAAAGCCACCCTGCAATTCTGTCAGGGGAAGTAAGCAACAGATCACCATTTTCACTGCTGCTTTGTAAAAGGCCATTTCAAAAGTTCTACAAATAACTTTGTTCTGAATGGCACCCCTGAAATTTAAACTGAAGCCTGGAGTCCCAAGTGAAAGAATGAATTATGAGCAAATAAGTGTGGATTTTTTTCTTTTGCACTAGCACTTTACAGTCCCACTTTGCAAGCAGGTAAGAATTATGAGCATCTGATTATTGATAGAAGACAGAGATAAGTTATTTTGAAAAAATTTGGTCCAGTACCTAGGTAAAATTTCCAGAACTCAGTGTCTCTGAGACCCAAATAAGTTGCCCATGTGTGTTCTTTACAAGTTATTGTAAAGACAATATTCATGACAGGATTGTATAGAGCCATCTCAGACTGTTTTAAAACAGAAAGCAGTACATGACTTAGCAGACAGGCCATAATACTGTGCCACAGCTATCCTTAAATTTGAAGTGTTATCTTCCTTTTTGATGTGAACCTCCTCCACCACAGCGAAAAGCAAGCAAAATATTGTTTCCCTGCTTCATTACTTTAGTAAGAAGGATTGACGACGTGCTTATCTGGCAGGAAAAAATAATTTATTTCACTGTCACCTTATTTGTTTACCTGCTGCAAGGTAAATAGAAGCTAAGTCACTTTTTATTTATTTAGCTTTTGCAAGACACCCATACTGACATAGCTAGCATTATCTATTATATTCGACCACTCTATTACACTGATCACAGAAAACAAAAATAGTGCGAGAACATCCACAACCAACTTCACTCAAAAGTTAATACTTGTTGAAAACAACACTTTGCCTTTTAGATTTTTGAACAAAATGCCTTATTTTTTTTCATTCATCACTTTTCCAATTTAAAATGTATTCTGAAAATAACAGTAATTTAAGTCATTTCATGTACTAGGAAAGTAAATGGTCCACATGTAGGAGTTTTCAGTATCTGGGTTTTATCTGTTATCAAAGATCTATTACTATTATTAGTAAAATATCTTTGTCATAACAGTACAAAAATTTTTACTGATAAATATATTTGAAAATGCAGCTAATTCCCATGTTAATTTCTCAGAGAAATTTCCCGCCAGGGTGTGGCTGAAAGCAGAGAAAGTGAGTAGGGATTGTACAGAGATTACTGTGTATTAGCGTAAAGCATATCTTTTCCTGTGAAGTGAAGAATGGTACAAGCTCCACACTCAGAATGAGAGTATAAATTTGACTCAACAAAGCAGCCCGCCCGCAGGAGCTTGCTCCACTCTCTCATTTAATAGCACAAATAAAATGCTTTTTTATCCTGCCTTTGCAAATAGAGTCAAACATTCTAAGTAAAGTAAAATCATATATCAAGGGGACAAGCAAAGAATTTATGTTTCAGGAGACTGCCTCATAGAGAAATGTGATGCAAGGTAAGAAGGCATTATGGCAAACAGATATAAGGCCACAGAAGTGAATGCAGTGAGGGTTTGGCTTCATTTTTTTTTTCTTTTTCATGTTGGCTTCAGCACTTGCAGGACTGAGGTCTCGGTTATCGCTTTGGTGGATCAGTGATGGGATCGACATGGGCAGAGCCGCTGCAGCCCCGTCCCACCGGCAGCCGGCTTGGCAGGTTGTGCTTTTCCAGAAGTCTGTAAGAACTGAATCCATTCCTTTCTTAGCCGTAACAAGAAGTTGCCACTGTCTCCACAGATTACAAATACAGGCAGCATTTCTCTCTCTGCCACGGGAAATCTGGTATGTGCTGTTACTTTGCTTACAGTAAATAAAGAGGTTGCTCACTGCTGCAGTGTTTACCTATTGAAATATTGCTATTTCAAGAATACATTACTATCTTCAAAATGTTGTCCTTTGCTTTCAAATTTGTCAGAACTCTGTTTTCTCATGACAATTTTGGAAATATGCAAAAGTTTTCTGAGAACATGAAAATCTTTTACTCCCCTTGAGTTCTCGGGTCACTGTGCTACAGCCAGTCTAAGGCTTCATCTTCCAAATGGTCACTTACTCGTGTAAACAGACAGGAGAACATTCAGTGGGGGAAACTGAAACTACCAGCAAGAAGGAGGGCATTCACCTAAGTGGAAAATCCAGGTTCAAGACTCTCATGTGAAGCAGACAGAAGACCAAACCGACCTTTGTGCTCTCTCGGTTCACACATGTCCGTTGGCCAGTTGGCTATGCTAAGTTTTATTCAGTTTTAACCAGAAAATCCTTCTTGAAACTCAAGTTGTGTTGAAATTGGTGCGTTTCTGGGAAAAGAAAAAAAGCTTTCCCATTTCAGCTAACCATCTTCACTGAGAGATTCTGACACAGTTCTCATGGTAAATAGATATTTTTAAATTTTTATTATTATTCAGTAGTGCTATATTTATGCAGAGTACATTACATTCTGTGTTTACTTAATCTCGGAAGATATAACAGTAATATATGGAACAGTTACATACAGTGGGAACACTTGAGGTATACATTTGATATATTAACCTACTATTGTTGTATGTTTATGGAACACAAATGAAAGAAATATAAAATATTATAATACTTGATCTTTGATGACAATATTATGCTAATGCATCATATTTTATATATTCTGAAAATACTTTTCCTTTCGACTGTAAAAAATCACCACCTCCCAGTATTTTTTTCAAGGCTGTTATACAATCATTTGCCAATAGCAGATACTTCATTTTCCTCACAATTCTGGGACCAAAAAAAGTAAGATATATTCTGACATATACTTCATGTCATACCAGGTCATACTCACATGTACACCATGGAGACATCTCAGCATCCTCAGCTTTTACCAGCCATGTTTGAACACGGCAGCCATGACTTTGGTCTCTGCTTTCAAGCTAAACCAAAAATGTAGAGAGCTGTCTCGAATGTCTCTGTTGGATAAGAATGTAAGCTCATTTTCAACTTTTTTTAAGACACATTGGATTTTGAGATACCACAGTTCTGGACTTGCTGTGCATTTTGGGGCTAATAGTAGAGGACAAAAGTAGAGAAAGAGCTAATCTAACATAATCTGGCAGGAGATCCTTCTGTGATACACTAGGGACTTTACATGAGAATTTGATGCTTTCTGCACACTCATATCTTCTTGTCAGCAGCTGAAGATCTGGCTGGCAGTCTCTAGAGTGGTTCACTTGGAGAACATTTACAGTGAGCCACCAACTAGCTAATAATGGCTGGGAAATAAGATCCTGGCACCCACATTTTATCTCAGGATTGCAGCAGGTGGCAGTCGTTGTGCCATAATTTTCTCTATTTGCTAGAGAGAGTTTCTCCAGCAATCTGGGCAGAATTCAACTTCAGCATCAGTAATAGTGAGTTGAAATTTATTTTCTCTGTTCACTGCATGCTGATATTACCAAGCAAATTCCTATAGACTCAGCCATGCATCTTGCACTAATTTAAGCACTAAACCTCTTCAGGCAACTTATTTTTCCACATTTTCCTCATCTCCAGCATCTGGTTGGCCTGCAAGTGAAAGCCTGGGCAAAGAACTACCGACCACTTTAAAATGTTTTCTAAATTTATTAGCTATTTTAACATAAATTATAGCAGCAACTTTTTTCATAAATTTGGATTTTTGCCTTTTGTTTGTTTCTATGCTGCTTACAGCCTCACTTTGGGTACTTTGGTTGATTTTTGTCACCTTGGTTGAGGGTGTTTAGAGCTGCCAAAACCCTGCAGAAAAGGCTTACGTAATCAGGGCTGACTCTTTACAGTTTGGTGAAGGAAGCATAAAAAGTTATCACTTGTGAGATTCTGTTTTTCTGTTCCACCACTTCAGTGGACAAACTTTCTTGCTGTGACACATTTGATCTTTAAGATGTTGAAAGAGGTTAGATGAACTCATGGAGGTTAGGGCTACCAGAAGCTACTTCTAAGTATATGCAGGCACATCAAATCAAAGACCATACCGTACTTGCACTGTTTGCTATAACTTACTCATACCCTTCAAGGGTTATTTTCAGAGATAAGAGGAAGTGTGTCCCAGAATAGCAATTCTTATAAACTATATTTAATCTCCAGAAATTTCTTTTCTGTATTTTGAAATTAACCAGCATACTTTCTCTCTGACTATATAGGCCAACATTCTTTCAGAGGGCATCAGTTTGCTTCATTTTCATATTTACTTATGGAGAATTATCTAATGCAACTACTGCAGTCCATTTAGGAGCCTGTTTGCTATCATTTCTTTCAAGTTATTTTGATAAATGGATGTACAGATGTTTGCTAACCACAGAACATGATTTTAGAGAACATCTTTGAGACATAGACCAGGAGTTTTCACATATGCTACAATTAAAGTGAAAAACACTGCATGGAATTCATTCACCCTCTGGAGAATACAACCATCAGGGACTCTGGGCTACAGAAATATAATATTAAATCGAAAAGCAAGTCACCAGCCCACCTCGTACCTGTCGCACTGTGGTAAAATACATCCTTTTAACAAGTAAAAAACTTCATGGATTTTCCATTTACTGACAACAGCCAGTGAAAGTGATTTCCATGTATTTTTGGTCCTCTAAATTTCAAGGCAATTTTAAAACTGTATTGTTACTTTCTTCTAGATACTGTAGATCTAAGGAAAACTGTAATAAAGTCATTGAAAAAGTAAATAAATAAATAGAAAGACACAATGTACCCTCCACCATCACACATTCATACCTTTTCTCCCCTTCAAGTCCATCTTTCATAAGACTCACTCAGTTCACTGGAGTTCATATTTTACTCAGATGTCTTTAAAGCACCTGCCTCTTCTCTCCCAAAAAACGAGGTTTGTCACTAAAATGTTGGACATAGTTCTGCATTTTTAAAATCTATCAGTTTGCCTAATTATCATAGTAATATGACTAACAGTAATCATACTAATATTTTAATGATTAATAATAATTAATTAATTATATTACCATCCCTGCTGATCATTCGCTTGAACAGGTCTGACGAAAACTGCTGTGATGAAATATGCGAACTTAGTGACTAAGAATGAGGAATTATGACATGGTATAGTCACTAATTTGCTGTGATGAAATAGCATTAGAGGGTATTTTGTGTCTTTCGCTTTTTATTTGAAATAATGGTGGTTTTGTTAACACAGGACCTTAGGCTCCTTAAATGGCTGCTGGTCCATTACGTTTGAAAACACTGCCTAAATAAGGTATGAAATCGTATATTCCTTTTTTACAGAGACACTAATGAGGGCAAAAAATGAAAACTCAACCCTAAGAACAGTTACATTTAGCAGTGGAGTTTCCATCCTAAATACGGAAAATACCATCTTAAAGATAAACACTGAAATATGTTGAAGATGCATATTATACTTGAAGTATTTCATTATTAACCTTGCGTGACATCTAGTAAACACTGCAGAAAAACTCTTTTGGGCTCTACTTCATTGATTTTAATGGAAACCAAAGGCCTATTCTATAAAGTACATATAGAAGGCCATATACCACAATGCAAGTAATTTGGCATACATCCATAAGTCTTGAAAGGGGAGGCACTTAGAAGTGTGAATGTGAATTGCTTTGCAATCTGCAGTGTGGTAATATAGCTGTCAACCATATTTCATGTTGTACAGAACTACAGATAGAAAGCACCTCTGGAAAGACATCTTTTTTAACTAGCAGAGACTGAATGACTGATATCCTAGTACCCTTTTTTATCAGGGTCTAAAAAGTCCTGTTAAGAAGCGCAATAGAGAAGACCGCCTTTCATAGAACATGGGAAACTTACCTAAAATCTGGTTGTAAAATAAATCCTTATCCAGAGTGTAATACTAAAGAGAGAGAATTCATGTCCTTGCACACAACCAGAAATGTGAAAGTTGGTGGTTTTGGTTTAGAGGGTCTGTGAGTCCTTATGAGGTTTCAGTTCCTCCTGAGTTTGCACCCTTGAGTTTTAGTTTGGGTTAGGGGGTGAAAAAAATAATACTCAAAACAATACCCATCCAGTTACCAACATTCTCCTTTCTTCAAGATCCTATCATTAAAAAACCATGAAGTCTTGGCAGCATTTTTACCTGGCTGTTTAGCTTCACTGAAAATTTTACACATTTTGGCAAACCTCATCTGAGTTCTAGTTTTGTGGCAGATCATGAAGACATTAAAGTGTCTACTTGCTTCTGCTTTCATTATGAAACGTTCCCCACCATTTGTACGTGGCCATCTAAATCAGGCAGTCATGGCTGAATTCATGCATTAGAGTCATCTGGGACCTAAAAAAGACTAAATTGACTTCTGTAGCACAATAATGTGATTCATGTTAAACCCTTTATTTTCTTGCTCAATTGGGTATTTCACTTTCAACAACTCTTTGATGTGCTACATGATCTGAGCAAGCCACCAGATTTCACTATGGTGTAGTTTCTTCCTATTCTGTAATATCAGGATAACATTTACTCAGCTTTGTAAAGGTGCTTAGACAATTTAGGATGAATGACTAAAAAACAATTATTACTATTATGTTCTAATAACTGTATGAACCATATATAGAAAAAAAAATGGTATAGCATTCACAGAGCAGGCATTTTAAAAATCAATCGGGTTTTAAGCATTCAGATTCTGAGGTGAGGGGAGCGTTTGAGTTATATACCCAGTAATATTACACTCAAAGCAATATTGTTGCTTAGATGGAATGAATCTTTTAAAAACCTGCTCACCTCTCGAATAAGACTTAGAATTCATTAATCAGTTCATATTGGTCCACTTAGATATTTAATCCAAATAAGTTTTCTCAATAAATTATTAAGAAAATACCCCTGCACGTTTGGTGTCCTGTAGCCTCTACGCATGCAGTATGTTTCACTTTAGTATTTCCCTGCTTTTCAGAAGCTGGTTATAATTTAAAAAAAAAAAAAATTGTTCAGAAGGAAACAAAAGCATTTGATAACAGATAAAACCAGGGTCAGCATCTGATTCACTGGCGCTTTCCCTGGCATGAGACATGTTTTCCCCAGGGGTCATCAGGTCCAGGCAAGCTGCATTCTTTCCGCCAGGCACTTTGTAATGTGCAATGAACAGTGTCATTTATTTTCATTTCCTCATACTTAATTGCATGCTTCTTGCTTCCAATATTAAGCCAGAAGGCAGGTGGTAGAAGCAGTAAACTAAACTACTACTAGCTGTCGGAGTTACGGACCATGCTACTCTCCTCTTGAAACAACCCAATTGTTTACAATTCAGTAGAAACTGCTGAACTGGAAAAACACTTTCTTCCATTGTACATTCAAGAAAGATTTTTTTATTTCATTCTGAAAAAAATAAAACCAAAAAAATTATACTCTATGCTTAGCAAACACAAGCTACTTAAGTTTATCAAGATTTTATCACAGTAATAGGAAGCAATATATAAAGTTATTGTATTGGTAAATATATCAAAAATATTTTGAAGGTGTAGTGGGATGGCTGCTTTAGCCAAGTAACATTTCAGTAATGCTACTTCTGGAATTAATGAATTCAGTACTAAGCTATGTAAAAATTTAATGATCATGCCTGAATATAGAAATAAGATGTTTTTTCAGGTATGCAAAATTTAAGCTCATCATATTTGGAATTCAATGATTTAATTCATTGTGGAAGTTAGCATTTATTTAATTTTCCCCTATTATAAAAAATAAAATAAAGCTTTACCAAAGACCCCCTTAAAGAACTCAATTTCATCTTTATGGTGCACCCAGATCTGGTGTATTTTACCAACAAATATGTCACTTCTACAGACGAATCAGGATTTATTGGCATATTTATATGTAATTCAGAGTTCTCATGCCACTGTTGCATTCATGAATAGCACTTCATAATGTATAAGAATTTTTTTAATAGTAACACTGTTGTGCCACAGATTTGTGTTATTGTTGAAATATCCTGCTGAATCAGATACTGGATATCATATCATATTGCTATTAAAAATTACAACGGGGAAAAAACCAGAGTAACAGTAAATATACTCATTATCATTAAAAAAAATCAGTTCCTCGGCGACTTCTAACTCTGCTCAACTGTTTTTAGATAAAAAGGTGCTAGTTATTCCTGCTGAAATTATCTAACAGCGATAAGTAATAAAAACAGGATTTCTACTAATATTATTTGCTTATTTATGTAATAATACAAGTGTTACCAACATGCCTAGCAAAAAATCACTATGAGAACATGCTTTCCCTTTTAGTTCGTAAGAGCTAGCTATGTACATGTTCCAACATGTTAATTAATAACTATAATAGCTAGTATACAATTTCCTGTGCATCATGAACATATCGCTGTTCACTTTCTGTAATACCCAACTAAAAGATTAGTGATGCTGTTATTTAAGGATAAATAGCATATTTCAACTGCAAGAAAGTCAAATACGTGCAAGTTCTATCTGAGTCCTGCAAATTACTCCTTATGGGAGCCTCTACACCTTGGCACTATACCCTCTTGATGCCAGAGGAGCTCTCAGCAAAGGAAGGATCACTTTTTTTGCACAATAAAATGGAATTGTGGAGCTCCATATTAGGAGAAACAAGTCACCCCATTTAGAAACAGCAGTAACATAAAAGCAGGCATACTTCGTTAAACAAAAATCCAGTCCTGATCTCACATGTCTAAATAAAAACTATCAATTAAGAAAAGAATTTAGGCAGCTGGGCAAAAATTAAGTTACACTTGTTACCTCTCCCACTTCTAACAATCAGGTGTTGAGGAATTTCTTAGCTGAATTTGAATCTCTGTTCTTGCAGTTAATCCTGCAGTTTTATCATTGATGTATTTGTTTATTTTCATAAGTAATTTTATTCTTCATAAAATCCTATGATGCATCCAAAGCATCCTAATTTAACCAAAGATCCAATTGCCCTGCTCTAAGAAGTGAGTGGGCAAAGGTTAAAGTTTGGAAAGATATTGAACTATCTAAAGCATCAAATTTTTATTTTCTTGTACGACTTAGCTTTCAATATATTAAATTCTATTTGTTTTAACTGAAACTCAGGTTTGCAGACATAGTTTCCAAAGGTACTGGGGAACCTCATTAGATTTCAAAGTATTCACATAGTCCCATTAAAATCAGTAGAAGTTAAACATCTTTTGGAAATACCAATAGGTACTTTTTTCTTCATCCTTCAGCACTAACATTTCTTAGGAAATATTGTTTTAAGGCCAGAGTTCTATTTATTTATTTATATTATTTACTAATATTTATTGCTTTATTCATTCACATTAGAATACATGGTTCCTAAGCGACAAGTTAATTTTTTCTGGCTACCCTTATAATCAGTGGGGAAGGACTGAGCAAACCAGAGGTGGTGTGGGCAATTTGGAGTTGTCTGTCACTTTCCATATGCAACTGGAAGAATTTAGAGTAACTGACTCCTTCTTTGCCCCTCAGCTATTAGGTGACATGCGGCAGACCTCACAGACTAAAAATGTGTTCTTTAGGATATATTTTCAGAAAATTGAATGCCTTTTCCCCTCACCCCGCCCAATATTTTTAGTTTCAATTCCCAAGCTTTTTCATGTGATCTGTTTTTTCAAACCATATTAGAGGCAATTCCAGAAAAAGAGACAATCCCAAATGAATGTAAGGAAGGCTTTTGAATTCTGAAGAAGGGAGGGTTTAAGATGTGCCTCTGTCTTCAGGATTCCCTATTACCAAATTCTTGGTAACAGTACTTTTGAATCATTTTGAGTTACCAAAGTCCACCCACATAATGAAAAATGAGCATAAGGAGCTATTTCAGTCCTTCCCCACTCCCGTAATGTACTGTATAATCACTTTTTGAATTAATACAACAAAATTTCTTTTCTGGGATGGGGCAAGCCCACCACTTAATAGAATTTCTGGCATTCAACGTACATACCAAAATTTCTTAAGAAGTCCTGGGGAGAGCTAGGAATGACACATGGAAAGTCAGTGCACTTAGAAGAAATTGGAAATAGCAAAGGGAAGGGGCTACTCAAAGTACTCAAAGTCCTTTCATCTACACAGTTAAGTCAAGTTGGCATGCACAGGGGGACATACTGGTCTGCCTGGTTAATGCATGGTTAAGATGGCATTTCTTCTGGCAACGTCAAAAAAAGACATCTTTGTGCTGCAGACGTTGATCACTCAGGATACAAGTCTTCCTGGCCTTATCCCGTAACTGATTTGGGGTTTTCTGAAATTAGGCAAGATAGGTACTTACAGTAGTAAGCATAAAAATGTGCAGAGTCCAGTCTGACCTGCTTTTGGAAATTAAAGGCCTTTCCCATTGGACTCCACTATTGGTATTTTTAAAGTCAATCACGTGTTGATTTCTGCAGACTCAAGACCAAAGTCCTCACTGGAAAAATCATACCATTTAGAAAAATGATGATCCCTCAAAGATATCTTTATTGGACTTCAGCCAAGAAGACTGCTGAACATGAGTACATTATAGCATTAGCAAAGACAGACAGGTCTGCCTGCAACGCAGATTGCTATGGGCTAATAAAACAATAATACCCTCCTAACTGCAAAATCCACTTCCTTGTTCCTTGGTGGACTCGCTCCACATTTTTTTACTTCCATTGTGATACTGTATTATGGAAGCATCTAGAGGGCTGGCTAGAACTATGATTATCTCAAACTTAAAAACAGACATCTACTATTCATATACTGAAATGCTTTTTATGTTGCCATTTGAAGCACATTCGGTGCGTAATCTTGCAGATCACTCATTCACAGGTCATGCCTATGTATCTATAAATTCCCAAACTGCAGTGTTTGTCTTTCATCTATCCAGATGAATATCCTAAAAAATATCACTTACCCTTTGACATGACAAATGACTCTGTGGGGATTTTATTGCTGAGATGCAATACTCTAGAGAGTCATGCAATCGTGCAATCCAATTAGTGTTTTAGATGGTGCAACATCATTCAGGGAATGAATGGGCAGTGTTACTTTACAAATAACGCTGTCAGGATTGTCTTTTCCCTAATGCTTCCCTATATCGCATCCACAGACATGGATGTGCACACATGCACTGATATACGCTATGCAAATGACTGTCCTGGATAAGATAATTTCTGCCTAGAGAGACCATTGTTTTTCTTGAATTTCACTTATAAAGGGTTTTGGAATTGTAGGCAAAGTCTTTACATATAGTACACATTGGTGACTACATGTTGAAAATGAAGAAAAAAATATTTGTAAGCTGTGTCAGTCCCTGTACTCCGTTTCAATTTCATTTTTACAAAGGTATTTGAAAACAGTGGAGAAGTTAGTTTGAACTTTTTTTTTTATTTTAGTTTTGTCATGTCCAAATTATAAAAGGCAGATCCCAGTTCTTTGGGTACTGCAATTTAATTTACCTCCAAAGATGTATTTATTTTTTTCTACTTTTTTCTATGTAGTTGCTCACAGCTGAAATTGCTCAGTCATAATGAAAACACACTTACTCCATTCCAAATGCCTGCATAAGTATGCATTTGGGGGATAGTTTCCTTTTATTTAAAGTTATCTGCAAGGAAAAATGTTGGCAAAAATATACAATTCTTGAGAGAGTTTTCAGTAAAAGTTAAACAGAGAAAAATAATTCCAGGTGCCTATTCCATTGAGCCCTAATTTCAGTAACTCCAGAGTAATTCTGATGTCTAATTTCGCTATCATTTCTGCTCAGGGTTTTCTTCACGCCTCTATATGGAAGCTTACAAGAATACCAGGCGGTTTCATAAGAGGGGTGGATCAAAGTCATCTTCAAATTTCTTACCCTCGCCCCCAGTAAATGGACTACAGATTAGATAAAATAACTAGTCTTGCCATACTGTGATACAGAGCTCCATTTTTTGAGCCATTCACCCATTAGAAAAGAGTGTGACTTCCCTGAGCTGCATTATCAGAGCCATACTTTTATAAACTGCAAAATGTCATGTTTATTGTGTTTGTGGTACTTCATTCTTAAATTTGCTCATTCATTCATATCTAACAGAAAAAAATATGTTATTGCCTCCTCAGTCAGGAGTACCAATTCAAAAATAATTACACTGTAGCAAAGGCACAAAATTCTTAGACCTTGATGCACCTTCCAAAAAGTTAGTATGAAGTTGTCAATTTTCATTTTTCTTTATCCCCCCTAAAACATTTTTTCAGAATTGCAAGCTCATTTACTAGCCGAATGGAGGCAAACACTTATTTTTTATCAGCAAGCACTTATTTTTTTATGCAGCTAAATTATAACGAAGGCAATTGTACTTACTAAAACATATATGTCGAACAAAATTTGAGTGAAGTATTTTTCTGTAATTTTTAAAGTTATATAACTACAAAAGACAGCGTCAGTAAATGAAACATATACTTGGCTAATTAATTCACCCAATTAAAACAAGGCACATAATTCTCTTTTCATTCCCATTTAGGCCTCTATTCAAAAAAGCACTTAAGAATATCCTCCTCCTTAATGTGCCTACCATCCTCCTTTAGGCATATGCCCAACAAACTGTTTAAGGATGCACTTAGACGTGTTTAAGTGGTCTGCCGAAACCAGATGTTAGTCTAGAAGAGCATGCAAGGGAAAGTATTCATCACTCTTGGCTTGAAGAATCTATTAAAAAACGCTTCTGACTCAAAAGAAGCACAGTAAAACAGGGTAAATGTTCATCCCAACTGAAAGGAAAAGCAGAAAATGCTCTCAGAGGCTGATGAAACTTGCTCTATCACCACGCCCAAAGCAGTAAGACAAAAGTAAAGCTTATTCATCAGAGTAAATACAGGAATTCACAGCTCTTGCTGTGAGTTTCTTGAAATCAATGGTTAAAATCTGCTTTATAAGCTAAGAGGACAGGAAAGGCTTTCATTACCCTAGCTGGTATCACATCTAACCTCTACATAATTAAAGCATTTTTTCATATTCACTTTGTTATGCAGAAGACATTCCCTGGTTAGTAAACTCACAATGTAGTTCAAACTATTTGTTCATAGTTTTGCTGGGGTTTTTTGGTTGTTTTTTTTTTTTATTATTTTTTCACTGTCACAACACCATAGCAACCTAAACACCAAATATTTATTTTCCTTCTCAAACACTGCAAGTTATTTTATGAAAATTTTTATGCAAATTGGGCAATGCATTGACTCATTCTGTTTGTCTCTCTTGTATTTATCTCTAAGGCATCCATCACCATGGTGCCTAAATGCTGTGGTATCTTAGTGTTTGCCAGCTCTGTAGATCATAAGAGTGGTATCATCATTTTTGTCCACTGTTACATAGCCTCTTTAATTAAACTGTAAGGAAGTATTAGCTAGGACAGAACAGTCATGGATTAAATTCCAAGCCATATTTTCCATATGAATATATACAAAGCAGTAGTAAAATTGAAAGTCCTTACTGCTTCCTTCAGTCTTCATTTACTCTGAAAATACAGTATCTACTAGTAGAAGGTGCTCTGTTGAAGAAGGCTTCTCTGACTTCAGAAACCCTGGACTGTACTTGAAATCACTTGTGTTCTATCTCCTAACCAGCTCGGACAACCACACCTGCCCACACAACACCAAACTGTCTTAACAATTTTTTGCAGTGCTTAATTCAATTTGCTCCCCTCCTTTAAAACTCATTCAAGTTTCATCTTCCCCCCAAACATACTCATGGCACCATTTTAGGTCCAGACCAATGTCTTTCCACAAATGAGTTGCGCTGTCATGAGATGTGGGTTGTGTGAGCAAACCTGCAGAGCTTCCAAGCGGCGGCAAACTAGACCAGGGACAAGTAATGGTGACGGTTGTAAAAAATACACCTGCTGCTGATGGTAAAAGTTAAGACCTTTTTTTCCCCCTCGCTCCTTCTTTAATAACAGTCAAATGGAAAGCACAGGAAACCATAAATAAACTCTATATTTGAAAATACTAACTTGGGCCAAACCATTGCGACGGTGCATTAGGCTCACCTTCAAATAGAATGATTTTTCTCCCCAAATATTACATGGAAAAAGTATAACAAGAAAGAAGTGAAACGGAAAATTGCTAAAGCTGAAGAACATCGCACACAAAAAGGCAGTATGTTTTCTAACAGCTCTGAGATGATATGAGAAAGAGAGAAAGGGTGCGGAGGAGGGGGAGAGGGTGGGAGAGGCAAGACAAGAGAACATGAAGAAGACTGAAAACAGAATGTGAAATAATTTGCATTGTTATGGAAAGACTAAAAAAAATTAAGAGCGGGGGCAAAATCTACAGACACACTTTCAATACCGTAAATATAATCCTGTAGAATAGATTTTCCTTAAAACACTTAAATGTCATTGGACTGATCACCATTTAGAAAGCCGCATTTTTCGTAGTTCATCTTGCCACAGGCCAAACTGCTTCTACTTTTTTTCCCTATAGCACATGTTAATCTGAGGGGTTTATCTTACTCCCTGCAGTGCTACATCGTAGTTAAAATATAATTCTTAGCTGATGTTTCAATTTAAAACTTGTTTTTTAAACAATTGATAAGATAGCTAGGATTATTATTGGAAGCAAATGTAGAAAAATGGGAAGAAGTCTCACTTTGCAGCTGTTACAAGGGATGGCAACAAAGTTTGACAGCTGAAGTTTGGGGAAGTGAAAGAGCTTAAAATATTACATCACTAAAGCATATTTTGTTTTTCTTAATGGAACACACATAGTAAAATATTCTCTAAATGTAATATTCTGATTGTTCATTGATCAACATAAAATTGTACCACCAATGAAGTGCAATGCATTTTTAGCACATCCAAAGCCAAATAAAAGTGATGATTTCTATATATACAGCACCTCACATCTTCAAAGAGCTTGTAAATAGCAGCACCTTCCTTCTCATCCTATTTCACTAATGAAAAACCCAAGATTCCTGACAACACAAATATGTAGAACAAGAGAATTTAGATTTTTCAAAGTTCAACTGATATCAGAGACATCTAAAATTTCCACTTTCTATATGGAAAACTTTCCTTAGATAAAAACTAGGTCCCTGTGAATTTCCACTCTCTGAAGGTGGGCACAGGCATGAAGCCTTCCTTTGTGGAAAATAAATGAACATCACCATTTCTTTTCAGGGTTACGAAACTTTGTTGACTAAAGCGTTTACAATCTCTGCTTCCCAAGATGTCAAAATAATAACATGATCAGCTATAAAGGAACTAGCCAAATCTGTCTTGTCTCATAACTGACTCTTTTTCTATATTTTAAAGGACTTGATGAGAAATTGGTGGTTGTATTCATGTATAGCCCATTGTTACGGCGTAGTTAAAAATCTTTCCATGACATATAGGTTCATATGACTATATGTTATATTTCAACACATTTGTGATATTACTTAATTTGATGTACCTTCTTGCAGCTGACCTGCTGTAGTTCTGGACTGCCACCGTGGCCGGTTGCTGTGAGAGTTCAACCCTTTTGTACAAATGACTGATAACACAGTGATTGGTGTTAAATTCCTGGGCAGATTAAATGAAGCTCATCTCCCCCAGATCTGAACCCTCTTCCAGTTGCTTTTTTAAAGCCATATAACAAGTTTTTACTCCTTATACTGCTGTCCCACTTTTCATTCCCTGTCTTAAAGGAATTTTCATTCTTCTAGTTCTCATGGGAAATTGTGTTAAAATTCAAGAACCTGACCTTAGGTTGCATTGAATATTCCCATTGACTTCAGGCCATAAAAAAGGAAAACTGTGGAGAAGAGTTATATTCTGTCAGAAAGAATATGGCTCCAAATGCTGGAATCATCCTGACAGCTCTATTTCTGAAGTTAGCCAAGGAGAAAAAAGGGGCCAGGCATCTTGAAAATTACATACACATATCTCACATACATGTATACACATACAAAGCATGAAGGAGAATAGAGGAGAGAACCTGGAAAGAAACCTTGCCAGTTTATCAAGTGGCAGATGAATTATCCCCAAGAGTTTCATAGAAGCAGCAGCCACCCCATCTTAAGGCAAAGTTTTATTTCAGTCTTAACTGCAGCATAATCTAGGATCCATCTGTTTCCCCCATTCCCCCTCCCTTCCCCTCACAGTCCCCCTGCTCCCTTCCCAACTCACATGCCGATATAACTCAGAGGATTCACTTCATCTCCAGTACCACAGGTTTCATGGGCCCTACTGGGTAGGTAGGAATTGCAGGAAGAGGGATGGGATCCATAAAAAAGAAACGGGAATCAACAAATTTATTTCTATGAGTTTTCATTGCAATCAAAGCTTAGAAACTGTGCGTGCCTTTTTGATAATTTTTGGTGTGTTTAAGAGTATTTTAAACATTCTCCCCACCAATAATGTTTTAGGGAAAACTAGTGACCAGTGACCGGATCTACATGAGCTGCCTGGCTCTTACCATTGTTTCCACTCAATACCCACTCCTATTTATTTTTCCCATATGATGGCCCTGCTTCAAGTCCTCAGGATATTAGACTACATAGAAATAGAGTCTTAAAGAAAAAAAAAAAAAAAAGCATTGGAATTTTCCAGTGTTTGGTGTTCCTTAATACCAGAAGCACGTTTCACCTCTGAGTTTAGCAAGATGACTCCTAAGTGCAGTTTCATTATTGGCTTAAGCTAACTTAAGTATGGACTGTGCCAAGAGGCAGGCCCACTCTCTCCCCCATGCCCTCCCTCCTTGTCTCAGACCTGGGTGAATACTCTTCTCTTGTTTCACCACCAGTTCTCATGGTGCCCCAGAGTCAGCTGGATCAAAAAACCCAGAACGATCCACCTGAGATCCGAGCCACGCACTAATTTTCAGACAGCTCCTGACACAGCTGACTGTGCAGCCATGAGCATCCTCATCCTCCCCTGGGAGGCAGCAGAAAGATGCAGCTGGAGGAGGGAGGAAAGGAGAGCTCTGCCACCATTTTCAGCAACAGCACAGATTTACATTTGCTGAAGCTGACAGCAAAACCACACCTTTGTTATGCTAAGAACAAAACCTGCCAAATGAATCAAACTGTACAAAAGAAAAAAGTAGACCTGGGCACTTGATTTTGACTATTCAAGGAAGGCAAACAAAGACAGAGATTCTCCAGAACCAGAAACGCCAGATGGCACAGAAGCATATTTGAGTATGTTTCCAAAGCAGAACTAGCAATAATACCCTACAGCTGGATGCTGTGCCCACACTAGCTGCTGACTTGCAAGCAGGCTAATAATAATGGGAATATATCCTTTAATTTGTGTGTGACAACGTGTGCACATCTACAAATCTCTTCCCATTAGGCTATGGGAGAATTTGTCTGGCTCTTTTGGGTGTGCATGGAAAACACTTTGGGAAGCCGCTGGAATACATACAGTATAACACATGCGCTATAGCTCGACTTTCAGCAATAGTGATCCCATGAGACTGATTGCATTAACACTGCTAGTTTATACCTTTGGATGGCCACTCAACTCAAGTTTACCACCCTCAAAAGTTTTTGTTGGACTGTTGGGAAACTCCTTCTATTACAATTTGAAGAACTCTTGCAGCACAGTCACACTCAAAGCTACGAGATGCCTTTATACCATTGGAGACGGGCAAAAGGCTGGGGAAGCAGAGCAAACACATGCCTACGGGCCCAGCCTGATTTTGTTGCTTTAAATCGTGCCAGTGGGCTAGTTTGCTTCTAGGGCTGGAGGAAAATTGTTAACTGCCCTTGTGGAATCCCACTCCCCAAGAACACCTTAGTCTGGTGCAAAACTATCCGGAGAATGTGAAATGCTGCAGGAACATTTCCATTTTGAATAGTTGACAACAGCAACATTAAGTATTCGATTTATGTTTCTGCTATGATACTTCAGAAGATCTTATCTTGGAACATTTGTGTCTACTGACTAATTACATAAGTATTGTTCATTTTGTGCCCTTATTACCCTAAGAGTGTGTTCACAAAGTTAGTCCTTTATCTGTGATGCATATCTGAAAGAGAGAAACAAAAAGGCACAGAAGCTTGGGGATTTGATTAGTTTTTTCCAAGATATTTAATTGCTGTTACGGCCAGAATACAATTTTCTTTTTCAAGGGAAAAACTTGGGTTAAACTTTAGTGCAAATTCCACGTGATAGCTAGCAGTCTCAGGAGTTTTAAAAAGCAGAAGGTGGCAAGCTAGACTTTCACCGGTTATTTGTAGTTCCTTTTATAAATTTTGGGCACAGAATCAAACTTTAACATTCTACATAGAAAGACAGAATCTTTCTGAAAGATCTTTTACAAATCAGCAAGACTGGAAATAATTTGATAGAAGACTTACTGTGTATGCTCTTTCAGCCATTTCACTAGAAACTCATTTTGTCTTTCTCTGAGGTAGAGATAAACCACAGCTAAGAGACAGTTATTAAATCTTCCTTTATACATTCTGTATGAAATATATGAAACTACAAAAATACTATATTCAAATAAGGTTAAGGGTCTGACTTAAACTCACAAAGACATGGAAATTCGGAAATATTGTGTCTCCATACCCTTTATGTCCCTCAGTGTGGCTAGGCATTGTAGCACAAAGCACTTGTGCTCAGATTCCTTAAACCTCTTCTTTATGGTACATTTCTCCTTAACAGTACTTTCTACTTTAAGGTTCTTTCAGTTTGCAGTCTCTCTATGGGCCCAAGTTAAATTCTGCCCTGGATTTTCGTTGTTGTTCCTTTTGTTTTGTTTTGTTTTGGATTGGTTTGGTTTGTTTGGTTTTAATAGTTTCATTTCTTGAATGCTTGTAGAAACATAAAAATGAGAAAAATAAACCAAAAGTAAATAATTGTTTGTGTTGGTGACTGGCTTTTTTGTTTGTTTCCTTTTTCTTCTTTCTTTGAACACATAACTGAGAGACAGGCAGGTAGATGTAGAACATGCATGACTCCCACCAAGTGCAAGCATTCTTCAGGTCCCTCCCCCTCCCACCACAGTTCTACTTACACATATGTAAATCCTCATTACATATTTCTGCAGTGAACTGAATGGGAGCCTTGCAGTTGACATTGAACTAAGATATTGCGACACAAAATTATATAGGACCTTCTTCCATTAGGGTCTTTGTCTCCTTCTCCTGAATACAAAAGCGACCTACGGAGGTCACACTTTATTCAAAAGAAAGACAGACACTTGCAGACCATTCTCCTGGGATGACTCTCAGCTTTGAAACCACCTCCCACCCTGCAGTACAGTAGTTTGGGCCTGCTGACCTCTTGGGCAAATTGCAAGTTGTGTCTTCTCAAGATAACTTCAAAGCAGGGAAATTCCACTGCAGGGAGGGGGAAGGGTATCTTAGAAGTATGAGTATTTTTTCCTACGTACTGCAACTCTGAACAAGCCTGAGTTTCTCCTTACTATCTTCTATTTCTAGCTATTCCTTGTTTTCACTTAATTATCGCCAGTGCATTATGCAGTCAGATAACTCTCTCTATGCAGCTCTTATAAATCTATATGCATTCAACAAAGAGTTAGAAGTTGATCATTTCAAATGTGGCTTGGGGCTTCCCCTCCACTTGCTTCATAGCATCAGATTAACATGCATGTTCAAGTCTGCTGTACTTACACACACTACTGAAGTGTCTGTTTTTAAAGATGAACAATCAATACTGACTATTCATTACCTTCAACTGGCATTTCTGTAAACTGCTAAACAAAACAGAACAAGGGCCATTCCAATAAGAAAACAGTGCTGATTACATGCTGGTAGCCACAGTAAAAGCAGACAATTTGAAAGGTATACACAAACGTTAATCTTTGCAGTTTGACAGTGAAAAAGAGCAAAACATACAAAATCCTCAAACAAATAATCCTCAACAAAATAGTATATGACTTTAAAATAAGAACAATTATGTATGTTTATCTTAACATCCCATAGAACAAGACACAGGATTTCATGAATTAATAGAAATGAAAATATGCTTTAAATCGACAATATTAAACATGTCCCTATAACAGACAATCTCTGTTAAAGAATAAGAGAAGCAGAAAGATCCAGGAAAGGTATTTCTGCCTTGTACAGCATAAAGGGCAGAAATTCAGGAGTAGCTCATCCATGAGGAATGGTGATCTCCTATATTGCTGCCAAGGTCAGTCAGACCTGTTGTGATATGTTCTGTAAATTCTGACTGTATCACTTATAGTTTTCCAAGGACTCGAGATTTTTTATTCTTTATTGTGGAATAAAGCTATGACACGAAACTGTCAAACTAGAAAGCCCAGAAAAGGATGACAGAGAGTGTTTATTAGATTTGAGGGTGACAGTTCCATTGAGAAAAGAACCACGTAGTTAGAAGAAAGGTGGTCTGAAGTTCCTGGAGATCCAGCAGGAAAATGCTGAAATCTCAGCAAAGAAGGAAATTTTGTTCTCAAGCCAGCAATCCGACAATTTATCACACCCCTTAAAAACTGATGGCGGATGGCATGTGAATGATGTATCTGTAGCAGCCTATCAAGTGTGAATGAGACTGGATTTATTTGCTACAAGAGGAAGCTCTGATGGAAACTCCCAGCATAGTTTTACTACGCCTCAGTCCTGACCTTCTGCACTTCAAATGCCAACTGTGCCCCCTTGTGTGGCACTTTTCTGATGGTAACCATAAGTCCCTAGGGAAGTAGATTAAATTCAAGCAAGTCGATTAGCTTTTTACGTTCTTTAGTTAAAAACAAATTTTTTTATTTTAAAAAAAAGGAAAAAAAAAGAAAAAAGGATAAGCTGTAATACTTTCTAGCCCTAAAAATAATTTTTTACTCTATGAACTCTCTGCTATATTTATATTCACTCAGGCAGAACAGGGTTTGCATCTCTCTCTATTAGCATCTATAATTCTGGGCTTGAAGCACTAATTAAAAGCACATAAAAGAAGGTACACAGACTACTTTTTTACATAATGGGGTGGGAGTTTCCTGTTGAAAGACCCACCTTGCTTGGAGCTTCAAGAAACATCCAAGGTATTGCTTCACAGGGACCTTGTGAATATAAAGGACAATGAAAAGTGTTCTCTAGCAAAAGACATCTGAGCCAGATGAGACAGCAGAACATAGAAGAAAAGAGGTTTCAAGTAGGCCTGTAAAGATCTCATACCAGGAGAGCTCATGCAGGGGCAATTCAGCTCTATTTAGGAGTTTTATGAAAAAGGACAGTGATGACATCATTGTTCTGAACTGAAAATTGGTTAATCATCTGTTTAGCATGTCCTGGTGGATGAGAAACCCCTTTTCAGTGCTATGGAAAAACTGGTGACACAGACTAGTCCTCATGTTATCACCTATGTGCTTGTGATCAGTCCTCTGTTCTGCCTTTCCTTTTTCCGTACTATTCAGCTGAACACATTCAGCTGATAATATGTAAATTTGTGAAATATCCACAAATATAGATGGTTATTTTTAATGGTATCAAACATTTGTACATACTTGTTCTCAAGACATCTGTATATGACGCAGTCCCCAGATAACACTTATATAACTTTCATGGATCGTCACTTTTTGGAGGAAAAAACAAAATGCCTTTACCCAGGCATTTTATTTGCAAAATAAACTGTTGAAAACACAATTTTTCTTCAAAAAATCTAAGCTTCTGAAACTGTAGTACGGTTCGCCAGTATACTTCAGAAAAAAATAGCATGAAACCAAAAATTTCTGATCCCTTATAATTCTAGCTGTTTCACAATTGATTTAACAAGATAAGTGGAAGAGTGGAAAATTGGCAACCTTAACACTTGGGTATATCTTGCAACTGAGAACTAGCATATAACATACTGTGATGTATTTTTGAGCCTTCCTGCATACCATGTGGACAGTGTATCTCACATAAAATCACTTGATAAGATAGGAAACATAGGAAGAGGGAAAAAAGGAACTTTGTATTTCCCTTTGTTTCTCTGACCATGAGAAATAATTTGGTTCTAAGGCCCAGTGCAACATTTTCTTTCAAGACTGGCCTACCTTTTGTATGTCTGCAAGGCCACATTTAATTTGGTAACTTGAAGTGAAGCAGCTGGCAGTGTCTTTGAAGCATATGGGAATGGATCGAAGCTGCAAACATGCAAGGTGAATTTAACATTTTTATACTTCTCTCATGGTTATTTAAGATCTTGATTCTGTGAGATGTTGTGTGCTTAATTCCTACTGTACGCAATGTCAGATGAGTGTGTAAGAATATTTGAGTGAGATGCAAACACAGTTCAGGTTCAGCCCATGTGTCTATTAATCCTCTGTTAAATTGGCTATGTATCATTTGTTTGGAATGAGGAGGTCTAGCAATACTCAGGTTTTCTCCTTGCTTTGTAACAAAGGGAAGTCAGGGGCTTTCCTTAGCTGTTTAGAAGTGATCTTTACTTCCTTGCAGAAATGAGAACGATTAATTTCCATGCAAGTGTGATAATTTGAGGCTGGTCATTTTCACCACAAAGGAATTGAACAAGACGGAAGCAGTGGCTAAAATAAGAAAAATAGCTGCCTTTTTCTTCGAATGTTTCACAACACTTGATTTGACACACTATTAGATAGCATTACAAACTGTTTAAATACTCTGAAACATATATCACCACTATTAAGCATCGATACCATGTTGCAAATGTTTCTGTTTAAATACACTGATTTATGTTCACTTCTGAGCGCACATCCAGAATGTCAACAACACTTAAAATGAACCAGTTTCTTAAAGGATTTGAGTTCATTCTGATGAAAAGGCCAGACTAATGACTTTGGTTTAAATATTCTGTAATCTTAATATCATTATCTTTTGCATTTTCCCAGATCCAAGTGTCATACTTAGTTTAAGGACATGAAACAGGACATCCACACAAAAGGGATAGACCCTTCATCCTATTATTATTTAATTAACTGCTCTCTAGAAATTGATGAGCATTGAGCTTTGTTCTGAAAGGTAAATCATCCTGTGCAACAGTAAGTAAAGCAAAAATTTCAGCAGCAGGTGTTTTCTCAGCAAAATCACATGGCTCCCCTTTTAGCTTACCCGGCCCTCCTGGCTCCCACAGTACAGCACAGAAAACAAGAAGCTGAGTGATTTTCCAATCCAGCTGTTCTTAAATATGTAGGATGCAACTTTTATTTAAATAAGAGCCAACCTCATGAAAAGGGTCGTGTGGTACCTATGTATAATAAATACTAAGCCATCATCACAGTCCCACATTTCCTTCTTCCTAGGAAAGTCAATAAATCTTCTCTTTATAATAGATGATCAGACACCTTTGCCTGGAGATCCCAAATAAAACTGGGTGTAGACATGTAAGATTAAAACAAAAATATGTTGGGCTAGATTGTTTCTCAAACTAAGATGCTTTTACCTCTCTGTGGCTGAGAACATGATTTATGCCTACTGACGGCCCCCAATATGCTACACAGAGCAGCTGGGAGAGACATTAGGGCAGGCAAGAGAAAGACCTGTCATCTTGGACATACTTACTTATTTCTTTTAATTCTGCTGGTCTGATCATTGCAAAGTCTCCATGAGAACATGCGAATGGTTGGACTGGTTCAGACTGGGGGTCTGCCCTGCCAGTACTCTGCCTCCAACGATGGCTCTAGGTGTCACAGCCCAAACTGAGGGCAAGCATATGCAATACTTCCCCCCAACCCTTGCTCTCGTGTGTCTACCTCCACCTATTTTCAGCTCAAAGGAGCTACTGATCCATTTATGGTTTGTCTATTTAATGACCTCCTCAGGTCTCCAATCTGCTACGTGAATTTCTTGCATCCCCAATACTGTTTGGCAAGGAATATCATATGAGTTCTCCATGGCACAGAGAATACTCACAGTACGTAGTCTCACTCCAGCAGGCAGCATTTAAAACAACTTTTTTAGTATCAGTAGATACTGATCTCGTTTGTTCCTATTTATATGAGAAAAGCAATGACACTCTTCTCATATGCTAGTATAGGAACCTCTTTCGAAACTATTTTGGAGACATTCACCTGAATGCTCTAAAAACTCAGTGCCCTTCTGAACAGATGTTCCTTCCTTTTAAGCTTCTGAAAACTGGTTCATGCTTTTTAATCTGTTGCAACTTTTTTTTTCGAGAAAATGCACTTAACATGAGCTAAAGTGGTCAAGTTTGACATATCATTGAACTATCCTGGAAAGAGCCTTGCTTTCTCAGTCCACAGAGGTAAAATCTACAATAGTATTAACATTTTCTCTTCCTGTTTGCACAAATGCATTATCCTGAAAACCCCAGAGAAAATGTCCTCTACAAAACAAAAGAACACTTAACGGATTAACATATATAGCTTTTTAATTTTTACAAACTGCACACATAACTGTCAAAAATCTCAGGTGTTTTTACCATCTCGATGATTAAATCATCTCTGTAAGTAGCAGCAAAAATTTTATAACCTCTCAGGGCCTGCATCATTAAGTACTGAAAATAACTAAGTGCTGTGCAAAGCTAATGGTATAGTTGTAAACTCCTACAGACTCCTAGGAACTTGAAGCCTTTTTTTAAGGCAATAGTCAGTAATATTTCATATAAATAAAAAGCTAAATGTCTGCTTTTATCACTGGATGTTCTGGGCGTTCTGATATTGACATCTCCAGCCATGCACTAGCATCGCTGTACCTGCACACACCTGCATGCACCTGCATACACCGGCTGCTGAGGTGATAAAACTCTTTTAGACTCAGCGTATCTCTACTACCTTTCTCCACAACAGCCTGAAAACTAACCCACAGTCCATGAATAACAAGTTTCTCAACAGCAGCTTTTCAATACAGAGCTTGCAATCTGTCTCTCATTCACTTTGTCAAATTATGGTCCACATATCAGCCATTTGCAGCAGTGATATATCTGTCAAGCGTCAAGTACATTTCTTGCAAAGGAAAATCTTTTTTAGGAATTCTTAACTTTCAAAATGTCTAATCCCAAACATGCAAAATAATGAGTCAGACGCCAAAAAATCATGAGATTTTTTTTTTTAAAAAAAGAAGTATATGTTAATGTCTTTTCCTTTGCTATGTGGAGTTTTTCTGGGTCATGTTTTGAAGCTTTTCTCCAAAGCCATAAGGGTTTCAAACATTATCAAAAAGAAAGCAACCGAGATCCTTTTGCAATTGCCTGTTTAAGGAAAACATTGCCACCAGACTTAAATTGTGTTGAACTGACAACCAAGAATCTTCAGAGATATTTTTTTGTCAAATAATCTTGAACAGGAATATTGCTTCAAACCCATTTTCTCTAGAGTTTTGTTTACATTACTTATGTATTTTTTCCAGATAATTAAGCTTTACTGAAGGCAGGTTGTTAGACACAGAAGAAAGCCATGACTTATCACTATCTTGAAGGATTCTTTGCAATATCAAGATATCCGAGGTACAGATTACAGATCCTCGCACGAACAGTGATTTCTTCACCTAAATTTGTGATTTGCTCCTCCTTAATAGAGTCCCCTTGAAATCTTTATTCTGGATTTATTTTCAGTGACTAGAAGACAGTTCTGTGTCACAATGTGCATTACAAATCTTCTTACAAGTTCTTCAGATTCCGACTGTTTTGTGACAGAAATGTTAAGGAGTATTTGATAAATGTAACCATTACTGTTAATTGTCATCTCAGTTTGTGTGGTATTTTTTTTTTTATTTAAAGAGGGTACAGCATTCCTTTCTTTTAATACTTAATGCCTCTGTATGGCATTATCTAAGCTCAGTATAGTGTCCTTCCTGTATCTTTCCCATCCTTTCTGTCCTGACTAAAACTACCAGACACTCAGCAGGAAACCCAGTAGGATTGCTCATGGTGTCTCGAAGTCACCCTTTCTTTCATTGCTTTTGCACATTAAACCTTGTTTTGCTTGTCAGTCCCTTTCGCACACCCCACTGGTTTCCCAGCTTTCCTTCATCAGCACCCTGGTTTGCACCTGATTTTCTCCTCTTCATTTTCCCTACTCTATTCTCTTCCCCGTCCTTCTTCATCTCTCAGTTTGCCCATCTCCTCCCATTTCCCTCCTCCACCCATCTGTGAAGAAAGATGTGTCTGGTGTCAGTACTGCCCGTGGCAAGGCCAGGCCCAAGCACTGTGAGCTAACAAGGCAGACCCCAGCTGATGGGTTATTTTATGGATGGTTCTTTTTACTTTCTACTTGCTTCCAAGTTTCTGAGGCATGCTCATGGATCCCAGTTTGTTTCCGTCACCACTAACTCCGGGCAATGGCTTGCCCGCCGCTGGGACAGAAGGCAAAAGGCTTGTCTAACCTGTCAGGTCCCACCTGTGGCTTGACTCTGGTCAACCTCACAGGGGAGCCAGGCGTGCCTGACCTGACCTTTGCAACATGGTTGTGGAGATGGGCCAGGGGACTCTCACAGAGGAAGCTCAAGGGACATGCCCGCGGCCACACTAGCAGCCTGCAGCCGACCCATCGCGGCGTCCGAGGCCCAGAGCCCGTGGCTCCCAAGCCGTCAGTGCCACCCTGCCGTCCCGCCTGCCCGCGGCCCACGGGCCGGGCGGGGCCGTGACGAGGCGGCCGCGGCTGCAGGCCGCGGGGGGGGTGCCATAGTAACCGGCGGGGGGCCGGGCGGCGCCGGGGGGCCGGGCGGAGAAGGCGGGTGGGAGAGGGCGGGGACGGCGGCGGGATGGCGGGCGCGGCAGCGCCCCCTCTCCGCGACTCCCAGCCCCGTCTCCGGCGGCCACAAATGGCTCTTCCCCCGCCGGCCCCTTTGTGTGAAGCACACTCGGAGCAGCGACTCCGCCGGGGGAGCTCGCCCTGTCCCCCGCCGCCGCTCGCCGAGCCGTGCCGAGCCCAGCCGAGCCGTGCCGCGGCGAGCGAGCCGGGCGGTGCGGTGCGGGGCGGCCATTCCGGCGCGGGCGGACTTGCCTCGCCGCTCCCCCCGGGGGTGCGCGGGGGCCCCGGCTCCCGCCGCCGCCTCCCCCCCCCCGGCCCCGCTCCTCACGGTGGAGGGCAACTAAAATACACCGCCGCCAAACCCAATCAAATAAATAATAACAATAATAGTAATAATAATAAATAAGAAGGGAGAAAGAGCTGAGGGATAGAGGCAGCGAGCGAGAGGGAGGGAGGGAGAAGCGAAGCAACTCCGAGACTCCCATAAAGAGCGGCACACACGGAGCGAGCGCCCCGGTGCCGAGGCGTGGGGGAAACAATAAGTACTCGAAGTTACCTGCCCTGCCGTAGAAGAAGGAGGGTTTGTTGATTCTCTCGCAGACATCTGCAGACCGGTGCTTTTTTGGAAGAGATTTTTTTTTTTTTTTTTCTCTCTCCTCTCTCTACAAACCACAAACGGATGTGAGGCAGGGAAGGTGTTTCTTTGACTACTGAAGTCAGGCACCTCTTTTTTTAATTCTTCTCAGTCTTGTTGTGTCCCCCCTCTCCCCTCTCGCACACACACACACACTCTCACGCACACCCCTTTTTGCACCAACATTAACGACAAAAAGAAAAGGAAAGGAGTTTGCTTGATGTTTTAGTGAAATGGACGTAAGATTTTATTCACCACCTCCTCAGCCTGCAGCCGCTCCTGATACGCCTTGTTTGGGACCTTCCCCCTGCCTGGACCCCTACTATTGCAACAAGGTGACTCGTGTTTTGTGTCGTCCGAGGTGTTTTTATCTGTGCTGTCGATTGTGCTGTTGTCGCGGCGCGTTGCATGAGCGGGCGCTGCGCTTTGGCGAGCCGCGCACCAAGTTGACCGGCGAGGCAAGAGGGCAGCGGCACTTGCCCGGGGTTTGGGGTTCGGGGAGCGCAGTGCCGCCCGCCGCGGAGAGGTGCCGCCGGGACACACACCGGCTCCCCTGCAGGCACCCCAAATTAAAACCCCGGAGTAGTTTGGGGGCGGGCGGCTGGAGCGGGGGTGGGGGGGGAGGTGGTGGGGGGGGGGTGGGGGGAGGCATTTTCCATAACATCTTCCCTTTCGGAGAAACAGCGTGGACGAGGATGTTGATGCGGAAGACTTGAATTTCCAGGTCTCCTGTTAACGAGAAAGATCGCGCCCGCCACAAACCGGCAGAAACTCTCTGCCTCGCCACGTACCCTGCAGTTCATGTGTCAAAGCGGTACTTGGCGGTGCCGGGATCACGTTGGCGTGTTTATGTGTATGTGACATATATATTTGTATATACACACGTCTCTGTATGTATGATAAGGGTGTATAAAGGTGACAAGTCGGTTCAGAACAGGGGTTTGACTTTGTCCCAGCTGGGCAACTGCCTTACCAATTTCTCTGTAACTTGATTAAACAGCTGCAAACAGGGTCAGTACCAGAGCAGAGCCAAGTTCTAGATGCCCGAGCCCGGGAAAGGAGGAACTGCAGAGGAGGCTCGCGCTAGCCCAGATCCTGGGTTTGGTTACGAGAGTTTGGTGCTGCGGTCCCGGAACACTTAGCCATTACTTTTGGTGCCGAGCAAGGGGGCTGGGGCTCCTGCATTGTAGCTGCCTCGGTGGCCTGAGCCAGCTGGTGCTTTATGCATGAGCCGCACTTTCTCTGCTGTTACGGAATGGGCTTTGCACATGAATAAAACGCTGGCCATAGGAAATAATCAGGAAGTGCGAGCTACCCGGAGCACTTCTCGAGCACACACCCCCGCCTGGGGGAGAAAGCTGCGTTCACACCTGTGCGTTTGTTCAGGAGCCTGCCCTGGAAGTCTGTGGCGGGCTGCAGCAGATGTTGTTCGCAGCGCGGTCAACTCCGCCGTGCGCAGCGTCCCACAGGGGCTGGCCGCGGGTGCGGAGGGTGGCGGCGAGGCCGCGGTGGCGGGTCCGCGGTGGCGGGTCCGCGGTGGCGGGTCCGCGGTGGCGGGACGCGGTGGCGGGTCCGCGGTGGCGGGTCCGCGGTGGCGGGACGCGGTGGCGGGTCCGCGGTGGCGGGTCCGCGGTGGCGGGACGCGGTGGCGGGACGCGGTGGCGGGTGCGGAGGGGCAGCGGCGCGGGGCGAGCCGCCCCACCCGGCCCCTCCCCGGCCCGGCCGCCTGGTTCCGCGCTGGGCCATTGTCGTGCCGGCCTCACGTGTCACAGAGATGTTCAGAGCCGTGTCTTTCATTCCGGGCAGCTGCCTCGATTCGGCGATAAGCAGAGAAATCGCGTGTGGCTGCGGCTGCAGCGCGGAGGCTGCAGCGCCGGGGTGAAGCCCTCTCAGTTTTCGGGAAAGATTTCTCACATGGTCTCATCTACCAATCACAACAGAAAGGACCAAATCCATCCTGGCTGCATTTCACATACACTCAATGGAGTTATAGAATTCAGGGATAAATCTGGCCTTTTGTGGTGGATGCCTAAGGATATTTCAAGAGAGATCCCAGAGGTATGACTGTTAGCCGTGTTTTAAGTAACCGTATTTTGTAGCATCTGGCAAACCTGCCCTATAGATCGCAAGTTTGTGCCAGGAGTGAACTTTGTTCAGCAGGAAGAGTCCAGATGTGTAGGAGCCTGTATGTGTGCGTTATTGTTTTGTAAATGCTCTGAGTAATCATGAGGCTACTGCTACCTTTGATCTGTGGCTTGCCGTTATTTTCTCTATTGTCAGTTTTTTGTAAATTGTAACCATAATGTGTTGCCAAGTGAGAAGCTTGGGCTGATATTAATGACATGAGCACCAAAGTGTCTGAAGACCTATTGGCAATGAAACCGGACAAATGATATTAAACCTATCAGTGATTTAAAGCTTCAAAAAGAAGGTAATGACTTGAATACACATTTCACTCATCATTCTTGAGATAGTGGGCCAGAATTAATTTAAAAGTTAAATGCTTTGGAAAATCAGGAATTACTTTAATATATTAAATCATTTTTCAATTACGTTCCTTAAATCATTTTTGGTGGGTTACACTGCAAATCAAATAAATTAATTTATAAAGTCATTTTCAGAATTTCTTTACTAGCTGGTTAAAGCTTCTTTTAAGTCATGCCATGTATGAGGGAGCAAACCGTTCTTTTTAAATGCAAATGAGACTCTCATTCTGTAGACAAGTTGCAACTCTTCTATTTCACTTTGCCTGAACTGATAATGTGCTTAAAAGTGCACAGTCATAAGACATATGTTTTATGTTTGGAAAAGACTTACCAGGAATGTTTCAATGCAAGATACCGAGTATAGTATGAATGGCTTTTTCAGATGTCTTTGCCACTGACCATTGATTACATTAAATGGGCAGAGTAGGTTAGCCAGGCCCCTTGGAGGCGTACATTTACTGAACGTTTCATTTTTTGCCTCTTTCGCTCTCTCCCTTCGGCCAGCATGATTAACATTGCTGTGAAAACTTATCTGACTTGTTCTAAACATGTCGTCATGTTACAGTATTGCTCTGTCACTCATTTTCATGCTGTGTGTATTTAGAGAGTTTGAAGGAGAGGAGGCCTGCAGAATTTTTTGCGTTCAGTAAGTTTAGTTGAGTGTTTGCCTCCCAGGAATGGAGATGATGGCAGGAATTAGATGGATCAGTATTCTGAGTTGGAATAGTGGTCTTGATTAGGTCTTTACCTGCAAAACTCATTCAGAACTGGATCTTGTTTCTTGTAAAGTTAATGAAAACTTACTTTTGGCACTTACTGGTGGATTTGGTCCTTGCTTTCATACTTGGGCTTTGGTGTTGTTGTTGGTTTTTTTGTTTTGTTTTGTTTTATTTTTTACAAAAATGAAAGACACTGATTCTTAACATTTTAAATCTGCTGGAGCTGCCGGTGACTTAGGATGTATTCCACAAATACTGAAGCTTTTAAGTTTTCTAATGGTTGTGTTAGCACTAGTTCTTCTCCTGATCAGAGGATTGTTCGTAGCATATGAGTGAGTTGCCAGACACATGCACAGGAGGCATTGACAGTGCATTTTTTCTGTAGCCAGAGGAAAATGCTGTAATGTAGATTCAAACAGTAGACTCTTATCTCACAATTTTCAGTTGGCTGGCTTTGTTTCAGAAGACTGCTTAGATCTTTATTTTTTAAACCTAAAATAGCATTCTAAGCATCTTAGTCTAATATTTCTCTATCTGCTGTGAAAGCTCATTATACCCTGCATATATTGTTATGCAGGCTCTTCCTTGTTTCTCTTGCACTACCCATGGAGAGAGAAGAGTGAAAGAACAATGCAAACAATGTTGGTTATGACAACTCTGTGAGGTATCTCTTATACAAACAGACAGAATGGATGGTATGCTGCGGTATATAGGTCAGCCTTTGAAATAGCATAGTGGAGCTCTTACGCTGGACTGACAGTTTTAGAGTTGGGATTGTACCGTTTGCCTCTTGAAACTTGAGGCATAATTGCATTTCAGACATTTACAGGCTAACGTGTAGTCTGTTCAGTTGAAATTTGTTTTAAGAAACATCCCATTCTTTAATTGAGTTGAACGCTACAAAAGAAATAGCTTTGATAATCTGAGTGTCTTAATTTGATAGAAGAATATGGTCAGGTATTTCAAGCTGCTTGAAAAAGTCAGATGATAAGTTTAAATGTTTATGTAGAGAGCAATAAATAACATCCTTGTGACTTTCTGTATGAAGTGTCACCTCCAAACACTGCTTCGATTAGTACTGGAAAAAGGATTGGTATATTTCCATACTTACAACTTTACAGTGTTTTCGGATATCTGCACACATAAAGTACAGTTATATAATTATAGTTTGACACAGCTAATGACAGGGATGCTGACCCCTGCCAGCAGTAGGGAGAAAATAATGGTCTTTATGGCTCCCAATGGTGAGCCTTGCAGAATTATGCACTAGATTCTTCAGTGATTTGCTACTTGGTCCAAAAAAACAGAAACCTACAACTCATCTTTCTTGTATGCACTGGTAGTTGTCAGTGCACTGGAAAAATACAGCCAGACAGCAGAGGTAGAATGATAGACTGTAGTTGTTTTTAAAAAGAATAAAGAGGAACAAAGAAGGAGATGGAAGCAAACCCTTCAAAATGAAAAAGCAGAGTGACATTGGGTAGAATTGGATAAGGAGATATAATACAGTGCTTTGTAAGCAGGTAACGATCGCGCTCAATCAGAATTCCATGGAGCAAAAGTGCATATATTTATACACAGCGTTTAGAATAATTTATTGTGTAAACTTAACCCCACCATAGAGACTACTCTAAGTAAAATGTTCCATGGCTGTTTACAAAGTGTACATTATTTCCAGTGGCTTGCTTCTATCCAATCTCCATCTGAAACTCAGAACTGTGGCAAGCCAGGACTCCGAAGGACAGCTCTAAAGCTAAAATGCTGTGTTAGTGTTTTGACAGAACTTTAGATTATGCTCATCTAATTGATCCCCATTTGTTTATTCTGGGCATTTTTTTTTTCCTTAGACAACTACTTTGTCCCCTACTGCATTAGAATCATACTTGAGGTTTGTTGGTGCCCCTTAAAAAAAGTTTAAACAGTTACATTAGTGATGACTGTTGATTTTTAAGTGTTAAGTATTTTAGTTAGTTTTAGAAAATACCACATAGGAAGAAAGAAAATAGACTTTTCTTTCCTGGATTACTAGGCCTTAGAATGTAGTCTCAGAGTTGTGGGCAAGCCTCAAGTTTGCCTCCTTAAATACCAGTGTTTCAGAAAAGAAGTGGTCCCGATTTTAGTGGAATACAGAAAATAATTTATGTATGTGCTTTTGAGAAATATTTCTCAAAGATGTTCTATAAACCAAAGCATTCACAGTCATTCTGTTTTATTTTCTTACCAGAATGGTGTGTTTCATCTCTAGGGCATTGCTCTCAACCAGCCTATCATGAGTTCTTCTGAAAAAACTGACAACTGTGGAATATTAAGAATGCTGAACTTGCTAAACACTAGAGTGCATGCAGTACCTTTGATGTTTACATTACACCAAAGAGTAGATAGAGCTGCATTTAAGGACTTAAGGAGCTGACAGTGTAGGGGACTGGGCAGTTGCAACTCCTGTTGAGTTTGGTGCATGTTGGGGATGATTGCGCTTTATCAGGAAGAACTGAGCACCCTCCTGTCCTTAGATTCCCATCTTAGCAGGACTTTCTCATCTTGCTGACATGTACAGAAGCATTGGAAAATGGGCTATACTTAAAACATGACTGCATATTAAGCAGAGAAATGTCCTAATCGTGGTAGGATTTAGATAAAGATTCTTGGATATTTAAATCCTGTATTGATGGTGGATGTAACAAAGCTTAGATGGTGGAAGTAAAAACCTTCCTTAGACTGCTCTGTCAGCATGGCTCAGGAGTGACCTGCAAGCACCACTTCTCAGTGGTGAGAGGGTATTCCCTGGATCAATGGCTTCTTGGCTTCTGGAACTGACAGCGGGGGCAGTTAGTGGCAGCTTTGTTTATCTTTTTGAAGGGGACACATGCTCTGTGGATGTCTAGCATGGGCTGCATACTCTAAAATACTTATTTTAAATTTAGCTTGACCAAATTTAAATGTTTTGCGGTTACTTATTTGTTACACAACTAGGCACCGATTTTCTGCCCAAGGAGTGATTTCTCATTAAAAATACTGAGTTATAAACTGCTCTAAAACATGGTTTATAGCAGAAGCGCCAAATGACTGTTAATTATAGCAGCGTTTCCAAAATACTTTCAGACATGGAATTCACATCAACTTGAATGAGATTTTCTCGGTCATAACATTTTTCCCTACAGCATCCAGTTGGAAAATGGCAACATCGCATTATTCTGTGGTTAGGCACAGATTACGTAGTGTTAGCAGCAGCAACAAGCAATGCCGCTCCACTGCAGGAAGTGCATGGAAGAAAATCTCGTCTCCTCTTCCCCTGGAATATCTGCATTTTATGTTCATCGGTTGTGATCAGTGTTAGGTTAGTAAGTCAGGGCATTGAATAAAATGTTTCTCTCTCTTGACTTAGATCTTCAAAGTTTAAAACAGTTTTTCAGCTGAGATCTTGGTGCAACTGGCATTTGTAATGTCTGTGGTTTTCTTTTGCTTCTTGTGTTTGCAGCAAGTAGTTTATTTTTAGCATTTTAATTTCATATGGCTCTACTAATATTTATGTCTTATCTTTCAATTTCACATATGCTAACACTGTTCCTGAGCTGTTCATTTAGTATTTCTCACTGGGCTGCTATTTGATTTGCTATAGACTCTCTTAGTGTGGTTTCCTCCCGAGAAGCACGCTCCTTTCTAAGTTGCAAAACATACTTGAATTACATGAGCATCTGACAAATCCAGGTTAGTGGAAATGTCAGAATGTTTTAGCATTCATGTTCTTGGCTGTTAAACTGCTCTCTACCAATCAAAAGTGGCACGAGTGGCTTTTTTCAAAGGTATTGCTGGCTAAGCATGGAAATTGAGCTGCTGTGGTAGTACTTTTGTCTCCTGCTATTGTTGTTGATGATTATATGGTCTTAAAGGTTAAATGGAAGTTACTGTAGCTGGCATGTATTTTTGTTATATTAAGGAAAATTGCAGCAAACTCCAGTTGCTCATTCTATATGCAAGGAGAAATCAGAACTCTGAAATCAGACAGTGATAACCTGTACTCAGGGAAATGGGCCAGTAAGGGAAGTATGAAATCTGCAATGTGAAGCAAAAGATTTATCAAGACAGTTCCTGCCAGAAGAGTAAGAAGATTATGTATATGTATAAATTCCTCTTGTATCATTGCTACTTTGTACATATATACACACGTATGTTTCTGCTTCATTATGTATTGCTCACTTTGAAGAAAGTGAACTTACTCTGATAATCTGTCATTTCTATCCTGTATTATAAACAGCTGGCTTCGAAGTCATATTCTGGTCGCAGTTGCCAAAAGTGCATAGGTCTGTGTTCATAAATAACAGAAAACGTTTGTTTCTTATACAATCATAGGGTTTGCATCAACCTGAAATAATAAATAGTGAAAGGAAAAACAGTGGTGAAAAGGGATGATAGCCTTTCAAAAAAGTATAATTTATCATTTGGCAGACACAGTTGTGAACATTAGTCATAGAAACCTGCAGATAGTAGAGGCTTAATATCAAAGCTAATGATTTATTTTATGTTAATGACTTTCTGCTAGGGCATAAAAGACTGCTCATAATGGACTCTCAGTGCTGTGTTCAGTTACGACAGCTAATGGGATAATCTTACCCAAAATTAAGCTTTTTGAAGTAAATCATGATGTTATTTTTTTCAAGTTAACTCTTGAAAATTTATTGGCAAACTGACTTTTTAAATAAGTGCTTATAATCTGTATGGGAAAATGTAAGGTAAGGGGTTTTTTTCAGTAGTAGTTTTCTTAATTGTGTTGGAAATGTCTGTTTATTTATTTTTTTTTTCTGAAGAATAATATTAATGATGTGGAAGTCATTCACTTCAGTGGTTTTATCATAGTGCAGTAAGTTTTTGTGAGGCACAGTTGTTTTTGCGGGTTGAACAAAGGAAAAGAGTTATTTTTTTGGTGGCCCAGGCAGTAATTCACAAAATGGTAGTAAAACTCTTAGTTTTGCATTGAGAAGTTTTTAAAATGATGTTTACAATTAGTTATAACCAACATTATATTTCAATAAGAGCTAATTTGCCTACTAAAGTTCACATAATGTGCTAATCATGTCTAGTGGTTAATAAAGGCCTCCTATCTCACTCCCCTGATGGCTATAAAAGGCTATTATGTTCATGGCAGCAGTTCAGGTACAGCTGCTGTGTGTTAATAATGCATCATTGTCCCACTAATAAACACAGCAAAGGTCAGCAACCCTGAGGACCTAAAACACCTATTCTCTTTCCAAAATATTTATTAACACCTTAATGGCATATCTATTCATTTTGGTTAGGATTATATCAGTTAATGACCCTCATGGAATCTCGTGTGTTCAGGTTTTGCAACCTACATGTTGTTGGGGCTATTGCAATTATCTCTCCTCCTAAACATTTGGTTTTCATCGCAGCCATGTGTTGTTTCTTTAAGCTTGTCATTCCATGGTCACTTTATGATTGACTTACTTTGTTCTTTACTTTGGCAATTTTGAATTTTTTTTCCTCAGCTAATTTAAGATTGTGTTTAGAGGCCGAATTTTCATTAGTTAAGATACTTTACAGAAATTGTAACTGTGCAAAAAACCCTATGTGATTGTGTAACACGCCTTCACAGGGGCACACACACAGAGATGCATATATACATATGTGTATATATGAGCAGTGCTTCCTCTAGGTTCCGTACATAATTTTATACTAGTGATTTATGTTTTTCTTTTTAGCATGGATTGCTGTATTCATAAAGGTTTTTTAAAATGCATTTTCTACAGACAAAGAACATACTCACATGGGATTTCCATTTTGCCAGGGAAACATGCAAATCAATAGGACAGCACTTATCTGCATTAAAATTAGGTATACTGTAATTTATGGGCACAGTGATATTGTGTTTGTCTTGTATAGCCTCAGATATTCTTTAAGGTAGCCCAGCTATGCGTCCTTAGAGAAAAGCAAAAGTGTTAATTGAACAACATCTCATTTTCTCATCTTGTAGTATTGCCTTTTGTTTTCTGTTACTCATTTTGAAAACCTGATGGTTTTTTTGTGCTGTGTGATTTACTAACAAATGTTCAGAGGGCAGAAAAATACCACTACATTTCCATCAAGAGAAATGAAAAAGCTTAACTAGCTGAAGGGTTTCTATTTGGTGTAGCTCATAGCTTCAATTACACATTTGTCATGCTTTAAATATATAATACATACAATAAAATATGTACAGGCACAGTTGTGATATATGTAGTGTCTGGCTCCATTGCTATTGTTTGTAGTCTCTACGGTTGTCATACGTTGTTCTTTGCACATCATACCCTTACAGCAGAATTTGACACAATTTCTAGCTTTCAGTCCTGCACCATTTTCATTACACAATATACATGAGTTTGACAGGGTGTGTTGAGGACAATTCTGGCAAGCAATTGATATTTTGAAGTGGCAAGCGTTTCAGCAGCTGCCTGCTTGTGAAAAAGGAATGATAAGATATACTGTATTGTTAGTTTCAGGCAAAGCATTAAGGTTTAAGCTCTGTAAAAATGTACACATTATTCGTCAGTGGTGAAGCAAGCCTTTTATGTTTTTTAGAGCTTAGCTCTCTGGCTGATGTGAACTAGAATGACACTGGTTTAATGGTCAGTAAATGAATAGGAGTACTTTGAATTTGAACCACTGCCAATTTTGCACCAACAAAGAGACTGACAAAAGAAAGATTTTATGTGAAAGCAAAGCACAAGCAATGTTTGGGGAGGTGGAGAGAGGGGTAGAGGAACCCAACAGAAATATTCTCCAATGCTGCCTTGTAATGATACTAAAATTGTTAAAACACATCCATTTTACATGGCTCATCGACTACGAACCTAAGCTGTTTCATCTAATGTTCTTTAAAACCTGTTGTATACACATAGTCTTTTAGAATACATTCATATGGAATTTACAGTGTGTTTTTCTAAATACCACACTGTGCCCTGAAGGCCTGTTGGCAGAACATCAGAGTTGTCCACTGCTGGAGTTCCCAAGTCTCTCTCTGTCTGGTAGTGGGAAATTGTAGTTTAATCAGTTATGGCACTTTCAGTGTGTAACATTCATTAGTAAGGCAATTTGTCATGACTGTTAATAGTCAGGATGCATCTGCTCTCTCTTCAGTTACGGAGCGTGATAAGCAGGAGGGCAAATATTTCAATATCTAATAATATTAGCATGTTTGAAAACTGTAGTTCAAGGTTAGTGCACAAAACACAAACAGATTAATAATGACCTATTTATTTTTGCTGGTTTTACCTTTACAGATTTGATTTTAAAGTACCCTAATGCTCTTATGACTTGTACATTATCTGACTGGGTATTAGAAAGTAAATGTTAGCATCTTCAGTGTTTATCAAAGACTTTTCCTTTATTATCATAAATTTGAAGTTAGGATATTTTCAAAGACTTGCAAATACTTATAATTGAGACACATAATTTTCCCGTGTGTCAGTAATAAATTGTTCACAGTATAGTTTTGGACAGTAGCAGGCCTTTTACAGTGTTAGTTTTGTGGCTGGGCAGCTTATAATGTTATAAAAGATATTTGGTGCCTACCAAATAGACAACATGCCGTTAGAAAAATATTCTCTTCTCCCTGAAAACTGGATTGTAATCACTGTTCATTGTTTTATATATGTAAGGTTAAATTGTTTCCTATAGTCAAGAAAGCTTAGAGGGTTTTTTTCACATAGCTCTGCTAACCCTCATGTATTACATAGTATGATAACTTCATACACAATAGCTTTGTGACACATTTTAATTTTTGATGAAAATCCCCCAAATTTTAACATAATGATTTCTTTGGAAATTGAGCCCAATCTTGGTAAAATCCGTTCTTGCTAGTAACAAAAGCTGTTACTGTTTAAGTTCCTGTTCAGCAGTTAGTTGGTACGCTTCACTGGATGTTGTCAAAAAGGCTTTTCTCTTGATTGACAACCCTGTAGGAATGTGAATGGAGATTTTAATTGCATATCATGTGTGCATATCAGAGTGAGTGGATTCACTGACTCTGCTTAGCTCCATATCTCTACAGGTCAGCCATGCCAAAACATTTTTTTTTTTAATAAACAGTTGATATATTTTCCAAGGAGAAAGAAAAAGGGCATGCAAGTGAAGAATGGACTGTACAGCAAAAGGTTCCTGTGAATTTCAGAAGAAAAATGTATGCAATAAGTTTTCAGAATGTTTTAGCACAATTAAGAAGTATTTTGATGATGTAAATTCATTTCAAGTCTAAGTTGGCCGAAGACTGCTAGAATATATTTTTCTCCTGGCATTTGCTAGCAGAAGTGTTTTTTGGTGGTGGTGTGGGGTTTTTTTTGTTTGTTTGGGGTTTTTTTTTAAGACTACTTTGAAGAAAATCCATCAAAAAAAAAGTAAAGTGAGTGGAAAAATTTACTGAGACAGGCTGCCCTTGTGTCTTGCACCTTTGTAGAAGATACAGGGAAATGATGGGGCTTTTTTCATATGTGTAGGAGATATGGGGCTTTCTCATTCATACTGGATTTGATCTGCACTCTTTAGGCAACACTGTTACTTTAGGGGGAGATTTACCCAAGTAAGAACTGGCAGGGACCTCAGTTTTGAGCCTGATAATAAAGCTGTAATGCACCTTAAATATCACTGTGGGGTTTGTTTGTTGTTTTTGTTGTTTGGTTTGGTTTTTTTTTTCCCTTAAAAACAGTAAATGATGCATCACTGCAAAATGACACTGATAAATAGAACTCAACATTTTCCATAGCCAAGAACATTGCAGGTGAAAATGACAAAACCAAAGATTCGTTATTATGAATAGTCATTAGATTTTTGTGTCTCAAATTAGATTCCAGGTTTCATTTTACATCAGAAACCACAACGTTGACTGTATTATTTTTAAAGATCATAAAGCACCGGCAACTGAAAGCACAGCTACGACACAGTTGTGGGGAACTTTTAGCTGAGTTAGTGTTTTGTG
Organism: Caloenas nicobarica; assembly: GCF_036013445.1. NCBI lineage: Eukaryota > Metazoa > Chordata > Aves > Columbiformes > Columbidae > Caloenas > Caloenas nicobarica. The sequence goes on along the minus strand of NC_088246.1, from coordinate 126,012,959 downwards.
TCTGTAGAGGGACATTGAAATCTAACGGGGGATGACAGTTGCATTTTTCCAGGAGGACCCCTGGGAAGGAATTGTTACTTAGTCAAAAAGTTTCTTTCCTGGTTTGTCAGTTGCTCTCGGATGAAAAGCAGATTGACTGGCTTCTGCCGTTTTACCCTTTGTGTAGGGCCAGCTTGCACCTTCAGGTTACATTTGTGTAAAGGGTGGAAATGGAGGATGCCAACCACTTGTTGAATCTGAAGGTTACAGCGGCAAAGCCCATCACCTTGTCTGACCACGTATAGAGCCTTTAAACTCCTGTGTTGGACTAATGTGTATCTCACCCATTTTTTTCTTGAACATCAGTAAATTCTTAGAAGTGTTTAGAGTCTATGAATACCTTAAGAAGAAAACCAACAAGACTTTGCTACATTTCTAATGAAGCAAACTGTTTCTGACTTAATATATGACATCAATGTGTGGTTGGGTCTATTAAGAACTAACACCTTCAGGCATTTTTAGGATTTATGAGTAGAAAATAGAGGGAAATGGGAAATGGCAAAGACAGTATTCTGAGAGTACAATTGCCTGTGTACAGTGCACATTCAAATCCTATAAGCAAATGCATCAATGAGAAGCTGTAGCTTCCTGGACACGCAAAGGTGTTTGTGTTTAGATTTGTCTGAGTTCACACCTGTGCAAGTTTCAGACCTTTGGCACTGATAAAGCTTTTAGAGAGAATTTCTAATATTGTTCCTGGTTTTGGGAGCTTTCCGTCACAGCCACCAGGTCCACAAGGCTGCCCAAGCCAGTAAGAATTGTAGACATTGGAAGGAGAAACCTGTAAGAAATGAAGAATGTTTAAATATTTTTCTCATTGTTGAGAAAAGAAAATATATCGATTGTGCAATGTGGTAAAGGTGGTTCAGCTTGTGACTAAGGTTTTAAGAAAAATGGGAGTGGACCCCGAAGCTATAATTTTAGATTAGCACCAGGGCTGTTTTTGTAAATTGCCATGGTAGCTCTTGTAATAATATTGGGAAGATTACAACATCGCTGTCTTGAGGACTTCCTCTGTTCAGGACTTCGTTAGATTATGAAGTCAAACACTCGAAGGCTGGAAATACTGGCTTTAAGGATGTCTTGGTTTCGCTCTTTTGTATATTGTCATTGGCAGGAATTGGTGGTGTGAATCAGACGATGTAGAGTAAGCAATCATGCCATTGGAACTTTATCATTCATGCAGTTACAAGTAGTACCTGCGTTAGGCTTTCAGGCTTTTTGCACTATTTGGCCTCTTGACTTTGTAACCCAAACAATATTCTTTCAGAAGTATCGTTTTTTGTATGTTACTGATTCGTTGGATTGTATCCATGACATTCTTGCTATCATCTATCAGGAGTGTTCAAGTCTCTTCAGGATTGCTGCACAGATTTCTCTGCTGCAGCGTTAACTGTTCATAGCAGGGAGAGCTTTGTTATGGTGAGTGAGGGGAGCATCTCATCTTGCTGTGGCTAGGAAAATCTTGGGCTCTGTCTTACCAGTCCTTTCACTTTGTGAATATCTTCATACTAGCTGCCATGAGGCATGCTTATGATCTAAAGATTTGGAGTCCAACACGACTTTGTGCTGCCATTCAGCAAGATCTGGACAGGCTGGAGGACTGGGCAGAGAAGAACCTGATGAAATTCAACAAGGGAAAGTGTAGGGTCCTGCACCTGGGGAGCAATAACCCCAGGTACAAGTACAGGTTGGGGGCAGACCTGCTGGAAAGCAGCTCTGCAGAGAAGGACTTGGGAGTTCTGGTTGACAACAGGTTGACCATGAGTCAGCAATGTGCCCTTGTGGCCAAGACGGCCAATGGCATCCTGGGGTGCATTAAGAAGAGTGTGACCAGCAGGTGGAGGGAGGTTCTCCTCCCCCTCTGCTCTCCCCTGGTAAGGCCGCATCTGGAGCGCTGCGTCCAGTTCTGGGCTCCCCAGTTTAAGAAGGACAAAGAATTACTCGAGGGAGTCCAACAGAGGTTTACAAAGATGATGAGGGGTCTGGAAGATCTTTCTTATGAGGAGAGACTGAGAGAGCTGGGTCTGATCAGCCTGGAGAAGAGAAGATTGAGAGGGGATCTCATCAATGTTTATAAATATCCAAAGGGTGGGTGTCAAGAGGATGGCACCAGACTCCTTTCGGTAGTGCCCAATGATAGGATGGGGGGCAGTGGGCACAGACTGAAACATAGGAGGTTCCATCTGAATATGAGGAGAAACTGCTTTACTCTGAGGGTGCCAGAGCACTGGAACAGGCTGCCCAGAGAGGTTGTGGAGTCTCCTTCTCTGGAGACATTCAAGATCCTGGACACATTCCTGTGTGATCTGCTCTAGGTGAACCTGCTTTAGCAGGTGGGTTGGACTAGATGATCTCCAGAGATCCCTTCCGTCCCCAACCATTCTGTGAGTCTGTAATACTTTTGTTGGTTATTATTTTGTCATGATGGCCGTGTTTCGGCCATCTTTGGCAAGCCATCAAAAGCCTAAGTTAAGGCTTTAGTAATTTCAGCATTTTTACCTCTGAACAAAAACTCAAATAAAAGTCACTTTTCTATCTCAGTATCTTTTCTTCTGCTGAATTTTAAAGATGAGTTACACATAATAGAGCTGGTTGAGTTTCCTTAAGGTTAAAAATACCACTTGAACTCCAAATACAGTTATTGTGACCGAAAGTACAGCAGTATGTACTATAGTTAAACCCGCAATTGTGAAATTAGGGAAACGTTATTTTATGTATCTTTTTTATCATATATATAGATACTATGCTTATAGAAATAATTAAAGTAGCATCTGTTACATGTTTATAATAAACTCTCTGAATTTGTATAAATTGTTTTAGTTCTAGTAAAACTAGAGGATTTAGTATACAAATCCCTAGGGTTTGTCCGATGATATTTTTCTTTGGAGCTACAAGGGAGTCCATGTATATAATAATGAAAATGCAGGAAAAATATTTTTTAAATGGAAAAATGTATTATTCAGCTGAATCCATTGCCCTTTTAGGAGTACTCTGATTCCAGAGGACTTCCACAAACAGAACATTACAGTGCAAATACTAAAGCAGCATTCTCTAACTCACCTTTGATTTTATTCACTCTTTTCAGAAATTCAAAATGTAAAAAAGGCAAAGTTCTGAATTTAGAAGTTTTTGCTTGGAGAAGAAGATTGCACACTTTCTAGGAAACAGTTAATTACAATAGGAATAGTCCTTAACCTGCTGCTTCCTACATGGTTGCTTGGGTTTCTAGCAGTGTTGGAAGCTTATGTTAGAACTGTAAGCATATTTTGAAGCAATGGGGCACAGTGATGCACAGACCTGGAAGTTAATTTTCTGTCATTCACTTATCAGAATCTTCCCTTATTCTTACTGCTGAGCTTGCAATGGACCCATACAAAGCTGAAAATAAGAGCATTGGAAGGCATGTTTCCCTATTTGTTAGGAGTTAAAAATAGACGAGTACCATAATCATCAGGTCTTGTAATTCTGGGTAAGGATGAAACGTGGGGTGAGGAAATGTGGGCTTTCCGTCCTCTTTGGTGGCTAAAAAACTAACACTGTTTAGTCAAGCGTAGGAGAGAAGAGCAGCGAAAGGGGGCACCAAGCATTTAAGGAACTCATCTAAGGAAAAGAGCTGGGGCTGTGGTGTCTCAGTGCTGGTTTCAGCACATGTTTGCGTTTTGCCATCACTGAACATTAGTCTCCTTTCTGCCAGGAGAGACCTTTCTCCCTTTATCTTTCAAGTATTCTCCCTGTACAGATCCTGAGCTTTGAAAACTCGGAAGAATTGCAACATTACTCAGAGCACCTGTTTCCCAGTGATTAAGAATTTGTACTAGAACAGAAGAAAACATGAAGATATCCTGTAGAAAATAGATTTTTTGACTGGTCTTGGCCAAAGCTGGACACCGTTTCCACCAGCATGGACACCTAAGCTGCCTCCATGGAGAAGCTGAGCAGCTCGCTAGGTGAGAAGGAGACAGCACTGGAGGGTCCTGAAGTCCCTGTGCTCTCAGCGGAGAAGGGTGGGAGGGTTATGTGGAGTGTGCCCCAGGCAGACTCGCTTTCACCCTCAGTTCTTCGGGGTGATTCGGAAATCTCTGGTTCGAAGACCTAGTGTGACAACATGCCTGTTTTAAGGAAAACAGTCAAATTCAGATTTACATGATAGCAGAGCTATTAGGATTAGGACTGATCAATTGAAGTAGTAGAGGATGATGTGAAAAGTTCCATGAATGTGCATTTACAGAAGTCTTTATGGTGCATTATGTTGCTCTTTCTGTGGACTTGCATGACTCCAGGCAATGTTTACTGGCTCACAGAACAAACTCCCTGAGCTGCAGGGGCTTCTCTGGAAGTGATTTCTGTCTTCAATAATGAAAAGTCATGTTAGCTATTCCATTGCTGCCTTCATCTCCTACTTTCTTCGGTCATGTTCTGTACAAGTCATTGACATCCTGCAACAGAGGCTGTCTCTTCAGCAGCTGATTTACCATCTCCTGCCAGGGTGTGTCTTTTAAGAAGGCAGAGTCCAAAAATATCAGGAAATCCTTTTGTGACTGTTACATTGATGAGGCCACATAAGAAAAATGGGGAAAAGTAGTCTCTCCAAAAATAGATCCTGATGAGAGAAAGAGCAGTCTCCAGCAACAGAAGGACAGGTCCTTCAACACAAACTTAATTGTAGAGGAGGTCTAGAGAAACACTATGAGATGGTATGCCATCTCACTCCCCTGTTCACACAACTCCCTCTCCCTGTCTCTGCTAAAATCACTCTTCTCCACATCCCATCTCTTAACTTGGATGAGAACCTCCTTCTTTCTCATTTTGGCCCTTATTTGGTAGTTCAATAACTTATGCCTGTAGCTCTTAAAAAAAAAAAAAAAAAAAAAAGACATGTTTGAAGTACAGAGTGGACCACTCTGTTACGTGAGTGCTTTTCCTTTAGGGCTGCTCCAAGGTACACTGTAAAGAGAATTTTACTGTTTGGGTTTTGATTTTTCCCCTTCTTCTCTGCCTGTACAAACAGTACAATTGACTCTGTAGCTCAGGAGCTGGCAAATGAATTCTGCTGTGCAGAAATAGTTAAAAAAAACCCCAACCCCTTAATATTATTAACCACACCAGTCCTGAAGTAATGAAAGGACTTGCTCATACCCATGAAAGTGAGGAAAAGAAAGCTCAGAATTAGAGCTGGAATTCCGTACTTAGCTTGAAATTTCTAGTTATGGCAGTATATTTTGTATATAGGATTATTACTCTTTGGCAAGCCATGCTGTATCTAAACACTTTTGGGTGGGCTAAGGATGAAGTTTCAGTTTAAACCACAATTTTCTTGCTTTGTGGTTTTAAACTTTAGATTACAATAACATTTCATGGCCATCAATTTTTATAGTACAGTTCATTTGTAGAAGATGCTATTTTTACACAGTTCTAGTGCTCATAGAAGCCTGTTGCATTACATTTTAAAAGGTGATCTTCATTATGTTTTCCCCGACAAAGAAATGTATCATCCAGGATACAGAACTGTGACAAACTGTTTGTGAAATAATTCAACAAATCTTGTATTTTCTTACAGTTTTGTTTCATTATCTTAAAAAGGAATGCAGCCATGAGCAAAACTTTACCCTCTTGGTGCTTTAGTATATGGGCTGAAATACACTCCTGAATATCTTATTACATTCTGCATGCACCCCATGTAGAGGTCTGCCAATGTCTGTCACCAGTCCTGCCTTAATACAGTCTCCTTCGTATCTTGTGTTTAGACTCAGTGCAGCACAAGTACAAAGCTGCTGTCTTTTTAGTGTTGAATTTTTAATATGTTTCAGCATTCGTAATGATTTCATTACAGTACTGAACAGAATTGGACTTTATTTTTTGCAGATACCACTGCCTTTGAAAAAGGAACCATTATTTCCTCTCTTGAAAAAGTGTGTACAGTACATTGCGTACTCTGTTCTGTATGTATCTATGTCTCCAAATTAGTTTGTATCACCTCTGTAATAAAACTCCTTTTCTCCCAGCACTACTCTGAAATTGCCTTTCATACTCAGTGTAACCTATGAATTGGTCCTGCGAGTGAGTCATTCCAAGGTTGTTGTTCTTCCCTTATAACTACATTTAATATAAAATACTGTGCTCTATGTTATGTCCATCTTGTTCAGATGGAACAGTGTCTGCTGAGATGGAAAAGCAGAATGCAATATCAGAATACATTTAAATGTAATAACATCTCTAGAATCTTTCTTTTTATGGTACAGAAATAACAGCTCTCCTGCCCTTGTCACTGCTTTAGCTTTTAGAGCCTTGTGGTACCAGAGTGTTTCAATCACAGGCAGCTCTTACCCTAGCGAAAATGCCACTGATGTCCAGAGGAGTTTTGTTTTCTTCAGGGACTGTGATTTGGCCTCAGGTCAGCTACACAACCCTATCTTAGGTAGCCCTTTTTCTTAGCTAAAGATTTACATAGGCTTTATTGTTCTAGATGTCCTGTACATTTCTTGTATTAACAAAATGATACACCCGGGGTTAATTTTCAGGACTATTGCGTTTTATACATACTGGCCCTAAAGAAACCTTACCAAGAACATTAAATTCATTTTCTCTTTAGTGTTGTTTTTCCTATAAGTACGTGTGCATTCCAAGGTCCATCAAACACAAAGATTTAAAAGTATTTAACCAGTGTTAGCTATCACAGTTACAAAATCACATTTTATCTCTCCATCCTGTAGTTGCAAATCTGTGGCTGAGTTTCATTTGAGTTGTGCTTTCCTCAAAAAAACATCAGTCTTTTACTTTTCCCTTTGTAGTGGATCAATTCGAAAGGTATTTCATTAGGAAGACAGAGGCACGTGCAAGCTGTGAGTCTGAGGTAAGAGACAAATGCACAAACCCACGGGTACCACTGGTACCCGGCCTCTCTGCAATGCTCCCTGTAAGATTCCTTGCAGATCTTTTTCCCAATAAGTAGGATGCCAGTAGTTGGAAGGGAACTTCAGTGGCTGAGGGAGACTCATGCCAGCAAACTTGGTTTTGTTGTAAAACAATCATATATCTTTCCATCCACACGCTCTCACTCGGGGCTTTCAGAAACATGTGACTCGTGAAACTGTGATGCCCTCAGGGTGTGATATAGGGTGCCGCCTGCATGGGACATCTCCGTAGTTCCTTCAGGACTGAATTGTAAAAAAATTCCATGTTTTCTTCAAACCACTCTTCAAATTCAAAATCCTTGCATAAATAGATACATGCAACTAAAGAATCACTCTAGTTTTCTCAGGCAGAGAAGTTGTCCACTGCTCCTTTGAGCTGTTTCTTGATGCAATTCCATGTTAGATTTTTGTTGCTGTGATTGACAACAGACTGTGTGGGTGGTTGAGTGCCATGGGCCTGGGTGATGTGAGTTTATGGCACACAGGCTGTTATACAGTAGTGTTTCATGCAGAGACTTCATGCCCACACAGCACGCCTTTGTGAGAAGATACTCTCCTTTGAAAGCCATGGACATTATTCCTTCCTAGTCCTTCACACTAAGTTTTTGTCTCAATGAGTGAGCTGGTTGGGTTTGCCATGTGGCTGTAGGAAGGCTACCAAGTAAAGAGAGGGCAGACTTCACTTTTTAGTTACAAATTTTAAATGGGTTTTAGCCAGTTCTGAAACTGGGCCCTAAAATTGCATGGGGATTTTGCAAAACAGTGAATATACTTCAAACTGATGTAGGTGCTAATCTGTCTGTGTATGCAAACCCCACGTATACATCTACCTTAGGCATATTTAGGAAGCAGCCTCTAGATGCACTGTTAGTGCAGGTATCTCAAGAATGAAAGGTCCTAAAACTCAGCAGTGGATGCGATTCCAGTGGCAAACTGTTCTGCTTAAAAAGAGATTGAATGTGATTTGGCATTGGCAGCCCTGGCTAACTGAAGTATATAACCATTCTAGTTTGCAGTGGTCTGTCTTTAAAAGTGTTTCAGGAATCATTTTGAAGTAGAAATCTGAGAATATGAGATACACAGAAAGAAATGCTTCTGCCTGTCATGAAAAATCTGTATTTAGCTAAAGGCTACAGTGATTGCGAAAAGGAATGATAGTATCTCAGCCATGCAGTATGCATTTTTGACTGTCAAAATTTGCATGTATTTAATGCATTGAACTGTTTTAAAAACACTGTTCCTAGGATACTTGTCAAAATATTTTCTATAATGGAAGAATTTAAATCTCATTCACATATTCATGTTATAAACTTATGGGATTTATTTTTTTTGTCCAAAGAAGTGCATAATTTATATTCACATATAAATATCTGATATATACTATATTCACATATGAATATCTGATATATACTATATTCAGATGTAGAACATAGCTCATGTTTAAATTGAACTTGGATGATGTTCAGTCATAATACGTCTTACTCATCAATACAGCTTTACATAGTTATTCATTAATATTCTTTTAAAGGAGTGGATAAATGTTTTATACCTGCAACCTATCTCTTACAGGTGTTTGGGCTTTGTTTGTTTGTTTTTGTTGTTTTTTATGATGGACTAACAAAATGGAGATAAAACTACACTGGATACTTGTTTTGTGCAAAACTTGATCTGTATGTGTAATACTTATAAATAAAGGTGCAAGAGCACATAGCTGAGATGTCAGGTGAGACAACATCTATATAAGCTCTCTGCTGAATTCTGAGTAATCTTTTGTTAGTTCCCCCAATAACTCAGTCTAATCAAATACAGGGACGTAAGCGATATCATGTAATAGCTTTTTGGAATCAATAAATATGCCATGGTTTTGAATTACCAGCAGTGTAGATGTGGCTGATAAGCTCAATTGTTGGAAAACTGATCCCATAAAAGTGAGAAGTGAGATCTTTAGAAAAAATCAGATGAAAGCCAAATCTTTTATGAAACAGAAATAAACTGTGTCCAAGTTCTACTTTGCACAAATTTGGACAAATAATTAATGATATGAGAGGAAGAAATACGCAATTTTAGCAGTGATATCTTTCAGGATCCAGGTTATTAACTATGGGTAAACCAGAATTTTGGGTTAAAGAAATGAGATATCAGTTTTCTGAATCTTCATACCATCTTCAGAAAAATGCCTTGATACCAGTATTTAAATTAGAAACATGGGTGTGATTGTGACAGAGGTCTATACTGGTTGCTTTCTAAAGCTTAAACACAGGCAAAACTTTGGGATAGGAATCATCCATAAAACAGGCATGGCCAGTTTAAGAGCAGATGATTCCTCAAAGTATCCTTTTCTTTGTTCATCTGGCTTGCCAGTGTGCCTTAGTTTGTGACTCCCAAGCATCTAAAATTAATGTGACATCTTATTAAAAGAATGGTGAAGCTTATGCATGGTGCATTAAGCTTCCCTAGGTAGGAAAGAGTGTTCTAATGTTGAACAGCAAGAATTGCTAGTGTGTGCTGCTTGTCTTTCTTGATTGAGGTTCCTCCTGTGTTAGCCATCCCATTCTTCACTGAGTGTGGGCTGAACTGTGGTTTCTTTGCCCCACTGTTCACGAATGACTTTCAGACCTCTTGATGGACTTTGGTGGTGTAGGAAATTTTGTTCAGTTTTCATGACCAAAGTACATGGAATCTCTATAAAAGATCTCCAGCATTTTTCAGGTGATATGTGGGTTTATTGAGTAAGTTTTGTGGTGGTTGATCTTCCCTGAGATGTTTGTGGAATTGGGATCTATTCATCTGAGACCCACGTGTGCAATGGGTGCTGATGTTCCTGTGTTGGTGACATCATCTGTGCCAGTGCACAGTGGGGAGGCTGACTGGGAGGGGAGCTGCTGGGATTGAGAGGCTGGTGTGTTGTCAGTGCACTTGTTATGGAGAATGGATGACAGTTTGATGCCCACCCCCAGTATGTATTTTAATGGAAGCTCTATGGATAGTAGCATTTGTAGAGCTGACATAGATTTAATGAAAGTAATGTATTTTGTAGTTTGGGCTGGTTTGGTTCAGTACTCGTCATTTATTTATATGCTGGTAACATCCATAGTTAGTGCTGCATAAATTAATAACACTATATTTAGTAAATATGAACTATAATATTTGCGCTATTTAATTTGGGTCTAATAAGTACTTGCCAGACTAATGTGTAGTCATGTAGTTGGGCAGATGTACAAAAATGTCATTAACTTGTTTTGATTTGCAGACAGTGATGTATGTGGCAATGTCTGTGAATACTCTTGCTTTTCTTACACCACAGCTACCTCATTTGCCAAATACGGCTATGATCCTTTGTCCATGTTAATTGAGAATGGCATCCTTATTCATCATGTGCAGGGTTTTTTTCAGCCATTAAAATGCTGTCCAAAGATTACTCAACTGAGGAAAACTACAGAATAATACAGAGTCCTTGTTTATCTGTTGTTGTAAGCCGTCTGTTTTATCCCATTGTAATGAATGGGAAAAGGAACTCTCATGACTGAATGCAATGCTGTTGCTAAAGAACACAAATTCCTTTTGGAACATCAGCATTAATAATTGGGCTGGGACTTGCCTGACATATTTTCATCAGCAATGTCTCTGTTCAATGTTTCTTCTTATTCTTTTTGATCTTCTCAAAAATAAGTGAAAAATGCATTAAGATAATTTACATTAGTTGTCATAAACTGTGTTTATTTCTTTGATAATAGAGGTTTCCATTCCTTGATTAAATTTATGTTTATATTTGACATTTTCCAGAGACGCATAAATTTGTATGACAGATAAAGTCTACATACTCCTAGTACCTAGTGCCAGGTTGAGTTGAATTTGGACACATGACATAAATAAAAGTGGTTTTATGTTTCACCTTCATCTGGTAGGTGAGCACTCCACCTTTTCTTGTGAAACATAATCGGTTTTGACATAGCAAAATTAGATCCTGGCTATTTATTATCTGCTGAAATCAAAAACCATAACTGGGAAAGCATGCGGTAAGTCCATTGGAGCAGCTTGCATGCAGAGAAGAAAAGGGGAGGCATTCCAATTTTATAAGCTCAAGGTGATTTTCTCTAACACCTAGACCATTTTAATTAATTACCCTGAAAGACTGAGTAAATTATTATTTGAATACTTTATGGCATTACATGTTAACGTTTCAAGGACAAAGTGCTGTACTTACTTTTCAACAATGCTTCATCTGTCAGAATATATCTTCTGAATTTATGTAGTATACTGCAGTGTAAAGGGTAGTCAGAACTTGAGTACTATGAATTATTACAAGGAACCTGAGTCAAATATGATCTACTGAAACGGGAGCCCTAATATTTATGGACACCTGGTTGGGACCTACAAATTAAGTAAACCATGGGTCTTGCTTCTCAAGAATTAAGATTTTTTAAATCTTTTCCTTACATTATTTTTTGCTCTTTTTTTTTTTTTTATGTGAAAGCATTAACTGAATGCCATTTAAAATGTTGGTTGTAATATGAGTATAGGCTTTGCTGCTAATGGCATGTCTGTGAAATACAGCTCTGCATATTTTCAGGGTGAGATGCTGCTACACTTGCACTGCTTACACAAAATGCAGAGCATCTCCATTTTCTCTTCCTTTTTGACTTTCAGTTTTGACACTTCAGCTTTGGAAATACGACAGGATATGAAACAGGTACCTGCTTGGTGGACATACCTGTCTGTTTCATATAACCTCTTTAAATCAGTGGCATATGTGACATGTGATAGGTTGTTTAGGGGGGTGTTTGTAACCAAAACATCAGCTGTTCCCCAGCTTTACTGGAGCTGTACTCCACAGATATAATCTTTCTTCCCCTGGAAGAGCATACAACCTTTTAGTAACTTCATCCTACCATCAGTAGATTAGATTAAATCCCCATTTACTGCATTATATTAATATTTTCAATGGCATACTAATCCAAGAAATAAATGTGTCGGTTTCTATGGCTACCCTGTAATGGGCACAGCCATAAGACAGTGCCTTAAGGCCACATAAAAGACTTAATGTACAGATTGAATAGAAGCACATTATTTATTACTAAGCTATCAAGCTAAGAAAATTTAGTGATCTCATTTTTTAGATTTGCTCGTTTGACCTGGGCCAATTTGCTTGGCTGATAATATCGAGTATTTAATATCACAATGTTTTCTCAGTTTTAAGGATAAAGTGGTTGACACTAATTTCTTCCAGAACAGTTTTGGGGAATTAATGATTTTTATACTCATGTGATACTTATTGATAGTTCTTTGCATTTTTTGTGGCTTGAAAATTAAGTAACACTCTTTCAGCATCTGAACACATTAGAATTCAAATGTATGGCTGTACAAAATGAGAGAGACACTCCTTTCTTCCCCGTCTTACCTCTTACCCCCAAACCTCAATATATATTGAGGCATTCTGAGCTGTAAATAACTTTACCATGAAGTAAGGTGGCGCGACCAACATAAGTCTCAGGGACTTCTCTGACTCTGGAGAGTCTTTGAGACTGATGCCATTGGGTCATTCAAAGGCGAAGCTCATCAGCCTTGTCTGTGGTGGGTTGCCCTTGGCGGAGCACTGGAACTGTAACATGCCTTTATAATTTCTTACCTGGGGATCCACACATGGAGCTTAGTTCTTGGAGCTGTGTGACACATGTCTCTTCACCCTCCGCCCTGTGACGGCTTTAAAGTGTTGCTCATAGGGTAAGAAAAGCAGCCACCTGTGATGCAGATTAATCCCCACCACAATTCGGCTCCCAGCAGCAGCAATGGGGTTATCAAGCGCTGAGCTGGTGCAGTCCAGGGCACGTCTGTGCTCATTCATACTAGAAGAACGATAAGTGTCCTTAGTGATGAATTACAGAAGTAAAACACTCAGGAGACCTGTTTGGCTGCAAGCGAACAGAAAACGACTGGAGGGCCTGTTGATTAGAGAAGGTCTGGGGTCAGGCCTGTCAAATACCAGATGAAAGATGGTGGGAGCAATGAGGCAGCGCACTGTGACAGCAGATTTCTTCTTCCAGTGTTTCTCCTCCTTTTGAGAACCTAACGGTGCTTTGGGCAGTGGTAATTGTATCATGGCATGAATGCAGACTAGTGAATCACCAAATAATGTAACTTTGCGAAAAATTTGTTTCTTGAATATGACTTGAGGAGTCTGCAGGTTATTTTCTTGCCTGTGCAGAACTTGTGGTTATCACATCATTTTCAAAAGCCTTGTTGAAAGACAAAATTGTTCCTACAAAATATTCTTTTACACTTCCTAAGAGAACTACTAATAACACTTTTAGACTGCAACACTTGCCAAGAGCTGACATTTTCAGAATTTCAAATGTCAATAAAACAGCTTAAAACATTGCAAGGAGGCTGAGTGAAGACAAGTGAGACTTAGCAGAACATATTAGTGGTTTTAACGTGGGTCTACTTAAGCCTTAAAATTTATGTTCTGGAAAAGCCCATTTCCAGTAAGTCAAAATAACCTTCACGACAAGTTTTATCAACATAAATGCTAAAGACAAGTGACAGATATGTATAGTACACAGCTCATGTGGAATGCAAACATGAAGTTTTAACCCTTGAGCTTATTACAAAAAAAATAACATGCCTATGAGGTAATATAGACTGAGGAAAGCAGTTGGTAACATCTTTGTCACCTCACAAAGACTAACATTTACATGTTTTTTTGGTATGTACTTGCCATTACCAACACTAAATTTGCTCTTAAGTATGTTTGCCCATTCAGGCACATCTAGCATAACTAACGAATGGTTATTACACAGTCTCACTGAAAGTCAGAATAGCTGCTAGGAAAATATCTAGAACTATTTACAGTGTAAATGTTAGAGGAAAGAGGAAGTTTGAGACTTCTGGGCCTTTACGCGTTAAGCAAAAAAACTGGTAACATAGATAGTTCATGTTGTAAACTGTCCCTTCACTGTGTGAGTGTTTCCAAGCACTAAATTTACTAGAGACGTATGTTTTGTCCCTTCCATGCAGCACCTTTGTGCAATGTGTTCTGGTACATGGAAAGCACCTGATGTGCTGAGCATGTCGTTATGTCAGGGACAAAGGCTTACGCAGCAATGCGGTTAAACTGCTGCAGCTTCTCAAATTTTGTTTGCTGTCTCAAGAGAAAAAAATTCAAGATTTCATTAGCTGCCTATAAAGAACTGGTCTTTACATTCAGTGCCAGTAAAGTGCTATCATCAGGACAGCCTTTCTGGTAGAGTCCAGGGTGCTGTACGAGTCATGCGGTCACAGTCATTCTGGCAGCACTTTTCACAATTAGTTCAGATGCAGTCTTCTACTTTCCAGGTTAGCACTGTTGGTGGGGGGACAAATGGCAAAGAGAACAGTCCCTGTTTAAGCCTTTTGTTTGAAAGAAATGTAATGTTGCTAGCAACAAAATTATTTTCCATGTGGACTAAGACATCTTGTTGTGTTTATTGTATTCTGCAAAATACTGAGCATAGCATTATTATAAGCAAATGAGACTTTCCAAGTAACAAGTGCCCTCTGTTTAAACAAATAATTTTCTATGCAAAGGTTAAACACGGAGAGATTTTTCTTGTTCGAGTCATGCTCATGACTTTGGAAAGTCACCAAGGAAGTATGCTTAAAAAAGAAAATGCGAATGGAAAATTCTGAAGCATTTTGCCCTTTTGGTTCCTAAGAGTGAGCTATCGTTTCTCTCACCGTGGTCATTAATAATGACAGATGTATGTGGTGCAGAGTTCACCTACATTATTGTCAGTAACAGGGATAGAGAAAGAATATTTATTACAGCAGAAGGAGGGAGGGGAAAAACATGATGTTGAACCAGAAGACAAGAGCAGAGTTCAGTGTTTTTTGTTTGGATGGGGAAGAGGGTTAGCAGAGAGCATGCATTAAGGTTTCTTAGAGACCGATGCAGCTCTCATTGAAGTTGGTTGACATACAGCTACAGGCTGCTGTGAGAGGTGGATTGATTGGATCTTTAATACATTGTGCTTTACAGTACTTCAGTAATGCAGATTTATTTCACCTCAGCAAAAGCTCTTACTGGTTTGGATTTGCAAACAAGCATGGTAACAATCCCATTTTATTTATTTATTTTCGTGAACTGGTCAAGCATTAAATCGTGTTCATGAAATGATAAAAGGACACACCCAGCTTGACACCTATTCATTTTGAAAATACAAGCCAGTAGAGCTTTAGGTTCTGCACCTGTCCTGTAGCACAACTTACCAATTTTTCTGATTTTTATTATTCCTTTGTCCTTTTTAAACAACCAAGCAACAAACAACCAACTCCAAAATATCCTTTTTGTCTCTTATTTTGCTGTGTGAAAAATAAACACAGCATCCCCCAGACTAGTAGAGAGACGAATGAACTGACAGTCTGTGGCCATCACTGCAGAGCATGTACCCATTGGCTCATGTTTAATCCCACATATCTTTAGTCATTTCACTGTGCCATCAAGAATACTCTGAAGTCAAGGAAGAGACGTAGCATCTCCAAAGGGGCCATTTCAATATTAAGAGCCTGAGTCAGTGGCTGAGCTTGAAATTCAGGCCTTGAGGTCATCATTCTGTTTAAAAATGAAACTGAGGAGATGAACAATTAGTCCAAAATTTCATTTGGTACTGAATGATGTTTTGGAATATGAAAACATGGTGTAATTTATTTATCACCTGAAAAATTATGTTCTGCTTAAAGAATTGTTCCCAGATGAACTTACACAGCATGAAAGACCAATAGATGGAACAGGGATGCCTGACTTTTTGCACAAGATTGGATCATTGTACCTCTGTCACTACACTTTATCCAGTGCCAAGTGATTTGTAAATTCCCCACGTTAAATATAGCCTTCAAGTAGTCACTTTATCACATAGTTTTGTTATAATAAGTAGCAATATTAAGTTACACTGGGTCTGGTATTTTTTTCATCTAGTGAGGTAGGTTTTTAGACTTACAAAGTATCCTGTGGATTTTTGTGAGACCTATGGGCTAGCACAGAAGTATGAGGAAGTGGAATATACTGCAATATTTGGGACCTTTATTTACAAACTGTTGAAGTATTTGAATAAACAGGTTCTCATTTGTACGTCTGGGTTCCTGTACTGAACTAGCAATATCCATTATTATTTGGTAGCATATCATCGTGCTAAAAATCATCACACATGTTTTTAATCATTAAGGTAGTTATTGACTGTTCTGTAAGGATAATGTATTAAGCCAAACCAAGCCATTTCATTCCAGTTGGTGTTTACAGTCTCATTACCTAAAGGTTATAGAAAAAGAAAAAAAAAAGAGGCTTCATAAATTGCCTTGAGAAGTTAATAAATCCAGGTCTTGAAGGAGAAGATATTTAGTACCTTTCTAAGGGAAAAAAAACAAACCAAACCAAAACCCCCAAAACCAACAACAACAACAAAAAAACAAACCACCAAAAAACCAAAACAACCTTTGGAGCTGTTTATGTGATGCTGGCTTTAGTTCAAAGTGTGATTGCTTCATCAGAATTAAAGCAGTGAGGCACAGGGCAGAAGACTGACACTTGGTGACCAGATCACTGAACAAGGGCCTGACTTTCATCGTGATGTTAGCTGACACCTGAGGGGTCCATGCCAGAGGTCCTTTGCATAAAGCCTGCTCAACAAGTGAAAAAGTTCAATTCTCTGCTAGATTCCTGTGCAAAGGAACAGCCCCAGTGATACTGGAGTAGCTTTTTGAAGATCTGACAATAGGAACAAGAGCCACCTTGTAAAGGGAAACTCTGCTAATGAAAAAAAATTGCCAACATAACTCTAGTGCTTTTCCCACTGTTATCTGCTAGTGCTTGCATAGCAGAGGCCTCTGGTGACATTAGCACAGGTGTTTGTTCTTCAGCTGTTAATAAAAGGTGTAACTGTTTTGTTGTGTTTTAGAAATGTACAAGTTTCTCTAAATGGGACATGTACCACGGGGCTGATCTTCACCTGCTGTAAGTGGGATGCCCACTGGCTCCATGGTGTTCAGCTGTTACATGCAAGCCTTAAAACTTCCACCATCCTTTTTTTGGACAATGAAGTTGAACTTTTAAAAATCCTATTTCAACAGGTTTCTGTTAGCTTTATTGGATTTTACGGAGTGTTGCTTCTAGAATAACTATAATCAAGAAAAGAAATAAGACACTGAACACCAGCAGATTTATAAGTTGTGTGACTTTCTGTAAGAAAATGATAATAGTCATCCTCTTAGATGGAATGCACTACATTTTGTGTGCACAGTAACTTGTAGCATAAAAATCTACCCTGTTTCAAATTCTATTAACATATTTCCTATTATGTTAGAGGTTTGGCTTGGCTTTTATAACAGTACATTAAACTGTAACTTTTTAACCTTTTAAACAGGAGTCTGAGACCTACTTGAGACATTATTACCCTTTCTCTAGGAAAATAACATATCCTAGTGATCTTTTCCCATGTGGGACTGTCAGTTGAGGTAAATTTTATGTAGCAACTGCCATTAATATAAGTACTTTACTGTGAGTATTTTTGCAAACTGTAGTAACACATAATTTCTGCCAAAATGAATGAGTCTTGAATTTTCTAGAGACTATTTATCAGAAAATAACATAAGAAAATGAAATAATTATAGTGCTTCATCCTTTATTAATGACAGTGTAAACAACATTATAATTGAAACCAACATTCAGAATAAATACTAGAAAGGGGCTGCACACGAAAAACAAGTAGGTCTGTTATGGAAGATCTTTCTGAAAAAAAACTTTTGAGCAATCATGAAATATTGCTTATATTTCATGGCATTTGAAAGAACTGCAAATAGTTCTAGAACTGGAAGAAGAAGAGTGGAGAATTAAGCTGTGTACTGCAAAGATTGAATTGTACTGCGACATGTAAGGAAGCAGTAAAAGTAGATTTTGCCTGCGGTACAGATGAGAAGAGCTGGAGGTCTTTGAGTCCCCCAAGGTAGACAGATGGACATGTCCTAAAACCTGTCACTGACACTGCTGTAGACCTTCTCCTTGTGAAAAGTCTCACTAAAGAAGGGCCAGCGAGTGCATGGGCTGTCAGACGGATTTGTCTTTCCATACCCAACAGGGACCCCATCGGGTCTGAGTGGTGAATGTTAATCTGTTCCTCCCTGTGTTGCCATCTGATATGTGGGCCAAGAAAGCACTTCTGCATTCAGTTCTGTAGCTTGGTGCCGTATCAGCTCTATCTTCAGGTACCAGGGCAGCAATGAATCTCTGTCATCTTTTGTGCCTTTTAGCCTGTATTCGTTGTGTGGCTGAGCCTACTGCTTTTCATTTATCTCAGTCATGTTTTACAATTTGAAATGTTTGCTTTTCTCTGCTGCTGCTTGACAATCAAAAGGTTATTCTCTAAGCTAAGTGAATAATAAAATACTGAGTTGAGAGTTATGGTGGCGATGTGAGGGAAGTTAGCAGAAGATCTACAGTCGTTAAAGAATCAGCTTTGATGTACTGAGTTTTGCCATTTGCATAGTCCTGATAATTCTGGAAACACATGAATCATTATTTCATTTATTTTTGGAGACAGATCTAATGCACAGGTAAGTTAGCCTCTTTTTATTAAAGAGGCACTACAGAGGCCAAGTAATTCTTCATCTGCATGAAGTGTGCACATGTGCTTGTAATTGTCTGAACTAAAGAGCGTTTTTTTTCTTTAACTACTGAGTTAAAACCTGCTCTGAGCTGCATTGCCAAATGCTACAAACTTCGCTGCTAGTTCTAGAAGACTATCATCAGAATGTTTTGCCAAGAGTAGGCATAGTAGGCATAGGACAAGTCCAAAGTAGTAAGCAGTTCTTTTCTTCAGGAACTTATAGATCAGGATGGATACAGAAGAAGAGGATCATGGAGCAGATCCTCCTGGAAAACTACAGTAACTATGCTAAGGCACATGGGAAATAAGGAGGTGATTTGTCATAGGCAACCTTGCTTCACTAAGGGCAAATCTTGATTCTTCCCCTCTACTCCCTCTGCTCTCATGAGACTCCACCTGGAGTACTGCATTTAGCTCTGGGGCCCCCAACGTAAGAAGGACATGGACCTGTTGGAGAGAGTCCAGAGGAGGCGACAAAGGTGATCAAAGGGATGGAACACCTCTCCTATGAGGAAAGGCTGAGAGAGTTGAGGCGTTCCATCTTTCTGATCACCTTCAGCCTGGAGAAGAGAAGGCTCTGGGGAGATCTTATAGCAGCCTTTCAGTACCTAAAGGAGACCTACAGGAAAGCTGGAGACAGACTTTTTACAAGGGCATGTAGTGATAGGACAAGGCATAATGGCTTTAAACTAAAAGAGGGTATATTTATAACAGATTAGATTAGATATAAGGGAGAAATTCTTCACCATGAGGATTGTGGATGCCCTAACCCTGGAAGTGTCCAAGGCCAGTTTGGATGAGGCTTGCAGCAACCTGATCTGGTGGAAGGTGTCCCTGCCCATGGCAGGCAGTTGGAACTAGATGATCCTTAAGGTCCCTTCCAACTCAAACCATTCTATTATTCTGTGATTCTGTGCAAGAGATATTTGACTTATTTTATGTTTACCTGGTTAAGTTTGTGTACTGACACACATTTACATGGCATTCAGTAGGAAGCATCTCCCTAGTAATTTAATATATAGAAACACCTATAAACTGTAACCAAACATTGTGTTACATTCTGTCTACAAGGGAAAGGTAGTGAGTTCCAATTCTGCAGGAGTCACCTTCTATTAGGGTTTCTTTCTGTCCTTATTCTGTCTGTCAGATGGATCGCTACATTTAATTAAGCAGTAACAATTGAGGTGCAGATTATTTCCTGGGGATTAATGACCAGCTGGACAGAGTTGATAGCCCAAGGTCTTGGATAGATTATGCTGTATAGCCTCATGGATTAAGTGTGAGCCCTATATTGTAGAGGTAGTCACTTTGAATAGCATAAGAGAAAGCATCACATTGAAGATAAAGTCTATATTTTTTTATCTTTTGTTCTTTGAGCACCAAGTATATCAGTATATATCCAGTTCTTGATCATTACTTTTTCCTGAAATAACTTGTGTTTAAAATGACTCTTTGTTCAGGAAGATAGACCACTCCTTGGTTTAGTTCCACGTTGTCCTGTTGCAGCTGTAATGGTCTAAGGAAATGATATAGAGGTTTGTAGAGAGATATTACCTCCTTTTTTTTTTTTTTTTTTTTCCAAAACATCATGCAAGCTTTTCGCTGCAAAAGTTATTTTCCAGGTTTATAACAGTTTGCAGGCAGCTTATGGATAATTTTGTCCTTGTTCTGCACTAGGTAATGAATTTAATTTAAGCTTTGTGGACTTTATTTCATTGCTTCTTCCAGTACATTTTGACATGGCTGTTTTTCATAACGATATTGCATCTCAACTTGAGCTATACATATCTAGATCCCTTTTACTGGCCACCAATGTGCAAGGGTCAAATTTTATACTGAGTCCTTACATTTTTGTTCATGTTTTTATTTTGCCTGGAGTTTGGGAGAGGGATCATTTTGAGCATATAAGCTGGAGACCCAGTGGCAAAATCACTACAAGCTGGTTTGAACCTGAATATACTAAAGAGAGCACATCTAAGAAGGGCCAAAGACCTACTTTATATTCTAGGAACCTGTTGGCAGATCCACTCCTCACTTTTCAGTTGATTTCCCTGCAAGTTTATCTCCATGAGCTTGGAGGTAAGTCACACTTGCCTGTCTTTCCATCTTGAAGACAGGACACCTTCATAGGCACACTGAGGCACACCTTTGTTTTGTATTACATGCAACCAAAATCAGCCTTCTCCTGTTTGCAGTTGAGTGCACCCCAGATAAAGCAGCTCAACTCTGGGAGTTTCTTCTGAACTGTTTCTTCTCCATGATAGGCTCATTCATCATCACTGGTCCTGAACAACACTTTCTTATTTATGTCCATAGTTAGTTGATTTTTACTGTATTTCTTATTGCTATAGAGAGCTAGCTGAGGTCTAAGGTTCACACATATCATAGTGCATGTAATTTTGTGTCTGCTTTCTTGGTACAATTAATAGAAATAAGGGATATAATAAAATGTCAGAATGTTAATAAATACAATTTTTCCATGAGTGCTTGCCTCTCATTCCTCTTATATTGCAGGTGTACCATTACAATGACATCTAGGCTCAAAATGCAATATGCAAGAGAAGCATATCAATTCCTGTCTCTAAAGTAATGATTTTCTTCCCCTGTTCCTTGATAGAAAATGAAAAGTTAATAATGTCCTAAATATGCCATAAAATATTTGCAGCATTTTTCTGACTTGAAAGAAGGAATATGGTGTCTAGTGGCCCTTATGGGCTGGGGTCTGTCCTGGCCTTATGCATTTACGTTCCTGTAGTAGCAGTGGCATTAAAGGCCTTACACGGTCCAAACTGGGAGCAGCTGTGATTCTGGCTCTTGTTCTTGCAGGATGCCCAGAACATCTCGCATGCAGGGAGCTCTGGAGCTGCTGCCATGGCCAGGACCCTTGGGTCACACCTCCCTCCCCAACCTACTGCTGACCACATTGCCATGAAACAGGGAGTGCCCTGTACCTGTGAGTCTCGGTCTCTGAGCACCAAGGGGCTGTTTAGAACACCCATTCTCAGGGCATAAGGCAATTTATCATTTATTGTGCTTTCTGTAGAAAGCACACTTGAGCCTGTGTTACATTTGAGTAATTGGTTGCAAAGTGCAGGCTTCTAAATTGTGAAAACGTGAGAGCCTCCATCTTGCCAAGCAGTAGGGGTTGAATTGCAGGCTGCCAGAGCTGAAAACAAAATACAGCTTGAGCGAATCAGGGAGGATCCAATGCCATGCACAGACCAATGTTCAGAAGAAAATTTCATTAAAGAAAAAAATTTTAAAAGGAAGGGAAAAGGCTTTATGTGGCTATAGCTTTAATGATTTTCCCCTGTGCTTTTTTTCTTTCCCACACAGTAGATTGTGAACCATTCTTTTTAACACATGGTAATTTCATTAGCTGAAATCTTATTTTTTTAGTGTGTTAAGTGCATACCTGTGGGGAAAAAAAAAAAGATTTTTTATTTAATCAAAAGATTTCTCTTTTTTTTTGTATTAAGTAAACATGGGACCTTTCATTATTTACTTTAGTATAGTGATAATTCAAATAAATAAAAGAAGCAACCAAGCACATTATTTCTCTGGATAGAAATAGGAGGCAACTTGCTGTACATAGAATCTGAAGTATCCTCATTCAGGCATAAAGAAACCTTATGCAATCATATTCATTTTCTATGTGAATTTGTGTAATTTGGTTTTTCTTTATTATTTATACTGTACATTTCAATATCTGAAACACATTAGACAAATACCAGATGCATATATTGACTAATTAAAACACTTGTATGAATATTTGAATATTTAGGAATGATTTAGTTTAACAATGAATAAATTGAACATAGCTTTGTGAAAAGTTAGGTCCAAAGGAATGAAAACTCCTATTTGTAAAACCTGTGCTGAGGAATGGAAGTGTATGCCTGAGTGGCATGGCAGTTTGGATGAGGACAGGAATGTGTGAAGAAATGGGACAGAGTGAGTTTCATGGGCATCTCCAGATCTGCGCATGCCTAATGGACAAAAGTATCTGCAAGGGACCAGATTTCCTGGCTACAAAGAGTGACCCACTAGCAAAGCAGAGGAAAAAATCTAATAATTGGGAAGAAATAAAACTAAGATAGGGACTTGGTGCACTGGAAATAAAGAAGAGAAATGGACAGTCCGAAGATAGCTGCTTTGCAGCAATTTTTTGATATACTATCTCCACAAAGCAAGACAGAGATAATAGAGGAGCCAGGAGCCAGAAACAGCTAGAAATTGCAGCAGATAGGAAACCGAGAAGATATAGACTGCTGGATGATCTGCATCAGCATCTGACAATGGCGTGATGTGCAGTTGGACGTTTCTTGTTGAAAAGAATCAATGCGGTTGGCACTAGAGGAGCTGAAAGCAATCCAAGGACTGGGGTTCTTTTTTGGACAGGTAATGCTACCATCTGCCATAGATCCCTGTCAAGATCTGGGAAAATCCTCGGAGAAGAGGACATTCAGTAGAACAGCAGTATTGATTGGGTGATCATAAATCGAGTCAATTTAAATTTGATTAAGAAATCAGCTAAATAAGACAGTGAACCAATGAAGTTTTACTGCAGAATGACCTGAAACTACAAGGAAACTGTGTGTATTTCTGTACACATAGCTATATATGTGTACACCTCTGTACACTTATTTTCAGGGCTTATTCCTGAATTTAATTTTTCCAATTTGCAATGGGAAGATGAATAAGACTAGAAATCAAACCACAGTTAGAGAATAGTTACAGGCAGAACCAATAAGGAAAATCCAGAGAAGCAGGAAGCAAAGCAGTATGTTGAGCTGTTGTGAGCTGGTAAATGGAACTGCTTGGCTTTTTTTTCTAAAGAAAGAAATATATTGTGTTGCTACAAGTAAGCATCTATTTGAATCAGAGAAGCATGTGTGGACAGGAATTCTCATTTCCCATTTTGATAGGAGAAGGAAAATCTTTTGCAGTCTCTTTAAAAGAGATCTCAGAATAAAGACCTGTGGATTGAAGAATTAAATATAAGAGAAACTGAGAAATCCTGGCAGCCAAAGGTGCAGACATTGAACTTTATTTCTAAAGCAGCAGCTAAAAAAGTTTTTAAATCATGAGGGACTCTGGTTCTGAGTGAAGAACCAACTCAAGAAGAGTATTGAGACTAAGTAGAGAAGCTATAAGGATGAAAGTCTTACCAGGAAGGTGAAAATGGCCAAAAAGTAAAGCATTTTAGACTTTTTGAATGATAGTAAGACAAATGGTCAAGGTTTTTCAACTTTATAAATAAAAACAGAACAAGGAAAGAAGTATAGCAGCTGTGCAGTACTGGTAGGTAAAGAGTAAAAATTGTCTATAAGAATCTTGATACTAGAACTGTACATATTATATTCAGTCAAGAAAATTGATGCTGAGTAGTTGATAAGAGGAGTATGGATATGGAAGTGGCAGGCACTGATCTCCATACCAATCTTAAGAGAGCTAAATGTACTGCAATCAAGGCAATAGGATTCTGAAAGAACTGGTGGAAGGACCTGTTGGATTGGTTTTGAGATCTTATTTAATGTTTTCTTATTGAATGCTATGATTAGTCATTGAAATAATAGTGCATTAATTTGCTGATAACCAGAAATGGAGAGGCACTGTTGCTACAAAGAGTGACAGCATATCAAGGAAAAGTAGGTGGCCTTGATGGGTGAAGTGTCAAGGGTGCTGCAGGGTGGATGTGTGGTCACCTGTGGGCAGGGGAAGGGCAGAGCTGCTGCTGTAAGCGGGGAGGGGGCTTGGCAGCTGTGGAAGCGGGGAGCGACTGGCATATGTATGAACTGCCCAGATGAGTTGTGACAATAATGACAGCAAATATCCACAGATTTTTCTGGTGAGAGATTTCTTGTAGAGATGGGTAAAGTGCTGTGTCAGACACTGGTGAAATCACCAGTGTCCAATCACCTTCTCTGATCACTTGTATTCAAGGGTGACTAATTCAGAATGAAACAGGTATAAGGAAGGGCTATTAGGGTGATGATGGGAAAGGACAGCCTATTGTAGAAGAATCACAGAATGGGTAGGGTTGGAAGGGGCCTCTGGAGATCATCTAGTCCAACCCACCTGCTAAAGCAGGTTCACCTAGAGTAGATTGCACAGAGATAGGTCCAGGCAGGTCTTGAATGTCTCCAGAGGAGAAGATTCCACAACCTCTCTGGGAAGCCTGTTCCAGTGCTCTGGCACTCTCAAAGTAGAGAAGTTTTTCCTCATATTCAGATGGAACCTCCTGTGCTTCAGTCTGTACCCATTGCCCCTCATCCTATCTACTGAAAGGAGTCTGGTCCCATCCTCTTGACATGCACTCTTGAGATATTTGTAAGCATCAATGAGATCCCCTCTCAGCCTTTTCTTCTCCAGGCTGAACAGACCCAGCTCTGTCAGTCTCTCTTCATAAGAAAGTTGCTCTAGGCCCCTAATCATCTTCTTAGCCCACCACTGGACTCCCTCCAGTAATTCCTTATCCTTCTTAGGCTAGGGAGCCCAGTACTCCAGATGCGGCCACACCAGGGCAGAGTAGAGGGAGAGGAAAACCTCCCTCGACCTGCTGGTCAAACTCTTCTTAATGCACCCCAGGATACCGTTGGCCATCTTGGTCACAAGGGCACATGGTTGCCTCTAAAAAGAACGAATGGTGGCTGTTTCTACATGAACTTAAGTCCGAAGGCACCCCAGTTGTCGCTAAGAAGTATGTTTTGATCCAGTCCTCAGTAGCAGGACACATGCTGAGGTGTTCCTGGGCAAGGCAGTGTCTCCCGCAGAAGGTGACTGAGGTGCTGAGGTCCAGATTGAGCCCCATACACCAGCTCTGGGGCATGCAGCAAATGTCTCAGTTTGTCTCATCTGCTAAAAAGAAGAATGAGAGAGGAGATTATTTCTCTTTGTAACTATCTGAGGAAGAAAAACCCTAGGGAGGAAAAACAGTGATTTCAGCTAGAGGACGATTTTGGTTTAAGAAGAAATGGTTATCAGCTGCCAGTGAAATAATTTTCAGCCACCAGGAAAAGGATTTCCCAGTACGCTCAACCAGTAGAAGTAATGGTGAGCTAATGGGACAGGCCCTGACAGCTGAAACTGAGGACATTAACTTCTGTGCCTCTGTGTTTCCCTGAGTTTTGCCATGCCCTCCTCTTCCTTTCTGCAAGCAGTGAACTGGTTAAATTGCTGGGTAACTCTAGAAACACTGCAAACAAGCAGCAGCTGCACTATTGTTTCCAAATAAATGTATATTTAAATGACCTGGTGAAGGACAAGATTGAAGTGATAAAGCAGTTGGATGGTGAACGTGTACAATAGAAAGTGTTACTGTAGACTCTGTCATTTTTTCCGTTCCAAAAGTCTTAATAAGTATTAAAGCTAATCAATGACACATGCCTAAAACTGATCTGGTATATTTATCCCCATGATGAGGACCTCAGGAATGTAGGCATGGGTTTTAAACTAAGGTAGCTTGCCAACACAAGGATCGCGTGATCATGACCATTTCAAGAAGGGATAATTAGCTTTTTCTTCTCTTTTGTTTTTAGCTGCTGTTATTGTTTTAAATATATGTCCTCACCCTTGTGTTCACAGTGAAACCATTTCCTTGTCTCCGACCTCATGGCTACACAAAGTGCTGAGTGAAAACCTTCACAGTCACTCTTTGATTTCTAGGATGTAGTGGTGAGTGGCAGGGGTCTTCCGAGAAAGTATCTTCCCCTTTTTTCTCTTGATCACTTGGAACAGCAGAATGAAATAAATCTTCATTTCTAAGGATATTCCAGCACTATTCATGAGAAGTGGACATAAAGAAAAAAAGTGACAGCAAGTAGCTTCATTCAGAAGGAAAAAATGCATCAAATACAACCACATTTTAAAATTGTGAACTGGTTACAATGATTTCCAAACAGAGTTTATTTCTTTGAGTTACTGTGGCTGCATTGCATAGGCTTGCCCAGCACAAAAAATAGACTATTATTTTTTCCTGACTCATGTCCCAAGTTAGTCAGACAGATTTATTCTCACAGTTATATGTTTTCTCCATATATTTTAGGTTGCTGTGATTTTCATATGTCTTTAAAAGGAATTGGTTATTTTTTCTTAATTATGAAAATGTTATTTCAGTACATGCAATTTAATTAAAATGAGAATTTCTGCCAAAGCGTTTAAATAAATACACTATTCTTTTACAAGTATGAAAGGAGTTACTATTTGCTGTTTCATTTCCTCACTAATATGCTGGCATGTTTGGTTTGAACCTGAGCTTGTGGAAGTTTATTCTTAACCAAAGCAGTTCCTTTTTCATGTAAGTAGGTTAAATGTGAGTTGTAGAGCCCTAGGGCTCTTTTTGTTCAGTTTTAAAGCCCCCTCAAGTGGGCCTCTTTTAGAAATCTGGAATCATATGTTTGTAAGGTTGATCCAAATTACCATTAGAATAGCTCTTTTCAACTTTTTATTTATACAAAGAATCGTAAAAAAATGCACCAAACTGACAAGGTATTAAATCAAACTGAATTAAGACAGTTAATTTTCTTTTTGCTCAACAACTATTTTTTTAATGGAAACTCTCAAATTGAAAAAATTGTCTGTAGAGTATGTTAAGGTGCCATGCAGTATAATAAAATGCTATTACTGTCGAAGAGGTACATGATAAAGTGCATTTGCACAAAAGGCACATATTAATGTCAGTCATTTTCGGGTGATTTATATACTAACTGCAGTGTTTTAAGAAGATCAATATTCTTTATTTTGACAACATTTCAGAGCCTTGTACTTTCCTGACAGTATTAATCTTTCTACCAGAGTATGGTAGAATAATTTTAGTAATTACTGAGCGGTCAGTTTGGTGAAAAGATATTCAGTATTAGTACATTTGGATATTAGCAGGTAAAAAACATAATGCATCTTTGAGTAAGATAAACAATATAATAATTCTAATTTTTAGTGGAATATGTTATGTAATTAGTACAAAGTTCCTAAAGTGTTTTCACATCCCCTAAATTGCATTTTCTACATATGTATATTAATTACTCCCATCACAAGACTATCAGATTATTCTCTAAGGTATAATAATATACAGAATTACAATTATTTTGATACATAATTTTCTGATATACTTCTCGGAAGGCATCAGAAATACTTCAGTATTTTTCTGTATTTTCTTTCTTTTTCTCCTTTTCAACTTCTGTTTTTCTCTTTTTATCCTTGTTTTACTGTCTTGTTTGTCAGCCATTTGTTTTCCTTAAGGTACTTATGTTGGTATTTTTTAGTGATAGAGTGGCTAAGCAAAAAAAATTTATGCTCTTTCATGTCTCCTCTTGTGAAGAATTATTAGCTTTTTCCTCTACTTGTAAAAACCCATCACTTAGTCTTCATTGTTTAAGAAGTTCCACAACTCCTAGAGAGCTCAGTTCTAAGGAAGTTGCCTCCACAAAAACAGAAATCTTGGAGGTATTTTTGGAGACCTTTTGGAGAGGTACTGAAGAGTTAAGCTTTTACTACAATCTGATTTTACCATTGCTTACCTGTAAGGGCCTGGCTCAGCTGTGTTTAGTATCCTATGCTTTTGGTTTCTGTAGGATGCTCAATATTGGTACCACTAGGGCCATAACTTCAAACATCGATAACAGAGCAGTAATTTTCAAGGCTTTTCATGACTTTCAGTCTTAATACTATTTTAAAACCAACGGAGACACCATTTGGAAAGCATCTCCAGTACTACAACTATTTCCTTGTCTAAATAACTGAAGTGTAGTGTAAGAGGTAGCTGCTGTCCAGTGATTATTATAATACCTGTAGCAGCTTTGCAAAGGTGAGGTCTGTATTGCATAACTGAACTTTCAGCATCCTAGGTATCTTGTAAATTTTTCCTTCAATAAAACTCATTGTAAACTATAGTAAGAACTCTGGAGTTAATTACAGTGAACGATTATGTGTTTCTCCCTCATATATCTCCTATTGAAAATATTCACAAAGTAGATATTTAACAAAATGTACATATACCAACTTTCATCAGAGCCCTGATGGCCAGGCTCAGATTGCCTGCCCTAGGTGTCTTGGTGACTGAAGAACAGGCTAACTTTGGTAGTTTACAGCTCTGTGGCTGCACATAAACAGGGAAACAGCTGTATTTTAATTTTTTTCTTCAACATGTGAGCTCCCCACATTTAGGGACCCTCACTGTAATTGCCTGAGCCTGGGTCAGGGTGGGTTTCACTGCCTCTGCCACAGTGATTGAGCCATGATGCAGAAGAGAGGGAGAGGGACCAGAGAGAGCAAAGGGAGTCTGTACATTTTGGGAAAAAATGGACTCCCGTGAGCAGAACCTAAGTTCATGTGCAACAGCAATTTGTGTATTTGGTTAGTGACTTGTGAACGCAACTTCTGCCTGTGATGGAAACTTCACAGGCAGAAAATTCATAGAGGAGAGTAACCAGTCATGACATATTAAAGGTAAGCAAAGTGTTGCTTTTATAGACCTGAGAACATAGCATGGCTTTCATGAAGCTGTGATGACTATTGTAGATTCCTGCTGTGAGCCATGGGCTCAGGACAGGGACAACAAAGACATCAGAGTTTGTCTTAGCATGAGGCTGCTCAGGAATACTCATGGGTTGTGCAATTGATACCTAAGTTGCTCATAGTTGTGCCTAACAGACTGATCTAACTCTACCCTGTCAGGCTATTTTCTAAGGTTTTATTTCTCTGCCTGGAGGAATAATAGTTGTAGGATAATCCATTCATTGTTCATAGTGAGTTTTATAGTGCTTCATGTGAGACAGTGGACTAGTGGTGGTAATTCTAACTTTCAGAATGATTGGGGAAAAAAGAAAATATGAATACTTTCAACTGGCAACTAATGTCCTGTCTCAAATAATTAGCTTTTATGTTACAAAACTGGAAAAATATCATGAACCATTAAACAGTGGCATGCCTTTATAATATTTCTTAAAATTCTGCTCATCAACTTTCATATGCCTGTGAACAAATGAAAGTTGATGAGGGTATTGCATTGCTAAATGTACTGGATAATACTCTTTTTAAACATCTGATCTGATAAGAAAAAATTCAGTAGATGGTAAAAGCCAATCACTGTAAATATGTCTGGTTATAGTTAAATCTCTGTCTTACATTTAGTTTATTTACTTAGCTAAAGAAGATTAAAGGTTAAGTTTTAGACATTTTTATGACTGCATTCATGGAAATTTTTGTCTTCTTTCTGTTTGCCATTCTGGAAAACAGAACACTTCCCTAAGAGCACTTATACAACCCTGCACCTGTTCAATTGTATGGTTGTTAGGAAAAAATGGTTGAATTAGCATTGAACTCTTTGGGAGAGTGTTTTATTTTTAATTTGAGATTGTTGACATATGTATAGCAGTCATATTACTTAGATCTTCCTATAGCTATAGCTGGCAAATTATTTCTTTAGGTTACCTACTGTATTCTAGTACTACTTATGCCAACCGATTCAGTAATTCCAGAAAAGGCTGTGGTTTTACTGACTTCTGTAAGAAGAGCTTCCTGATCTCATTATGGTTCCTGGGTGCTAGAGAAGATCCCTGACTTTCTGGTTAGGCTTGTATCTTCTGTGCGTCAGAAGTTATCCCATTTCAGTCCTTCACAGGGAATGGGCATTAAATTATTCTGTTTTAGAGAGATATAAACACAGTGCCTTATTTTTACCTAGGCTGCAAGTCTTGGCTCTTTTCCTGTAAGGTTGCTATTGATTTTATCTACATGAAAGCCAGTGCTGGTGGTGAACAAGTGATTCATTAGGTCGACTTGGCTGATAGGATCAGCAGAATTGAAGACAAAAGTCCTTGTGTTCTAGGTTCAGTACAGTCTTAAAGAACATTTTAAGTTCAGGCTCCTTATGTGGGAAGAAAAACAGTGCTGGAAATTACCTGCAGGAATTATTGCACTACCACTGAACTGTAGCCACATCTTGTATGATATTGGTGCTGTATAATAATCTCACATAAAGACACGGATACAGTCATGTGCATTTGAAGTTAACAGTTTGCAGTACCAAAGCTGAAATTTGTCTGTTTGCTAATATGGACTGCTCGCCTTACTAAAATTATTCATATGAAGGAGTCTGTTTTAGCCCCTGGATTATAAGCTTTGTTAAATCATACTTTGACAGTATCAGTTTAGCAGTGTCTAAGTAATAGGTATATGAGTTGATGTTTCAGTGGTTTTCTTTGTTGAGCAGGAAATTAAATCACAATGTTCTGGTGAATTTAGAAAATTTTATTCTGTATTTCTAAAACGATCAATATGTCTTCAAAGTGAAGATGAAATTCTTTTTCATATTCATATAGATGAATTTCATATTCATATGAAAATTCATATGCATTCACATTATTCAAGCTTGAAAAAACACATACCAGTCCTAGGATCTGCTGTAAGACTTGAAAAGTAGCTTGCTCAGATAATATCAAGCCCCCATCTCCCTCATATCTGCAGTTCACTTCATTTGCAGAGACACTAGTTAGTACACTATTTGAAACATACTTGCAGGAAAAGAGGTTATAAGATTCAGGCCACAGACAAATTACCCTCAGCTGTTAAAAGTTATCACGAGTTCACGTAGCAAAGCCTTCATAATGTCTTGTTATCAGGGCGACCATCAATGACAAAGTATTGAACAAAAAGGAAGAATTTCACCATTTGAATCATTATTTCATGTAGTTCTGCCATTATCCCAAGAAGGTAACGTATGCAAATTACAAAGGCCTGATTAGTTTGTATGGTTTGAAAGTTAATGTTGTGAAAAGTAAATGTATTTAAATTGATTTCACATTACTTGTTCATATTAGACTTTTTTTATTTTTTTAGAGTAAACCTTATCAGAAATTAGCTGCCTGAAGAGATATGCAGGCACAGAAGAAATTAGTCATCAAAGACAAATGCCAGCCTGAAGCTGACCAGACCTGAGCCTCCATTATCAGGTTTAAAAGGGGCAACAGACAACTAGAGAAAAAGTCCTTTGAAATGGAGCCCAGGTCCAGCCTGTCAGGGACCACATTTAGATTTCCTGCGTTTTCTTAAGCATTCTAATTTGACACACTCTTAAAGATGACGTGAGGGTGTGATTATATGTAATTCAGCTCCTGTTTTCTTCCTCTGCTTAACTTTCTAAAAATTTCTCTCACTAATTTAATTCTATGTATCCTAAATACATCCTCACATATATGGGTAATTTGCAGTGAGTAGTTCTTCAGCTTAATTTAATTTGAGGCATTCTCTTTATCTTTGTTGTTTTTTGCCAACTTCTTTGTTCACACGATACATAATTTTGTGATATTTTATAGTATGAAGAAGGATGTTTTTTGCTTGGGAGTAAATGGCTATTTCATGCAAGAAGAAGGAGATGCAGCATATTCCCTCCCCTTTCATGGCATGACTAAAAGCAGCAGGACATGTATGGGTGTTTATCCATTACACAAGAGGGTGTGTGAAAGCCATTGAAGTGGGTGAAAACAATCTTACAGGAGCCGTTGTTTCTCCCATCCTGTTGGAAGAAACCAGAGCTGCCCGATTGCACGGAAAAAGAGCATAAAAAGTTCCAAGTTGGCTTCTCACTGATTTCTGTTGCCACTCTCAAAGTGCGGCAGAAGCAGAAAGGAGCTGTGATTCTTGAGCAAGCATTTCTTCCCTGGGCATGTCACAGCTACACACCACCCTCCACGTGCGGAGAGAGGCCGACT
This sequence comes from Caloenas nicobarica, assembly GCF_036013445.1. NCBI lineage: Eukaryota > Metazoa > Chordata > Aves > Columbiformes > Columbidae > Caloenas > Caloenas nicobarica. Next base: position 125,980,670 of record NC_088246.1, on the reverse strand, counting down.
GTATTTCTAGCCTTAGTTTGAATTCAGTAGTCATAAACTGCAGCAAATGTCAAATTCATAAAAAAATACTTGGTAAACCTAGAAAAAAAGAATAACAGTGTCTCTGGTGTGTATTGACATTTTGTAATGAACAGGAGTGTTGATCGCTGTAGGTCTACTCATTCCATTTGCTAGTATAATGATGCATGTTTTAAAAAGACCCTATGTTTTTTTCATGAACTACATGCTAATGCATTAAGGTGCTAGATCTCTTACGTATGGAATCACTAATTCTGGAAGATAGGACAAGAAAATTAAGTAGGTGACGTATCACCAGTGTTTTGAAGTCCATGTGAAGACTCCATCTGAGCTCAGAAACCTAGACTCAAATTTTAGAAGAGCCCCTCTCCAGCCTCCTGGGCAGGCAAGTGGTAATCTGTGGAGAGAGGTGGGTTAGTTGGTTTCTTAGGTACCACAACTGGTAACAGTCAAATTCTCATGCTTAATGTGTCATGCTGCACATAATCTTGTCTTGGAGAGCAATGTCATGGATGCTATTTGTTTTCAGAATTTAAAGCCTTTTATAGTGTTCAGTGCTAATAGACTGAAAAAATGAACTCCATATGTTTTTAAAATAAAGTATGGTGTGAGTGAGCAGTTTTCATTATGCCTTTCATTTGCTGTGTACAGTCCAACATTGTTCTTGTGCTACCATATTTTTGAAACAATTTTCTTTTTGTTTGGTCGGTTGGTTTGGGGTTTTTTTGGTTTTGTGGGAGGTTTTTTTTTTGGTCATGTTGCTTTTTCTATTTCTAACATGCTTCTCTTGCTACTTTTTTTTTCTTTTTCTTTTACTTTTTCTTTTCTTAGAAATGACTCTCTTCCTTCCTTCCCTCTCCTGAAAAATATTACTGAGGTCTTCAACTGGAACAATAAGTCTTGTGGTGTCCTCCACTTAGCATAAAGAAGTTAATTAACTTTAGTTCTAGGCGATAAAACTTTGTCATAAATATGTTGATATTATACTTGCCTGAGTTGCACTGTGTAAACCAGAGAAACTTTGAAGTCAACAGAAATATTATCTGAGGCAGTGGTAGCTGGGCTTTTTGAGATAACTTGAGACTGAAAATTGCTCCTAGTATATCAAAGCAGGAATTAAATGAGCTATAATGATAAGATTGCTAGTTGGGAAGCAAGACTATGTGAAACTGAAGGAATATCCTGATATCATTGTATTTGCTTTCATGAATTCTGGATGATATTGTGAATTTTGGTTTCCGCAGTTAAAAGTCTTGTTTGAGTGTATTTATAGACCAAAACATGTAATGGTATTTATATGCTAATGAATTTCAATCTTTTATGTATTCATAAGAAATGTTTATAATTAAGTTAATTACATCTTAAATCATTTATTGCTATTATAATACAGCTATTCGATTAATTATTGAAATAAGCTTTTTGAATACTCAGTTTAAAACAACACTGGCATATCTCTGGAAGGCTTTGTATTTTTATCTACTTTTTTTGACATCTTTTTCAACACTTTGATCTGTAATCATGATGAATAGGCTATTACACAATATTCTAATAATCCAAAGACTATGGAAGTAGAGTTTTTATTTTGTGTACTCCTGTTTCAATGGAGGATAAAGAAATAATGTCCAAAGAAAGAGACATAAGATTAAAAATGTTGGACTTCTTCTTTCAGGGCTCTCTATGTAAGACTCAATAACTCTTAGAATATGCTCAAAAGCAGTGATTGTTGGCTTACAGCTTTTCTTATAGCTGAGCACTGGAATATTTGTTACTCCATCTTTGGGAACATTTAGAAGTTTGGACCTGCAGAAATGCTTCTAATGCATGTGAGTAAAGACTCTATGCTTGGGACCTCCATCATGCTCTTAAGGCCTGAGTTAGAGAGGTCTGAGGTCTCAGAGCAAACTCGATAAGGTGACATTGTGTGTTGTTACAGATTTTATCCTTCATATAAGCCATTATGCTGGGGTTTTCTTTCAGTTGCTGGTGGTTGAGTCCCATATCTGAAAACTCCAAAGGTTAATCCACAAATACAAACAATCATGTTCCTTCTCTTATTACTGCCTACAGATTGATCCATGTGCTTCATATTGTACTGAGGAAGTGCTTGTTCGAACACAGTAATTCATTCTGTAAAGCTGTTTGAGATATATGACACTTAAAGAAAAATGGCCTAAAAATGCCAGTACAAAGCACACCATGTTATAAAGGCTGCATTACCCGATATAAGAAAACTGAGTTATTGGTCAGTATAAAAGGAATGAAAACAACAGCCAAAATTATGGTTTATATTTTTTCTAGTCAGGACAGGCCAATATATTGCCTAAACAAACCTGCTGAGATTCTGCAGACAGTGAAGCAAGGCTGAGAGAATGATTATTTTGGAGTGTGTGCAAACCTATACCATGTGCTTCATCAGTTTTTGTCCTGTTTGTTAGCCTAATGAAGGGAACTTTCAGACAAAAGATACCTTGTTATCTTTATTAATCAAACATATGAAGAAATGAGGTGGAACAGGCTATTGCCCCACTTTATACAGAGAGTAGGTGATTGAATATTATCAAGTCTACATTTCAGTAGAATTAATGCTAGTTAGTATCAGAGTATTATGTGCTTTAATTTAAACACTGAAGATTAATCCTCTTCAGTCTACAAAGCATTTTTCTTCAAAGCTTTTCTGTGTTGTTTGTGGGGGTTTTTTGTTTGTTTTGTTTTGTTTTGTTTTCCTAACATCAATAGCAGTAATGCATTTGCAGCAAGAGCAAAAATTGTATCATTAAAATCCTGTTTGCTCTTTATTCAGAAAATTATTGGTCTTTATCTGTGCATACAAATAGATTTAAACATGATCCTTACCTGTAGATCTGTGCAGAAGTATCTTACATCACACTCAGTGGATGAAGCTCTAGCAAAATATTCAGTACAGTTACTTGAAAAGGAAGAATATTTGTTATCACAGTGTTGTGTTTTATGTATGGTCATGGGATATAAAACGTAGAATTCAGGTCATGTAGCAAAGGTAGGTAGGAAACATTTTAATTCCTAGAATTTCTCTGAAACTTTTGCTAAAGCTGTCCTTTTCTGTCTGTTTCAAGTTCTTCATGTAAACATGTAAAAAAGAAAATTTTTTTTCTGTGATAATGAAATAAAAAGCAAATCAAGATAGAATATCAATTGTTATGTCCTACATAACATTTCAGTTTAGATTTAAAGAGCTGATACAGATTTTATTTTGAAAGGTTAACATTCTTCTTGGAACAGGTTATGGAATGTTTGCATCATACGAAAATATGTATATATCCTTCAGATTCACTGAGGGCTCTCTTATACCAATGTAATATTCTTTGTTATGACTGTATCCTCTGTAAGTTGAGAAAGTTACATTAAGTATCACAATAAGTATGGGAAATTCTGCATACCTCTTTGGTTTTTGTAAATGTTTTGGCAGAATTTAATAGTGAAGCGGGGGAATTATTGCAAAGTAAACCAATTATAAAATATTTAGAAATAAGAGTAAGGTTTAAAAATGGTAACCTAAGTGTCTCGAGTTAATGAGCTATGTCTCATTTTATAGTCAATTCAATGTACTTTCATGTTTTTGTATATGGAATCGTGTCTGTGTAATATTGAAGCAGTACTTCACATTAATGACTTGATCATGACTAGGCAGATTGATTCCATGTATGACATGGGAGTTTTAATGAGAGCCATATTAGAAATACTTGTTGTAAGTTTTTTAAAACTGTCTTTTAAAGCACATCAGAAATGCTTCAATCTGATTGCTGCAATAATGTATAGATTGAAGACACTGATAACTAAGTATGTTCCATTGCCCTGCTTTTTTCAGTCAGTTCCAGGATTGCTTGGATACCAGTCTGCTTTGCTCATTTTGCTCAGATTTTATCTACAGTAAGGTACAATGTCTAATAGAGGTTTTTGTTCTTAAATCTAAACTTTACAGAGTTCTCTACTCCACATCAAAATAGAGAAGAATAAATTTTTAAGCATTACACTGAAAAGAGTTTTCAGTGAAGAAAACTCACTTTCCATGAAGAGTTTTCACTCTCCATGTTTAGTTTTAGCAACTGGATTGGTATTTTGGACTGTTGTATACATTGAAAAGGTGCTTGCATTGATCAGCTACTTAATTACCATTGATTCTCAGTGTGAGTACATAATCTCATGTCACAGACTGAGTAACAGTTGTTAACATTTGACTAATCAATTAACTATTTCAGTATTCATGAAACCAACAGATAAGACTGACTCTCATTTGAAACTTAGCACTGCAGAAGAAATACCAGTTTTCCTAAATTAACAGTAAACATTTAATTTTCTTTAACTGAAATGTATGAGATGTTTTTATTTTCTATGTCTTCTATATAAATGTATCAAATACTCAAATCCTCACAGGGAGAATGTGGCTCAGAGGCAACGTTAAACAGCAACAAATACTTACCGTGGTTTTTTCACATGGGTATTATCTTTGTTATTTCACCCTTGTGTTCAAATCTTGCATCAGTTTGGCATTTCCGATGAAGTAAATTCAGGGCTCATATTGACAGAAACTGAAATTTAGTCTTCCTACCTATCTGCTAAATGCACGACCACAGGCAGACACAGACAAGAACATCAACACGTTTCTTCCAGTGGTGTGGTGGCTCTGGAGGAACTCTGCAAAGGTCTAGGCCATGTAACTACTCCTACGTTTATACAGTCCTAAAATTACATTCGGCCCTTTGAAGGCAACCGCGAGGCTGATGTGGCCCCCGGTGAAAATGGGTTTGACACCCCTGGTCTAGGCCGTAATTCAGCTCCTTGGCCAACTGCTCCTTGACATGCATTTAGGGCAAATGACAGCTGCTGTTCAGGAAAAGCATTTCTGCAGTTTTGCTGTCTATCTCTCCAAAAGAGCTTTTCTGGACAGTCTGTATTTCACATGTCTGTTTCTGCACCGTGGAACGGGAGAAGAACCACGGCTGAGGTCCCGCTACAGGGATCCTACTGCGGGGGCCTGGTGCCATTTCAATGGTGCGAGCTCCACAGTTGCACAATGCTGGCTTTGATATGAGAGCTCGTGCTCACCAGCACTAATGGGGGCAAAAGCCTCTTGCTCCTCTGTCAGTTCATAGTAAAACTTCCCTTTAATCTGTTAACCTTTTGGGACTGGCAACCCATAGATGGTACACTGGCAGTCTGGTACCAGGTTCTTTGTTCATTTAGTTTTTCTTGTTAATGTTCCGTAATCATGCATTGTGAAATATACTGGTATACTTCAATAGCATTACCCATCTTGAAAGAGCTGCTGGGAAATAGGATTTCAGTGAATTACTGAAAAATATTTTTCTGTTTAACATAACAATACCTATATTTTGTATTAAAGTGTAGATACTGGGGAATTATCAGCGCGCACAATTTTATCATTGCATACAGCTTGTTTTCCTGAGTATGTTTTAAAAAGCTTTGGATTTCTGAAGTTAAAACTTTAACTATTGTTTAGATTGCCTTCTACCCTCCACAGTCACCTTCTTTTAACCAGTTCATGATCTAGGGGAGAGGAATTTTTCAAAAAAACACCACCTCACAAACGAAACTCCTGTAGAGGAACCGAAGTCAGATTTTTTGACCAGAATAAAAATATATTTTGTTGTTTTCACTGGTTAACAGTTCTTTAGTTTTCTTGGTAAATACTGCATATAATTTAATATTTCAGTATGTTAAAGTCTGAGATGACATAATCATTTTCTTGTCAAGTAGTTCCTGTGTGACTGAAGTCACTATAAACAAGAGTCCTAATCTCCTTCACAGTTTTGTAAATCAAGGGAATTCTGTTCAAGTCAGTAGAACTGAAGTTGCATGAGACCACAGTGAAGTCCAGGGATATTACTTGTGGTCATTAACCTGAATATGGGCTGCAGAACTGGATCCGTCTGTGCGTGGAAGAGCCATATGCTGGGAGTAATACTCAGAAAGCTCGTAGAAGTGATTGATGGATTCTTCAAACTTTGACATGTAATAGTACATACTTAGATGTCAGTGGATGTAGCAGAATATGAGCAGGAATGGCAGACAGAGCCAGCTGTTCCATATCCATGCTATATTTGGCCCAGTGGATTAATAATGTGTTTTTGTTCACTGGGATTTCTTCATTCAGCTTCATCAAGTATGAGACACATGGTTCCTGCTTTTACTCACTGGCTTCCTCTTCCTCCAGAAATGAAGAATTTCTGCAGGTGCAGATATCGTTGTCAAGGCGATCTCATAGCAGAGAAATAGGTTGTGAGGGTTGATATCCAAGAAAGTCCAAGCATTTGCAGTAAGTTTTGCCCATCACAGTTTCTAATCTTAAACTAATTGATTTAAGTAGTATTGGAGGTTTTGAAACCTAACATTCACAACACATAGACTATGTTCCCCATTAAATAAGGTTCTTTTCTAAGGCATTAAATAATAATTTGGTACAAATCAAAGATTTTTTGTAAGATAAAAGATACAACGAAGTAACCAGATACGGAAAAACACCACCAACAAAAATATAGTTGTTTTTTTCCCAAGAATAGTAAACCTGATCTTGAACCGTATTATGTTCTGATTCAAATATCAGGTTCCCAGGGTTGTTGGAAAAATGTTCATTACTTTTCTTTTTGTTGTCCCTGTAGGGGATTTATCAAGGAAGATTTTTTTTAACAAAATGATTTTAGGCCTCCATTTTGCATTTTATTTTCTCAAGCTTTATGGATGAAAGTACTTTTTAAGCATGTTCTTATATATTTATTACTTTTTAATTGAGTAGCAAAAATGACTGGATACTTTTATTGGGCTATATTTCTGAAAAGTAGCTCAGACAAATTTCTACAGTAGGATTGCTTGTTACCATAGCACACTAGGGAAAACATGATTTTGAATTTGCTTTAGACTTTAACCTGTTGGCAGTTCCTGAACTGGGCAAGAAAGAAGTGTCATCTGTCAAATATTTGTGTTCTTCATTCAAAGTATTGCTGCAAGCACTTACATTTATTTTCTCCATGCTGTCAAGCTGTGATTTCTTTTTGCAATGACACTTTTATCTGTTTATTTTGGAATGCTCAGGCTTGAAGTGACTAGTTCTTCAAAATTCTCAGTTTTACATTTTAAAATAGTTTCTATATCACTGTAGCTGCAGATGCAAAGTGTTTTTCTTCTTCAGATTATAAATCTGTATCTCCATTAATGCTTTGTAAGCATTATTTCTGTTGTCTAGCTACATGGTATGTGTAAATATGAAGTAGAAAAAGGGCATTATTTTCAATGATTCAACCACTGTAAAAATAAATTAGAGTATGGTGAAAAAGAACGTAGTGTGCCACCTTTTACTTCTCATGTAATGAGAGTGAACTTTGATGAGGAGCGAGACATGGAGATGGATGCAAAAGCACTGCAGATCCCCAGGGGCCCCGACCAGGGGCTGTTCAGGTCTCATTCTCAGGGATGTGACAGTGACTCTTTTGCTGGCTTCTTCACTAGAACATGTGACCTCTGTGCATCCAGCTGGCAAATCCAGGGCTGGGGAGCATGTTCCAGCATTGCAACAGGGCAGCTTCTACAGCCCCCACAGCTACATTACTCTCCCAGTGGAAGCTAAGCCTTGTAGACTCCCTTCCTATCCCTCTGGTGGAGAGTTTTCCACACTTTGCATGAGTAGATTGATGAAATATTGATTAGTCTCCATTTACGGGGAAGAAGTAGTGGGCTTATAAATATTTAGTTAAGGAAATCGTCTTTTTCTTCCCCAAAAGGGAATGTTCTCATTTGTGCTCCAAATCCCCTCCAATGTAGTGACAGCAGTATCAGTGTAATTGAGGGAAGGAAAGGAGGTGGTATAAAGAGTCCTCTGAAACTTTTGACAGGAATGTGTGTTGTCTTGCTGCTCATCTGGACGCTCTGACTTGCCCCTGGCCCATGGCATTAGTGGAGTTCAAAGCTGCCTTTTCTGGCCAGAGTGGAGCAGAGTGAGGACACAGTAGCCAGGTATCACAAACGACTGCCAAAAGTGTAGCTGCCACCTTTGCCAAATGTGTGTGATTGGCATAAGCTACTTATATTTTCAAATCTGTTAATTATTGACAGTTCTGGCAGTGTTGATGGCTGCAGTCCATCTTTTTTGATGAGCCTTATGTAAAAATAATGGATTTTTGCCTTCTGTAGCTTACCACTCTCCCATGGTATTTTTAATACATTCAACTCACTTTTTTTATAATCCCTTTAAAATTTTCACGGAAATAATTAGATCTGTTTTATTTTCCCAACATGCTACTTATATATTTCCTTATGGCATGAAGAATTGTTTGCTAATGCTGCGCAGTGAGCACCTGAGTCACAGAGAATAGGAAAAAATAGAAAACTCTGCCCTCTTGGAAGAGGGAGTGTTTGTTTACAGAATTCATGTGGACTCAGGAAACAGAGGAGGAAGAAGTATAATATAGTCCCCAAACAAAGCAGTGTTGTGTAAACTTGATGACTTACTCACACAGGTGTCTTAGATCCCAGAACGATTTTGGTGCAGGAGAGAGGAGATCGCAATATAGGAATATGGGCTGGAGTCTAACTCACAATGCTATTGCTTTTGGAATAGTCACACAGTGTCCAGTATATGCATTTTGGTAAATGTATATTTTGGTAAAAAGAGTGCTTTTAAAATTTAGAACGGCTCTGAAAATTAATTAAAATAAGATATACTCACTCCTGGTTTTGTTCCAGTGTTGCAGTGGGTATTTTGCTGTTGTTTGTTTACAGGATATTTATTATTCCATTTTAAAAGTATTAGTACACATGTAAACAGCAGTGCATACTTGAAAATAGAAATCTGTTTAAAATTAAGTCAAACATGCTTCACTTGTAGTTGGCTCTACAGCTTAGTTACAGACATTTTATTAGTAGTCTAAAATAAATGCAAACTTCCTTCTGCACATCCAGTTATATTATTCCTTGAGAAGTCTCAGCTAACAAGTGAAAGTGGAATCAGGTCAGCTGTAGGAACTGGGTGGTATAAACTCCATCCTATTACTGAACAAGTTCCAGATGGAGCTCATGGAACAGCCGTTAAGTCTGGAACGGGAGATACAATAGCCACCATAATAAAAGATTTTAAAATTATCTGGATAATAAATCTGATAAATGGGCATATATACTCAAAGGATACTAGGGTTTCTTCTTGAGTTATCTCAGTCAGTTATTCAGTCTTTCAGCTGAATGCATTCACCTTAGCTATATCATTCAAGGGTGCAACTCATTGATCTGCTTTTATGATTTCTTTACAAAGTGAGAATTTTCTCATTATTCTCTCTGAAAAATAGATCTACGAGGATGAAGTTTCATGGACCCAGCAAGATTCCTAAGTGTCCAGTGCTAGCAATAAATCTCACCGAAGCATAGACTCACCCCATGGACTATCTGATTAAACACTACAGTCTTCATTCTTCACAGCAGTGGCTGCCTGTCACCTCCTTTTTCTGAATACCTCTGTAGATAGGGATGAGTTGTGCCAGATGAAGCATGAAGGCAGAAAACAGCCAACTGAATGACACAAGACACACTTGGATGTCAACTATCAGCAGCACAAGAAACTCTTTTATGAGTCTGTTACATCTTTGATGTAACCCAGAGATCTTTCGCTCTTGACAAGAGTAGCCACAGAATAGTCAGTGACAATATATCTTAAACAGAATCAGAAAGGATAATGCCGAAACAGAGCATTGCATTCATTTTAGCTGACATGCATTCATAGATGCAGTGCAATAATTTCTAATCATTAAATGAGCCAATTTAGGAAACTAGATGTCCGTGGAGTCCAGAGAAACCCATATGTGAATAAGAATTCTCACTAAGGAAGAACCGTGTACTAACAGAGGCGTTTTGTCCCTCACCATAAACCCTAGTAAAGGCTTTAGCGCTAGTTCTTGGTGTTTTGCTCAGTTTCAGGGGCAGAAGCCCTGGAAGCTTGTAGGAATGATCATGCTGGCCCAGTGAGGGAGACTCAAATCCCTCATGCTCATATCAATACTCCCTAAATCCCCAACATCTCTTGTAACGAGAGTATGTGGAAATCTAGGAACGCCCTTTGGGCAAGCAAAAGTAGCACAAATAGGATATTAGTCAAAAGGATACCTTAACATTCCAAAATTTCATAGTCTTCTCATCTCCAGACCTGTAGGCTGCATCCAGGATAATTTTTTATGTGCAAAGTTTTAGAACTCTTTTAACATTGAACTAATTCTGGTTAGGCAATGGGGAAGGCATTAGCTATACATTCTTTATATCCATGTTAAAGAGTTGATAGTCACCCTCCTTGCAGATCTTTCAGCTCAGAAATGGCTGAGAGCAATACATTATTTATTGGCTATCTACCACGTATGGTTGGTGTAGGCAACAAACTGACTTTACTACATTCTTTCAGGTAGATCCAAAATGATGAGTTTTTTCACAACTAGAAGAGTTATAATTCTACTCCATGGGTATTTTCTGATTCTTCACCATTTAAGATTGAAGGAAAAAAAATGCAGTTGTCCAGTATATCAAATAATGTATAGATAATGTGACCTGCAAGAGTCTCTTATCCTTTTGGATCGGCTATCCTTCTTAAGAGGGCATTATTCATATTATTAAAAGAACCACATAAGAATCTGCTGAGTTTAAGTTACCTTAAATAAATGGAAACTGATTTGAAAAGAAGCTTGCCAAAGTTCAGCCAGATAAACACAGTAGTAGATGAAAAGATAATTTTAAATAACTTGAATATTTCTTGATTACTGGGAATTGGATCAGAAGCTGAATGGCCTCCTTATCTTGTCTATAAAGACGAAGGCCTTGAAGTACTGAGATCCACATGTCTAATTAGAGCAAATGGTGAAGTGTCGTACTCAAAACTTGCTGAAATGAACACCAGCATGTGCAATGGAGAATGGAAATCAATGTCTCATGAGTTTTACAAATAAACAAAGATCCTTCCTATTCTCAGACATAGTGTTTACTTAAGCATAGTGAACTTTCACATTCAGGTCAAGATTATATTCTACGTACTTCTAGATCTCTACCTGTACTTGTCCATGAGTTCATACAGAATCTATATTACTTCTATCAACAGCAGATCTTCAGTAGTCTTTAAGACGTTTGTGGCCTTTTAAAAAACAAAACAAAACAAAACACAGAAAGATGCAAATGTAGCAGAGAAACATCTATGCTGTCGTATCATTTCCATATAGTGAAAGTCTGAGTATAGGTATATGAATGTTGCTTAAAATATCTTTCTGTGTATCCACAACAGAGAGTTATTTGGGTTAAGCCCAGTTCCCAGGGATGGCTGTGGTTTAATTTACATACAACACAAGTTTGTTCTGGCTCAAGTGGGCCCCTGGAGATGGCTGTACTACACCAAGATTGCTAGAAAGCTGATGACTGTTCCTTTCCTCATCACCTCTCAGATGTCTCCTCTAGACTTGGGTGGGTAGAAAGCCCACAGAAACAACAAAATGCCCTTGTTTCTTTTTTGGGGGGCAGTTTTTATCAATGCCGCCATAGTTTATGTAGGCTCAGTCCTAAGGTTTTAAGCCATTTCTGAAGTAAGCATGGCTTTTAAGATCAGGTGGTGTCTTTGCCCAATTGGCAGTCTTTTTCAGTAAGAATTTGCCTTTTTCAGACTTTCTAAAGCCTCCAAATCATTGTAACTACAAAGTTTTGTGAGAATACAGTGCATTTGAGAAGAGGTTCGTTTTGAGAAGGTCCTACAACTACTAACAAATGTGCTGCTGAGGGTGCAAATGTGCTATTAGATGCATGAGAATCCACACAGAGCTGAGCTGCAAGAAAACGTGTTTCAGAAGCTCAGAACTGCTGTGACTTAAGTTTTGGGTTTTGTACCATGTTCCTTTATAGTAAATTGTTGACATTTAACAGAGTGATGACATTTCCTTTTTTGTAGTCAGATATTCAGGAGAGTATATTTATACAAGAAGAAGCAAAATACCGAATCTTTAACAGGTCGTGTGTACTAATATTTTTGTCTTTAAAAAAACGGAGGTTTTATGGCTCAGTCAATACTTAATCAGGAACTTTTAAAATTTACAGGAGAGTGAAAATGAAGCAAGTGATCTGATCTGTGTTTCGCTGCTGTTTTTTTCAACTAAGGACTTTTTTTTTCATGATGAAGTCAGGATCTGATATCTCAGTCACATGGGTTTTGACTACAGGTTACCTAGGAACAGTAGAGCAATTCTAAACATAAGAAAGATGAACTTCGACCTTCTTTGTAGCAGATGGAACATTTTGTGAGCAACTGGTCATGTGTAAATGTTAACTTGTTTGCCTTTCTTAATAATGAACAAATGAACAACATATGCCTTTATTTTTCGTTTTGCAAAGACTCCTTTTTTGGGGGGAGGGGGAGAATGGTGTTGAAGAGTGTGTTCTTCAAGTACTGTGCACAAAATATTATGTTCATTAGAACAGAGTAAAATGTGCACAGCATGTTTGGAAAATTAACATTAACAAACATTACTTCTATTTGAGGTTGTCAAGGTTTAATTAAGAGGGCCCTCTACATTTTAGGAAGGCACTGTTTGCATATATGTAATAAAAAGGTTCAAATTTAAATACTGCACAATTAGTTTCCATGAAAAAAGTGACTTTTGCAGACCCCTACAATAGATAGTTTAAAGAAATAACTATTCTGTGTTTAAATTGTGCTCCTTAGTATTTTAAACAGATGGCAATGGCTTTCCTCTTGATTATAACTTTGAGGCATGCTTTACTAAATGGAATCAGCGGGGTTCATTAAGGTCCCATTTGATGTATCAGTATTATAAAAATACCATGTTAATTATCCTCAAACGTTGCAAGTTACCTCCATTTTCCTGCAATCAGAAGATGAGAGAAACCCTGTGAAGCAAATTAGTCCTAATTGAAAGAGGACTGATTAATATTTAAATAAGGCATTGTGTGAGGGATTCTGCCATGAGAAAAATAGGCTGAACATCTGAATTAATTGCATAGCAGGTTAAATTAAATTTCATATAATGGGTTGGAAGATGAGTTGGCACAGTGCTTTAGCAGGGAGCACAATGGCTGAAATACCAGTCTTTTCTTTCACTCTTGGCTGGATTCCACTGAGGTCCTTGTAGCCCTTACCTCTTTGTTGTCTTTCTTTCAGTACAAACAAAGGTACTAACAGAAAATTGCAACCACATTTAAGAAAATGTTAATCCTTTTTGGGAGACAGCACCTGTCTACATTTTCTCCATTTCTCTTCCACCTTGGCTGCAAAACTGGGAAACATTAGTATCTTTTTCCTTGCCAGGTTTAATGAGGATTGATGTCATAAAATGCTAATGGCTGGAATATAGTTAGAACTGTGCTATTAGTGGGTTATCACTGTCTGACATTTTCACTGCACAGGAGCATACATGTGGAGCCTGTTTAAAGTGATTGGGTTACTTAAGGGTCCCTGTTAGGGATATTTAATCCAACATAAATTACTTATGCACTTTGTTAGTGTTCAAAGGAAGAGTGTCACGTTGTACATGTTGGCAGTTTTCCAGTCAAGAGCTGTTAATTACTGTACAGCTAGTGAATACATTTTGTGGCAATAGAAGCCAAAGGGGGGAAAAAAACCTATATCTATATTCTATCTCACTAGAAATGAATAGATGGGAGTGCAGGGGAAAAAAAGTAGACTGAAGTCATTTTCACCCTTAGGAGTTGCAATGCCATTTGTTTTCATTTTGAAAATAAAAACAAATGACAGTATGATTCCCTGAGGGGGAAGTGCTTTAGCTATAAAGAATCCCTGCCAAAACCAAGCTATTATCTATTTGTATGCTGATAAGAAAAAAGCATGTTCTCCAAAGCTCTAATTCATCTACATCTCTGCAGAGTTCAAGGTTCACTAAGATACTCTTTGCTTATCATATTAAATGCATGTGATAACCGGGAAAATGGCTGATAACTGTAGTACTCATTTCGTTTTGACATGGAGTTTAGTATAGTCAAATTACTTTATATTGCCACCCTTATATTAACAAATACTGTTCTTGCCAAGGCTTGTGGGATTTTAGTGGTGGAGGGGCCCAGTAAATAACTAGTATCTTTTGATATTATCTTGTGGTTCAACTTTGGGACCTAGCCATAAGAAATAACTTTGAAGAGCTAAACACATTTTTTATATGGAAGCTCATGGATCATGTCAGTGTGCTAGGGGAAAAATGCATAGTTCTGTTAGCAAAGTTACTGTATGGTCTAGAAATAAAGAGCCTGCTATACCCTTGATCTCTACAAAATGGAAATAAGGTTTGAATATGGCCTGAAGTGATGTCTTTATTTCATTTTATTATCTAACTGCAATGTTACTTATGAAGTTGTCCATATGAAGTTCATAACGAAGATAACTCCATTTGCTGTCTATATTATTGAAATTGCTAAAGGCACAATATATGCATGATTATAGTTATGTAAACACTCCATTTCTCAAATGCATCATTTATGAAGCTACAGGGGAAAAGTGGAATATCTTGCCTTTGCATAATAATCCATCCTACCAAACTTTTTTTTTTTTTGAGCTAAACTCAAAAGTTTTCTTTTAAAGTCTTCTGCTAACACTCACATTACAGTCATTATGCATTTGACTAAAAGTATCTTTTCTCCTTGGACATCACCAGATTTAGGATTTAGAATGGTGTTTCAAGTTTGAATAAAGCTAAAACTCAAAGCAAAGGTTTTCCACTGGACTTAAATGAACTGCATGATCCTTGACATATATTTCCTGCTAACAAAATAGGCCCATGAGGTCTTGCTCTAAGTTTAAACTGGGGTTGTGTAGCAAAGTCCTTAACCATGTTCAAGCTAAATCTCATTTCTCACTATCTTTTCCCTGCCATATAGAATTGCAAGGAAAGCACAGTTGACAATTACATCATTAAAATATTATCTAGAGATGATTTAACGATAACATATCGTTTCAACAATGCAATGTAAATATCTCATATTTCAAGAACACATATGGGAAAAATTTTTTGCTAAGCATGCTTGAATCTCCTGATGCCATTCTAATTTTTTCATGGATGATAACACATCAGATTGTAAAAAAGTTTTGCTCTCTGCATTTTTAATCCCAGAAAACATGAAATCAGCTAAATATGTATGTTAAACCAGTCCTAAAGAGTATTTACACTGTTGTGATTAGTGTATTTTAGAAGTGTTACTATGCAGTTTAAAATAAATTAACAATCTGCTCAAAATCTTTTGGTATGTAGATCAGATGCTCCAATCTGTCATTCATATTGTATATATACACATATATCCACACACTTATTTACATATAGACTTACATACCTTTAGCAACTTTTTTCTTTCAGAATTTGAGCTATAATTTGTCAAACAATATTTCTACAGGTTTTTATATTCCACAGTATCTTTTTGTAGCATTTTAATACTAGCACTTTCTTTTCAAACTTCAGTTTTGAATGCACTTCCACCAAATGTGTGAATCTCTCTATCTGTAGGATGTCCGTGTTTGTTTCTGAGAGGCTCCAAATTGGTAGCAATCAACTTGAAAGCGTGTAGTAGCTGTCAAATCTCCGAACAGGCTGCGGATGATCTTATGACTGATTTAGCACGCACTGGGAGCCAAAGTAATACAAAATAATTGGCTGTTTTCCCCTTTCGTATTTGATGGCTAGGAACCTGATCCTCAAAGACGGTGTCTCAACTGGGGGAATCCGTAAACACTTCCAGACTCCCAGAACTGCGTGTGTGCTTGGGTTGGTCCCAGCTCCACCTCAGAGCAAGCCTGGGGAGCTCACCCTTTTGTCTCACACGCTGCGGTCACACAGGAAGGAGTCAGCGCACACTCTGGCCAAGCCTCTGCTCTGAAGAGTTTGGTGATCAAGACCACTGTCTAGGCTGGTGGAAACATCTGGTTGTCAGTTGCTGATTCTTGACCTGACCTAGCTTGCCCTAAAAGCACAGTGGGGTGCATGAGGTCTCTGGGTTTAAGATTCAGCCCTTGACTCTGCCACACAACCACTATGTTTTTCTCCAACCTGGTTCAGCAAGTGAGGGAGAGAAAAGGTAGGCACGGGGAGCACCAGGCTGCCCCAGGGAACCCCCATGGGTGCCTGCCTGGCAGGAGAGGCAGCTGTGGACACCTCACTGCTTGCTGTCTGAGAGAAGAGAAACTGTGCTGGAATCTGTCATCTTAGTGAGCTCTTGCTGAGCTGTAAGGCATGTGGCAGCCCTCCAGCCTAATTCTGGGGCAGTTCTGCTAAAATCAGTGGAGTTACAGGTGGAGGTTCAGGCTTCACCTACATTTTCCATGATGAGCAGCTTGTGTCTTCATTGTATTTGCTCTTGCAGACACTGTGTTATATGCAAGCAGTGTGTTAAATGACAAGATCATAGACAGATTGAAAACCTAAGGAGGATAGTGGTCTCTGCACTAACTCTTGCCTGCTTTGTTAGTCTTGGGTGATGGCTTATGAGCTGTGACAGTTCTCTGTGGGTTTTTAGTGCAAGAAGAGTTCTGTGTGAAGGGACATCGTACAGTTCTTCTGCAAAGATATTGCTAATGAAGGTATGTTAGAACTCTTCAAGTTTTGGCCTGATCAAAAAATGATTCATTACGAATCCCTAGTCTCTGTTGGGAAAAAGTCATTGTTTACAGCAATTTATTTTGGCTGATGGTGCTTCTGAGGCTTTCCTCTGTAAAGAGGCCTATGGTTTGCATGTGCAGGAGATGGCTTAACTGAAACTTAGTAAACTATGTATGATTGATTGTGTGACAATGACTGTAGGGCATGCTGTTTTAGGCCTACATCCTGCAAAGTGCAGGGCATCTGATGGAAGGTAGAGAATGGTGGAAATGGCCAAGGACCAAGCAGACTGTCCTCGCTGGTGTGTCCTGAGATGGACGGTGCAGCCTACAGAGTGAGCAGTTGTGTCTGGAGAGGGAGTGTGGAATGGGAACCAGGTGTGGGTTCATTCGGTGCTTCTGTGGAGCATTCACCACCATTTTAAAATCTCATTCCCTGGCAGATGGTCATCCCCCATCAAGTTTGAATAGAACCTCCCTGCTAGAGCAATCTAAACCTATAACAATATGTAAATATTTGCCTTGTTGTTACAGCCTATCTGGAGACTGGATTGTCTTCCAAATAGAAACAAATCCCTAATTTTTGATGAAGGAGCAGAGCAGAAATTCCGCTACCCTTATGCAGCATAGGGAAATGTCTAACATTCAGCAAAGCATTTTCTTTGTTAAATCAAAGTGCACAATGTTGACCCTTTGCAAGAACACCGTTATGCATTTTTAATAGGAGTATTGTGAGCAGCTGAGAAGCTGCATAATGAATTTTAAGCATTTCACTATGTGTTTGTTCTGGTTGTGCCCTTACAGTCAAAAAAGAGCAATAGTATACCTTGAAAGTGATGTTAGTTAGTAGTAAGAAACTTTAGAATGCATGAAGTCACCATCTTTAGAGCAAATACATACTATAATGTAATTATAGTGCATAATATCATCCTATAATTTCTACTGAAGGGTTCTGAATGTACCATGGAATTTTATAGTGAAAACTTGTTCAGATCACTAACATAAATTTGAAGACATCTGCAGAGAACATTAAGATTCGCAATATCACCATAAATAAAGAAAAGTTAATTTTGAGATGTCATGTAGCTAGATTAAATATAATGTTCATTTCCCATTCAACATTTTCGTATCATCTCCAAATAAGTAACTTATGCTAATTTGACTTTGGCATTTCACGATAGGACAAGAGGAAATGGCCTTAAATTGCACCAGGGGAGGTTTAGATTGGATATTAGGAAAAATTTCTTCATGGAAAGGGTTGTCAGGCATTGGAACAGGCTGCCCAGGGAAGGGGTTGAGTCACCATTCCTGGAGGTGTTTAAAAGATGTGTAGATGAGATTCTTAAGGACATGGTTCAGTGGTGGACTTGGCAGTGCTAGGTTAACAGTTGGACTTGATGATCTTAAAGGTCTTTTCCAAACAACATGATTGTATGATTCTAAATAGCAAAACCACCTCTCCCCATCCCTTTCCCCTGCCAAGGTGTAGTGTGACTCTGTTACCTCATTTCTGCCCTACAGGGTGGGGTGGTTTATGCCCTGCAGAAGCAAACCTGGATGTATACATCACTTGGAACGCTGCTGCGCAGCCGGAGCAGGGTAAACGAACCCCAGTACAAACGACAACCTGGCCAGCAGGTACATAGAGACAAGAGAAGTGGTTATGGCTCTGGTAACTCACAGGAAGTACGGTAGTTCCCAGAAGAGGAGGATATGAGCCTCTAGAACACTAGTCCAGCTAGTAACGACCTTTAAAAAATCTCTTTACTAGTATAAAGTAAGAGAAAGTAAAAGTTCTTAATCTCTATACAACAGTAAGTGTTGTTATTGAAACTTGCAATACGTAGAGGGAGTTGAAATAATTTTGAAAAGTAAAGTACCTTCCATATTTAAAACAACCTAAAAGTCTAAATAGGTAAAAATATTAAAGCAAGGAGGGTTGGAATTCGAAACTTGGCATTTGGCATGGATAGATACCTCCTCAAGGAGCTGCAGCTTTACTTACTGTGCAGAGAAACAATTAGAAAATATTTCTGGGATGTTTGTTACCTCATCCTGGTAGAATTAGGAGAGCATAATCAAGCCCTTTCCTCTGCAAACTTATGTCGCAATGAAAATTTCTTTATTCCCACTATGACAAGAATGTGACTTACTTCCTTTCCCCCTGGGAAAAGTAAGGGGAGTGGTAGCTGTCCTGAAAATATTTGTTGGTCAGCTTTCATGTGTGAGGTTGTTAGTATTTCCACCCAGCTGGGGGGAAAAGAAGGGAACAGGTAGCACTATGCATGAAAGATGGAAGATATAAAGACAAGATTGTAGTGTTTCTGAAGTGTTTATACAATTGAGTTATGCTGTGGAGCATTCTATATAATGTAGCCTTTCCCTCACCAACTAACTACTCTCCCTATCTGTTGGGGAGATATTTCTGTTATAATGCCATCTAGGAATCTGAGTTCTGTAAACTGGGAGTTGCTTTCAGTAGCTTTCAGTAGCTACTCACAGTGGGCAGTTGGGTTAGAAACATAACTTACCTTTATCCTGTTCACTTTAGTAAAATACATTTTACAGATTTCTTTGTGTGGGTGAAGAAGGCTCACTGTAGATTAATGTCAAGGCATTGTTGAGGTTGCTTGATAAAAAGAAAACGAAGAAGCTAATTTTAGCACATGTAGGGGGAAACAGGAAAGGGGAAATAACTAGTTTATTTTAGAGTTGCATAGTGTCTTGCTTTTCCTGGAAGAAAGGAAGGATGAGGAAGGTGGCTTCCTGTTCTTTAGACCAAAAGCTTGGTGTGTATTTGCAGCGTGCGGCAAGCACTTTGTACAAAACTTCTACTCCCCTCCACGTTTATGTTAAAGGGAGAGGTAAGAAGAGGCTGAGATCTTGGCTGTGGCTTCCAGAGAAGCAGTTGCTGTCTGTACCCAGAACAGTTACATCTTACTGGGGCCATAGGAATCATAGAAACATAGAATTGCAGAATGGTTTGGGTTGGGACTTTTAAAGTTCGTATAGTCCAACCCCCTGCCATGGGCAGGGACACCTTCCATCAGATCAGGTTGCTCAAAGCCCCGTCCAGCCTGGCCTTGAACACTACCAGGCATGGGGCATCCACAACTTCTCTTGGCAGCCTGTTCCAGTGTCTCACCACCCTCATCATAAAAAATTTCTTCCTTATATCCAGTTCAAATCTACCGTCTCTTGCTTTAAAACTATTGCCCCTTGTCTTGTGGCTAGAGGCCCTGGTAAAACGTCTGTCCTCGTCTCTATTTTAAACCCCTTTTATATATTGAAAAGCTGCAAAAGGTCTCCCCAGGGCCTTCTATAGGCTGAACAACCCCAACTCTCTCAGCCCATCCTGAGGGCAGAGGAAAGAGGGTAGAGCCACATTCTGCTTTCCAGGCTGCTCTAAGGAAGCACAGCAGCATGGTGCTCCTTGCTTTGGCTTGTGACAAAGTCACAAAGTTTTGTAGTCAAGGCCAAATACATTTTAAAGAAAATGCAAAAGAGAAGGTTGCTACAGGATTGCCAACTTGGCCATATTGTTCTGTGCACTGTAGCTAGCCAGATCAGCTGATCTGTTGCTTTCAGTGTGACATCTGAATACATCTGTGTTTTCTCTTAATCTGATTTAAATTTTGCAAACTATATTTATGTGTATTTTAAATGTGTACTGAATATAATACGGGCAATATACAGAAGAGTTAAATGGTGAGATTCTTCTGATTTTAAGTGAGTACTCTTCAAGTAGATTTAACATTGACTTTGCAATGTTACACAGATTTTTTTTTTAAGTGCCAATTATATATACAGATAAATGAAAGAAGTATTTGTTTCTCAGGAATGTGAGTTTTGATTTTAATTTTGTCCCACAGATTCCTAAAATTTAGTACTGTGAAAGAAATGTTGACTGTTTTTTTGGTCAGTAATCATTTTTGTGTTGTCTTATACTTTTGACAGTCATTTGTATGCACTAAGTAAAAGGTAGGACGAATGGCCTACTTCTGTCTGTTTTCATTACTGTGCTCTTTCTGTGTGCTCCATCTTATTCTCTGTATATGCCTACTGGGACATTAAAGATTCTGTAATTATTTCAATAAGATCAGGGTTATAGATTTTTTTGTTCCACTTAGTTGTTTTCTAATAAACCTGCCTCTGTGCTGAAGGCTAACAAATTTCTTATTTAATACTGTACTTTTTTTACATGATATATTAGAGAACATTTTAAAAGGTCAAGATTGTGCAATTTACTGTTTTCCCTTGCTGTTGTAACAGTCTCAAGGTAGCTCCTTAACCGAAAACTCCAAAGTCATCATCATTCTTTTGAAAACGTAAATATTAAAGCTGTTTTGTGTCTTATTTCAGAATTTGAAGGAAATTGGAATAGTTTGAGATATTGTAGTTCTTAAAGCCTAGAATGGTTTTAGCTCTAGTATGAAGTATGTTTGTGGTCTCACAGATAAGAATATGCTAAAAGAGCAACATAAACTGGATAAACTGGAGCAGTGCAATATGTTCTTCACAAGTGTGCGTAGGGTTTTCCCTAATATCAAGTTCTTTGACACCTGTGGTGCAAACCAACATTTTTTAACCTTTTTCACCACACTGTTTGAGCCCAGATTAGGATGGAGGACCAGGTAGGATGGATGCATCACATCCTGCCCCCTAACACTTCAGACCTGTGCCCAAAGCTGGACCCAGTTCAACAATGCTGACATTTTCAAAGCACTTTTCTACGTACTTTTCAGCACAAATTCCCTGGTGCCTAAAATGACATTTTTACATGCATATGTGCTCGCTTTTATTTAGTGCTGAGTAAATCCTTGTCTTTCTCAGGCCTGAGTACTGTGAAACTGTTCTCAGAGGAGACCGACTTTTCCTGATGTCACTTGCATGTTGAAGAGACATCCCAGGTATTGAATCCAGCTCTGGATTGCACAGAGACATTGATTTTCATGTTTTTGTGTAGTTGTGCAGTGCTTGTCCTAGGAGGCAATTGACAGTTACTCAGTCCATGTAAGACTCTGATTTGTTATTTATTTATTGCTTGCACAGAGCAAACCAGTTTGTATTAATATCTGTCAGTTGTGCTGGGCTAAACCCTTTTTTTCTCAGGCTTGCTAACTGGACATTTTCTCTGACTTTTTTGCCTGCTCACAGTGACCACGTGACAATTACATTCTTGAAAGACCATTTTATTTTATGTACCTATGTAGAAGGCTGTTGCCAGTATTGGCCCTATAATTGTCCTGCATGTATTTTCACTTAAAGTTTCAGTGAATAGAGGAACTTGTGAACTGGCTTTGTCAAACCTTTTGGAAATTTGTGGTGAGTTTAGCATGCATCGTACACTATGCTGATATTAGCTCTACTCAACAGCTGAAGCAATTTAGCCTACTGCTCTGCAGATAAATTGCATCTTTGCACTCTGGTCTTCCCTGAGACCAGCTGGAGTTCTGGGATTTGACCTCAAAAGGAATTTTTTTACTGCTTCTTGAGGCCAAACTTCACGTACACACAATCTTCAAATTATTAGGTGTCTGGTGCTAGCAGACTTCAGGAAATGTTAACTTTCTTTTGAGGATTCAAAACTACACATTTTTATAACTCTTAAGAAGTTTCCCATCTAAAACTATGCAACTGTAGTTAGCACTCATCCATACAGAGCTGGAGTACTTCGGGGAAGGATGAAGACAAACTGGACATAATCTGGAAAAGTAACAAGAATGAAAGATCTAAAATATTAACTCATGAAGATGGGAGATAATAACCACTTTTGGCCTGTGAAAGGGATAGAGATGAAATGCTGTGACAGGATAAATAGAAATATTGTGGTAGCTCTCTCATTGGAGGGATTTTTCTTTAAGAAAATGTTTGGTGGTAATCAGTCGGGAATTGTCTCCATGTGCTTAGCTCTTCATCAGTGAAAGAGGCTGGAGATCATTTCAGACCTGTATTGCCATTACTTATGAGCAAACAGTTAAAGGACTGGGGCATTATAAGTGGTCATATATTTATCTCGTCTGTGATAACATAGATGTTTAAATCAAGTACTTATTAGGCTCACTGATTTCAGCCCTACACACACTCTCAGGGGAAAGGCAGATGTTAGGGCCTTTTAGGATGACCCACTGCTAGATAATAGCGGGACTTTTATGAGCTTTCTCCAAGGATTCAAACTGCAACTTTTAACACTTGGCTTTCTAACCTCGAATGAGGTTTTGTCTACCTGACAAAACTCCTGTCATCTTGAATTCGTTACACTCAGCAGTGCAGATGAGCTGCTACATCTCATCCAGGATAATAGATCAGCTTTTGTTGGTAACTTTAATAAAAAGCTGTGGCTTAGACATAGCTTTTTAGAATTATAAGGTGCTGTTCTCCTACATAGACTGAACTCAAGTGCACACAAAGGCCAAGAAGTCAATCACACTGAGAAACTTAGGCATCAGAACTTATATTGCGTTCATATAGTCTTAATTTAAAGACTGTATTTATGGAAAACACTTCATGTTTCTATGTGAGGTGCTTCCATGGGATATTAATTAAATATGTGTCCTTTCTGTTTAGCATGAACTGCCTGTTCCAAATTTTGAAGTTTTGTTCTTTCTGTGTTTATTTATTGATAAAGAACTCCGCTGTAGCACAGGTTTCTTTCCTTGAGTTAATATTTGCAGTTTGTGTTGAAAGCATCTCATAACCTTGTTTTCAGTAAATCACTGAAAATGGGATTTACGCAGTCTGACACTCTGAATCATTCCTTTGCCCCTTGATTGTCTCTTAATGCTTCAGGATATAACTCAAAGTGTAGACATGTCAGAATTTAACATGATATTTCGGTAATGGTCTTACTGGTGCCTTGTTGCAGAGCTGCAAGCATTCCTTACTCCCTTGCTTGTAGTAGAGCATTCCCTTGCTCTTGCCTACGTGGTTCTTACCTACATTATTCTGGCAGTTCATGTGCAGGTGACTTTACATCACGATTGTTTTCCAGCCTGCCATCTTTCATTTATAAAAGCGACAAGTACAAAACTTTGTTCAAATGCAGTTCAGATGAGTAGACTTCCCAGATGCTTTTCTATAGCTCATCTTCCCCATTTGCTACTTAGGACTTCATGAGCTCTTTACATTTCCTCCAGATTTTACTGGGTGAGTGACAGAGGTACTGCATAGCATTGGGTTGAGAACGTCATGCCTCGAAGCATTTCTCTGAATGATATTTCGCCATTTGCTTTTTTTTTTTTTTACTGGTCTGTCACTTAGAAGGGTTTTGCTGTGTATTATGGGTTATATTGAGTTTGTATACTATTTTTAAAATGTGGACTGAAATCTAAAGGATAAGAGAATACAACTATATTATGTCAATTCAGTCTTTGCTAGTCAGGCTTGTGATGTCGTGAAAAAACAAGATTTTTGGGGAAGACCCATTTTCTGTAAAATGAAATTCAATGCCATTAGTTCACTTGCCCTTTTAGTGTTTATTGTATCATTTAACAAGCTTTGATGATTTCAGATTCAGGTTAAGGTGAGTCTTGTCTGATCTTATCCTATTTATGCTTCTGAAATATGAATATATTATGGGGTGTTTTTGTTCCTGGTCCACAGGAACTTCTCCAGTGTTTCAGAATGTAGTTTAAAAATAAGTCAGGGGAAGTCTCCAAGCTTTCCTGAGCCAATTCTTTCTGAACCCATGGGTATGAGCACTCTGATCCAGTCAATTTAACATGTTTCTCTTCACTTTACTTTAGTTGTTTAGTAACCTACATAGCTAAAAAGGAAATCACAAGTGTTTGGTTGTCACAGCAAATGATTAATATATCACTTTCTGAAATATGTATTAGATTAACTTATCTTCTGTATCACAACTGATAATCTCACTATCAACTTTTGGGACCAGAGCTATGCCATTGCCCAGATTTCATTGCTTCATGACTCTATTTAACAATACCAGAAATGACTTTTTTCTTCAGACTGCTGGTTTCCATAATCAATGGTCTGCATTTCTAAACTGCTGATTTGCATTTATTTCTGTAACTTCCACATTCTCACTTTTGCCATATATGAAAGAAAAAATTGCTCCAACTACTCTTCCTCTCAGCTGGGATGGTTTTTCACAAAAAATCCTTCTTTCATGACTGCAGGATTTTGTGGTTTTTATAGTCCGATTTTCAGTATTCTTTTGCATCAAAGTACCTACTTTGCTCAGTTTTGTTTGCAAGTGTCTTTAAAATAATTTGGGAACACGGACTTTTTACAGAGAAAAAAATATACGTCATACTTCTTGCACATTGCAATTGAAATTCATTTGTGAATGCTTTAACGTAAGCAATTGCCAGTTTTAGGCAATGATGAGGTTATTTTTATCTATCACACTGTGATCTAGTACAGAATGACTTTAAGCTGCTTGGATTAATTTTATGTTGGGAATAGATCTGTAAATTTTAGACAATTCAAAAATAATTTATCAGTAGCATCAGAAGTCTACCGGCTTATGTCTTCAGAAATCTCTGTGATTTTCTATATGTTTTCACATATTTCTAAGTAATTTTTAGAGGCCTGCTCCTTCTATTTTCTCATCTGTGTTGACAGCTAAAAAAGACATGATATTGTTGTCAGATACAACTATCCCAAATTAGCTTGCAAGTCTTAAATGGGTAAACGTTACATTTAATGTGGAGTCCCACATTCTTGCTCCTCCTGGCTGTCTTTCCTATTTAGGTTTAACTGACAAGTTTCGGTCATGTGAATTTTCATGCCAGGTTTCAGTCTTACCAAATCGTGTCAAATTTTCTATCACCAATACGTAAGTGTAGTTTTTAATTTCTCTTTGCTGCTCACAGAATAATTTATAGCTCTCCTTAGTTGTGTTTGTTTATAATGATTTTACTTTAGGTCTACACTTTATGGCTACATATTAAGCAGTCTTTTAGCACTGTTTTTAGATGCTAAGTTAAAGCTCTTCAGCTTCTTGCTTTGAGGTGCAAGCAGAATTACTTAGATAAATCAGTACTGTAGGAGTTCAATCATGAGAACAAAACAGTATTTTACAGGTTCTTTTTTTGGTTTAACTTGTGGTTGTTATGTAATGAAGAATATATACAGACTCTCTTTGCTTAAAACAGATCAAGGTAAACAGTTGAAGCAGAAGGAAACCAACTGTTTTTCCATTCACCTTATTATTGAGCTGTGGTTAAAAGAACTTCCTTTTCAGTACTATCAAAAGATCTCAACTAAAACTTCAGTTGAACACGGAGAAGAAATAGACTCTTTCAGGGATGGGAAAATACATAGAGACACTTGCCTTTGCCAAATGAAGGCTAGAAAGTATCGTGTTAATTGTGATCTGATAATTTTTCTAAGTTACACTTTATCATAAGGATAACAGAAAATAGAAATGTTAAGTTTTGCCTCTTGCCTTGTGATTTAATGTTGAAATTTTGATCTTACAAAATACTTTGCGTCACTGGTTATCAGAGTTTACAATTTTAGCAACTGTAGTGTAAAATAGAAATACTAAGGGAACTGAAAACAGGGAGTATTTTAGAAGCATGAAGTGTGAAGCCCTGTCCTGTTTTAGTTGAGAGCAAAACTTCTGCTGACTTCACAGAGGCCAAAATTTCACACAAAGATTGTAACCAAATAAGAAAGCACAGCCAGGAGAGTATTTCTGGGTGATTGTTACATGCCTCAGGAAGTATTACAAGGCATGAAACTAAAGGATGCGTGAATTTAACCACCCGAGAAGTGTAATAATCACCTGGGGGTGGGGAGAGGGGCGGCTGACTTCAGTTGCAGACTTGATTTTTTTCCCCTAAAACAAACATCCATTTGCTGACGAATGTGGAGAAGGAAAGGACATCACGTAAATCATAGATTTCCACTGGTGCTTGCAGTTCCTGAGTTATTCTAGAATGCAGAAGGCGCTGGATAATGTAAATAAAGAGGTGGCTGAGGGAGACTTGGGCCCCAAGTCCTCTGCTTCCAGGTGCAGAGTCACCCTGTTTTCTGGGGCAGTCTGTCTCTGGCCTAATTCATTTTGGGAGTATTTTGGTTTCTTTTCTGTACACAGCTTAAGCAGGGAGAGAGGAAAGTCCCTTGTCCTTTCTTCCTTCTTCCTTCCTCCTTCCCCAGGAGCTGAGTAACAGTTTCAGAAGTCAGTTTGAAATAGTTTTCTTGCTATCAATCCTGCCTAATTTCACACATTTATCCAGACAGTGAGATTAGGAGCTGAAGCATCCCAATTCCCTTTTTTTCTTGGTGTGGAGAAAGATGTACATTTATAGAAGAGCTGGAGTGGAGCCAGTGGTGCAAAGGAGGGCAGGTATCTAACGTTCGTTGTGACAAAAATAGGCTTAAAACACCCACTTTCAACCTGACTGCGGAGGTTCATTTGTATAGATGGCTGCCAGTATCAACAGGCACTGGTGTGTGTGGAGAGCACGCGGTTAATCTGAGTTGGTGCATCCAAATGCAGTCATGGTTGCGTAATTTTCTTGTCAGGTTCAAGTGTTACATTTGTAGAACATCTTCTGCAACCACTCCATCATAAGGTTTTAAAGAGCCATTTTCTGCATTGTACTGTAAAATGTGCATAATCCTTTCATTATTGAGAAAAAATGCCACATCAGTTCAGAAATAGAGGAAAGCAGATGCTTAATTTTGAGATGTGCTTGATTTATCGTTATTCAGGAAAGCCTCACATAACATACATCATATGCAGTATTTAATATCCATAAGTGCTTTCTTGAATAGAGGTGTTTTAAGCACTTGCTTAACAATAAGCACCTGCTTAAACACTTAGAAGTGTTTCATGCATATATACACATATACTTAATTTTTATTCTATGAGCAGCCCTGGGAAGCACATAAAATTGTTTACAGATTTAAAGTCAATCACGTGCATAACGGATTTCAGGTTTAGGGTTTAATTTGAAAAACATAAATGTATGTCTAAATTAAATTAAAGTACTGTATTCACATCATCCTAGATGATTTGGATGTCTTCAGTACTAAGAATGTATCTGAAGCTGCAATTATAGTATCTTATACAAGCATTTATCGACAATGATGCTAGTGTGTTCACTTGCCACTTGGTGGCTTTTAACCAAAAAACTGTTCCAAAGAAAATATGGTTAAAATACTGTCCAATATAGAACTTTGAGCATATTCTCTACAAAAGAGTGTTGTGGGTTTGTTTTGGTTTGGTTTGGTTTTTTGTGTGTCTGTGTTGTAGCATAGAAAGAAAACTGCCTTCTTATTTAGCAAAGAGCGGCCCAAGACCAGCATGTTTGATTGTTATGGTTATACTAGATCAACTAAAACTATGCATGGAACTGCCTCTCTATTTCCATACAGATTTCCTCTGATTTCTGCTTTCCCTCTCATAAACAGTCATTTTTAGAAGCTACCACTAACAAATCTCAAGATGTGTTTGTCTGGAGTATTTGAGGACAATGGCTGGTAAGACCCAAGATGAAATGACACAAATATGTCAACAATTTGTCCACAAAACTCAGCATGATTACTTTATGGATACAGAAGTAATTAATTAGTAGGTCATCAGAATGAAATGATTCAGAAAATACTATTGTAGCTTTTGAAAAAGCTATCATCAAGCTGAGAAATAGCAATGCTCAGCTGTAATCAGCACTTTCGGTATTGTCCTTAGTAGTAGCACTGAGAGTGCGGGGGATGGTTTGAAGTTAAATGACTAAACCCTTTATCCTCACCCTAGTTTTGGTCATGTTTCTGTGTTCTGTTAATTCTCTTGTCTACAGTTACATATTTGCTGCTCAGGTTAGATTTTCAAATGATTTCATTTTAGACATCTCCCCAGTTTTCGTATTTCTACAATGCATTTTTGTAACATCTGTTTTTATTTAAGACTCAGTAGGCTATTTGCTTCATTAGTAGAGGGCAAGTGAAAGCAGTGGGTAAAGAGCTGCCTTTTTACATCTATGCCTTTCATTGTCATTTTTTTCTTTAAAATAATACATTTACATTTTATAATCATAAACATGAAATTGAAGATGAAGTCAGTTCTTGAAAGATTAATTCAGTCCTGCTCACGGCTGCAAAGACTGTGGAAATAAATATCATTTTGCAGTAACGTATTCCTGACAAAGGGCATAACAAAAGACTGATTTCTATTCAGAGATAGTGGGTATATTTATTTTGCATGTTGGGGGGAAGGGCTGTGGTCGACTGCTTGCGACCCTGACCTAGTTTTGTAGCTGCTTATTATTCAGCTATATGTTTGAGAAATCTCTGTAATTTAATTTGGCAACCTCTTCTGCATGTCTGCACCTAGCAGTAGGTGCTCTTAATATTAGTCGTGTCCCATGCTGAATCATATTTATTTAGAAAAAGGAAAATCTTAATGCACTCATAACTCGGAAAGAAACTGTTAATTGTTAGCCGAGAACTGCCTGATTACAGACTGGATGTCTCGTCCAGGGCCCTGCCATAATTAGTAACCACTGTTGACATTTAGATTTAAATTGAATTTTCTTCTAATTAAACCCAGAGGGGGTTGATCCTCTCAGACGTACAGGTTAATAAAATTAGTCAGAAACTGTTAAACAGTAAACTGAATTCTCCAAGAGAGCTTTCCCAGTGTATTGTTAGGGAATCTGTAATTAATATTCAAAGGATTCATTAGATTTGGAGTTGTCCTTTTTTGTTTTGGGTTGCATCTGGGTTTGTTGCAGTTATTTCTTTAATTAGGCCTGTTTGCTTTTGATATCTACAGTAATACTAATTTCCATCATGTTTGTGCATGTGTAACTGTAAGTGCTGTAGCACCATTCATCCATACCGTGCAACTGTTATGTGTAATAACAAGCTGCTTTTTTTCTGGACACGTTCAGTGAATAGTAATCTCAAGAACTAAAAGCAGGTGTGAAATGAATTTTAGGAATATAGCCTGGACTAACTAGTGTCTATTTGTCATTGTCATACAAATGTTAAAGCTGTCACAGTGTCGTTTTCTTCTTTATTCACCATTGTTTTTTGCTGATCCTTCCCAAGCTTTTTGTTTAAATAGGGTTATTTTTCTGATGAAATCTAGATGTTTGTATTTTTCCTATTGCTTTTTCAAGTACCATCAATTGGATTGAGATCTTAGCCTACATGAAATTAATCTGTTTTTGCTTTCCTGTCCCGCTCAAAGATTAAGTTAAGAGTATGAAAACTATTAAGCATGTGTGCCAGGAAAGAGCACGTTATCAGTGATGTGAGAAGACGCAGAGTCAGGAGTGCTATAATGAGATATTTGAACATTAAACTTTGACAATATCAGAATTTTTGCAAAACTGCTCCGTGGGAGTAAGTTTCTTTAACAAAGATCACATAGCTGAACTCACTTGTGGTTTTTCGTAGCACATGTACAAAGGAAATCCAGTAAAATATTGTTGAGCACTGAGGACAATTTAGTACCAGTACTAAAAACTTAATATTGGTTTTATAAACAGAAGTGAAGAATGTATTTTACCATTTAATGAGGCTCACAAAAGTTATGGTTTTGGTTAAAAACAACTCCTGGGCCACTGTAACTTAAAAATAGAGGTTTTAGAGAAACAGAAAATGATAAATGAAAATGTCTAAGGAATGCCTTCCTGAAAGATATCTTGAAATTCATAAAAGTTGTTCAATAGTATTGAATTGAATTTATTCCCCAAAGGACTATCATTTCTGTCCTTTTGTCCTTAATCATGTAAGCCAAACAAACAAACAAAAAAATCTAGATAACTTCATTTTTCTTGCTTAGTCTAACTAAATAAATTGGATTAGGTAAAGAATGTTTCTCACTCAGAATTGGCTTCAGATGGTACAAACCCACTAAAATGTATGGAACAATTCACTGCCTGGTGGACAGCACTGGGTAAATTCCTCTCTCCTGCAGGTTTATTGTGTGGAAATCACAAGGCAGGTCAAACCAGAAGTGGCTGAAACTGTCAGGTTCAGAACTGCAGGTTTTAACCCATTTAGAAGTGTTGTTCCTCCAAATGAGGCTTTAATAGAAACAGTTTGTATGGATAACAGTTTCTGGATTCAGGTAGGCTCTCAAGGAAACATCCAGCTGAAAAAAAACTGAAGAAGAGCAAGAAAACGGAAAACAAACCTTTTTAGTCCACAGTCCAATCAAGAGTCTTTACACTGAAAAGAGACTTAATATTGCTATTGATTTTTCACGAAAGGTGTTTACTATGGTGATGGGCAGCAGTTCAGCTGAGATCAATAGCTAATTAAACCCCCTATGTGAACACAGTCTTAAACTGAATTAAACTAAACTTTGCACTGACCAAATCACATTATCATGAAAATATACCCCAAAGTCTCAAAAATTATCTGTAATCACCTCCAAGCAGCAATAAACTTGGTCCTAAGTTTGACAATGTAGTAGCCTTATTACATGGAAACTGAGCATCCATGCATGGACAAGAATATGCCAAGCATGGTCCTTTATGGGACCAGGAGTGTCATTGATAATCTCTAGTTAATGATCTTAGATTTTCCCTCAGAATCAAGCACAAATTTAACCACTGGCGGCAATACACATATGAAACTAACATTTATTTCATGTATACATTTTAGTTAATGGGTTAGGAATAACAGGTTTTCAATGTCTTGACAATGAGGCAGAGCTGTTAATGCAAGTGAAAGCAGATATGTGCTCACCATGCTTTTAATAAACTATGGGCATGTCATTGGTGCCAGCAGGACATCAATAGAGAAGCGAAAGAAAACAGCAGCTGGCAAAGAAGCCAACAGCATGCCCATCAAGTTTGGCATGGAATACTTCAGGTCAACCAACAGTAGTCAGAAAATGTAAAACTGTCCATGTGTTCTAGTTTACAGACAGTTTCAGCAAAATGGATAATTAGCAAAGGGCACCAGGCTTGCAATGTATTAAAGAATTCTGCCAATTGAGTAAGGAAGGTCATTGCCTGCAGAGACCGGGCAGCCTGGAACAGGCATCCATTTTGGGACACCCCGGCCTGGCCTGGCCCAGGGCATGGCAGCCCATTTGGACACAACTCAGCTCCTGGGGAGCCAAGGGTGGGTTAATTGGGTTGGACTGTGAAAAGCCTAGATCTTTGTTCACACAGTCACAGCCAATTGCAGATTTCAAGGAAAGAAATATTCCGTTTGCATGGCCATATGTGATTGCATGAGGAAATGTGATGAATTGATGCCAAGACTTTCTGGAGAAAAATGGGCTAGAAATTGTTAAAGATAAATAGTTGAGGTTCTCTTATGAGTCTTTTACTGGAAACTATCCTTTCTTATTGCTGCCTGTATATGTAGATTTTTGAACCTTTGCAGCAATATAAAGAAAAAAAAATCAGTTTTCTTACCGTTACTCGTTCTTACTGTCTAACAATATAACTTTTTCCTTCTTTCATTTTTCCACAGATGGAAAATTAAATAAGTATTCAGTACATAAACTTGTTAGATATAGGGCTGCTTTCAAAGTAAGCTTTTACTTTTTCTTTGTATGAGATACCATTTGAGATACTTAAGTTCTGAAGGAAGTTTTGTTTTTGTTTGGTTTTGGTTTTTTTGTTTGCTTTTTGGTTTCGTTTTTTTTTTCTGGAAAGGGCACAACTACTACCATGTACACATGAAATCCAAACCTCCTTCAGTTTATCTGTTTTAGTAAAAAAACACGTTCTAAATCATCTGCCCAAGGATTTTTATCGTGGAAAAATAATCAGTACTGGCAATATTCTTTATCATCCAAAGAAGGGAGTAGACAAATGTGGAAGAAACGTTGAAGTCACTGAAATTCATTTTTAAATTACAATTAATCTATTAATAATGCTTCTTAGTGGAAATACTGCTTATGTTAATGCTTATATTGTGAAGAGGCAAAGAATAGGCTTTATGTTGCATACCAGCTCTTATATTTCAGAGTTGTGAGTTGTCTGTTCCCCAGGTGCTCCCAGTCAACTAATATTTTCTGTGTTAGGTAAAATATTTCCTAACTGCATATTTTTGCATCAAAACTGAGGAACGTATTCTATATTTACTCTTTGTATAAAGCTTTTGTTTATGTCAGTGGGAATTCAGTGTATAGCATGAGGACTGTGTATTTCTCTAAGTGCTTGTAAGAAACATCTCCTTTTATAGACTCGTAGATTTGTCACATAGTAATTTGTTTTTCCAGTTATATGATAGTTCTACCAATGCAGCAACAAAATGGAAATAATAAAGATAACCTGTAATGCTCGATAAATTACGTTTGATATATCTTTTGCTTTTTATCCTCCATTTCCCATCACCTGTACATGATGGCTCAGTGTTCAGCCTTTATTTTGTCATTGAACAAATTACTTGTGCAAGTAAGTGCATTGGCCACAACGGGATTACTTGCATCAGTTGGTTTTCAGGGATAGGAGAAGGCTGCCCAGTGTCACTGTTGGCCTTTCGTCACAAGGCACAGAGTTCTCCTAATGCAGGCGGTGGGGAAGTTTTCCTGAATAATTGGGCTCCAGAGTTCATGTAGGAGAAAAAGTAGCCAGTCTGTTCATTCAGTTTTTCTCTGACACAATTGTGGCCCCTCTCCCAAGTCAGTTTTTGTTCAAAACTAGCTGTAAATGGAACAGTGTATGGAAAAATTACTCTTCCACTTTATGGACAGGAGCATTTGCCATGGAAGTAAGTTTGCAAGCAATGAGGGACTCAAGTAATGCAAAGGACCTTCGCCTTACTCTATGAATTCAGAGATAATTTTTAGCATCGCATGTTAGGAAGGAACTATGGAAGCCTATGGCACTACAGAATTTATTTTTGTAGCCTGTGTAGGTGAATTCTTTGATACTTTTCCATTTTCACAGAGCCACTGTTAGATGGAGACTTCCAGAATCACTGAGGTGTCTCAAAGATCAGTGTTTCTAAATTCATTCAGCTCCCATCAAAGATATTTACCAGCCTGTTACAGTTTGAAGCATCTACATTTTGGGAAATTCTGGATATTTATAAGATATATATATAAGATACCTCTATTTTTAGCAGATAGGCGAGGTGTATGTGGAGGGGTAATATATGTTATTCGAATGAATTATATAATTAGATTAACTTTCAAAAAAGAAGTCTATTCATCAGGTTAATAAATACTTTCAGGTAGAGACCTATCCTGTTACACAATCATAAACTAAGTGGTGTTTTCTCTTCTGTATAATTATACGTGTGTCCGTGCATCAGATATTTTGAACCTGTTGAATATCCCCCCCATTTTTACTGTGTTTCAGTCAGAACTGAGAACACTTTGCATGTCCTCAAGAAGCACTGAGCAGAGGAGCAGTTGGAAATAAAAGAGACGCTACAGCAAAGAGAGATAAGATCTGCTTATCTGCTTTGATGTGCATGTGTGTACACACACGCGCCTTCATTTCCTTTATGGGTTATGTATGTGTATGTGCGCATGCACATGACAAATCAAGATTTTACGTGGAAATGTGTGAAAAAATGTTGCCTTTCCAATCTTGCTATCAGCTAGACCATATGACTATGTTAGAGAGTTGGAAAGAACCTCTGGTGCAAATGTCTGAAATCTGATTTAGCTTTCTAGGCTTCTTGGCTGACAGCACACTGTATTTTGGGAATGTACAGGAAAGTATTTAGCAAGAAACACATACTAAATGGGATGATTTCTGGACACTGCTGCAGATGAATCCTTTAAGTATCTATCCAAGAGCTGAGATTTATAAAACCAAAGTGCAATGGCTGTGTCACACAAGGGCTGTAGAAGTTACATGTGTAGGAAGGTAAAGTCAGGGGGCAATGTATACAACAGTGCACGCGGGCTATATGGTGGTATAGTGCGTAAGAGTTGTTATCAGATATTGGACACTAATGCAGCAGAATATGCCCTATAGAATCATTTTGGTTGGAAGAGACCCTTAGATCAAGTCCAACCATTAACCTAACACTGACACTAAACCATGTGCCTAAGCACCATATCTACGTGTCTTTTAGACACCTCCAGGGATGGTGACTCAACCACTTCCCTGGGCAGCCTGTTCCAATGTTTCACAACCCTTTTTGTGAAGGAATTTTTCCTAATATCCAATCTAAACCTCCCCTGGTACAACTTGAGGCCATTTCCTCTTGTCCTATCACTTGCTACTTGGGAGAAGAGACCAACACCCTCCATGCTACAACCTCCTTTCAGGTTACAACTACTACAGCAATAAGGTCTCCCCTCAGTCTGCTTTTTTCCACGCTGAACAACCCCAGTTCCTTTAGCTGTTCCTCATCAGACTTGTGCTCCAGATCCCTCACCAGCTTTGTTGCCTGTCTCTGAACTCTCTCCAGCACCTCAGTGCCACAAACTGAACACAGTATTCGAGGCCTCACCAGTATTTGCTTTGAAGGATCCATAGCACTTTTGGCTAAAAACACAGTGACTGTCCTTGGGATTAATCACAGGTATCATGAACAGAAGAGTCTCCCTCACAGGAAGTGTTTCTGACAGCAGGCAGGGGTAGGCAGAACTGCTCCAGCTGTCCTGGCTTTTCGGGTGTATTTCCAGGAGCACTCCTGAAGTGGACTGTTGAGGGTTGTGTTTCTGCAAGTTCACGGGTGTGGGTATCTGACATGTAACTATTCAATTTGCAGCTTGGGGATGACTTGCTCCGTTAGAAAGTCTGTGCACCTGTCTGATGAATAAGTGAAAGGTGATGTTACCATTAAGAACATGGCTTAAGGAAGTAAAATTCAAGAAACAGTCAATTACATGGGAAAGGAGGATAAAAAAACTTTCATAACATTCATACTAAACTCACAATGGGACCGGTGCATTTAGACTGTTTTAAGAACTGTTTGTCATTGGAAAACTGTTACCTAATTCACTAGGAAAACTTTTTTTGCATTAGTATTGTTGTCTGAGTAAAATTCTGAGTGAGAAGGCTTCTTTGATATTTTCGGTGAGTGAATGCTTGTGAAATCGATCCCACGATGTCTAATAGTCGAATGGTGAGAAGTTGGGCACTGCTCTTTCAAGTGCAAGGCTGATGTCCTTCCCAGCAAAGCGGGCAAGCTCAGAGAACTTCATGGAAGTCTCACAGTAAAGTAAAACAAAATTGAAGGGAATGTGATTTTTGTCTTCATGTACGTTAGGAAGATTATGCAACCTAGAAATCGGAAAAACTATTTCCTGCTTAGCCTGGGCTTGGACTCTTTAATGTATTACTCTGTTGTTGCTTTCTGCTTGCTGGTGGTTACCCATGTGTGGCATGTTGCAAGATCATTATGTCACTTTTCATGGTGATGTGTCTATTCCTTACATTTTCATTAGCCATATGGATGTTCGATTTCTGCTGCAAAAGCTGATACTGAATACTAGTGGTTAAGATAATTCACCTCCTTGGGCTTTATCATGTACAGAGAATATTTAAATCCTAATGCATGTTGTGATCTCTTAGATGCTGATAATAACAAAATATGCCACTTGTGATAGTCGTGTTCTCACTTCATAATTAAATGAAGTAGATCACTGAAGATTTGAAAAACTGTTTTAGAACTTTATGCAAATTGAATATTGGTTTGTATACTAATTAATTTGAAAAAGTAGCTATAGGAGGTAGATTTTCATTTCTTTCATGGAAGGATCAAGATACTTGATACTGTTTTCTTCGGTGCAGAATGATGCATGGTAAAAATACCTAGTGCAGTGATCCCTGATATCAGTGTTGAGAAATGCATATATACATTCTTCATTAGTGTGAATGCAGATATGGTGATACTCAAAAATAATTTTGCAAGTATTTGGAAACTGTTAAAAATAACTTATGCCTTTTTCTTGTATTTTCACCATTTAAAATGACATATTTAAGTCTTCAGAGTCTCCACAAAATACTGCACAGGAAAGGGTGGGTTTGGGAGAGCACTTAAAGTCAGTGCAGTGAGGGGGAAAAAAGATAAAGCTGGAGAAAATTGCTGCTGACTGGAATCAAACTACACTAGTTGCTTACAATTGATTGTGTGTTGTTCAACCACAAAGATAAATTAGAACATAGAATACTGCAATACAAAAGTGGTTTAGATGTCACAGAGACAGTATGACTATTTTTATCTCTCAGTTGTAAACCATAGCTTACAGTGGCTGAAATGACATTGAACTGTTTTTCTCTTTGATGATTTACAGCCTGTGTAGTGTGTTTGTAGGAGCAGATGTCACGTTTTATATATTTGAAAGTGTCAACACTGATGACTTATGTCTGAAGATTCTGTGCATGAATCAATAGAATGTAGTGATTTCCATTTCTTAAAAGAGTTTTTTCCAACATAATCAAAAACACATAGTGAATTTTGGTCATTATAATGCTACTCTTGAACTCTCTTTTTTTTCCTCCAATTTTTTACACTACCAGGAGATTGTTATTTCGCAAAATCCAGATCCCTTCTTATCCCATAAGCACAAATAGCTATGGGTAAACTTTCTTCTCTTTTACTGAACCTGTTTAATTTGGAAGGTGTACAACACACTTCATTTTCTTTTCAGAACTGAACAATCAAAAAACTTGGACGAATTGATAAAAGAAAAGGCATCAAGGTTATCTTACTAAGAATTGTACCAAGAAAATCTAGACAGATCTCATCCCCCCAACCTTCTCCGTATTTCAGAATGATACTGTGTGAAAAATTTGGGAAAAAGTACTTTTCATCTCAATAAAAGAAAAAGTCAAATTTGCATTTAAATGGAAAATTTATCAATCATTTAGCATCTGCAGACCTGGAAGTTTTATTTTATTCCTGAAAAAAAATTAAAACAAAAACAAAACCAGCCATATCAGACTTCAGTTTGCATATATGCAATATTTCACGTGTGCGGAGGGGTTTCTTTATGTAGTCATGCACTCACAAAAGCATGTAAAAAAATACAAGTCGAATTTACTATTTTTAATTATATATGTGGAAAGTCTACCAGTATAAGTAGGAATTTGTCTGTGAATAAAGGTCAGAAAATTGCTTTTTAGAATCTTATTAATACTTCTGTCTTAAACATGATGAGCCAGATTTGATCTGTCCAGGTGTTGGGACACACATCAAAGTTTTGACTGGAAAACGTCCTTTAAAAAAGGACTTTTTTACATCTTCCTAATTCCACATCTTCCACCTAGAAAAACCTAATTTGGAGTGTAGCAGAGCCTGAGGTTCAAAAGGATCTTTGAGTTTCTGCAGCAGGATTCCTTTTTTCTTATTTTGCACCTTGAGTGCTTCCATCAGAGCCGGGTCTTCACAGTGAGTGTAAGTTTTTTACTTCGAACGCGTGAGAAGGGCTGTGATGGGCCCTGACATGTGAGTTTGACTCCATCTGCTCAGCCAGTCCGCTCCGCAGCCACAGGTGGGTTTGCAGGCTGCAGAGAGTGCTAAGGGATGCTTCTGGAAAGGCAGTATGCTTCTCTGCTTTGTATATACAGAGCTAAAGTCTGACTCTAAAGGAGATTTTTCATATCTAGATCTCAGCTGGTGACTCCTACATGTATTAGTTCATCAAAGAGCTGTCTTCCACAAGGGAGAAATGGAGCACGGAACTGTGATTTCAGTTTGAACTGAAGGTGGTTAAATTGCACGAGGAAAGATCTGGTGCTTTTAATTTTAGGAGCAAATATGTTTGCTTTTCAGTCATTGTTGTAATGTGCATGGAAGCTCAGAGTTTTCCTGATGGCTGGTTACCGTATGATGTCACATGTTAATTGCATGAACACATTTTCATGTTCTTGACAGCAGTGTAGCTGTGGATTATTGGTGTCAAAAGTGGTGCCTAGCACCGCCGGAGATCAGGGAAACTGATAGAGCATTTCCTCACATTTCCCCAAACCTCTCTATTGCAATTTAGTATGACATTATTATCCTGACAGCCTTCCAGAAATAGGAGTTACAGTAAAGATACTGGAACAGCTATGCCACAGTGCATTTAATAGCAGTGGTAATTATTACCATGGAGGTCCTGTGTTGTGCTAAGTGTTTAACAGGTTTCTACCCTGAGGAACTTGCAGCCTTCATGGTGTTCATGACAGATGGGCAAAAATGTGATGCAGCTTTACACAGAAAGTGTCAAATCCCTACAAGCAGAACATATAAATTGTTTCCTCTGCTTTGCTAGGCATTCCCCAGTCTGCCCAACGTGTCTGTCATTGGCTGGGGCTTGATCCTGGCCAAGCTGAACTTGCACTGTAGCAAGCCCTTAAATTAGACCTAACTGAAGAATTATCCTTCTGATTATAGACCCAACTTCAGTGACATAACACAGATGCACTTTCCTGTTTTTTATATTAACCTTTATAGACACAACCAGCTGTGGATTCACATAATTTTCTTCAACAAAAGCTTGTCCTTCTCAATCAAAAATGTCTGAAAAAATGTTGAATGCCTGGAAACCCAAATATGGTGCTCTAGGGATATTTGGAAGTTAAAATGAGTGTACTTTGCATCCCTGTTTTCATTTGTGCATTATTCTCAGAACTCTGAAGTCCAAAGTTAGCATCATACACTTTCTGTTGTCACAAACCTTGGCTCATACTGGGAGATGCCTTTCAGCTAAGAAAGTCAGTTGTCACACAGGAGTTGTGAAACAGCATCTCTGGCAATCATTGTGATTTTTCCAGTTAGGAATATGGTATTTTTTTTGCTAGTGGTTTAAGTTTCCTAAAGGGAGAGATCATGGGTTGGTTTACATGACACCAGGCCTGCTGGCAACAGATGGGGAACGCCTGTCTCAAAAGGGGAAAAGGAGTTAGCGCAGGAGTAAGCAGGGCTCAGTGAAAGAGCTTTAAACTACAGGGTGTTTCAAAAAGATGGACTCAATTTCAAATCAGTACGGATTCAAATTTGGTCCATCTTTTTGAAACACCCTGTAGATTTGAAGGGGCAAAGAGGTAAAACCAGGCTTGCAAGAGATAAGCCTGGGGGTGGCACACCAATATTTGAGGGATAGTGTGCTAGCGAGGTCCTTTGATCTGCTGTCTCAGTGAGGAGAAGGGATGAAGGTCCATGCAGTCTCAAAACCACAAAGGTTATTTGTGTTAGAAGCCATGAAAGTGCCTGAGAATGCTCATGTAGGGGCTTCTCCCCTCTGGAGGTGGTGGGATCAATAACCCAACTGAAGTGCATCTACACCAATGAACACCCTTGGGAGGCAGTCCTGATGGGCAAAGGATTCCAGGAAGACTGGACATTTTTCAGGAAGGAAATCTTAAAGTCACAGGAGCAGTCTGTCCACATGTGTAGAAAAATGAGCTGGTGGGGAAGAAGTCTGAGCTTTGGCTCAGGAAAAAAATGAGAGTTTATGACCTTTGGAATAAGGGGCAGGAAACTCAGGAGGACTACAAGGATGTCATGAGAAAGGAGAAAACTAGAGGGCCAAAGCCCAACTAGAATTTCATCTGTCGACTGCCGTAAAAGACAATAAAATATTTCTATAAATACAGTAGCAATTAAAAGGAGGGCTAAGGAGAATCTCCATCCTTTATTTGATGCAGGAGGAAACATAGTGACAAAGGATGAGGAAAACACTGAGGTGCTAAATGCCTTCTTTTCCTCAGTCTTTAATAGCAAGGTCAGTTGTGCTCCAGGTACCCAGGCCCCTGGACTGGAAGACAGCGATTGGGAGCAGAATGAAGCCCCCATAATCCAAGGTGAAATTGTTAGTGACATGCTATACCACTTAGACACACAAATGTATGGGGCTGGAGGAGATCCATCCAAGGGTACTGAGGGAGCTGGTGGAGGTGCTCACCAAGCCACTTTCCATCATTTATCAGCAGTTGTGGCTAACCAGGCAGGTCCCAGTTGACTGGAAGCTGCCAAATGTGACACCCATCTACAAGAAGGGCCAGAAGGAGGATCCAGGGAATTACAGGCCTGTCAGCCTGACCTCGGTGCTGGGGAAGGTTATGGAGCAGATCATCTTTAATGCCATCATGCAGCACATACAGGACAACCAGGCAATGAGGCCCAGTCAGCATGGGATTATGAAAGGCAGGTACTGCTTGACCAACCTGATCTCCTTCTATGATAAGGTGACCCGCTTAGTGGAGGAAGGGCTGTGGAGGTTTAGATTGGATATTAGGAAAAATTTCTTCACCAAAATAGTTATGAAGTATTGGAACAGGCTGCCCAGGGAAGTGGTTGAGTCCCCTTCCCTGGAGGTGTTTAAGAGACATGTAGATGTGGTGCTTAGATAACGTGGTTTAGTGGTGTAGCTGGCAGTGCTAGTTTAATCGTTTGACTTGATGATGTTAAAGGTCTTTCTGAACATAAACAATTCTATGATTCTATTATTATGGAGAAACAGATAGTTTGGACAATGATTTATTTTTTCTGAAGTATTTCTATGAGATCTCCTCTTGCTTCACTCAATCCCCAGTAAAACCATTCAGATTTTTGCATTAAAATATTTGAAAATAATTGCTTAGTGTAGTTTGATAGGAAGCGTTTGAGATTTCAGGGGGACAGAATTTACTCTGATTCTGAACGTTACGTTTTCTCTGAGCATGCTCCATGCTCAGGAGGCTGTTGCAGATGCGAGTTGAATTGAAAGGGCACCATTTAGTAACATACTAGCTTATGCCAGAGCTCATGGTTCACATTCAAAAGTCAGTATACTCTCTCTTCTTTTCCAAAGAGAGAGGAGAGTTTCCAGTGACTTGCTAATAAAGCTCAGCCTTTCATGATCTTTATTATTACTGTAGAAAACAGAAAAGTGTAATTTCACCAGACTGATGTACGTGATAACTCAGTATTTGTGCAATTAATTTTTAGCAGAGCTGGGAGTGCAACTCAGATGTCGGCCACTTAGGCACAGAGTGCTCACAGAGCTATCATTAATGTGATCACACTAAATTTGTTTCAAGCTCATCACTGCCCCACAAAATCTTGTCTTTATCATTTGGCAGATAGTCATATAAAGTAATAAAATATATATATTTGGTCTCCCTCTATAGGTTGATCGGCACACAAAATGAGATCTATTACTTTTTTCCAAATTGAAAGTTCACTCTGTTTTACTGTGTTTTTCAGGTTTCTACAATGGTGAGGAGAACTGTGGTTCTAGATTCAGACAAGGCTTGTGTACTGTTAGGGCTTGAAGGTGGTTATAAATTGTTTCCTCTTCTTTGCCCTGGTTTTATTCATTAATGTATCATTCCTAAGTAACTGAATACTATTTGTCTGCCAGACTTCTGCTTTTCACAGTGATGAGCTGTTCAATAAACACAACAAAAATATTCAATGGTTGTTGTGAAAGTTGAATCTTGTCTCAGGATCTGGCAGAATGTGCCCCACGTGTATCCTAACAAGATCACAGAACTCACAAAAGAGGATCATAATGACTAGCCTTTCCAACACCATTTAGTTACTTCTCAGGGCTTGTCAATGATGTTATTCTCACATAATTTAAACAAATATTGTGATACCAGCTTTTAAACCAGCTATCAGTAATTCTCTTTCCCTAGCATGCTGAATAACATCACCGACAAATATGTATTTTTTCTCCTTGACAGCTCTGGATGATCTGCCTCGTGGTGAGACTAAACCAATAAATTAATTCCTAGCAGTTGCAAAGGCTGTTGAGAAATGAGGATCAAACCATTACATGGGTCTCATTCAGAGTAGATGTAGCAGCAAGCTTGTGTTAAGCTGGGGAAGTGCATAGCTTGTTGTACGTAATTCTAACTGGAATGCAAATGTGTGGCACTGGCAAAAGTACAAAGATATTGCTGTAAATGGCTTGATGACTGAGCATGTTGAATTTAGCCAAACTGTAATTTAGTCCTCATGGTCCATTTTGGTTTGTGTCCAGTTTCCACTTTCAGTAAAAAGTTTTTTCATGGAAAGAAAATACTGTCTTTTCAACACTGTACTTGTATATTCTTGTCATTCCACAGACTTATTATTAAAATAATATATTTTACACTCTTTCAGAAAAATAGACCTGCAAACGAGAAACCTAAGTATTTTACAGTACACGATCAGGTAAATTTCAGTTTAAATTAAAAACATATTAGAAGCGATGAATAAATAAATTGCATATTCTTCTAATTCCTTAAATACATCTTTTTGTACAAGAAAAAGGAACTGAAAATACTGTAATAGTTAATGCAAATTTAGAAATCCATAAAATTTGTCAAGGTTATGTTCATATGATTTTGTTACAGAGGCAAAAGTTTTCCATGTTTTCATTGACATAATTGTGTGAAAAGTTTAAAACTTTGTTATTTGGGATTGAAAGTATAGTGTCAAGTCCAAGAGCTATTTTATATTATTGAGTCCCAACATACCAAATTCATGAAATCTTTGGGATGTGAAATGAGCTGATTTACAGGGGTCTGTATCTTATTAAAGCTATGCATACTGTTCTGTTTTTCAGCAGTTTTATTTATACAGGAGAGACCCACTGTCATATTGCATTCTAAAATTTAACATGAAAGCCTGTATTTTCATGATTCAAACAGAAAAAGTACGTAATATTTTAAAATAGTTAAATGTTTTCATCGCTAGCAGTATTGTGTTGCTGAACAATGAAGTTGTCCATTTTCATTGACTGAAATGAAATTCAGCAGAGAATATTAAGTGGAAAGTAGATTTAGATTTTTAGACATCAGAGAACCTACTTCAAAAACTCGAAGTTAAAGCATTTGTATAATTATGTCATGATGCATATTTCCTGGGCATAATCTTGAGCGGTGAGGTGGTATAATGGAAAATC
The DNA here is from genome assembly GCF_036013445.1 of Caloenas nicobarica. Lineage (NCBI taxonomy): Eukaryota > Metazoa > Chordata > Aves > Columbiformes > Columbidae > Caloenas > Caloenas nicobarica. Next base: position 125,937,327 of record NC_088246.1, on the reverse strand, counting down.
TGTATTTCTGTGATAGCCTATAGCACTGCGAAGCCACCCAGGGTTGGCCAGAGGGTGCCTTAACTTTACTACTTTTAGTCCAGAGCAGTAGACTAAGGTACCAGAGCTACATTAACAAAAACCACAGCATCAGGTGAACAGGTGTGTGGAATAAAACAGATGATGCCAAGGACTGGGCATGGGCTTGCTGCATTTTGTTGGTGTGTTTGTTTTTTGGAGGTGTGTGAATTTTTACTGGCTCAAATTTGCCTGGTCCCAGGGACCTAACACTCATTAACAGTTGCATCGCATCTGGCAGCTTTGTTTCACCAAGAAGTAATCCATTTGTGGGCTTCACAATACCTTTATGCTGAGAAATTGCTACAAAAATACGCTTCTCATCAGAATTAAACACCAAAGTAAACAAATCCAGTGCCACCTGTGGAAAGGAGCAGTGAAGATGAAATAGGAGCTAAGGGGACTGGCATAGCTAGTGTACAACTTCTTTTTTTGTGCTCAGAAGGTTTGGGAAGAATTCCTGATGCTTTTGCTGGAATTGCTGCAGGCTGCCTTGTTTTGTAACCTGTCCTGTAACACCAAGTCTTGACTCTGTGCTCTCATGTACAATGACTACATGGAGATGTACCAATGCAGTGTCGCAGTCACAAGAAAGATTTGTTGGAGAACAAGTGTTCTTGTTGAAGAATAATTCTTCCAGCACATCATTTATTTCAGTTATTGCAGTTTGTGTTTAAGGATTTGTGGGTTTTTTTAAGAGAGATTCAGACAGTAATACAAATTTTGATTCGGCAGTCTTATAAGCCTTTTGGAATGGTCTAAGCTCTAGTCATTGACTTTCCAAATAAATATTTGATTGACTATTAATACTTCCTAAAATATCTGTAACGTGATGGATGCCTTTGGTAGCTTACTCTCTGCAATCTCAAAAGAGATGATAAGAATGAGGTGTTGAGAAAACCTAAGCTTACCTAGAGTTTAAAGTGGCAAGGAGTGTCAGCTAAAAGAGATTCTGTCATTATAACAGCAATTAAAAAAGAAAAAGGAAAATGTGGGCTTGCTGCTGAATCATGATTTAGTGAAAGTGGATGCAGATAAGCCTGAGATCAATGCTACCTTTGCCTCAGTCTTCACTGACAAAATCTCCCAGGCCTTTGAGCCTAGAGACAGGATTCAAGAAAGAGAGGATTTACCAGATATGGAAGAGGATCAAGACACAAATCCATACAATTGGATAGGGAACATCCAGGACACAAAGAAAGCTGCTGATATCATTGAGAGGCCACTGTCCATTGTTGTTGAAGGATTGTGGAGACTGTGAGAGATTCCCAGTGACTGCAGACAGGGGATGTTGCAGCCATCTTCAAAAGGATGAGAAGGACCATCCAAGGGACTCCAAGCTGTTTAAAATTGTTTTGGTTCCTGAGAGAATCATGGAGTGTGACCTCTCTGAAGATGTTTCTGCACATGTGAAAGAGAACAAGGTGCCTGGGAAGAGCAGCATGGATCTCTCAAGGGTAATTCATGCCTCGCGATCTGTTTGCCATCTGTGGTGAAATTACTGAATCTGTGGATGAGAGGAGAGCAGTGGATCTTTGACCTTGACTTCAGTAAGGCTTTGACATGTTCTCCTTCAGTATCTTTGTATTCCATCCTTCTATTCAAGCTGGGACATTACAGCCTAGATGGGTAGACTGCTAGATGTGTGAGAAGCTGGCTGACTCATCAGGCTCCAAGTTTAGCAGTTAGTGGTTCATACTCTGCCTTGAGGCTGGTTACAAGCAGAGTTCTTCAGGGATCTGTCCTGGGACTTGGCCCGTTTAGCATCTTTATCAATGACCTGGAGGAGATGACAGAGTATGCTCTTATCAAGTTTGGAGATGATACCAAATTGAGAAGGCCAGTTGATATGCTTGGGGACAGTGTCATCATCCAGAGGCACCTAGATGGGCTAGAAGAATCGTCCAATGAGAACCTCATTAATTCAACAAATGCAAAATGCAAAGTTGTGCAGCTGGGCTGGACCAACCCCTGCACTGGTAACAGGCTGAAGACTCCCTGACTAGGGTCTAATTGACTGGGATGCTGCTGAAAATGATCCGGAGATCATGGACAGTGGGCTGAACACAAGCCAGCAATAAGCCCTGTCAGTGGGAGATGTTTACTCCTTCCTGGGCTGTATCAGCAGGCCTGTAGCCAGTAGATCAAAGGATATTATTATTCTATTTTTCTTCACACTCATTAGACCACAATAATTTGGAATAACTTGTCCAGTTTTGGGCTTCACAGTACAGAAAGAGTTTGTAAACTGGAACAATTTCAATGAAAGGCTACCAAGGTGGTCAGGGAGAGATCTGGGGACCAAGGTTCATTCAGCCTAAATAAGAGGTGACTTTGGGGTACCTAACAGCAGCCCCCCAGAATCCACCAGGAAGTTTCTGAGAAGACAGAGCTGTGTTTTTAGTGAGGTGCACAATGGGTAGACAGAGACTGTTTATAAATTGAAACATGGGATATTTTTATTGGATAGACAGAAAATTCTCTGTGGGGATAATTAAGGCTATGCAACCAGTTACCTGGAGATACTTTGGAATCTCCATTCTTGGAGGTTTTCAAGACTGAACTTATCAAAGTCCTGAGCAACCTGATCTGAGTACAGTGCTGACCCTATGCTGGGCAGGAGGTTGGATGGCTGCCCTACTGGGGTCCCTTCCAACCCGATTGTGTCTGTGATACTAACCCAGACAGGTCTGTACTGGTTCTGGGATCTTGCTACCTCTATTTTATACTGCCAAGATTCATTAATCTTATGTTAGCCTCAATAGTTGGAACAATTAAATATAGTCATGAGAAATTCCAAGAGCCAGTGTGGACATTCCCGAGACTACTGACAAGAAAATACAGTGGATTTAGGTGTCTCACAGAGGTCTTGCTTCAATCATGTAGTCAAGTCAGTAGATTTTCCAGCTGAACAGGTGAGTGACAGATAGAAATCCAGAGATTCCTGTAACATTTTTAAAGTGATCATTTGTAAAGAAAGACATTGCAGCCTTATTCAGTATATGACATGAGTAAATTGCTGAATAAATAATTGTTCTGGACAATCTTCAAATAAAACTTATGTCTGGATCAATAATTTATTTAATAACTCCATGTAAGTTAGATTTTTAAATGTGGAGGTTTTTAACAGTATTCGATTTTAGTGTTCATTTTCAAATATTTTTCTCTTCTTTATAACTGCTAGAGCTGACTAGGAAGGGTGCTCGCGCTAAAACATTGTATTAAGTGGACATGTGGCAGTTATGCAGTTCACCTCAAAATGTTACGCAAAAGAGAATCAGATCCTCTTTGTCTATTTTAGAGGTGGAGAATGGTCTGTTCAGGTAGCAAGCAAGGTCTGAACTACTAAATAGTCCTTTGTATGCCTACCATGGTTGCCACTGTTGTGTGTGCATTGTAAAAGGAGGCGGTGGGATGGAAAGCAAAGCTCATCTTACTCCAGCTGGAGTCGAACAGGAGATGCAGCGATGTTAAGTTGAATACCGTAGTTCTATTTGCATTGCTGCAAAATAATATTTAATGTTACCCATTATTCTGGCAGACATAAGAATGCTTGGAAATGGTACAAACTTTCAGCTCTACACTTTCTTGCTCTTTTTAGTTTTTGTTCTGTTTTGAACATTGTTATATCTCTTTTGAAAAATTATATGGAATGATTGTCATTGGTGGTGATGCAGGAAGACAAAAGACAGTTTTCTTTTCATTGACTCTGTTAACCCTACAGGCTCAAAATAGTAGAGATGTTGTTTTGATTGGTAAATTGAATAAATTTGACATGGGAGTGAGAACAGAAAAGTGTGTACAAATAGTTTTTTTAGTGTATATGTACATATATACACACTAGAGAGCATATATTTATTAGCTCTTTGCAGACTATATTTTTAAAAGCTAGTGGGGTTTTGATTTATGGCCAGTTGCCTGCTTAACAACATCTGTAAGCGTTTGACAGAGTTAATTGTACAAATCTGTGACTGAAGTGGATGGTGGTAAAATGCATGATCCCGCCTGAACTTGACAATATTGAAATCTGTAATTTGAAGCCAAATGTTATAAACAGAACTCACTGGAGGAGTAAATCTAGCTTGATTTCTTACTTCATGAGAGTTAGCAGTTACATCACAAATATTTTCCCTTTGTATACTTGTCAGTATAATTTCCCAGTGGATTTAATTTATTTCTCCTTCTCTTCACTGCTTAACTATAAATTCTCGCCCAGTCGTTTGAGTTTAGTTTCTTATGCTGTCCTTTTCATATAAACAAATTGTTTGTACACAGTCCATTCTCCATGAGTATTACTTTCATTTTCTTCCCCTGCAAATCTAGTTGATCTCTTTTCCGTGTGAGACCTTATCTCAAGTCCATAGAAGGAAATGTGGGAGTCTTTCCAATCATTTAGCATATGCACAAGATGCAGAGATATTTTCTTCTCGCTGCTGTAGCATTGAACAGATTCATGATCTGAGAGTACCCTGGTAGCATTTGGCAGCAGATTTGAACACTTCTTGCTAAAAAAAAGTTAAAATATTTTTGTAGATTGGGTGATCCAGATCTAAGGGGCCTTGTGTGCAATCTTGCCAACAAAGTTATTCTTCACAAAGTTGGAGATTACTTTTCTTCCATTTCAGCCAAAGTTACGTCTTCAAACACAAGAGGTAGAAGAGCACTTCTAGCTATGATCTGTAGAAGAAATTATTGGCAAGTGAAGTCAAGCAGAAAGGCTCAGGGGCCATCTTGGAATCAACTGTCAAAGGGCATGATACCAGCTGCTTTGCAGGAGCTGTTATTATTCCTTTGTTCAGGAGACAATCCTTGAAATTGTCAAGCCTCTCCAATATTTGCTCTGACTTTAATGTTCCTTTTTTTTGGAGACTATACTCTAGATGGCTGTGTTTAATTTTGAGAATGCTAGGCTTACAAACCCAAAGCGAAGCTGGCCTAAATCTAAGTGTTGTGTGAGGGCACTTGTGAGATGACGGAGGCCTCTTCTTTTTTGTTTCCAAAAATGCTCATGGTGTTTTCTATGGAATGGTCAACTGCTTTCACAATCTGTGGCTGTGCTATACTCCTGGCTGGTCCTTGCTTGGTTGGTTTTTTGCTCGTTTGCCCACTCAGTACCCTAGAGGGAAGACACCCATAAGAGAAAAGGCCCAACTTTCACCTTTGAGTGACTTGCTCTTTATGTGGGTAATACTGTTTTTCTTTTTATGTCCATTGTAGTTTTACTGCTCTGTCTGTTAGATTACATGTTCCAGTCTCTCTCTGAATGTTGTTTTGGCTTACCACTTCAACGTGAGTTCGTCCAGCTTTAATTAACCAACCTGTATTCTCAAACAAAAGCTGTAATGCATTCACCTGTAATACTTTACAGATGTTCCTAAATATTAGCAGAATAGATAAATACACCCACTTTAGACACTGCTAACACCAAAGTAAAAGTAGTAATAGAGTATTTTTGCATTTATTTGCCTTCTTTTTCTGACAGCTTGGTACCAGAGATCAAAGAGCTTTCAAAAGACATTTAAAAGTAAGTCTTCCACAAAACACTCAAAGTAGAGATTGATGTTCTATTTTTTTATATTATTTTGCTGACATTAGCAAAGTCCACACAGGGAAATCAAAAACAGGACCAAGAATGGAATATCCAAACTTTTCACTGGCTGTCCAGTGGCAATATTTTTCTCTTTAGGAAGAAGGATTTGAGATGCTTTTTAAAGCAACCAGAACCAGGTGTACAGTGGTGTAACTCAACAGATCACCAGTGCTTCTGCTGAAATATGTAAAATTCTGATTTATACAAACAGTTTTCTGTAAAATGTTTGACAGCTTGTAATTTATTCTTAAAGTGCACTTACATTTATTGCAGAATATCTAAACTGTGCTAGAGGCGAACCATGGCAGGGGTCCAAACCAAAACTGACCAGATCAAACTGTGGTTTTCTTATAATGTCTCAGTGAATAAAACCAACAAAAAACAATATTTCCTCATTATTTTATTCTGAAAGGGGCTTTTTATAGTTCTTGTTCATATCAGAACTTTAACTCTTTTGATGTATTTTTCAAATTCACACACCCAGTAGATCAGAAAATCCTCACTTGATCACTAAGATCTTACTAAGTTGCAATAAGTACATATTATATATGTGTTGTGCAAATGCACATTGTATTGTCCATTTTATATTTTGCTATCTATAGTGGGTACGACATGCAGATCATGTGGGGTTTTTATGCTTGGATACTTTTTAGCTGTTTTTCTTCAAAAAGAGTTTAAAAGGAAATTCAAGCTAATGATCTGTTGTCGTGGGGAACTCTACTACCACATTGGAAATCTGCTCTTACAAAATCAAACATATGGTAACATTGCACCATATGTTGATTTTTATATTTAGTAAATGCATAAATATGATATAACCTTTATAAATTTCATTTCATTTTATTTTGACTGATAGGGCTTCATTTGCAAATGGAACTAAATGCACTCCTTCCAAAATGTGTCATATTGTTGTATTTCCTGAAAAATCAATGTAAGTTATTAGTACAATATGAAAAATATTTCCTGTAATTTGTGTGTGTTTACACACACTGACTAAGCTTATGAAGTGATGCATAGAAGAAGAAATGCAGCAGATACTACAGGTGCTGAAATGTGTATCTCTAGTATGTGTCTTTTCCTAACTGTAGAATCTTGATGACTGTATGGCAGAGATTTACATGAGAAGTACAGTATGTGAAAGCACAATTTGAATATCTGGTCTCCTTTTTTTTTTTTCCTATATTTTTCTTTTTGAACTTCTGTACCCATTAAATTATATTAACATTTGCCTTACTTTTACCCTTCTTATTAACTTTCCCCCTACCCATGACATTTGTTTGGGTTTTTTTCTCCCTCCTCTATAGAACATATGGAGTCACTTTGGCCATGTCACACTAGTCCATTTTCAGTGCTGTGTTAAGAGCTGAAGAGCCAAATACAAGTCAATGTATTTCAGCTTTAACTCCTTCTCTGCATGCGTTCTTCTCGAAATTAGTTTTCCAAGAAAATGCAAAGAGTTACACATCCTCCACTGAGGAATGAAGCATCAAGACCAGTCAAGGACAAATTGATTAAAAATGGTAGCTTAGATACATCAGGCACAATGCTTCTCAGTCCTCACCATAAAACCACACATAATTCCTTACTTTATTTTAGGATACTTGTGTAATGATTCGCACAAGGATAAATGCTGTAGGAGATACCACAATTCCTACTGTTCAGATTCCAAACATAAGTGGTCCCTATGGCTTTCTTCAGAAAATGTTAACCAGATTAGAAGAGGAAAAAATTCATCTCCCTAAGAAGCCCTTATCCCGTCCTTCAGAATATTTTGCTCAAAATGATAAGACGTATTTTATCTTTTTTAGTAACCGTCTTTGAAACAGTTTCTAAGCTAGCTTCTGCTTTGAACTTTCTTCTACCTAAAGTGTAGTCACTGCTTGATTTCTGTTTTTATCTGAATATTGGAACAGGTATGGAAAATAAGAATACATTGCAAGAGAACACAGGGAATCTGATGGGGAGTGGAATGACCAAAAAGACACAGGCAACCTTCATAGCAGCGTTTAGATTTGGTTAGAGAGGTAACAGATAAACTGCAGAACAATTAAATATGAATACAGTGTTTCCTTATAGTTAGGCTGAAAATTTTGTAATCTCTTAGATTATTACAATACACTGACTGCAAAGTCATAAGTAATTTGTTATCTGTTTGATATGAAATAATGTAATGTCCAAGTGAATCTTCTATATGAAGACCATCTTTCAACATCTTCTTGCAAGTTTTCACAACAATATTATTTTCTTACATAAGTAATTCTGCATATTCTGGGGCAACAGGGAAAAACCAGTTCTTTGTGACTTTCCAAGGATGTGCTGCCTTTGTTCATGTGGTTTTCCTTGTGCTTTAAGGACTGAGAATGTGAGCTGGCACAGGCAGGTAGAAGTATGAATGGTGCACTAATTCCAGGTAACACAGTAGGGCTGTGAATGTATATCTGTTTTACACATGCAATTTGGGCAAGCAGTGGTTTGTGCTTGTAGAAGGTGATCCTGAAAACATAAACTGTGGGAATGGGTTTAATTTTTTTCTCCTAGTAGAGTTGGAAAATGGATGAGCTCAGTGAACTACTCTGATTTTTTAAACGTATTTTTTAAAATCAGGAAGCTCTGTCAGTCATTGGGTATGCTCTGCTTACTGTAGTAATCCTTGTCTACAGATACAGAGTGATACTAGGAAGGAACTAGTCAATCAGCTGTAATTGTCATTTAATTGTAAAGATCTGAGAGACAGCAAAATTTTTTCTTCAACTCGGGTAATGTAATTGTAATGTAACCTGTGCTTGTCAAATTCTGCTTTACTTTCGTTTTACTTCTGCAAGCAACAATTTCTACATACCTTCAGTGAGCCACATCCTCGAGCTTGAGCAGCAGAGATGGATAGCCTGAGGTTGTCCTGCGAGTTTGCGTTTTATCGTTGTACAGGCACAGCACGGCTTGCCAGGTACAACCAGCGTAAGGAGGATTCCAGCATCTCCATCATACAGCAAGCTCCTGTCAGTGAAAAGATCTTATGCAGTGATACACTGGTTAAATTTGACAAAGAACACAGATTGTGTAAATCATGCTGTTTTCATTGATTGTAGTCAGAGAGTGCATTAGCCTTCCTTAAGGCTCAAGAAGTCACTTTTGTAAATGTGAGTAGTACAAGAAAATGTCTAGTGAAGCTTTTCATCGATTAATTCTTTGTTAGAGGATAAAGTATTTTCACACATACAGATATTAAGGCAATAGTTATACTTGGAGATTTTTATTTTTTTGCCTCCACTGAGCATTTGTTTACTACAACCTCTTGAAGGTTAATTTTCACTTAAGTTTTACAAGGACATACTGACAAGAAGCTTTGAAACATGTCTTGTATAATGCCAACTGTATTAATTAAAGCAGTGCTCTAGATGGGGAGAATTTTCTGTGTAGAAAAGTCTAAGTTTAGAATAAGAAAGTGATTTCCACAATTACTTTGGGCTTATCATTGCAAGGGCTCTAAAGAACTTTGTTTACAATTTAGGAGGTCTTGAAACTGGTTTTGTTCACTTTAAATCTGTATCTTCTAATTACGTAGTTGGACTTCTGTGTTTTACCATTATGGTGAGAGTTTTTTTCCCCCTGAAAAATGAGACTCCTTTTCTGCTTGAGGAAATATGTGATTTACTCTGTTTTTGAGCTTCAGGGCCAGTGCCTAATTTTCTTTTTATCGCATTCTTAGTTCCATAGTAAGCAATTTCCTTTGGCTTCACTGAACAGAAATTCTTTGGATATCGTAATTATGAACTATACATTATGACTTCCTACAGTTATTTTTAAAGAGAGAGATTATAGCATGTAGTTTTAGACTGCTTTTGGTTTATTGTCTGTGAGTTTATTGATGTTTGTATATGTAGAGACTTCAGCTGATAGACTATCAACTAAAAAGGGCCTACACATTATATATACTGGAATTCAAAAGCACGGCATAAAGTTGCCAAAATAAAATTGCCAGCACACCTTAATCACATTTTTATCACCTCATACTTCACTCTAAGAAACATATTTTCAGCCAAGTTTTATATGAAAGATCAAAGCACCTCATGGCCCTGCAAAAACTCTTAAATTTGGTACAAATTATTCTATAGCAATTCAGAAGCCTATTTTTTTTCTTAAACATTGTGCTAAATTATTTCTTCTTTCACTAATAGTCTGCACTAATAAATAATAGGTTGGATTTGTGGGCAGGGGTGCAATAATTTCATGCTGCAGTGCCACCAACCTGTCCATAGTAGACTGACTGCAACCATGGAGACTCTTCACTGGGAAGACCCTCATGACTGCTTTAGCCTGCATCCATACTCCACCATGCAACCCAAACTTCATTATTTCCCACCATTGGGAAAAATGTCGCATGAACAAAACTATTTCCCACAGGCAAGGGTGTCCTTTAATACAGCAAGCAAAGCCATCCCTGCACATCTCCATAATCCCTACCACTGATCTTCAGAAGCAGAGAATGAGGATTTTGCTGGAGCTTTCCGATGCCTCAGTGGTGCCATTGCAGCTCCTCAGGGATGGGGAACAGAGAGGACACCTGGTCCTGGAGAGAGATAGTGCAGACTTTCACCTGCTTCCACAGTTGGAAGTTCAGCTTCGACACCCGTCTTCCTTCTGTTTACAACCTTTAGTTTCACTCCCCCAGCAAGACACAGTCTTTCCCACCCCAGTCTGCTTCCTCCTTTAATCCAGGTTGCACCCTGGTCTTTCTGCAGGTTCTGTGCTTGCATTAGCTGTCATCTGCCTACTTTGGGAAAGCCCAGCACGAATGTGGTAGGAGGTTCAGGAAGCCGTCAAGGTGACTTTCTGTGTCTGAGGAGCAGTTTCCCCTGTTAAGTGGGAATGCGTTGCCTGTCTTTGGACAAGGCATAAAAGTGTGTTTTCAAAGGTAGTCAGATGTGAAGTGGAAGGACTGTTCACTAAAACAAGACTAGAGTAAAACAACAGTGAGTAGTCTTAAAATCACCCATCTTGTTGAACTGGGAAGTCACTTCAAGCCTCTTCAGTTCAGCCACATTACTTGTCCATCTGGCAAGAATATTTATAAATTCTTGAATTTTTTTTCTGCCCAGGAAGGTGTTTCTGAGCAGTGTCCCCTTTTCACTATGGAAGTGGCTGTGTTTCACTGGTAGTTCGCATTTCCATTAGCAAAGTGTGGAAGGACTGAAGACGACTTCTGTGTATACTCCTCAAAATGGCTACTGGAGTTAAGGGGCACTAAACGCAGATTAAGGGCAGAATTTAGAATTTATTTGCAAAGCACTTTGGAGTACTTGGGCATGAAAGACATCATATTATGCAAATATTATTTTCATTCAGAGTTAAATCCTGAAATCTGTACTTCAAATGTTTGTAATTTCTGAGCTGAGCTAGATGCTTGCATATGAAAAGATTTTATTTGGACTAGGCTTGCTTGCTTACTTGTTGATTCTAAATGAAATGAAAATGTTTTTTGTTTAGCTTGGCTGAAGGCAAAATAGCAACAGCCTTTCCTACCTCTAGTTTGCTTGTTTTCTGTCTGAAAAGTGCAGGCCAGCACAGAAAAGAAAATCAAATTTGAGTTTGTTGATAGTTAGTAAAGAACGACCAAATGTCTCATATTTTGACATTTACTAACATAAATTTGCCTTTTAAGACATGTTGTTGTTGCTTAAGCCAAAGGTAAGCCTGGCTGCTTTCATCCACCCTTTCTTAGGAACTGTTGCATCTCAGTAGTCAGGCGGGATTATAGCAATGCCCAGTGGTGACATAGCACACTGGGGATGACTGTTTATTTATGTAAAACTTGCATGTTAAATGGTTGAAGTCAATGCTGGTAGTACCTGTCTACTGGAAAAGTGGAATATATTCTTCCTCAGACCACTGGTTAAAAAGCAAAGGCATACATCTGTGTTCAGCTATCAGAAGAAAAGGCGTGTGATTCCTAGTAAAGAAATGTTGCTGAACCACCTTTCTCCAGATGTCATAGCTCTCAGCTTGGGCTGGAGAGTTGGAGAGAATCGTCAAGTCCACAAACACTCTAAACAGAACCGTACCTTCCTCTCTCTTTTCAGATGTTCTTTCCCTGTCTTTACATTTCTCTCCTTTTTATGCTGTCTGCAGTGAGTGTATCATTTATCGGTTAATAAGTTGTCTGACAAGATAGTGACTTTGTACCTAATTGTTCAGTTTATTTATGTATTATTGATGAGCCCAGACTTGAACTCTGCTTTTCTTAGAGGCTACTTGATAAATCTGTTCGTTAATCCTCTCTAAGACACTGACTACCTGCTGTAGCATAATACATGACATTGCTTTTGTTTTGTATTCTTAAAAGGAACTGGTTATACATTTCCAATGAGCTGTGTTTAACAGTAAGAAATAAAATCAGATACATAATTCACATTGCTCTTTGTGTTAACAAAAGATCGTCAGTGATGCACTGTAACGCATAAAATACTTCCTCAGCTTTTAAATCAATGCTCTGACTATTTTCGCTTCGAAGGGCTCACGTAGCTGAAAGAACTTCTGAACTGCAAAATCGTGGTTATAACTATTAGACATGTCAAAACACTTATGTTGTGTATTACTAATATGATCCGAAAGTATTGGAAAATTAATCATCTTATACTTTCCAAGGCAGTAGTTACTATTTCAAATGCATGAATAAAACACCAAATTAATTTTCTATCAAAACATGAATCTAATGACAGCACAGTTTTGTACTCTGTTATTATTTCTGAACTTTTGACTTGTAGGTGCTGACATAAGGGAAAGTTGGGAGTAGTACAAGAACTGTACCGTGCAGGAAGAAACGGTGATACTGTATGACTAACTATTTATGAATTCAGCTATTAAGACTCTGGAGCCTCTGCAAAACCCCAGAGCCTCTTAATACTTCTCTTAGAAGAATGTCACAAAACAGATTGTTGCTGACACAAAAAGAGACTGTGTGCTGATTATGTGAGCCAATTTAATGGTTTCCCTAAAAATGAGAAAAAAGCAAACTGCACCTCAAGTAGAGCTTCATTTCCTGGCCCTGATTAATGGATGTTCTGCTCAATGTTAGTCTTTAAATCCATTGCATTATACTAACACAGACCCAGACCAGTACCCTGGTACAGTACTCATCTGTGAAAAAGTGTTTCATTCTGAATTGCATTCAAATCAATGACATTTTACTCCAAATATATGATTATTTCAACTGGTACTTCATATACCTTTTAATCTAGGAGGGAAAGAACCAAATATGGTTTTTGTAATGTTTATGCAGCTGTTGTGTTTCTGCTGGGGTTGTATATCTAAAAATCAGAGCATGATTCGCCCATTTGATGTTCTCTGATCCCTCTTTACTTTTTTTTTTTTTACCTAATAAACACAGAATTAAGTTACTCTAGACTAAGAAAATTTAGTTTGGAGATGAGTTTGACCATGTGACGAAAGTTTATTCTGAGTATGTACTGTAGAGACATAATCTTAGATATGACCATCGAAGCTGTAGATTTCAGTGGGTTGTTCCATAACTTTAAAATTGTTAATATGCATTTCAATCTTCCAAATACAAATAACACTTTAAAACAAAAATTATTCAAGGCATTTACATCGGGTTTAATAGTCTTTCGGCATAGAAGATTATGATAATTTTTATCTCAGATTTTATCAAATCTGGAGGACAATAATTCAGTAGCTTATACAGAGAGGTGAGAGAATATGGGGCACTAAAATGATAAGGCATATCTTCCATGACTTTACTGTTATAGAGTACTTTCATTGATTAATAAAATGGCTAAAGAGTCTGAGTAGGCTATGAGATAGCTGAAGTTAAACAATTATTGTACAACTGGGTAAAACAGAAGCAGATATTGTTATGCTGTGGGTAAAATGAAACATCAAAAGCTGAAAATAAGCCATTTTTATATCATAAAAGCATAAGAACAGCTCCATCACACTTTAATCACATCGTTATACATTTATTTTAAAATTATGTTAGCTCATTAACAGTGGTTATAACATAGATTCTTATAGTAAGATTAAGAAATACTGAGGTTTGCTTCTATTTCAGTGCACTGAATGCACAGGCTGCAGTGTGCGAGTCGCAGAATTATATATCTAAAAAGCAGCATTTCTGTACTTCAGGAGGTTTGTCGTTACATTGCTGTCATAGTCGTGTTCAAAAATGCTGGCGCCAACTTTACAGGGACTGGTAATGCCAGCCAAGGTGAGGGGAGTCCGTGGCCACCTTGTCCATAACTCCTCTCCTGGATGTGGCGTGCAGAGTACACCATGTCCTGTTGGGTGGATGCACATGGGGAATGACTGCAAATCAATCACAGCCCTGCTGCAGCCTGGCCTCCCAGCAAGGAGCCCGCACCCGAGCTGCTTTCCCTGTGAGTGGTGAAAATGAAGCCCTTCCTTTGTGTCTCTGCATGGCCCTTCCCAGCGTAAGGGAACTCAGCTTGTTGCTGCATTCAGGGACTTCAGAAATTTTGAAGTGGCTTAATCTTGCAAATATTCATTTGACAAATCCATAATTGCCGGGGCTTTTAAAGCTCTGCCTTAAGAAGAATTTCTCAGGGCCAGGATGTGATTTCTGTTCGAAACTGGAAAGACTAATACTAGAAAATAATGTCCTGTGAGGGAGAGTGCTCAGCTAGATGTAAGAGAGACAAATTCAAGTCTATATCATCAAGTATTTTTAAAAAGCTAACAGCCACAAGAAGTGATATGGGAAGTCTATCTGTCTATAGTTGTGATGCACATTTGTTATACAAGGGAAGAGCAGAGTAGGACTGAACCAGGGTTTCCCACAGTGCTGCTGTGTGCTTGAATTGCCGTGTTCTTCTGGCAAAAGAGCCTTCTTCATTTTTCATGTGAAAATATTTAAAAGACAGTTTCATCATAAGATTAAGCTTGGAAATGCTTGATTTGAAAAAACATACAGCTCTGACTTGGGCCAAAATCCGCAGAGCTTAGATCTTCACCATTTATCATAGATCATGGTGTCTACCTAACTACCTGGCAACTTTCCATGCTACTGTATAGGTCAGGAGAAGCTTTCAGAGTTTTCATTTATAAAGTTCCGGGAAAAAAAAACAAAGCATTTTCTAAATAATGTGTGTAGGGAGGAAGAGGCTGATGCATACCCACAGTCTGGATGAACCCTGCAGACAGAGGACCTGTTCAGATTTGCCCACGGCTAGCTAGAGCACTCCATTCATTTTGGATAGCATATGAGATGGTGAAAAGGACATAAGTAGAGGGATGCACTCCAGTGGTTACAAATGAGGAAATGTTTGGAAAGCAGCATGTTTCCAGAGAAGGTTAAAGGAACTTCAAATCATCTTCCTGAAGAAGAGGACAGAGTATCTGCCTTCAAGTGTGTTTGCAAGTGTTATTGAAAGGTTGGGAGTCATTAGCCTCAGCAGACTGGAAGGATGGAAAAAGGTCTTAAGATAAAAGAGTAAAATTGCAGAAGAGTTTGAACCAAAAGGGGAAAAGGCATGGCAACACCATTGCTGGAGTTGTATCCAAGGCAGGACTTGACAATAAGCTTCCGCAGATGCTGTGTGAAACCTATTCTGCTGTTATTCAGGGGCTGGATTTGCCTGCCCAGGGAGCTTCCTCCCAGTGCTAACGTGACTGTCTCATGCTGATGTGCACGGCCTCTTGGAAAGACAACAGCCACAGTGCTGCAGGTTTGAGTAACTTTTGCTATCTGTTTTGTGGCGAAGAATGTACAACAGTAATAGATTCAGAGTGTATTGCTGGGAAAAGCAGCCAGCACTGAGGGTAGAACTCTTTCTCCAAGCAGGAGGGAGGAAGAGGTAGAACATTTTTTGTCTTTAAAGGGTTTTGGTAAGACAGTGGCAGGTACAACTGTAGCTTTATATTTTAGCTCTTTACCTTCAAAACTAAGAAAAATTGAAATATATTTGCACAGACTTCTTTTTTTTCTGTTAAAAGAAAATATCTCAAATGTATAAAGGAAATACAGTTGCAGACTTTAAGAAAAAAAGCCGTTATTAGCGCTACTTGACAAAACAGAAACAAAGGATGAAAACAGTCATGGAACAATTTAGTCATAAAATGGACTGTAATCTTGAAGGTCAAATTTTGTCTTAAAAGGTGTAGAGAGAACACTTAGAACTTTTGAAAACTGATAGGTGATTTCATCTTCGCCAAAGTCGACAAGAAAAAAAAAAAAGTATAACAACTTTTCCTCTTCTGCTTTTGAGTAATATTTTGAACATTTCTAACCACATCTACTCTTGAATGACCTGTTTTCAGATAGAATACTGCAAACTTCTCTACTTCTCTACATTCTTCTGTCAGCATATCTCAGCTTGATCTGTAGACAATCCTACCAAAGGAATAAGTCAAGCTACAGGCCTTATCGAGCTTTTGAATCTTTGTTGCAACCGTAAACGTAAGAAGGCGTGTTGCTTCACATTCCTCCTTTCAACATGCGTAGGGCTCCAGCTTCTTGTTTGATGCAGGCAAGGAAACAAACACGTGTGACATTCCATATGAAAGTCATCCTGGTGAAATTAATTGAGCTCCTCATGTATCAGAGTAGCTGTGGATGGAAATAGGATTGTCCACATGACTGCCACAGTAGCTGTTTTGGTAAACTACAATTGTGTATCAGCCTTACAACACCCTTGTCATTTAACAGATGTCCATGTTTTGCTAAATCCTTGCAATTAGTCATTTTTGTTGTCACCCTCTCCAGGTCTGAATTAGTTGTACCTAATGAAATTGCATCAGATTGTGCTAAATCGTTTGGTTTACCAGAAATTTAGGCTGATTTGTCCCATTTGAGTTTGACACAGACTTCAATATTTTATGGCTGTTGCTGTAAATTTCTGAGCTCTTGGGTCCCATTCATCACATATTTGAATGGGTGTGTCATTTTAAATACTCTCACACTGTCATCCACTTCGACGAGATAATTTTAATGCATGTTATGCATGCACTCAAATTACCCGCTGTATTGGTCTAGAGTGCTCAAGTTCTTAGACAATCAAGCCTCATAATAACTTTTAAAACTTGGATTTCTAAGTATGCCATAGATTTCTAAGTGTGCCATGTTTTTGGTTTTTTGGTTTTTTCCTTACTCTTTTAAACATGAGGCATAGTGGCACGCGGGCAAGATTTTCAAGTTACCTGACAATCGTTACATTTACTTTACTTCTCAAGACCCTCCGCCATAGGATTTTCAGAGTAGTAATGGAATTTTACTTGTGCTTTTTGTTGTTAATGTTGTTCTGGCCCATTTTATTTCTAAGATTCTGCTGTGTAGAAGCAGATGTACTTTCCCACAGGAACTCTATATACCCCATTCACTCTAGAAATAACATAGCGGGTCAAATTCTGTCCATGGGTCCCTGCACACAGCTCCCACTGTAGTCATGCAAGGGAACGGTTTTGTCCTAGTTGTGCAAAACTCATTCACTAACGTCTGTGGAGCCTCACTTCTGCCATACATATGCAAAAAAATGTTGTTTGTTTGGTTTTTTTTAATCACAGATGGTTCTCTGTAGATCCTTTCTATTACGATTTCCTGTGTTTTACTACATAATCTACCATTTGAAACGATGAGGCAGAGGTAAATATTGACAAAAATTACTCTCAAACTCAAAGAAAGAAGGGCCTTTTTACCTTACCATTCTACCTGATCCAGTTCCTGCCCAAATGGCAATGACACGATTCCCTTCACCTTCCATGATCAGACCATGCCATGAAACTGGCCCGGTGTGTTGGGGTTGGAAAATATTACAAGCCTACCAGGTTAAACAAATTTCCTCAGCCACTGTGGGCAGAAAAAAAAAGGTCTAATCTTAGTTGTTCAAACCTTTCCACCTTATCACCCAATTTTCCCAGTAGGTGGCTACATCTATAATTTAGTGTGGATTGAGTAAAATAATAACAAAAGCACTTGCCACTTTGATCTCGATATGTTTATTTAATGACTATTCAATATGCAAGGGAGAGTTTAGCATAGAAGTCCAGACGACAGTGCATCGGTTTGGGGTTATTTTATTTTATTTAACACCCGAGGTTAAAAGGAGCAGGAGCCCAGCTGAGAGAGTTCAGAGTTCGTCTCTGCATGCTCACTGTCTTCCATTTAAATGTACACAAAGGACTAATACAGCACTGGCTCTCCCCTGGGCTGTCTTTGATACACTCTGCTGTGCCTGGACTCCGCCACTCCTCCTATCAGTCTGATCCTACTTCTATCAGCCCGCTGTGCTCAGCACTGTAACCTCATTCAGCCGGCGCTCTGCGTGCAGGCGAACAACTTCAAGGCTCTGTCAGGCATCGGCACATGCAGGCTCCAGGCGGGAAGCTAAACACCCCTTTTCACCTCCTCTCCGGTTCCACATTAAACTCTATTAAGCTCAGGAAAAACACAAAACGTGCCATCATTCAGGTTTTAACTACCAGTGTAGAATTTAGATATTCAGCCAGCTTGCCACCTTTGAGAATGTACTCAGCAAACCCCCCAGTTCCTCCCCTTTCTCACGAGGAGAGCGTAAATAGTGATTTAGCTTGGGGAACGCAATGGTAGAAAGTCTGGGTTGGAGATTTATGGCACAGGCATCAAAATCTGAGAGGAAACTTTGACAGCACTGCCTATAATTTTTGAGGCAGTAGCATGCGTTAAAAATGGAAAATGGGACAAAAATGGTCTCATTCTAGGAGAAGCAGGCAAGGTATTTTCAAAACATGTCCTTTTTGAAAGCCAGGCTGTAGAAAAGACACAGTGCAGTGCTAGTCTGCAAGCACTATCGTGCTTTGATCCAAGCACTGAATGTATTGAAGTCCACTGGGTGCCGTGGGCAGAGAGAGTTTTGTTGCTGTTTCTGGTTCTTTCTAAGTGTAGGAGATGTCTGACAGCATTTCCTTGTGAAGCAGCACCCTGGCTTCCCGCTCTGGGGCTCGCTGCCAGCGCTCACCCACCTTGTCGCTCACTCCCACTCTCTGGGGAGACATCAAGATTGAGGCAGATTCCTTCCCAATTCCCGTATGCCTAGCCCACACATCACTGCACTTGGATTAATTACACGCATCATACCCTATATTCCTGGTTTAGACTCTGTGGACAACAGGGAAGAAGATGAAAGCACAGGAGACATAAAGGATTTTCCTGAAAACTCCTGAAAATTAGTTACAGAATTAAAGTTAATAACAATGATAACCTTGAGGCATGCCATCTCCTCTCTAACGCTTGACACATTGAACGTTCTGTGACCTGGAGGGCTCTTGGTGTTCCAGGTGGGACATGACTTCTCCATGTCCTGCCGGTCTGCAGTGATCACCTTCCTTTGGCCATATGGGGACATCCAGCTCTGTGAAGAAACTGGACTTCTTTTTGTCATGGTGCTGCCTTCAGACATTTTCACCCAATCTCATAGGCTTCCATACTCTCATCTTTTGAAAAACAATCCTGGAAGGAGGAAGGGAAGACAGCAGAACAGACACAATCAAAGTCGATAGTACTAGATTGTTTTTTGACAATTTTCCTGTGATAGTCCTTCAGTGAGGTGTCAAGCCCCTTTCCTGGGAAGGATGCCTGTCTGAAATGCATTACTATAACCTGTCGTGGGCAAATTTGAACATGTGTTCAGTACAGCATACAAAATGGAGTTCAGGAGACAAAATGGAGTTTCAGTTTGATACAGACATACCGCTCTGCCAAACTGTGTCAAGAAAGGGATTTCCCATTGTGTAATAATGTTTACAGAGCATCTCTGTTTTTATTTTTAATGGTTGCTGTAGCAAGATCAACTGTTTCTTTAGCATAGCTATTTGATGATTTATGTTGTATCCCATCATTATTTTAGTCTCATTTCAGCAGCTCTGAGTAAAATAAAGTAACACTTTGTCATCAAGCAACCTGAGACAATGCCCACTCTGGGGATTTGGTTTAAAATAAACAAAATTACCTAGTTTTAAAGCTTTTTCAGGATTAGTGGCTTTTAGATAATGTAAGTTACAAATGATACCTATATGCTATAAGCACTAAAATCACTAGAAATAAGTAATCTTTTTACACAATGTTATTGCAACGTTTCTTAAAATGAAACACAACAAATTGTGTTGGGAAACCATGAGAGCAAGGTAAACTATGATTAAAAGGTATAGCTAAAGTTGAAATTTAAATCTAGCTTCCAGTTCCAATCCAAGAGAAATTTTTATTTAGATTATATGTGGTTAATAACACAGGCTTTGAAGATCTGTAACATCCTTTGAAGAAGCAGGGATGTCGAGTCCAAGTGGCTTTACCCAGAAGCTGAACTTATTACATACAGAAACTTTCATCAATTTGATCATCTCTCCCCTCTCTGCTTCTCCTTTAATCTCTACATTTCAGGATATTGCTGTTGAGATACATTTGTGCACAAAACAGTGTCCAAAGTTTCTCCCCCTCTGCCTGCAGAACTAGGGCATATATCTATGTGCATACAAAGAGAAAGTAAATATGCAGTTCCCTCAGAAGCTGAAAACTATGGATGAAAAAGGAGCAAAATAAACCCTAATTTCTCTCAACAACAGCAAAGAAGTGTGAGGTAGCAGGAAGACAAGGGATAGGGGTGAAAATTTGTTCTCCCTGTAACCCAGATAGCACAGGTGACCCCTGGCAATGGAGACAGAGTGACTTGGTGTAGAAGAAGGTAGGCAGTGGGGAGATGAGGACACATGATTAGGCTGGAAGCCTCTGTTGAACCTGTGCATCCGTGTGGCAGTTGTCATCTGAACCAGCTACATGCAGCTAATGCAGATATGTCTCTGCATTTATAATCACTGTATATACGCACATAGAGTTAGCGGCATATAAATACATTCTTCTGTTTTTTTCTGCCCTCTTGTACCTTTGTTTTTGTCTTCCAAATTCTTCTGTGTATGTAGGCTATAATGAAGATTCTTTAAGTTGGTGTCGCCATGAGGAATTTTGTTCTCTGTTTGGTTTTGTGCAACCTGATTATAATGTCTTTGTGACATAGTCCACATAGGGTGTTTTTCATTTAAAGAAACATATAAAGAATGAATGAAAAAATACCATTCTTGCAAGCTTTGCTACTTCATCGTGATTATTATAAATGTCGCAGAGTTGGCTGTGACCTAAGTGCGAAGATGAAAAGAGGCTTCCTGGCCATGACTACATCGTATGACTCTGAAGTGATGCCATGCTAATGGGAAACAAAAACCAGCTTTGGATCCCTTGGTACATCCATGCCCCTGATAAAACAGCCTTACCGCTCTGGACATTTGCTGAACTCTGTCATAGCCCTT
The DNA here is from genome assembly GCF_036013445.1 of Caloenas nicobarica. Classification (NCBI taxonomy): domain Eukaryota; kingdom Metazoa; phylum Chordata; class Aves; order Columbiformes; family Columbidae; genus Caloenas; species Caloenas nicobarica. Next base: position 125,916,380 of record NC_088246.1, on the reverse strand, counting down.
GAATCAGTAACATTCAGCCAGTGTTTATGTAATTATGTTCCTAACTTATGTGAGTAAATTGCATTTAATAACAGCACTTGGGTATTCTGTGCATGTTGGTTGCTGAACGTTATAACTTGTCTAACAAAGGGTTACTGTAAGGGAGATTCTAGCTGGCCATGCCATAGTGTTGCCTGTATGTTTTATTTATAGTAATCATTTAAATAAAGAATGTGATGCAATTCTGAATATATATTAAAACCAGCTCCCAGTTATGTATCTTTTCATATTACAATGCAGTCATATTCTTAGTTTGCTCTCACCCAAACTTCTCATGCAGTTACACTTTAATATGAAAAGAAATGTTGTCAAGAGTAGTTATTATCACACATCAGAATATTGTATTAGCATTCACTTTTAATAGATTAAAATGAAAGATTTTGAAATCTGCCCTTAGTGATACTGAAGGATCTTGGAGACACATTGGGAAAGCTTTAGATGAAATGTCATACGATATATATACGTCCTATATAGGTTCATAAAAGACAGTTCATTTAACTGCCTGTCTTTGTGTTTCATCTGTTCTGTTTGGATGAATCATCCACAGTTTAAGTGATGCTTGTGCAGTTTCTTTGCTTGAAGGCCTGGGGATGATGATTAAAAATAGGACAATTTTGGAGGCATGGAGTATCACCTTGAAGAAAAATCTGGTGGTTGGAGGCATCTTTGGGTCATATCTGCTGATCTTTTGACTCACTGTCTGTGCATAAATCACCTCACTTGTAAAGCTGAATTCAAGTTGGATGTGGTATGAATTAAGCTGTCCTGGAGGAAGTCTGTTGAGAGATGCTATTCTGCAGAGCCTGAGTGTTACAAAGCAGTGTATAAGAAGGCGAAATGATTCAGTAATCATTGCTAGTGTTCAGGGGTTTGTTTTGGACCCTTCTGAAACATGTGAGAAAAAACAAGAGTAGGACCTTCCAGTGGATCATTTTTTGTTTGCATTTTTTCTCAGTCTGTTGTTTCGTTGTGGGATAGTCACATTTGGACAAGGTGGGCACAGATACAATGTGCTGCATCAGTGTCTCTGATCTTCTTGTTATTGAAGGCTTGTGTACACTTTTTTGGCTGGGGTGGGATGTATAGGTCATCTGTATTCCACACTTCTTTGGTAGTTGGGAAAGGGGATTATTGAAGTAAATATTTTGCTTTATTTTGATACACAAAAATAATAATTTCACTCCTTTATAAACATTTTAGTAAACATTGCGAAATTGAAGGAGGCATCTCCTGACATTACCTGCTACAGGAAGTGCATGTGTATATACTTTGTCATTTGAGTTTATGGGTGTTTTTCAGGCTCACGTCTGAAGTTTTAGGAACTGCCAAGAAGCCATACACCACTAGACTGAGGGCAGATAATAATTTATGTAGCTGTAAATGTAGTTCAAATACTAACATGGCAACAGTGTTAGTGTCAGCTAATACATTGCAGTCTGCATCCTGAAAATATAAACACTACAAAAACACACATTGCATCAAATCTTATTGAACTATTCAACCTATTATACAACATTTTATACATACTTCTAAGAAGTTAATGCTAAATATTGCAGTGACTAAACTCCATATTTGAATATTGAAGAAATTAAGTAATAAATCAAACAGGGGCCAGGTATTTTTAGATGTTAACAGGTCAGTCAGATTTTACACACATTATGTATCAATATATTTTTCTGAGAATTTACCCTAACAAATTAGTACAAAATGTTGCATAAGGTCATTTCTCATTTAAGGCCAAGCCAAAAGGCCAGGAAGTTTAACTCTAGGTATATGGGGTTTTTTGTTTGTTTGTTTCATTGCTCACATTAAGCCCACAGACCACGGTAGAAAAAAAACCCACAACATTTCAGAGCTAAACAGAGGGCCACAAGCAACAAACAGGAAAGGCTGAGATCCAGGATCCCATTGATGCTGGAGGCACCACTAGTAGCGAGGCATAGATCAGGTAGGCAGATGATCCAAGAACACACAGAGTGAGGGAAATTTCCAAGATTCATGGAAAAACAACCTTAGGGAATTTTTTCTGTGAATGCAGACTTGGTGATTGCAAGCTTGGGAGCAAGGACAAATGACCAAATGACCAAAAGAGGGAATTGTCTGAAAGAATAGGATGCTCAATAAAGATTCTTAAATCACAGGCTCAGGCATTATGGAAGGCAAAATAAACTGAAATAACCCCAGACTAGCCTGTATACAGAAAAGTAAAGAAATTTATTCATGTTCTTGCAACTAAACATATGCAACATGATATTTGAATTATACCAATGTTTGCAAGGCAGTGCAGCAAATATATGAGGGTAATGCGGGAAATTAAAAATAGGAGACTTAAGGAATCATGGGTTCCAGGACAGATAGGACTACTATAACCAACCAGTGTAAAAATCCTGTCCATAGGATTTCTCATTAATATGATATGGAATGCATCTTTTCTGAAAAAGATATCTAACTTAATTTTCAAATATTCAAGAAATCATGAGTTTGCTGTTGACATAACGCTTAATTACCTTCTAAAGTAGGAACTTGTATCTTATTTCAGAACTGAATTTCTCTAGCTCCCATTTCTCAACACTAGATCTCATTATACCACTGTCAGGAAGGCTGACATCTTGCTACCAGACATCTTTCCAGGGTGTAAGTACCAATCATGGTGATCAAGGCACCTTTCAGCCTTTTGTCTGACAAGCTGAATAAGTTGAGCTCCTGTAGGCCTTGCACCGGAGCGCTTGGCTTCCAACCGCAGGCTGTGAAATCTCTTCTCAGAATTTCACCTGTCCATCTGAGCAGAAGAAACAATGCATTTTTTTCAGTGTGCGAACAATCCAGGCGCTACGAAGTTTTCCTCAAAACTCTACTTTGAATGCTAATAAATAGGAAAATTCTTGAATGAGAAAGCTGAAAGAAATGACAACTATAAACAAGAAAAAATAAAGGAACAACCATCAGTCCCTATTTTTAAGATCTAATCCAACTGTCTCTATTCCACCAAACTCTGGAAATACCCTCTTCCCTATGGCACATCTGTGCCCGTGGCTTAAACCTTTCCCTCCCATGAACCTAGAAGTTCTGACAGATAGGCTGTGACGACCTGTTAAAGAGCTCTGGCCAGGAAGGGCAGACCATCAACCGCTGTGCCAGGAGCTGGCGCTTGTTCACTTCTCCTGCTGCTGTTAGAGGCCTTGTGGCCTCTGGCAGAGAAAGAGGATGAACAGCTGGAAGCCAAAACCTTTTCGGCCACTTGAGCAAAAAGTTGGTAGAGCTGTCTGCCAAAGCCACAGTTTGATTTTGCCACCTTGGTCTGGTTGAATATGCTGTACGTTACAGGTAGAATATCCCGAGAAGCCCAGCACAGATCGAGAAAAAGCCATGGGATATTTCACTGCCACCTTTTCCAGGAGTAGAGCAAGCTCAGTAGCGAGGACTTTTTAAAAATGCCGCCATATCATCAAAAATAATGGCTCATTTTCAAAATATGTCACTCTAAGCATTCACAGAAGGGGTCAGGTGAAAGTTATTTCAAACAGACCTTGTAACAGCTGGAAATTTGTAGTTGATAACTGGGGATGAGGATTCCTGCTGTTGTTCATTTCTACTTGAAAGATTTGAAAAGATTTTCCCAACCTCCTGAGCGGGCACTGAGGATGTATTTGCCCTGTTGGCACTGCCACTTGAGTGGGCATGACAAGAGTTCTGTGGGGACATTTTCCAGATTATGTAAGAAATCAGTAGTTTTATATTTCTTTGTGTTGGTACAGGATAAGGCTTCAGTTCTGATAGTTTTTCTCCATCTAGACCTTCGGATTGTATTCAACTCCTTTCTGTCACATTTCTGTTACTTCCTAACTGCAGATGAGGGGAGAAAAAGATAAACAAACAAAAAAGCTTTGTATATGTTTCCAGAAATTGTATTTATCATTTATGGAAGGGCATTTTTGCAGTTCTGATTATAAAAGTTTACTTTATTCACACATAGAGCAAACTATCCTCTTAAACCATATGGTCAGGAGGTATACTGTTTCATACATTCACATGTCTGAGAGCTGTCTGGAAATGTATTTCCTACTTTCTAATACAGGAACATTTCAATAGGAGGGGGTTTAATTTGTTTTGAAATTTCAACTCTTGTTCTGCTCAGAGGCTGAAGTTGGAATCCATTAAGATGCATTTTAGTGCAGTTTCTATTCTCATCTTCCTTTTCTCAGTAACTGTGCAATTCACTTAGTACTTCATTACAACCAACAGCAATATGTATACATAGTGCACAAAATGAGCCATTTTGTTTTAAAACAGATTGCAGATGAAAGGAAACCACTCATTTCTTGCTCGCTAGCTGTAATTACTAGAGCGCTAATTACTCCAAATCACTGACATCCAGGGTCAATAAGGATGACAACAGGAACATCAAAGACAAGATGCACACACACAATTACAAGTCTCTAAAACCAGGCTGTAATATTATTTTATAGCTACTGGTTTTTTTAGTCAATGCTGAAAAATATTCAAGTTTGCTGAATGTTTACTATTATTTCCTTTGCAGTTTGACGGTGACAACATGTATATGAGTATGACAGAGCCGAGCCAGGACTATGTGCCAGCCAGCCAGGTGGGTTAATTAATCTTCTCTGCCTTGTTTCAAATTGTAATTAAACAAATTCAAAGAGTTGCATTGCAAATGAGTGGCGCTATCAGTAACTGCTGCAATCAGGAATAATCATAATTTATAAACAAAGCATTTATGCCTTGTTTCCAGTTAATGAGATAGAGCTGATAAAACACCAGAGTTGGCGTTTGTTGAAAGATACTACCTTGTTTCCTCTCCAGAATGCAAGCAGCTGTTTTGCCAGCATGATCTTTCCTAAACAGTTGTTTTACCTTCAGGAAATAAATTCTTTACAGGTGCAGGTTATTTGTTTATCTGACTGCAGACAAGTTAATCATTATAAGCTACACATGTCACAAATAGCTTATATTATCACTTGCAGGCCAGTTGTAGTTGAAAAATTGCATTTGAAACACTAATTGAATGGCTGAGGAATATTGCCAATGTTACACCGTTTGCAGTGGGGTTAAGGCAATGATTTCTGTAGCTTGCAGCCCGAGAGGTTTGATATGATGTGGATGCTTTACAGGTATTTTTGAGTCCTTTCCCTTTTGGGGAAACATGCAAATTAAATTCTGATATTAAGTGTGTATTTAAAAATCTTTTACCTTTCCACTTGAAGCCTAAGTTACTATAGATTTCTAAGAGTGAAAAAATTTAATTAAGAGTTTTGAAATTTTTGGTTTTTTCCATCTATAGTTACATCTATACGTGAGGGAGAAGTTTTTGTTTAGTTCACGTTTCAGTCAGTTTAGTTCCACATTATTAAGTGATGGTGGTAGCAGTGCAGGTCAGTTAGGCTGTGTCAGAAATTGCCCTGAATAATTGGGCTCATTGTCTAGGTCATGCAGTATCTCAGGCCCAGCAGTGGCAAGTCTGATATGTCTCTTTCTGACAGGACCAGTAGGATTGTGCGACGAGTTCTCATTAGGAGGGAAATAAATTTGCATGCATAGAAAATGTGTGTAGATAAGCAGGATATGATTTAGGAATCAACAGCTTTGGAAAGTGACAATACTTTCAGAACTAAATATCTTCATGAAGTAGGGTTTTTCAGATAGCCATGTTGGTCTAACTAATCGTGATGTATAGCATACAGGTTCATTTGGGGGCAGGGAAGCGGGAGGTTGTGTGAGATGAGCTCAATCCAAAAAGTCCATCTTTAATATGTTCCACCATGTTGCTTCCCAGCCTGCCGTTGAAGTTATTCTGAAATACCTTTAGAGACCAACTATACTTTGCGTTTAGGATTTGTGCATGATTGAACTTATTCAGCTAAGAACCCTCCAAGATCCAGAGGTAGTTTAGAATAGAACTGTTTGATTAAAAAATGAAAAATTATATTATTAATTTTTCTCTAACCATTAATCCAAAAACTGTACTGACAAGTTTTAGTACTACTATTAGATTAAAGCAGCCTAGTATCATCTCATTTATGCCTTAAGGGTTTTGAAGTGCAAGGACTAATTGAATTTGTTTGAAACAGTAGAAATACAAACTCTGTGAATGATTGCTGTTATAAGGCAGCTGCTACCTTTCAGAGAATCATTATATCTGTCTTAAACAGTTTTGAATAAAGAATTGCAAATCCACATTATACATCAGAATTATTTTTCTTCTGTTGATATTTTTGTACTGTGTATGCATGTAGTTTAAATAATTTAAGTGGCATATTGAAAAATTAAGAGTATAAGTTTTAATCTTTTATGCGGTTTCTACATGTGCTAACAAGACCCAGATCCTCAGAGATACTTATGCATCTAACACTCACTGGTTTCAGTGGAAGTAAGGTGCTTAAACTACCTTGAAAGATCCAGGCCTAGATATTTTAAGTGCAAATGATTTTGTCTTCAAGGAAAAAAAATCTTTCAAATGTGACATTTCCAAATTCAAAGATGACAGAAAAACCTGAATGCTTACTAAGGGCTGGAACCAAGAAAGAGCTTACAGATTTAAAAATCTGGCTATGGCAAAGCCAAGCTCTTGGGTGTCTGGCTCCCGGGTGTAGTCCAAAGCCCAGAGGCAGATGTTCACACTCTGTCCTTTGCTGGGAGATCCATGCAGCAAGACGTAGCTCAGCTGCCAGGCTCAGTATTTTAAGTCATTACCAAAGGCACACCAGTTAAACAGCTTCCCATGCCTGTTTGAAAGAAGCCGTCAGCCTTGGGCTGTCGCACCCTCCTTTCCCTTATGTGATTCTCTCCTGGTGCTTGCACCATTGCAGTGGGTTTTTTAAGCGAAGATATATGAAAGCCTGTAATAATAAAAAGGGAGACAAAAAAACACATGAGGAGCAGGAAGCTGGGCATGTGTTCAAAATCAGTTTAGGTAAGAACTGGGACTGTGAGAGAAGCCTTCCTGACCTGTTCCTGGGTAGATCACTGCTGGTCATTCCTCAATGCAACTAAGCAGCTCCCCATTGATGGCATTGGTGAGGTCTTCACTGACTGTGATGGGGCACCGTTCCTATCTCGGGTGTTAACATTTGGTGGTCACTCAAAATTGGTGAACTGACTACCATTTCAACATCCAATCTGCTTGTTAAAACTGGACAGAATACAATATTCACTGCTCTGGGTTTTTTTTTTTAAAAAAAAGAAAGAAAAAAAAAAGAAGAAAAGAAAAGCCAGATCGTGTAGCTTACTGGGGAGGGAGAGGAAGAGGAAAATGTGCGGCTGTATTTTCTGGTCCCTGCTTTCAGAACTGTTTGTTCATTTTCCACTCTACTGTTACTGGATATAAAACAAATAATCCCTTAAGAAGAGACGAGAAAATGTTCTCTCCCAGATGAAAGCCTGGTCACTTAATCCATCTCCTGTGTCCATTTTGCATCTGTCGTCACAAGCCTTGCAGTTGTATGACTTCAGCAAGAGGAATACAGGCTCCCTCCCATCTGCAATAACTTGGTTGTTCCCTTGCAAGATCAGAGATGAGGGTTTGAATCCTGTCAGAGTGAGAAGTGAATTTATTTCTCCAATCTCGTACATGGATGCACATCTGTTAATTAAAATATGCACCCCTCATGTTAGGAGATGCACAGTCCTATCAGAAACTTTTATTCAAGCTCTGATCATGCTCATTGAGTCAGACGTGAGCATCATTTTCTAATTTCAGAGTCTGACACAGGTTATTTGGGAGGTAGGTGGGCAGACTGAGTCATGGTATGCAACACCAAAGACCAAGGGGTTTCCACTAGGCTGTCTTCAGAATTACGCGACTATAGAGGCAGGAGTTTTGGGGTTCCGATGCACACTGACCTGCTCACATTCTTGCCTTGGATCTAAGCCTGAGAAGTTACTTTTGCTTGTTTTTCCTTTTGCCTCTAACTTTTCATAGAATCCAGCATTTCAAGAAAATTTGGGGCTATAAAATATACTGTGTAGCAGAAGAAGATAACATTTAGACACCAGAAATGTCTCAATTGCCCTGAAAAAGCTGAACTTTGCACTTCAGTTCTTTCTGTTTACCTCAAAGTGTTCACCTTGTATTATTTTAAGGGTTTTAATCAATTTGTCCCCTTTAGGCTAACATAAATAAAAGCTCAGCCATTGGACAGGAAAAATGTAGTTTTGTTCCTTTTGCTATGTAACATCAGACATCTGCATAGCTTAGTAATCCAAGACAAGTTGCCTCACAGCATCCCTCAACAATTATCATTTCGGTTCAATTTTCAAATCAATACATGCTTTGGGACTTATAGACTAAGTTGCTAAGTAGCAACATATGGCTCACTACTGTTCCTGTGATGTTGCTGCAAGCAAATAGCATAATTCTATACTTGAAATGATTTTTACAGAAAGCCAGTACTGGAACTGAGCCAGAAGTGTAAGTATACAGTAAAAATTAATGATATTCTTTTAGACTGTCCCAAAAGGCTGTTTGGCAATGTTGTCTCTGTGTACATTTTATGTATGCATGTAAGTACTGTATTTTTGGTTATGATATATGTAGTACAGGACTCTGCACTGCAGGCTTCTCCTAAAGGAGTTATGCCAGCCATATTAACAAACATACATAGTAAAACTACATGACATTTTCACTACTAATTGCACTTCGATCTGAAAATATTTATCATTTTAAAATAAAACTATGCCAACTGCTCTGCATTTCAAATTCTCACAAATATATTGTTTTCTCCCCACACCTATAATTGGAATTTCTGAGATGAATTGTTCTTCATGTAATACCTCCTCCTGTAATTTGTGGGCCACGCACAGCACAGTATAAAATTATATTGTTTATTTTACATTTCTTCCTAGTCACAATACAGAATGTAATTCAGGACTCTGTTGCACAGACTATTGCACACTTTTCCAGCCTTCCCGATGCCTGATAAATGCTAAGGGTAATGCATCTCACTGCCAAATCCCCTGCATGATCCAAAGGGAAGGGAGGACAACAGGCCTGGAGCTGATGGTTTGGGGCAGTACCCCTATTGCCCCAGTGTGAAGAAAAGAGATAGCCAAGACAGAGGAAGGAATACAGCTTGCACAGAGCTATGCCAGGAGATCTGAAAAAATCTGTATGCAGACTCTTTGATACAGTGGACACCATAGGTATAATGGGATAGAATGACATCTGACAGAGTTATGTTAATAGGAAAGTAAAGGGTTCCCCTGCCTTTTTTTGCTGTACGCATGTGGTCACAGATATATCCCTGACTTCTTATGTCATGTTTGTACTCTAATTTCATAGAGTATTAATGGGGTAGCTATTACTCATGTGAAATAGCGATGAATAAATGCTACATAATAGCTGCCCTCTCTTGTTCTTTGTTCTTACCTGTAGGTAGACTAGAATTACAAAGTACTGTATCCTGTTCCTTCCAAAAGATATGGCTCTTTTCT